>NC_139513.1:94684848-95284848 GCF_947247035.1 Vipera ursinii | reverse complement strand
TCATGGTTCATTCCATTGTTTCAGTAATCCTCAAGGTCAGAACAAAACAGAATATTATAATGATCAGTGATCAATGCAAAACAAAGAAAATGAAAAAAATACAGTGGAATGGGTAGAATACATTTTAAATATCATAAGAAATAAAATCCACACAAAAAAAGATCCATGCGACTAAACCTATAATGCTTGGTATCTGTTATTTACTGCTCCACAATGTAGATTTATATAAACGATAAGTAAGAAAAATGGAGTGGAGGAAATAAATAATTTTATAGCATACAATATAAGATGAAATGTAGCATTTTTGCCTTGCTAATCCTACTGGTATTTTTTTTAATCTAAGGCACTCATGCTTTTCTATTGGCTTCAGAGTACAATCCTGCAATTTGATTTGAAGTAGTAGGGTTACATTTTTCAGCAATAATTGAAGATCAAATTTGGTAAATTACCCTTTAACCTTTAATAAATGGAGTTATCCTTCAATGTCTACCTTGCTTGTAAAAAGGTCAGCATTAAAAGAGTCTGAGTCAATTATTCTAATTTCCCCTTTTCACATTGGTAGAGTAATTCTAAGTATGGAGGTTCTATGAAGGAAAACTCAAAATTATGGCATTGCTTTATATATCCACAAGATGAAAGGAATTGCAGGTAGACAAACTGTGGAGGCATTTAGAGGTAGTCCTTGGCTTTCAACCATTCGTTTAATGACCATTCAGATTTACAACAGCACTGAGAAAAGGAACCATTTTTCAATCTTATGAATGTTGCAGCATCCCCCTAGTCATGTGATCAAAATTCAGGCAATTGGCAATTGGCATGTATTTATGACACTTGCACTGTCCTGAGGTCATGTGATCACCATTTGTAACATTTTCAGCTGTTTCTTGACAAGCAAAGTCAATGGGGAAAGCCAAATCCACTTAACAACTGGAGGGTTTTGATTCACTTAACTGAATCAACTGCAGTGATTTGCATAACAACTGTGGAAACCCTAACAATTGTCTTGCTTTGCCATGGAAATTTTGGGCTCTATTGTGGTCGTACATTGAGGACCACCTGTACAACTTCACAATGGTATCTCTTGCCAGCTAACTCGAAAGCCTTCCCTGCTTAATGGTTTTGTCCATTCCAAAGTTAAACAGACAATGAATATGTCTTGGCTCAGCCACAACAATGCAATGACTCTAGAGTTTATTTTCTATCGTGGCTTTATTCAGATCATGCAAACAATACAATCTGCATTCCATTGAGTAAAGATGAATTGAGTGTTGAACCAATTTCTCTTTCTGGATAACATCTGAGCATGATCTACACATTTTAGTTTTGCATTGTGCATTAACATCTGCATTTTATTTGCCAGAAACAATTGAGAGAATGTTGATTAAGATGACATGTCCTCAAATTTTCTACAAACCTGGACCAACCAAGAGTTTAGACTATATCTGTGAACTACCACAAATATTTAAAATAAAGATCTAGCTTCTTAGAATTAGGAGCTGAACTTCAAAATCATGGGTTATGAAAACCATAGTAAATCTGTGGTTCTTTTTATTGGCCATTTAGTTTTCTAGTCTTTCATAACTTCAAGTTTGTCTTAATTCCAGCCTTGTCTTTCAGTGATATACACTAGCAGGATATGATTCATGGAGCATATGAGAGCCAAAAAATTCTTCCCTCTTCCAAAGAATGTAATAATCTTGCACAATAATAAGCTCAATTACCAGATCGTCAGTCAAAGCAGCTATTTACCCAGCTTCTTCCTTTACATCATTTGCTTGTTTTCCCCCTTTTGATATCATAATGTTTTAAAATGAACAAGACTTCTAAGTGTAGTTCTAGGGCTTTTTAAAATGAAAATTACCCTCAACCTCTTATCAAGGGCACACAAAAATGAAAGTCTGGGGAAGATACTATTATATTATTCTTACAAAAAAGGGAGGGGGAATATGGCCAGAAGAGGTCAGAGGTTCACCAAAATAATTGGTAATAACAAAGGACAGATTTCACATTAATAAAAATAGTACCAAGTCCCAAATAAATAGCATTGCGCCAACAATTAATGCTCCAGCAACAGTAATATTCCATTTCATAACATGTATCTTTTAAAAACAATTTGTTGGCTGATTTGATAGCATATATCTTTTAAAACAACTTATAAAAGTTAATAATGTTTAGAGCTCAATGCTGGAGAATGAAGAATGAAGTTCAAATGTTGCCAAAATATGTGTGCATTTTCTGATCCGCTGGTACGTGAGTTTGGTTATTCATAAAAAAAGAGTAAATGCTCATTTGTTTTATTGTGGAATCTAGATATATCTGGAAGAAAGTGGTCTTTTATCCATGCATAGTTCTGTATGTCTGGTCTGTTTCTGCATCTATTATTGGGCGAAGTTTCTGAATGAGGTCAGTCTGTAATGATGAGTGTTTTTCTGGCCTGGTTGTTAAACTCTTCTCATGTTCTTTGCAAAAGTTGATTTCTAAATAGGAGATGCACATGCAAAATGAGTACCATATCTTAAGCAAAAAATCATCCATTTTATTCTGGTCCTTACCATAAAACAAGTGGAAAATGTTTAACATGTTTTTGAGTGTATGCAGATTGCAATTTATTAATTATTTCTGGAGGTTTTCAGATGGAGATATAATCCAGGTGTGGTAGCTGAAAAGATTACACTGATAAACAATTTCAAACAATTCCAGTAGTACTGGATGGAAAAATGCAATTTCAAACAGCCAATGTCACTTCAGAACAGATAATGTATCATTGCCTAAAAGGACAGTTTGTGCTTTCATTACAGGTTTCATAGCTTGATCCACCTCCCAGTTCCAAGCAACATACTGAGATTATTAGATTAAGGAATCCAAATACAAAATTGCCATTATATTATTATTAAGTATAAATGGGAGAAGCTGCAGTGTTACAGAGATGAAAATACAATGAAAAATCATACCTACTTAAGCAAGGACTAGAACAGGCATGTCAAACTCGTGACGTCACGTGACGTCGCGTGACGTATCGGAGCTTTTTCCCCATTGCCAGCAATGGGGTGGGCGTGGTTTCATTGTTATGCGTCTGGCCCACGGGCCGGCAGTTTGACACTGCTGGACTAGAACATCATATTTCCTCTCTGAGCAGCTCTGAAAAATCCTTTTTCATAATTCCTGGCTTGAGGAATTCTGGGAGTTGAAGTCCACAAGCCATAAAAGGGCCTAGTATGAAGACCCCTGACTTAGACTTATATACTACTTTATAGTGCTTTACAGTATCCGCTAAGTGGTTTATACAATCAGCATATAATCCTGGACCTCATTTTACCAACCTCAAAAATATAGAAGGCTGAGTCAATCTTGAGCAGGTCAGGATTGAACTCTTGCAATACTGCATTCTAACCACTGTACCAGGACAGCTCCTGATGAACGAATTGGTAGATTTTGTTCCCCTCTGTCAGGTACTGTATCTAAAAGCTTTTATTTTAAGAAAAAAGACATGTGAAGACAATTTCAAAAATACCAACATCTGTGAGCATCTTTAAACAATTTCATGATCAAGACATCCATGTTTTGAGAGATGGTTCATGAGTCAAACTGAACAACACATTTTGAAGTACTGACACTATAAAGAACATTTGCTGAAGTTTCAGCATTCTTGATAACAGACACAGTTCCTTTCTTCTTTCCATACCTGATAATATGCCCACGAAAATATTGATTCCATGCTTTGAAATGGGTTTTTTTTAAAGGTATGTTATGAAGATTCAAATAAAGGCCCCACATAAAGGGTTTCTTTTAGTCATAATGGCCTTATGAAATATTTTTGCAACGTGAATTTAAAATATTAAGTTAACAAGTCTAGCAGTTTGGAAATAAATAAGAGATGACACAGAAAGGCTATCATAAGAGGTTCTTCATAATGCAGGTATTTTAATACTTCTGCTCAAAGTATTAAAATACCTACGTTTTTTGGAATGCTTGGGTGGCTACTTCAAAGCCCTTCCTGGTTCTCTGCAGATTTGTCTGCATGAACAAAACCTTCCACAGGGAGTGCTAGCAAAGTGGCTGTATATGTATCATGCATTCATGGACAGCAACATGAGCCTTCCCGAGGAGAGGGCTGCTTTAATGCTTTACTAATTTGGTTGGGCTTAACATAACTCAGGAAGCACTTTTTCTTTGTCTAGTCTTATCTTACCATATGATTGTATCTCATCAGTCTAAGTAAGGCAGGGCTAGGCAACCTCGGCTCTTTTATGACTCATGGACTTCAACTCCCAGAATTCCTGAGCCAGCTTGGCTGGCTCAGGAATTCTGGGAGTTGAAGTCCATGAGTCATAAAAGAGCCGAGGTTGCCTAGCCCTGGTCTAAGGGCTGATCGGGAACTGAATATCAGAGTTCCCAATTCTTTGGTGCCGGTGGAAACATTTAAAATCTTAAATATGTAACGTGGGCATTCTCACAGAATCGTTGTCATGTCAATTTCATTTGCCCCAAGTATCAGGAGGCAAACAAGACACCAAAAGGTGTCCACAAAGGGCCTAAAAGTATAGTTGGGGATATAGGTCAAGCTTAAGATAGATATTTTGCTTCATTAATGTTAGTTACCATTTCTTCTTTAATTTAAAGAATCTAAACATTATAATTAGGTACAGCAGGCACTCTGGAGACTTAGAAGTGCTAGAAGAAAAGTCTACATCATATCACTTCTAGGACTGCAGTCTCTGTAAAGGATTCAGAAAAAGTGCTTGAATCTTAAAGGGCAAGAACCATATGTTTTGTACCAGCCTGCTACCGGCCCTGCAGAAAAGGCAGGGACAACCCCTTTTACAAGAAGGCAAGAGGCTGGAATTACGCCTGCCAAATTTATTGCAACAAAAACAAACAGAACAAGACAAACCAAGAAACAGGAGCTTTAAGAAACAGGAACTATCCAAGCGGTTGCCTTCAGCAAACCAGCCCTCCCACACATTCCCCTTATATAGAGTTCAGGGTGTGGCTTCTCTCTGCCTCCTTCCGAGGAGCCCCATTGCCTTCCTCTGTTTACTCCTAATTGACTGCCTCCTGCGTCGGGCGTCCTTGAACAGGGCCAGCTGTGGGTCATCTTCATCCACGCTGTCAGGCTCACACAGCTGGGTCTCCATGGTGACCAAGTGGGAGGGGCCTGGCTGAGGGCTCTCATCAGCAAGATCTTCAACCCCCTCAGCAAGGTCTTCAACACCCCCCTCCTTCTCTGAGTCGTCCGACCCAACTGCCGAACCCACAAGCTGACCCTGAATCACAACACCATACTCCCTTTGATTATTTACGGAAGCTCAACTTTTACAACTTCTCTGGAAGTCTAAAAAAAAAAGCTGTTGTTGCTTTACAGAAACTACTTGCAAAAGGTAAGCAATTCTTTAAGCAGAAGAACCGTTTTTAAAGCCCTCACCTAGAAACCAAAGGGGGAAAAATGGACTTTTGAATTAGTAGTAGAGAGATGCTACACTTGCACACATTCCAAAGCATATATCTGAATTATTTTTGAAGAGTGAGCCCTAATCATTCCCTTCCTTCTTTATTAGCATATTAAAATAATTTTGCTATAGAAACTGATAAAGTCAAACTGAGATTTCAGTACTTCAATAAGTTTGATGTATCCCCTTGCAAACCTAATTAGCTTTCCTGACAGCAATGCCTTCATGTTATTTAAAAGTTCTATTCAGTGAAGTTGATATATTATAGCCATTTCAGACATACTCAAACTGCTGAACAGGTTGCATTTGTCAGACTGCAAAGTTTGTTCGGGCAAACCTGGCAAGGTCAAATTCATAGAAAATACTGTTGCACTTTAACTTGGGAAAAGGTGCCAGAGAAAATTGACTGCACTTTTGTTTGAGAGACCTGTAAGTTGCTCCAATGGTCAGCTTTTGTTTTCTTTTGGGCTCAGACCAATTTTAACTTGTCAGTGAAAGTTGTTAAATGTCAAGGGCTGTCACTAATGCAAGAGGGCACTGTGTAGTTTGTATATTTACTTTGCATTGTCCCTTATCTAATTAACATTGATGGATTATCACACAACAAATACAGTTGTTTGATGATTTCCTCAGTTCTCTGGGTGGCAAACACAGCCTGTTTTTGATTCTCAGAGGCTGGTTAGCTCTGCCAGTCCAACTGTTCACTCTGTTGATTCTCCATGATGAAAATTTGGACAGCAAGCTCCTTGAGGTAAGGTGGACAGCTGATAGCTTTAGAGTATAAATGGCTTGCATAATATAAAAAAAAATAGAACCCCCATAGCTAAAAAGGACTTGGATGCTCTTCTCTCACTTCCCTTAGCTCTGATATACAGTGAGTTTACTGAAATATTTTTCCGATCTGGATAATTGCTACCACACAATAGTTTAACGCCCTCATTGTTTACGTGGAGCAAACGTTTTTCCAAAAGGTCAAAGGGCAAGAAGATCTTGTAAGTAGATTAGGAAACCAGTAGAAAGGCCAAAGGCACCCTAAGACTTTACATTCCCAAAGTGTTGGGTTAAGTGGTTGCCCAAGGATGTACTTAACTCTGGAGGTCAAATGAAGTTGCGGCATTTCACCTATAATCAGTCTGGAAGCGTAGCTACTTACAAAGTACGTTAAAGAGGGAATAATAGTCTGACATTTTCTCCAGATGGTATATTCAGTCTTCAGAGAACTGCCATTTTATGTTTTGCAGAAAAACAAAATAAATACGTACATTGTTTGTGCTTAATTTAAATCTCCCTGTGAGTTCTTCCATTCTTTGAAAAAAGGTATAGGCTTTTTTTCTTTGGTAATTCTATTGTACAATTAGTGTGGAGGAAATCTTGAAAATACTGGTTGTTCAGTGTGTCAGATAACTGGAAATAGCTACTTCATAGCACACTATGATCTTGGAAGTAAAGGAACCATAGACTAAATATATAAAATATATTTTTTTCTGACGATAGGAACATATAAAAACTCTGAATCTCAGGTGTTAACTCTAAAAAGATGAGATGATGAAAAAAGTCTGATATTGTAAATTTTAATGCTCTACCTGCATGAATTTCTTGCCCTTCCCCCCTCCAGGCATGTGATGGTGCCTTGGTTGTATGAAGTTATTTTATTGGTGTTTGTTGTGGTGAGCCATCCAGAATTATGCTGTATAAGATAGGGAGCCATATAAATCTTTTAAATAAATAAATCAATAAAATTGTTAGGACCTATTCAGACTTTTCTCTATTTTTAAAACCACATTTTAATCGAAGAGCAATGACTTAATATTTGGAAAAAAATGATGCTGAATATATAAATCTTCATTCCACCTGTTGGATTCTAATTCATGGATCTGAATTAGAAAGCATGAAGGAAGTCAAATGGTCATTCATTTCCTCTGCTATCTTTAGCAAACCCAAGTTTGCTCCTCTACATTAGGAATTTAAATTAAGCAGAGAAACGGCTGATAACAAAGCTGGGCAATATGGAAATCATCCAAATATTGGGTGCGGATTCTACAGAATTTATGTGATGCTAGAAGAAACTGGAGAAAAAAAACAAATCATACTAAAAATAAAACAAGAATACTTTCTATAACAAGAAACTAAAAGAACAATACGTAGAGCACATTAAACTGAACAGTTTAAGGCAATTTTAATCTTTTACCATTATAAAGTTTCCTAGGAAGTTTCACAAGTAAGTTAATACCTCTCCTATTGTGTTAATTAGACAAGCTTTCAGTTCTAGGATGCAAGAATTAGAAAGACATTTGTGTTTTTGATCATGGAGAAATAAGTTATTTGGATTATGAATATTGGATTTTTTTCTAAAGAGGCAATAACTGCAACATAAAAACTGTTGAACGGTTTAACCATTTCACTGATTATATTCTTGTTGTCTTTGGAAGAAAGGTTATTACTATCAGTACCACCACAAATAATAATAGCAGCAATAGTAATAAAAAAGACAAAAACAGTAGTAAGAATTTTGTATAGCACCATTGATATCCATAAGAGGAGATAAAATGATTTTTAATTTACTTAGGCATCACTTTTCCAATTCTGACAATAAGAACAGCCTAATTTTCTGATATCATTTTAGGGAAAGAAAAAAAAATTCTGAAATTTGTTAGCTTCATATTTATGATACAAAGAGATTGTGCTTTGAGAGATGTTCTTTGTAATTATATCATATTATTGAATATAATTTATTATTGTAAAATAATAAAAAACCAAGATTCCAAACTTTAACATAGCTTTATGAAAATGTTATAGTTTCTGCCAAGCCATATCCCAAATTTATTTGACTTATATTGCAAGTTAAGACAGAATAAGCTGAGTTAGCAGTTTCCATGTAGTTTGCAGAACATTAGCAGAGAGATGTTCTAGTGATATTTGACTGAAAAATGATCAGAGTTAATAGCAGCATTAAAAAAAATCTAAAGGAGGTAGAACTCAACCAATCAAGAGGCTTTATCAATTTCAAGGTAAAATTTACAAATATTTGATTTGATTTTGATTTTGATTTTATTGGATTTATATACCGCCCTTCTCCTGAAGGACTCGGGGCGGTGTACAGGGCAGTTAAAACACAATATAGAAGGTTAAAAATAAATTAAATTAAATTAGCCCCAACAAGTAAATCACATTCTAAAAAATTTAAAATCCTAAACCCTCAGTCCAGGCCGGCAAGCTCAAATAACCAAGTTTTCAAGTCGCGGCGAAAGGAGCGACGGTCAGGAGCCATCTGGAGCTCAACAGGGAGCTGGTTCCAGAGGGCAGGCACACCCACAGAGAACGCTCTCCCCCTGGGGGCCGCCAGTCGGTATTCCCTGGCCAACAGCACCCTGAGGAGGCCCTCTCTGTGGGAGTGCACAAGACAATGGGGATTAAGATGAAGCCTGTTCCTCCCCATCACCGCCCTCCAGGCAACGGGACATCACAGCAAGGGCATCACTGGGTTGATTTGGGGTGGAAATAAAAAGTTGGGTATCATCAGCATACTGATGATACACCACCCCAAAACCACGAATAATCTCACCCAGCGGCTTCATATAGATGTTGAACAGGAGGGGTGAGAGGACCGACCCCTGAGGGACTCCACAAACGAGAGGCCTTGAGGCCGACCTCTCCCCCCTGCCAACACCAACTGTGAATGACCCAGGAGGTAGGAGGAGAACCACTGTAAAATGGTGCCACCCACTCCCAACCCCCTGAGGCGCCGCAGTAAGATACCATGGTCGATGGTATCAAAAGCCGCTGAGAGATCTAATAGGACTAGGACAGAGGAACAACCCTTGTCCCAAGCCCACCAGAGATCATTCACCAGCATGACCAATGCAGTCTCTGTGCTGTACCCGGGCCTAAAACCCGATTGGTAGGGGTCCAGATAATCCGCTTCCTCCAGGAACAGAGGAAGCTGATGTGCTACCACACTCTCAACAACCTTCGCTAGAAAGTGAAGGTTGGAGACCGTACGATAGTTGTTCAAAATAGCTGGGTCTAGGGCAGGCTTCTTGAGGAGGGTCCTCACCACCACCTCCTTCAAGGCAGCAGGGAAGCTACCCTCTCTCAAAGAAGCAGTTATTACTGCCTGGAGCCAGCCTCATGTCCCCTCCCAAGCTGCATATACCAGCCAGGAGGGGCATGGGTCCAATAAACACATGGTGGAACTCAGCCTCCCCATGATCCTGTCCAGCTCTTCCGGAGTCACAGGGTCGAATTCTTCCCAGATAAAGTTCCCAAGACCGCTCGTTTCCCCCCGTCAGACTCCACCCAGTCGGAAGTCCAGACCGGCCCGAATCTGAGCGATTTTGTCTGCCAGATGTTGACTAAACTCCTCGGCACGACCCTGCAAGGGCTCCTCCCTCACCTCCTGATTAAGGAGGGAGCGAGTCACCCTAAACAGGGCGGCCAGGCAATTATCTGCAGATTCGATGAGGGCAGCAAAGTAATTAAACTTTGCTGCCTCCATCGCTGCGAGATAAGACCTCGTAAAGGTTCTTAACCGCAATCGGTCAGATTCAGACTGGCTGGATCTCTAACAGCTCTCTAGGCTCCGTCTCCGAAGCTTCATCTCCCGGAGCTCCACGGAAAACCATGGAGCCTGCTGGGATCTGCGCCGGGACAGTGGCCACATGGGCACAACGCGGTCAAGTGCCTCCGTGGCTGCCCTTTGACTTATACCATTTTGACTCACTTAGACGTTTTCAATAGTGGTGAATATCTGTAGCTCGGTGTAGGATGAGGTTGAAGTTTTGTTTTTCGAACCTTCACCCTCATCACTCAGAAGTCTGTGAGTATCACTTTGGACACAGAAAGTGCATTTAAGAAGCACTCCGCCATCATCAAGCTCTGAAAGAAATAGGCAGTACAGTAATAGAAGACATGGTTTGTCAATATCTGTAAATACCTAAATAGAATTATACACATTAATGGTTGAAAATTTTCTGCTTGGATTTTTAAGATGTTGTTGTTTGATGACTAAGGCACATCCAACGCTTAATCTCCCCAGAGTTTCATGTTCATTGATCAACGACACTATCTAACCATCTCATCCTCTGCCATCCCGCTTTCCCTTTGTGTTCAATCTTTCCCAGCATCAAGGTCTTTTCCAATGAGTCCTTCTCTTCTCACTTGGTGGACGTATCTGTCCCTCCAAAGAATAGCCAGGGTTGATTTCCTTTAGGATCTACTGATCTGATCTCCTTGCAGTCCAAAGGACTCTCAAGAGTCTTCTCCAGCACCTCAATTCAAAAGCATTTTTTTTAAAGATACTAGTGATAATATTCAGTCAGGCTACAATAAAAGTAATTTTTTAAGGATCTGAACCTGAAGAATTTAACCTTATCTCTTATTTTTTATTTATTTATTGCTGGATTAAGATGCTTTGCCATCAATAAGAAAAAACTTAATAATGTGACTATAGAGAAAATTGCATTTCCTTCTCTTATTTCCCTGCCAGAAATAAGCACAATTTAGCTCAGAATCATTTTTTTAATCAACGTAATGGGATTTCATTCTAACCCATCATATTAATATTGCATTAAATAAATAACTTTTACTCTTTGTGATGTACAGAATTTACCTTTTTCAAATGTCTCGTTTTTTTTTCCTCTCTCTAATGGCAGGGCAGACTATGCTTTAGTGACCTGAAGTAAAATATTGGATACGAATGTTTTAGCCGATAAAAATAGATGCCAGGGAGACACTGAGTAACGTCTGAGCAAAGAAGCACTTTTCATTTTTGCAGACACCTTTTTATTTTTACATATTGCAGGATATATTTCTGGGAATCAGCAGAGACTTATGGCCAGGAGCAGAGTGTCCCTTAAGATGGGCCAAGTGACCCAGCTTGAGAAATGTGAAGTGATGATTGCCCTCTTGACTTTCCAAAGTCTCCTTTGGTCTGTTTTTAGAATGCAATTGAAGATAAGATAGTAAGAAGCTGATTCTAACATAACCTTTGCAGATGTGAAAGGACAAGACTGGAGATGCTGCCAGGAGGAGGAACATTGGTGGACTTTACAAAAAAGCAATTGTTTCCTTGTCCCTGCATGTCACAGCTTGAATGCTGGAGGAATGCATCAATTCAGGTTTCAATTCAGGTTTCTCAACTTTGACAACTTTCTGACATGTGGACTTCAACTCCCAGAATTCCCCAACTAGCATGCTGGCTGGTGAATTATAGGAGTTGAAGTCCACATGTCTTAAAGTTGACAAAGAGGAGAAACTGGTTTAGCATATTTACCTATTTTGTACCCCAAATGGCAATTTTCTATGTTTTGTTCCATAGCAAAAGTTACTGCTTGAAAAATAAAATTCAATCAGAAATGCAATCGTAAAAAGATTTGCTGTTTTATATGTTCAGTTAGCTAATAACTCTAAAAGGAAAGCTTGCAACTGCAAGTAAATTCAATGGTATTGTACCTGTGGATGCAATTTTCCCTGAGTGTCACTTGCTTAAAGGACAGACTATGCTGTGAATGGAGGAAATTTTTTAACTCAGTCTACCTCACAGTTCCTTGCATGGTTAAGTAATAAAAGGCAAAAATGTCAGCATACCAAGAGCAGAGGTTTGGTGAATTCCAAAATATAGCGGTGATTTGATCATGATGGTGGTGATTTTTTTTGTGAAAAGGAGAATGAAGTATATACAGTATTTAAATATGGACTGAAGAGGCTGACATGGCACAGGATTCAGTTATTGGCCAACAAGCAGGCAGTGACTAACTTGTAGCTTTATCTGCTCATATGTGGCCAGAAAAGAGAAGTGCTGTCTGCCAGTTTTTAAGGAATTCTGGTCCAAATAAACCCAAAAATATTCAAAAGAGGTTGAATCAACTTGGATAAATTCTACATTCTCTGATTTAAAGGTCTTTTTTTATTTATTTATCAAAAGAAGAAACCATCCCTATCCACTTTGTGCTCGTAGGAAAGTTTTGCTCTTGCTGTTAGTGTGGTAGTTTCAACAAAACAAGTGTCAGAAAAGTTGGCCTCTGTGACAAATAAAATGCTGGCCTCCGCCTGATCCAACAGGATTATTCTTGTGTTCTTACATAACCTTATTGTTTCAATTATCCAGCAAGAAGCAGCCTTGTATGAAGGCACATTATACTTTACTTTGAGAAAACTGATAAAACTTTCCAGCTCAGACTGTTCTGTGGTATGTTTTCTTGGGGGTTGAGGTAAAGAAAGATATTCCAGAGACATGCTTTACCTAAAATTCTGAAATAATCCCTATTAATAGATTAAAAATGTTG
Source organism: Vipera ursinii (assembly GCF_947247035.1). NCBI lineage: Eukaryota > Metazoa > Chordata > Lepidosauria > Squamata > Viperidae > Vipera > Vipera ursinii. Next base: position 95,272,118 of record NC_139513.1, on the reverse strand, counting down.
TTTACAAGCAAGACTAAAAAAAAGAAAAAAAGAATTGACCTGTGACTAATTCTATTTTTGTACATCAGGCTGTATTGTGTTAATCGTATTAATTTCATCAGTGCAATAAATTGTGGAGCCTGGCTGCTTATATTTGTTTATTTATAAATTGTATTTCTAAGACCCATCTTTCCAGAGGATTCTGGGTGGCAAACTACATAAACAGGATAGGAAAAACATTGAATTAAGGATACAAGAGTTCCCCTGAATGGACTAAGTCTTGTGGAACTAACTTTTAGTGGAACCAGTCAGCAGGTCAACAGAGAAGAAGGAATCATGATGATGTTACCACTTGCAGGGAGAGGAGGATCTCTGGGGTGCAATTGTGGGCTATTTTCTGAGGATTGGCTGAGCGATTGGGGGCTGGAAAGCCACCATCTTCAACAACACACAGTAAGGCACCAGTTTCATAGGGAAGATCCATTCATATTTTTCATACATGTACAGGTCCCATCTTCATATTATTATAATCTGCATTCTATCCACTGATAGGAGTAGGATTTTTTTTAAGCTGCAAAGTAAATATGAGTCTATGAAAGCAACCAGCCAATAATCCTAGTTTATGCATGTTTCTTCTACCCTGGTGACATCAAAAAGAAGCAATGTGCTTTTACTTTAATATTTTTTTCAAAAAGAAAGACATGGGCTGTAACTGGGGTGTGATTGTATAAGGTCGTGAAAAACTGAAATAATCTTAGGATGTAAAGCAGGCCACACTTTGCTACCCCTTTTCATCTTTTAAAAACAAGATAACAGAGCATTTATCTACAAGATGCAGCTTTCATAGCTTCAAGGGCATCCCCCCAGGGATCTGTCCCTGAAAACTGTTCCAACCTGTCAGTCTGTTGGAGCAGAGCCTGATGCCTGTTAGGCCTCTTGATAAGGGACTCCAGAAGGCCCTTCCTCACACATGATTCTAGAACCCAGCCTATATAGCCTGGGTTGAACACGCCTTATAAAACTGCCCCCTTTCTAGCATGGGATCTATTTTGATGAAAAGTACATTTATTAATCATAGCCACCTATTTCACACACAGTAAATGATTTCCAAAGGAAATATGACTTGTACTAGCCAGGAACAAGACTGAGAGTATTTAAAGTGATGTAGTGCTATAACAGCCTATATAAATATGCATGTTTTATGTTGTCTACTGGGTTCATTGCTTGAGAGAAGAGACGAGGCGAGCGAGTTCAGTCAGGAACGTTCTTTATTTGCTTGCAGGAACCGAACTGGGAAACAGGGCTGCAAATGCAGCTCTTTATAACCTGGCCTCTAGGTGGCAGCCAATAGGTTTAAAGCAACCTATTGCCACCCTAGAAGCAGCCAATGGCGGCGCTGGAGACGGCTTGTCTGAGGAGCTGGGAGCCGTTAGCCAGCACCCTGCTTAAGCAACCTTCCAGCAATCAAACCCACGTGATACACTCAGTAAAACAAAGCCCAATACATTACATTTTAAATAAATTATTTTATTTTCCTAGAATGTACCTTTTAACTCATATTTCACAAAACTACATTCCTCTCATTTACAAATGTCATTACTTTGAGACCATATTGCCTAGTAAGGGAAGATTCTGAAACCACTTTTTTTTTCTCAATTGGCCACCATTAAGTTGGGTGAGTTTCAGCTTCCAGAGTCCTCACAAATGTTTGCTCAGGTTGAAGAATTCTGGAAGTTGAACTCTAAACCTATGGGGAAATCCAGATTTATTTAGTTACTGCATTTATAGTATATCCTGCTGCCCCCTGAATTGATGCTCAAAATTGTTTGGAGAAGTTATCTAGCAGACTAAAATTCTCATTTTGCTAAGCAATATTCTTTGGAAAAACTTAATAAATCTGCTTTTTTATCATTCTGATAGTCATTCTCATTGTGTGTTATTTCTCTTAAACTGCAAAATGAAAAAAGAGCAGCTGGGGGGAGCTTTGTTCAATCTATAAGAGGAATATCTGTGAAATAAAAAAAAATGTAATACCACATGAGGTAGAAATAAGTAGGGATGGCCCAACTCTGCTGTAGTGTATTGAAGCCAGCTGGTGCACATTCAAATGAAGAATTTCATCATCTTTCAGTGGCAGCTGAGAAAGTGATGGATTTTCTTTTATGCACCAACTTTCTGAGCTTACCAGGATGTGTATCAGGACAAGTAGCTGACAAACACAGGGACAAGGTTACACAAGAAGGATTTCTCTGTGTTGCTTCACCCTGCCTGTCAACTATTGTTTAGGCAGTTTATAAATAAGGATGTAGTACTTTTCTGAAAGAACAGTGCATCCATATTGAGAAGTAGCCCAAATAACAACTGACAGATAGTAGAGGTAGGAAGGTTGCATCATGAAATGGCTAACAGAGATACAGGTGCACTCATTCCTCATGATCCAGCCCTTTCCCCCCACTGGGGAGAGCCCAGATTGAAAGACCCAGCTTTTCCCATTGCCCACAGGACAAAGTCTGGGGACTAGAAGGGAGTCCCATAGCAATCTGAAATGGTCAGTACCTGCCGAGCTTATCCTACCATCTAGGGATCACTGATAGTGCCATAGGCAAAATGGTGAAGTAACTGAATCAATCAATCAGAATAGAGCTGAAAGGGATCTTGAAGGTCTTCTACTGCTAAGCTTGTAAGCCGCCCTGAGTCTTCGGAGAAGGGCGGGATATAAATGGAATTAAAATAAAATAAATAAAATACTCCAACCCCCTGCTCAAGCAGGAGACCCTATACCATTTCAGATAGTGGCTGTCCAGTCTTTTCTTGAAAACTCCAGTGATGAAGCACCTGAAACTTCTGAAGGCAAGCCATTCCACTGGTTAATTGTTCTCAATGTTGGGGAGTTTCTCCTTAATTCCTGGTTGCCTCTCTCCTTGATTAGTTTTCATCCATTGTTTCTTGTCTTGCCTTCTGGTGCTCTGCTCTTTTTTGTGGCAGCCCATTAAATACTGGAATACTGCTATCATGTCACCCTAGTCTTTCTTTTCTCTAGACTGGCCACATCCAATTCCTGAAACCATTTTTCATATGTTTTTGTCCCCAGCCCTTAATCATCTTACTTGCTCTTCTTTGCACTTTTTTTTTCAAAATCTCAACATCTTTTTTGTAATATGGTGACCAAAACTTCATGCAGTATTCCAGGTCTGGTCTTACTAAGGATTTATAAAGCGGTACTAATACTTCATGCGATTTTGATTCTATGCCTCTGTTTATACAACCAATAATTGCATTAGCTTTTTAGGCTGCTGCTGCACACTGCTGGCTCATGTTTAAGTGATCATCCACTAGGACTCCAAGGTCCCTCTCACATTCTATTTTTACTCAGATTGCATCCTGGTAAAACTGCTGGAGCTTGCTGGCTGTTTAAGGGAGAAAGCTCTATTTTAACTTCAAAATAGCTAGCAGTGACTTAGATCTGTTTGGAGTACAGGCTGGATGAAATGAAGATGAAGGTAACATTATAGGACGTGGCAGATAATAACATTTACCAAAGCATGTTTTTATTGCCCTATCCAGAGCCAAGGTTTAGTGCCTGGGGTTGGATTTGTAATTCTCCTGACATTTGACTTGGACACTATTACAGTATCACTTATCCCTACCTTTTTTTCTTAGCCTTAATTGGAGTACATAGGATTTTCAGTGCACTTTTAAATATAATTTTCTTGTTTATCAGAAAGAACATTATTGCAAATCCATAATGTTTGAGGGGGGTAGTTATATATCTCAAAGACATGGTGACTTTTCAATTGAACCTCCTGTTTCACAGCAGTCTTAACTTTATAATCTACCTTTTGCAACAAGAATGGAATGGTAAATCTTGGGTAAATCCTGTTGTAATGATTACAAATATATATATATATTTTTTACTTTGGGCAACGGTAAATTGCGCTACAGTAGTGCATACCAAATGTGGAAATCGTTAAAGGCAAAACTGTTGTGACTTGATTTCATTTAGGCCTTTGCAATGTGTTTTGTTACATTCTAACCGTATCCCCACCCTTTCTCTTCCTTTGTTTATCTTTGTGAAATGTTCCCTTTGGGGTTGAATTTGGATAAGAAAACGTCCACTTGGGATGGATGCCTAATTTATCATGTTTTCTTTCCTTCCATGTTTTGCGATACATTTGAAGCATATCTGACTTGAACGCTGCAAAGTGAATTGTAGACAACGCTGCCAGGTTATTTCAGGGCATTGGCGTTTGAGGCTGGGTGTGGGCAAAGCATGCAGAGAAGCTCATGGAAATGGGAAGGATGGCTTACACAGCCTCCTCTCGGAGGAACAGATTGCATTATTTGAGTTGCCTTTGATGTTTTAATTGTGCTACTGATGTGTTCTCTGGTTTTATCGGACTCATAAGTCATGTACCTTGTTTTCCTACCATTCAATGCTTTCTAGCTAGTCTAAATTTAGATATATTTCTTTGGAAGTAATGTCAAGCAAGGTGAGCAGAAAAGCAGACTTATTTTTTACTTTATTTTATTTTTATTTTTTTTATTTTTATTTTTATTCCATTTATATCCTGCCCTTCTCCGAAGACTCAGGGCGGCTTTACAAACTTAGCAGTAGCCTTCATTCTATGTATATGCCTGCTTATTAGGGCTTTCACACACACCCCAAGTGGCATTATTACAAAGTCAGCTTAATTGCCCCCAACAATCTGGGTCCTCATTTTACCTACCTCGGAAGGATGGAAGGCTGAGTCAACCTCATTTTTATCCAATCTTTATTATTTTTACAAGTAACTCAAGGTGGCAAACATACCCAGCACACCTTCTCCTCCTATTTTCCCCACAACAAGAACCCTGTGAAGTGGGTTGGGCTAAGAGAGAGTGATTGGCCCAGGGTACCCAGCTAGCTTTCATGTCTAAGGTAGGACTAGCAATAGCGATAGAAATAGCACTTAGACTTAGACTTTGCAGTGCTTTACAACCCTCTCTAAGCGTTTTACAGAGTCAGCATATTTTCTCCAACAATCTGAGTCCTCATTTAACAACCTTGGAAGATGGAAGGCTGAGTCAATCTTAAGCCGGTGAAAATCGAACTGCTGGCAGTCAGCAGAATTAGCCTACAATATTGCATTCTAATCACTGTGCCATCACGGCTCTAGATCTAGATCACCTAGACTAGAATTCACAGTCTCTTGTTCCTAGCTGAGTGCCTAACCACTAGACCAAGCTGGCCCCTTTTATTTATTTTTTCTGACTTCAATTAAGTGGTGAATTTTTTCACCAAACTGCCTCTCAAACAAAATGTGTGCCATATGTTAGCACAATACTTGAGAAGGGTATTTTGGGGGTCCTGATTAAGGACCAATCAAAGAGAAGTCAACCATTGGCAAGGACTGCATCAGAGGTTTATTAACTTTTTCAAGCCATGGACTCTGTTAGTGAAAAAAGAAATGTTGATGGTTGTGGTCTTTTTCATAGAAGAAACTCCATCTTTTCCCACTATACCTTTAAAAAATGGTATGAGAGAAGAGAACATTTGTGGTATTGCCCTTTCAGAATAATAGCATTGGAAGGGACCTTGGAGGTCTTTTATTCCAATCCCCTACTCCGGCAGGGAATCCTATACCAGTTCAGATAAATGGTTGTCCAATCTCTTAAAAATCTCCAGTGTTAGGAGCACTCACAACTTGTTTCTTGAAATCTGAAGACATTCCTACATAGCAAACTAGGTGGTCCTTTCTTTCTTTCTTTCTTTCTTTCTTTCTTTCTTTCTTTCTTTCTTTCTTTCTTTCTTTCTTTCTTTCTTTTCTTTCATCAGCTCAAGTTGCCAAAATTCCTCCTGCCTCCCATTTTCTCCACAATGAAGTCAATCAGTTGGCTCTCATACCTAAGGGAGAATTCCCAGTTTTCCTGAGTTACAGACCAGCACCTTCACCACTACACTAAACTGGCTATCCAGATACTGTTGGAGAGAGAGAGACAGACAGACAGACACACACACACAGAGAGAGAGAGAGAGAGAGAGAGAGAGAGAGACAGAGACAGAGACAGAGACAGAGACAGAGACAGAGACAGAGACAGAGACAGAGACAGAGACAGAGAGACAAAGAGAGACAGAGAGACAGAGACAGAGACAGAGACAGAAGACATATATACAGCTACTCCTTGACTTCCGACTACAATAGGGAGCCCAAAATTTGCTGTTAAGCAGAGCAATCAGTAAACAAGACATCACTTATCCATAACTTGCAACATCCTGCTGGCTTTCACATTGACCGCTTGATGGAATCTGGCAGGGAAGGACACAAATGGCGATCACGTGACTAAATTGTCATACACACGAGCTACTTGACAAGCACCTGAATTGCAACTGCATGACCACAGGGATGCTGTGACAGTCATAATCACAAGGTCTGGTCATAAGTCACCTCTTGCATGACTGTGTAACATCAAATAGTCATGAAGCAAATGGCTGTTAAGCAAGTACTACCTGTAGTTGAATACAGAATTTTAACACAGTAGATAGAATTAGATTTAAATATCTTTCAGAAAGATAAAAATGGGTTGGTTGATAAGAACTGATTAGCTGCTCATCAGGAACATGTTCATAGAAAGTGTCATTCACTTACCTTAAGGTAAAGGTAAAGGTTCCCCCGCACATGCGTGCTAGTCGTTTCCAAGTCTAGGGGCCAGTGCTCATCTCCGTTTCAAAGCCGAAGAGCCAGCGCTTGTCCAGAGACGTTTCCATGGTCATGTGGCTGGCATGACTAGACGCCAAAGGAGCACAGAATGCTGTTACCTTCCCACCGTAGTGGTCCCTATTTTTCTACTTGCATTTTTAAGTGCTTTCGAACTGCTAGGTTAGCAGAAGCTGGGACGAGTAACAGGCGCTCACTCTGTTACGCGGCACTCGGGATTCGACCCGCCAAACTGCCAACCATCTGATCAACAAGCTCAACATCCTAAACCACTGCATATGACTTCTTTAGGCAACCTGTGCTACTTTGACCCATGTTGGACAACTTTTAGCATTAATTATTAAGAGGATTATGAGAACATTACTCTTGTCTACTGTATTAGCCCAAATTGTTCAGAATCTATTGTACACTCCTATGGAAGTAGATTGTTGTCTGTTCAAGGGGGAGCAAATCAATTGATCTAAGTAATTTTTGTAAATAATTGGAAATTGGAAATTCTGAGAAGGAAGCAAACAAAAGCAAACAGGAACATTAAACAGGATTTTATCCATAGCTCTTCCAAATGGTATCTCTTTCATTCAGGGCTGCACCCAGAATCTCTGGTAATGAAATGGCTGCTCCTCCTCCTTCTCCTCCTCCTCCTCTTGTTCCTTCTCCTCCTCCTCCTCTTCCTCCTCCTCCTTCAATGTAAAAGCAAGCCTGTCCTCAGATGACTTAGAGGTCATCAGAATTTTTGTCTGTTTATGCACACATGAACAAAGAACAGAACATTTTCCAAGCTTATCCATCATGCAGAAAGCAACCAATCTCTCTTCTTGCAAATTAAGCACCCTCCATTCCAGTCTCCTGATTCTGCCAGCCCTTTCCCTTTTTCCATTTCCAGAAAACTTCCCCATCCTTAGGCAGCCATAGCAGTACTTCAAATGGAGCAACAGAGGGAGAGTTAATCTCTTCCTCCTCTCCTTGCCTTTATTTCAATATGTCCCAAAACAGTATTACTAGGGAAAGCCCTGGATATCTGGGGAGAGGTTTCTTAGCCGCTGGACTTTACCACATGTGGAAAGAGTTTGTGTTTCAGCTTATAATACGACGTCACAGATCTCACTTTCTACAGAAGCCAATTAACATTTGATGATACTATTGCTCTTGGTTACAAATTACAACACCATATTCCAGAAGTATATGTCTGCTGTGTGCATTTGAAGAGCATATAAATAAACAGAAGCAGCATTTGCTAAATAAAGCCGGCTTTTTATCTTTCCACTGTTTAAATAGCTTTCACCTTAAAGAACCTCAGCAAACAGACATTCAAAGCAAACACACCCAAGTATTTTACATCTGGAATTCTGAGCAACTTTTTCCAAGATTCGGCTTTTTTAAAGACAAGATTCTGGCATAATGCATTCATGATTCACACACAGATAGAGGCCCTTGTGATGTTGTCCTACATCTGCCAAGACTTTTTAAGGGTATGTGGAAAAATTCCTGCCTCTCAGGGTTGAAGTTTTATGTGATCCAGGAGATGGTCTGCTCTGTGCCAGCTTATTTTGAATTCAGATTTTACAAAGCAAAAACCACTTCCTGCCTCTTCACTGAAGGAGCAAGCAAAGCTGATCTGCTGAGCCAGTACAGTAGCGGTGATGGAGGCCAGCAGAACACTGAAACATAGTCCTGCCAAGTATTTAATGAAGAAGAAAAGTTAAATGCACTAAGGCAATAGCAATTTCTCTACCACCCAGCGCTAATTCTGCAATTAGCCAATTTCTGCAAAGTCCCCATTTTGCAGAGGACACCACATGTTCTTACCATTATTTTAGAGCAAATTATTTTACTCCATTATCTTCAAGGTTATTTGGAAGTGATATTCCCTCTTCCCTCTGGATAATCATTTGAAGGGATGAAAGAATGTACCTGAGGGATTGCCAGGAAGAGGATTTAAATCATCTTGCTGGATGGGCTTTCCATACTTGGATTCTTAGAGGAGATGTTGGTAGAAAAGTTCACGGTGGAGATGTTATTTTGGAAGCTTTAATCTGAGCTTTGTGTTTTGGAGAAAAAAGGGGTGGAGAAATTTCTTCCTCTGTGAGTAAATTTCAATCCTGCCAGTTTGCAGAAATCATGGGCTGCCTAATATTGAGTCACATCTACTCATCTACTTTCTGAGGTTTCAGGCAATTTATATATGACATCAGATGTAGGTTAAATTTGTTTGATTTCCTCCTCCTCCTCCTCCATAATCAAACTAACTTTATTTGCTATGTGGACCGTACTGTAAAACCTCAATTTATGGATCTCTTGGAAGGAAGGGAGGGAATCTATTAAATTTGACTGACTGACTTGACATCATTTGATGTAATTTGTGATAGTTGCATAATTATGCAATTGACTTTATTGTCATTTTGTGTTCACTTATGTCATTTGGGTAATTGCAGACAGCCCATAAAGTGGATGTAAATTATGCCAATTATATCAATTGGGTGAACTTCTTCATAAATAGTAGACTTTGTCCAGCGTTTGGGAATGGAATCTGAAATCGTATTTGGTCCTATTGCATCTGAAATCGGCTGAGTAAAGGTACAAAGAATGATGACTTCGTTTTAATTACCATATTTTTTCTTATTATTTATGTAATTATATATATATATATATATTTATATTTATATAATAAAGTATATATAATAAATTAATATTAGGCAAATGCAGTGTATAAATATAAATAAATATGTATTTATAATTATTATTTAATAATAACATGGTATTATCTAATAATGGCATGATATTAATGACTTGTTTAGTAGCCACAATCTGGATCAACAATTTGTTCATTAAGCAAAGCAGCTGCTAAATGAAACTACGACGGTGCTAAGATCTTACTTCAGCTTTCCTTTTGCTTTAAAGATCTGTGAAGTTTGTAAATGTGAGCATGTCAAAAAGTTACTCTTTCATAATTTTGAAACTGTTGCTAAACTTTGCAGTACATATTAGAAAGGTTTGTTGGATAATGAACTTGATAATTTATTTAAAATATGCATTATTCACCATCAGCTATTGATAGAAAGTTATTTTTCTCAGTGTAAATAATATAAAATAATGCAGTAAGATTGTCTCTGTCCTGTTATTTATAAGAGTGGATTTTCAGCTCTGAAACAAATGTATGTTAATTATTTATTCTGATTGATGTTTCATATTATACTGACTATTTTAGTTAATTATTGGTTACTGATTTCATGCTAATAATCTTTAAACGTATGCTACTGGTATACCCAATTTTAATACAAAATTACCTTGAATACCTTTGCACAAACATATAAATCTCCTTTTTTATTTATTCTTCATTCTTCATTTAAAAATAATTTAAAATAAATATACTTAGACTTTGCCAAAATCCATGTAAATTGACATTATTTAAGCCCTATTTATTTAAATAGGTACTAAATTCAATTAACTCTGCTGGATTCAGTCCAAAGCAGCGTTTCTCAAACTTGGCAAGTTTACAATGTGTGGACTTCAATTCCCAGAATTCTCCAGTCAATGTGGACTGGCAAGGTTGAGATGCACTGGTCTAATGTCTTGGATTCTGACTAATTTTTGTGCCTGGAATACAATCCGCAGTCCTCATCTGGTGTGGAGACAAAGAGATTTATCAAAACTTTTCCCCTCTAGAATAAGCTGAGGAGCAATTTAAGAGGCTGATCATGGTTATGCTATTAACATGCATTTAACTTGCTTGCTAAATGAATTTTAAGTCCCTGCAAGTAAGATCACAAAACACTTTCCTTTTCTTTTCATGCAAGTAGATTTTAAACAACAGTAGTTTTTTTTTAAAAAAAAAAAATGCATTTAATAGTAAATACTAAAAAAAGGAATATTTCCTAAGAAATGTTCTCTTCAAAGTGAACCAATTGCATTTTTAACTGATATATATGACAGATAGCTGGGACACTAATGTTTTTCACTGTTAATAAGGTGGATATGGAACAGAGCTCCTGTAGAATATATATGGTAAAGTGGAAATGCATGGCCTGATGGCTGCTATAAAGCAGGCCAAAGATATGTCATGTCCAATTAATGTCAATAAGGAACATCTGTATTTAGGCACCCAAGTTACTTAATGCAAACATTTCATAATTATATACTATAGCACACATGGAGCATTATGAGATGTGGTATCCCAGTGTGAAAAATATTCACATTTTTCAGATCAGTCAGCAGTCTTGGTCTGGCTTTGGCTCAGCTTGCTGTCTCCCCATAAGTGTATTCCTTTATAATATTGAATTAAGTACAATCCACATTTTTTCTCTTATCTGTGAAATCTTGTGGTTGTAGCTTGACTGTTTTCATAAAATGAAAGATCCAAGTACATGGAAAGTTAAGAAGGCTTCTTTCTTTTTTGTAAGACATCGGGGGTTTTTTCTTCCTTTTAAAAATGTTAACCTAAGAAGCAAAGACTAAAACATACACAATGTGATCTGAAAGACTTAAGACTTATAGACTGGAAAAGTAATGGCCTCAATCCATTCTTTTTCTTGTACTCTCGGTAAGTGAAAATGCAATTGTTTCTCCATCTGATCATGAAGAGAGGAGACAATTGGATGGAAGGCTGCTTTAACCCATTAGCTTCATTTTTTAATTTTATATTTCTATTGCATATTGTACTCTGTTTGCATAAAGGGTGCAATAATATTCTGTTCTATTAACCCAGTGTCTTTGACTAAATGTGCAAAAATCACAATTACGACAATAACAATAAAATCCATGTTATTAGGACTAACAAAACAGAATTGCGAACAAAAAAAAAATCCTGCACAGTTGTGAGTCACTTTAAATGAAATGTTTGTGTGTGCATGAACCTTTAAGTCAGTCTTGTTTCTGTTTTCTTGGAAGATTTTCAGAAGTGATTTGCCATTGCCTCCTTCCTAGGGCTGACTGAGAATGACTGGCTCAAAGTCACTCAATTGTCATCGTACCTAAGATGAGACTATAATTCACTCTCCTAGTTTCTAGTGTGGAGCCTTAACCATTACCACAAACTAGCTCTTTTAAATAACAGAATTACAGTTTAATGTCCATTGCACAATGCCATGGGGAACTGATTGTAGTCCCCAAGGAAAAGATAATGTATCTCTTCTACTCTGTGTTTTTGGAAAGAAAAAAAATGTACCACAGAAATATCCGTTCTTTGGTGGTATTAAAATGTAGGTTTCTGGATGTCAGTTGCAAAAATCCAGATGGCCACTAGGTGGCAGAAAAGTCATATAGAAAGCTCTGACTCTTTCCATCTTTCCAGTTTTCATTTAGATTTTGCAGCCCAGACCTGGTAGCAATATTTCTGTTCAGTTATATAAGAGGTATTGCAGGTTTAGTTCCAGACCTCTGCAATAAAGTGCATATCACAATAAAGCCAGTTACACAAATTGTTTGATTTTCTGGTGCATGTAAAAGTTCCCTACATGGATTGCCACTGCATGTGGGACAGACGGGGAGGAAGCTAACCACCAGATTGTGAGAACATGAGTAAGCAGTTAAATGAAGAGACCGAAACTCATTAGTAGCATTGCATTGTAGTGAACAATGCATTTAATTCACAGCTACTAAATTGTTGGCTGAGCAGGGACAAAAATAGCCAGAGAAATGATAGAAGCCTAGGGAATAGTCCCTTATCAGTCAACAGGAGTACTGAGAGAGCTACAGAGCTGTTGTAGGCCTAGAGAGCTGTTGGAGGTCTAGCCGATCTGAATCTGACCAGTTGTGACTAAGAACCTTTATTAGGTCTTATCTCGCAGCGATGAGGACGGCGAGGTGTAATTACTTCTCTGCCCTCATCGCGTCCGCAGATAATCGCCCGGCTGCCCTGTTTAGGGTGACCCGCTCCCTCCTTAATCAGGAGGTGAGGGAGGAACCCTTGCAGGGTCGTGCCGAGGAGTTTGGTCAACATCTGCTGGATAAAATCGCTCGGATTCGGACCGGTCTGGACTCCAACTGGGCAGAGTCTGATGATCAGGACACAGGCGGTCTTGTCGATGTTATCTGGGAGGAGTTTGATTCTGTAACCCCTGAAGAAGTGGACAGGATTATGGGGAGGCTGAGCTCCACCACATGTTTATTGGACCCGTGCCCTTCTTGGCTGGTTTATGCAGCTCGGGAGAGGACACAAGGCTGGTTCCAGGCAGTTATATCTGCTTCCTTGAGTGAGGGTACTTTCCCCGCCGTCTTGAAGGAGGCGGTGGTGAGACCTCTCCTCAAGAAGCCTGCTCTGGACCCAGCTGTTTTGAATAACTTTCGTCCGGTCTCCAACCTTTGCTTTCTTGCGAAGGTTGTTGAGAGTGTGGTGGCGCATCAGCTTCCCCTGGTCCTGGATGAAGCAGATTGTCTAGACCCATTCCAATCGGGTTTCAGGCCCGGGTACAGCACGGAGACGGCATTGGTCACTCTGGTGAATGATCTCTGGAGGGCTCGGGACAGAGGACATTCCTCTGCCCTTGTCCTATTAGACCTCTCGGCGGCTTTCGATACCATCAACCATGGTATCCTGCTGCGGCGTCTCAGGGGATTGGGAGTGGGAGGCACAGTTCTTCAGTGGTTCTCCTCTTATCTCCTGGGACGCTCGCAGTCAGTGTTGGCAGAGGGGCAGAGGTCGACCCCTAGGACTCTCGTTTGTGGAGTTCCTCAGGGGTCGGTCCTCTCGCCTCTCCTGTTCAACATCTACATGAAACCGCTGGGTGAGATCAATCGTGGTTTTGGAGTTGGGTATCATCAGTATGCCGATGATACCCAACTTTTCATTTCGACCCCAAACCACCCCAGTGATGCCCTCGATGTGATGTCCCATTGCCTGGAGGCGGTTCGGGCCTGGATGGGGAGGAACAGACTTCAGCTCAACCCTGACAAGACTGAGTGGCTGTGCATTCCGGCATCCCGGGACATTCAAAATATTCCACCTCTTCTTATGGGGGGTGAGTCCTTACCCCCTGTGGATAGGGCTCGCAACTTGGGAGTCCTCCTAGATTCACGGCTTACTCTGGAAGACCATATAGTAGCCATGACTAGGGGGGCTTTCACCCAGGTTCACCTGGTGCGCCAGTTGCGGCCCTATCTGGACCGGGATGCCCTGTGCACGGTCACTCATGCGCTCGTGACCTCTCGCCTGGACTACTGAAATGCTCTTTACATGAGGCTTCCCTTGAAGACCACTCGGAGGCTCCCACTGGTACAGAATGCGGCCGCGAGAGTTGTCTTGGGAGTTTCCCAGTACTCCCATGTTATACCTTTGCTCCGCGAGCTACATTGGTTACCAGTTGTCTTCCGGGTGAGATTCAAGGTTTTGGTTATGATCTTCAAGTCCTTACATGGCATGGGTCCGGGGTACCTCGAGGACCACCTGCTGCCGGCGTCAACTCCCCTCCGCCCTGTGCGTTCCCACAGAGAGGGCCTCCTCAGAGTGCCTCCGGTCAGGGAATGTTGACTGGTGGCCCCCAGGGGGAGGGCCTTCTCTGTGGGCGCTCCGGCGCTATGGAACCAACTGCCGGTTGAGCTCCGGATGGCATCGGACCTTCGCTCCTTCCGGCGCGGTCTGAAGACCCACTTATTTGAACTAGCTGGTCTGGCCTGATGGGGATCGTTAGGGTTTTTAATGGGTCTTTTATTGTTATTGTAATTTTTAATTGGGCATTTGTTTAATTCCTTTTTAATTTTTGTATTGTTATTTATATATGCCCTGTTAACCGCCCTGAGTCCTTCGGGAGAAGGGCGGTATACAAATTCAATAAAAGTAAAGTAAAAAGTAAAGTAAGATTTACCACCAGCCTATCAGATACTTAGGGCCCAAGGGTGCAATGGCACAAGGAAACAACAGTGATTTAATAGTCAATACCTTAATTAAAAATTTAAAGCTACACACAATTAGGCACCATATAAATATAACATGAAAAACAGCCCAGTGCACATATTTTGGAGAGAGAGAAATTCCCTGAGTTTGGAAGTTTGAAAGAATAATCTTTTGGTCCCAGTGACCGATTCAGATTGGATCCTGTAAAAGTGTTTATACTATTCTGTAGTCTATTAAGTGTTCATTATGTCTAAAGAAACCAATGTATGTATCTTAATTGAAAAATACATTATTGATAAAAATGTTAATCATTATCTGAGTCTTCAGCAAGTCTTAATATTTTGGTGGTTGAGAATCTTAAAAAAACACTATCTACTAAGTACAATGAAATGAGGTATGCTTGCATATAGAGAAACAATGCATCACTAAAACCTCAGAAAAAGTGATGTTAATTACCTTTCACTTTATATATATGTAATGTATTGGGATTTTACTTGAACTCTTTCATGTGTCAGTTTGAATGCTGCTTAAGGTTGCTCAATTGGTGTGTCTGTGGAATGGTCACTGACTAGCCAGACTTGCTGTCTCCAAGAAGATCATTGGATGATTTGGGGCGGGAATGGGTTTCTTTAAACCTATTGGCTGCTGCCTAGTGGCCAACTGTATAAGTAGCTGTGCAGAAGCCTCTGTTTCAGTTCTGTTCCTGTTTGCCTCAATAAAGCAATATTCCTGTTTGCAACCTCTTGTCTCGCTTATTGCCACAACACTGGTGATGAAGTTGGGATGCTGCTTCTCCAGAAGAGCTGAAAGTCAGTAGGGGGTGAGGCCAGCCCAGCGCCTGACAGGGACTGTGTTCCCCCCCCTTGGTTGGCCTAGCAAGCCATGCTAGTGACCACTTTCCCTGTGGTCCGGTCCCAGGGCCTACAATGAAGAAGCAGCAAGAGGCAATACAACACCCGAGCCGTGAAGACCTTCACCATGTTGAAGGTTGGAAAGCTCGAGGAATTCGACGTCACTCACTCAGAGAGATCGTCATCCTACATTTCAAGAGTAGACAACTATTTCTGCGCCAACCAAGTCACCAAAGATGGCCTGAAGGCCTCAACACTTCTCTGTGTCTGTGGGCCTGCAACGTTCGACATCGCAGAGAACTTAGTTGCACCAGTGCAGCTGGAGTCCGTTACTTATGCGGACCTGAAGAAACTGCTCAGCAACCATTTCCACTGAAGCTGTCAGTGATAGCCTTCGAACGAGTTCAACAACCCGCTGAGACGGCCACAGAATTCATCACAGCATTGAGACAACCTTTGCGCCTGTGCCAATTTTTGGACTTGGAAGAAAGGCTTCATGACCGACTTGTCTGTGGACTCAGGAGCAGAGAGTTACAACAAAAACTTTTGCAAAGAGACTCTCTCACTCCAAGAAACTTTAAAAGAGGTCATGGTGGATGAAGCCACCATTGGGGCCATGAAGGTGTTGCGGCCCACCAAAAGCACTCCTCACGAGGAAGCCATCCACCACCACGAGGATGCAGAGCATTCAGATAATGTCGACTCTGACCACAAAGTCAGCAAGATTCAATGGCACCACAACAAGGAACTGAAGCCCCCTTAGAAGGAAGTTCCTTTTCTTCAATGTTTGGGCTGTGGCGGCTGCCACCAATGAGTAGACTGCCGGTTCCGGACAGCCACGTGCCGGGCCTGTGGAAAACCCAGCCACATTGCAGCAGTCTGTAGAGGTTGCCAGAAGGACCACCAATTGGACGATCCGATCAGGAGAGGTACCGGGGCCACGGGGCAGCATAGAGTAGGGTTCTGCTCCAGTTGTCGGAATGTTTGTTGCACTGGAGCTCGCTGTCCCCTTAAGCCAAAACTTTGGCTTCAAGCCAAGCTGCAAGGTGTTCCTTGCAGGATGGAACTGGACACTGGTTCAGCTGTATCCATTATTTCCCTGGAGACTTTCCGGTTCATGTGCAACCACAGCAAGAGGTGGGCCAAGCTTAGGTTTTCCAACATCATCCTTACTGACTTTCAGAATTCCTGAGTAGCCGTCAAAGGCAAGGCCACATTGGCCATCAAATTCAAGGGGTTTTTGGGGCCCCTAGATGTGATTGTGGTAGAGGGCCAGAGAACGAGCTTAATAGGTCTTGATTGGTTTGATGCACTAGGCATTCAAGTAACTGGGATCCACCAGACACAAACAGCGAACTTGGCGGTGGTTTGCGAGAAATTTGCAGATGTCTTTGACACAAGCCTGGGAGAGTACAAGGGCCCTCCGATAGCCTTTAAGCTTGATCCTGCTGTAATGCCTATTAGGATCAAGCCCCGTAGAGTGCCATTTGCACTAAAACACAAAATCAATGTAGAGCTGGACAAGCTAGTCAGTCGGGGGTATACAGCCCATAGATGGGGGTGAATGGGAAACTCCCATTGTCATGCCACTTAAGGCCAATGGGGAGGTCAGGATTTGCGCTAATTACAAGTGCACCATTAACCGGGCACTACAGCAGCACGCGTACCTGGTGCCAGTCGTTAGCCACATTTTGGCATCACTGCAAGGGGGTACCATGTTTGCTAAGTTAGATTTGGCATAGGCCTATCAGCAGTTACCTGTGGACAAGGCCACAGTGGCTGCAGAAACAATTGTAACACACAGGGGGGGCTTTCAAAGTCGAACACCTTCAATTTGGGGTTAGCGTTGCCCCAGGCATCTTCCAGGGAGTTATGGAGCATACTCTCAAGGGCATTCCTGGGGTCTGCCCTTACTTTGACGATGTGCTGATCACCAGTGAGTCCACTGAGGTGCTTGCAAGGAGGCTCAAAGCCATCCTTCAATGGTTCTGCACAATGGGACTCAACCTAAAAGGGGACAAGTGTAAAATTGGGGTCCCTTCCACTGAGTTCTTGGGATTCCATGTTGATGCTGAAGGCATCCATCCTGCGGCGTCCAAGCTAAAGGCAATTCAGCTGGCACCAAGCCCTAGAAACAAGGGAGAGCTCCAGGCATTCCTGGGTCTCCTGAATTTTTACCATGCATTTCTGCCTAACAAGGCCGCAGTGGCAGAGCCATTACACTGGCTCTTAGACAAGAACACCCCATGGAAGTGGACCAAGGTTCACGAAAATAGCTTTAAGGCAGTAAAGTCACTACTGTCCTCAAATTCAGTGCTTATGCACTTTAATGAAACATTGTCTATATGCATTGTGTGTGAGGCATCCCCTTATGGGGTGGGGGCTCTTCTAAGCTATTTGTCAAGTGATGGGACTCAAGTCTCCATTGTCTATTATTCAAGGACATAGTCCTCAGCTGAACGCAATTATGCTCAGATTGACAAAGAGGCCTTGGCCATTGTGGCAGGGGTGAAGAAATTCCATGATTACTTGTATGGCAGGAAATTCACGGTCTTCACTGACCACAAGCCACTGTTGGTTTTTTTTTTTTGTTACAGATAGACAAATACCTCAAATACTGTCCCCTAGAATGTTAAGATGGTCCATTTTTATGTCAGCCTACAGCTACAGGCTGGTTCACAAACCCGGCAAAGACATGGGCCATGCAGATGGCCTTAGCAAGTTACCATTGCCACAAGTAGAGCCAGATCTGGCTCCAGCAGCTCGCATCTTGTCAATTCAGGATTTGCCTGAGTTCCCCCTCCATTCTGGGGATGTAGCTGCAGAAACTGCTGCAGATAAAGTTTTAACTATAGTTTCATCATGGATTCACACTGGATGGCTTGAAAATAGCTCTGGACCAGAGTCACAGAGCTATTTCACATGTAGACATGAGCTTTCAGCTCACAAAGGCTGCATTTTATGGGGGAGCAGTTCATTAAGGCAATGTGTGCTTCAGTCTCTGCATGAGAGCCATCTGGGCATAGTCCAGATGAAGGCATTGGCACAGAGCTACCTATGGTGGCCAAGGTTAGATAAGGCTATGGAAGCCCAAGTACATGGGTGTTACACATGTCAACAGTCCATGTCCACCGGTGGGAGGAGACTCATACACCGTGGTCAAGGATTCACATTGACTTTGCTGCATCCTTTCAGGGACAGTTGTTTTTGATAGTGGTTGATAGCCACTCTAAATAGTTGGAAGTAATTCCTATTGCAACTATGACTACTGCTAGGACTTTCCAGGAGCCTAGAAAGCTTTTTGCCACACACAGGCTGCCGGACATTGTAGTCTCAGACAATGGGGCCCAGTTCACACTGGCAGAATTTCAAGGCTTCTTGAGGATTAACCTCATAAGGCATGCAACATCAGCTCCCTTTCACCCCTTGACTAATGGGCAGGCCGAATGTATGGTGTGCACAACAAAAGAGTCACTCAAGCGCATTGTGACCAGGGATTGGCACTATAGGCTGGCTGATTTTTTGCTTTGCCAGCACACTACGCCTTGCACAGCAACAGAGCTTCGCTGGGAAAGAAGGCTCATCACGAAACTGGACAGGTTGCAGACACCGCACGCCCAAAGCTCCAAGGGGGTTGACAGAGGGTGATGGGGTGTGGGCCTGGAACTATGGGCATGGGAACTTGTGGGTGCTGGGTAAAATTGTCAAAATTTCCAGACCTCTTTCTTACAAGGTAGCTCTAGATGGTGGGTGAGTCATTCACGCCATATTGATCAGCTGTGGAAGCTTTTTGCAGAACAGCCACAAAGCAAGGACCTCACAACAGGTCCACAACTAGAGCCGGCAACCGGCACATGCTCTAAGGACTCAGTCAGTCAGTACAATGGGGAGGTGGTCATAGATGGACTCAGTCCACAAGTGCAACATGGGTTTCCTGATGGGGAAAGTCAACCCAAACAGGGCAGCAGCCAGGCTGACACAGCTACCTCATTGAATTTTGGTTTGGGCCGACCAGGAATGGCCAGCCAAAGGAACCCGAGTCAATCTGACTCACATGAACTTAAGAGCTCTGGTCTACCCAGCCCAGTGGG
The DNA here is from genome assembly GCF_947247035.1 of Vipera ursinii. Taxonomy (NCBI): domain Eukaryota; kingdom Metazoa; phylum Chordata; class Lepidosauria; order Squamata; family Viperidae; genus Vipera; species Vipera ursinii. The sequence continues at coordinate 95,252,677 of NC_139513.1, read as the reverse complement.
CAAGCTGGTAGACCGGGAGTTGTCTGGATCCCCCAGGCATTCTGAATGGTCACGTAGACCACCACAATATTTGCAAGATTATATTCTTAAATAATGTATGTACATTCTAGGGAAGAGGGGTGTAATGTATTGGGATTTTACTTGAACTGTTTCACGTGTCTGTTTGAATGCTGCTTAAGGTTGCTCAATTGGTGTGTCTGTGGAACAGTCACTGACTAGCCAGACTTGCTGTCTCCAAGAAGATCATTGGATGATTTGGGGCGGGAATGGGTTCCTTTAAACCTATTGGCTGCCACCTAGTGGCCAACCATATAAGTAGCTGCCCAGAAGCCTCTGTTTCAGTTCTGTTCCTGTTTGCCTCAATAAAGCAATGTTCCTGTTTATATAATATATATATAAATATATACACTTGTAAATATAAAATACAAGTGTCAAATATCCTCCAGTTTTTGAACTTCAGTATCACCTAGGGATAGACAAAAGATTGATTGATTTGAAAAAAATTGTACGCTGCCTTTCATTTCTTAAAAAGAATCTCAAATGTTTCATGATAAAATCAAAACAATTGCAAAAATGTATAAAAATGGTGTGAGAACACTGATAAAAGATACAGGCTATGATATACAATAAAATAAGCTGTGAGAATAAAATAAATTTTAAAAAAGGACTTAAAAGAGGTTGATTCTGCATCTACCACCCTTAACAACTAGTTGAGAAGAGAATTTGTGTAGTTCAGAGTGTCAGGCACAGGGAGTCTTTGACTTATAAGCACAATGGAGCTCGGAATTATTGTCATAAGTCATTGCGGTTATATGTCCATGCATTGCAATGCTAAATTTGATCTTCTCAAGTGAATCATTAAATAAATCATGTGGTTATTAAATGAACCATGTGGTGGCACATATCTAATGGATGGAAATGTTGCATATCTTGGACATATGATATTGGAATGCTGCACCTAGTCATAAATGTGACTGGGTTGCCAAGTTCCCCAAATGCAATCATATGACTATGGGAGGATACACAGCTGTAACTTTAAGGAAGGATCATAAATTGCTTTTTTAAATCCATCTTAATTTCAAAAATTGTTAAGTGACTGGTTGTAAGTGAAGGACTAACTGTAACATCATCAGTGCTGTGTGGGGTTGAATTTATATACAATAGTTAACCCTGGCAGTATGGATGGGAATGTGATTTTCTCCTTGGTAGTTCCTTAATTGGGGTATTGTTTTCTGCTTGATTGTTTGTCTAATGTTAATCCCTGCTCATTGGGTTCTGGTTGCAGCAAAGAATATGTACTGATCTTTTTGTTTCCTTCTTAGCTTTTTGTTGTCTCTTTTGAATGATATGTGTATGTGGTTTACATATTGATGGCTGATTTGTCTGAATGTCAAACTTCCAAGAATTCCCTAATGTTTCTGGATTTGGCTTTGTCTAGGATGCTGACAGTGTCCTAGTTTCTTGATTGATAGACTGATTGATCAAATTTATATGCCACCATCTCACTGAATAAATAACTCTGAACAGTTTTCAGGTTAAATTGAAAGTATGGTTGAGGCTGTCTTTGTATTGTGAGATTAAAGAGATTTCATTGTGCCTTCTGACTGATAGTTGGTGTTCATAGATAGATACCCTCTACTAGTCTTCTACCTGTTTGTCCTAAGTAGTGACTATTACCATCCTTACACTGTATATTATAAGGACTCCTGTTTTTTCCCCTCTTGGATTATTCGTTAATTTAAGACTTTTTTGGAGAGCTATAATTGTTTTGTGTGCCATGGTTATATGCCATGTGATTATAATAGTCTGTTGGTTGTTTCTAAGATGTTTTATGTATGGCAGTGTTATCTTTTTTTATAGTTTGTGTTGCTTATTATGCTGTAGTGATTTGAGTGGTCAGGCATTTTTTTAATAAAGTTGCCCAGGTTTCCATTTTGTTGGAAGGTGTTACCAAGGTGGCTTGTTTCTTTTTTTTTTCTGGTGTTCTGTGTTGCTGTAGTGCATTTGTATTCAACTGAATAATGTTCTTCAATAACTTCTCTTATGGAAGGTTGATAGTGGAACACTTGGTTCATGGGTTGTTTTTGATAGACTTGTGTTTCTAATCTGCTGTTGTTTCTTCTTATTCTGAGGATATTCCAGGAAGAGCAGTGTGTTGTTATGTTCTTCTTTCCTTATGAATTTTATTTTGCTGAAGATGTTGTTGATTATTTCATGTCTCTTCTCTAGTTGTTCCTTATTTATTATGACGACAGTGTCATCTACATACTGGATTCATACTTTTGGTCGTATTGTTGTTGTTAGTTGCGAAGTCGTGTCCGACCCATCGCGACCCCATGGACAATGTTCCTCCAGGCCTTCCTGTCCTCTACCATCTTCTGGAGTCCATTTAAGCTCACCCCTACTGCTTCAGTGACTCCATCCAGCCACCTCATTCTCTGTCGTCCCCTTCTTCTATTGCCCTCAATCTTTCCCAGCATTAGGCTCTTCTCCAGTGAGTCCTTCCTTCTCATTAAGTGCCCAAAGTATTTGAGTTTTAGCTTCAGGATCTGGCCTTCTAAAGAGCAGTCAGGGTTGATCTCCTCTAGGACTGACCGGTTTGATCGTCTTGCAGTCCAAGGAACTCGCAGGAGTCTTCTCCAGCACCATAGTTCAAAGGCTTCAATTCTTTGGCGCTCAGCCTTTCTTATGGTTGAGCTTTCACTGCCATACATTGCAACTGGGAAGACCATAGCCTTGACTATACACACTTTTGTTGACAGGGTGATGTCTCTGCTTTTTAGTGTGCTGTCTAGATTTGCCATTGCTTTTCTCCCAAGGAGCAAGCGTCTTTTAATTCCTTGGCTACAGTCCCCATCTGCAGTGATCTTGGAACCCAGGAAAATAAAATCTGTCACTACCTCCATTTCTTCCCCATCTATTTGCCAGGAATTGAGAGGGCCGGATGCCATGATCTTGGTTTTCTTAATTTTTAGTTTCAACCCAAGTTTTGCACTCTCCTTCTTCACTCGCAACAAGAGGCTCTTTAGTTCCTCTTCACTTTCTGCCATTAGAGTGGTATCATCTGCATACCTTAGGTTGCTGATATTTCTCCCAGCAATTTTAATTCCAACTTTTGATTCATCTAGACCTGCCTTTCTTATGATGTGCTCTTAAAAGTTAAATAAGCAGGGCAACAGTATACAGCCTTGCCGGACTCCTTTCCCAATTTTGAACCAATCAGTGGCTCTGTGTTCAGTTCTCACTGTCGCTTCCTGACCCGCATATAGGTTTCTCAAGAGACAAATGAGATGGTCTGGTACTCCCATCTCTTTAAGAACTTGCCACAGTTTGTTGTGATCCACACAATCAAAGGCTTTAGCATAGTCAATGAAGCAGAAGTAGATATTTTTCTGGAACTCTCTAGCTTTCTCCATGATCCAGCGTATGTTAGCAATTTGATTTCTAGTTCCTCTGCCTCTTCAAAATCCTGCCTGGTAGTTCTCGATCCACATACTACTGGAGTCTAGCTTGTAGGATTTTAAGCATAACTTTACTAGCATGTGAAATGAGTGCAATGGTGCGATAGTTTGAACATTCTTTGGCATTGCCTTTCTTTGAAATTGGAATGTAAACTGATCTTTTCCAATCTTGTGGCCACTGTCGAGTTTTCCAAATTTGCTGGCAAATTGAGTGTAGCACTTTTACTGCATCGTCTTTTAAGATTTTGAATAGCTCAGCTGGAATACTGTCACCTCCACTAGCTTTGTTGTTGCTCAGTTTTTCTAAGGCCCACTTCACTTCACATTCTAGGATGTCTGGCTTGAGGTCAGTGACCACCTCATCGTGGTTATCAGGGACGTTAAGTTCATTCTTGTATAGTTCTTCTGTGTAATTTTGCCACCTCTTATTAATCTCTTCTGCCTCTGTTAGGTCCCTGCCATTATGGTCCTTTATGAACTGAGATCATTCTGTCATTTTGGGGATTGTATCCCAGTATTGCTTTTCCTACTCTTTTATTGAGTATGAAGGCTACTCCATTTCTTCTGAGGGATTCTTGCCTGCAGTAGTATACTTGATGGTCATCTGAATTAAATTCACCCATTCCTGTACATTTTAGTTCGCTGATACCTAAGATGTCGATGTTCAGTCTTGTCATCTCTTGTTTGACCACGTCCAGCTTTCCTTGATTCATGGATTTTACATTCCAGGTTCCTATGGAGAAAAAATCTTTACAGTATCGGACTTTCCTTTCACCACCAGACACATCCACAGCTGAGCGTCCTTTCGGCTTTGGCCCAGTCGCTTCATTCTTTCTGGCGCTACTAGTACTAGCCCTCTGCTCTTCCCCAGTAGTATATTGGATGCCTTCCAACCTGAGGAGCTCATCTTCCTGTGTCATATTTTTTTTGCCTTTTGGTACTGTCCATGGGGTTTTCATGGGAAAGATACTGGAGTGGGTTGCCGTTTCCTTCTCCAGTGGATCACATTTTGTCAGAACTCTCTGCTATGTCCTGTTCGTCTTGGATGGCCCTGCACAGCACAGCTCATAGCTTCATTAAATTACGCAAGCCCCTTCACCATGATAAGGCAGTAATCCATGAAGGGGAGCATGGCCATAGGCTTTGGGAAAAGGGAGGGGTTAAAGCAATGCCAAATTTCTAGGTTTGAAAAAAATATGCCACACATTATGAAATTCTGGTGCAGAAATAATATACACTGATTTATTCTTTTAACCTATACACATCCTGTATTTCTACACCATGGAACTAAGAGCCATACACATGGGATTCCCAGACAACTCCTCCAGTTTTTGACCAGGCATAGAGAATAGAATAGAATAGAATAGAATAGAATAGAATAGAATAGAATAGAATAGAATAGAATAGAATAGAATAGAATAGAATAGAATAGAGCTGGAAGGCACCTTGGAGGTCATCTAATCATGCCCCCTGCACAAGCAGGAGAACCTATACCATCTCAGAAAAGTGACTGTGTAGACTCTTTTTAAAAAATCTCCAGTGAAGGAGCGTCCATGATTTCTGGGGGCAAGCTATTCCACTGATTTATTGTCCTCATTGTCAGGAAGTTTCTCTTTAATTCCAGGATGCTTCTCTCTTTGACCAGTTTCCAAACATTGTTTCTTGTCCTGCTCTCTGGTGCTTTGGAGAATAACGTGACCCCTTCTTCTTTGTGGCAGACCCTCAAATACTGGAACACTGCTATCTTGTCTCCCCTATTTCTTCTTTTCCTTAGACTAGCCAAACCCAAGTCCTGCAGCCATTCTTCATATCTTTTAGTCTCCAGGCCTCTGATCATCTTAGTTGCTGTTCTCTGAATGAAGCTAAGATCTACTTAGCTTCATTGAGAAAACTGCTTCATGAGTCCTTGGCTTAGACCACAGGTCTGCAACCCGCGGCTCCGGAGCTGCATGCGGCTCTTTCAGCCATCTCCTGCGGCTCCCAGTCCTCTGCCATGTGCAGTCAAAAAAAAAAGTGGGACTAAAAAAGTTCAACCAATCAATTCAAATATGCAGGGTAGGTGCATATCTCACCTTGGCTCCACTCTTCAGTCAAACCCTGTTCTGTGCATGCGCGCATGTACGCCCATGCGCACACATTTTTTGCGGCTCCCAGTTTTTCCTTTTGTGAGGGAACCGGTTCCGAGTGGCTCTTTCACTGTTTCAGGTTGCTGACCCCTGGCTTAGACCATTCTACAATACACCAGTGCATTTGCCCAAAAAGAGAAGCCCAACTAAATCTTTAAGTAATTTCAGCAAAATCTACTTAAAAGTCTAGGTTGAAATTACACTTTCCCCCAATAATATTTTCCTATTAAATACAGTGAACAGATTAAAATTGCAGAAGTTGATTTTCTAATATTTTCAGATTAGATTGTGTATGAATGCCTACATTAAATTTAATAAATATTAAGTTGAATAAATGAACTCTTCTGAATGAAACTTTACAACATAATAATAAGTAGCTATCTAAAATATAATAACCTTTTTAAAAACATAAGCCTGAAAATGCCAAAGTTTATAAGATTAGATAGGCTCAAGATACTGGAAATAAACTAGGTAAAACCTGAAAGTTATACAAAATGAACAGTTTCATTGTGATTAAGAATGATCTATGAAACTGTTTCAGAATCAGAGGGAAGATAAAGAAATGAAGTATGGTATATAACAATTAATGACTGGAAGGATGGGATTGCATTCTTGCCCTGTTGCAATTTGCCAAAAGGCATAGATTAACCAAGAGAAGACAATTATGTTGAATACATCTCTGTCTGCCTATCTTCTGGATGAAATGGTTGGGTGTGTATATATCTATACAAAATTATATGCTGCACAGTTCTATTTTCCCCTTTCCCATATCTTTTAGTTCTCTGTTGTTAGGGTCTAAATAGATTTGGATTCTCACTGGAATTCATAAAATGGATTAAGACATTATATGAGTAACCTACAACTAAAGTGTAGGTTAATTGCATATTTGCTCTTACTTTTCTTACAGTTCAGAGGAACTAGACAAGGATGCTAGCTTTTATCCTTGCTTTTTAATATCTGTGCAGCTTGTGCTACTAGATAAAATAGAGAGATGTATGAAGTACATAACTCAATTGAATAGGTTTCTTTAGCAACTCTGTTAACTGGTCCAAATTGGAATCGATGCCAATGGGAGAAAATTATGTTTCCCATCCATTTAAGGATTATCAGTTCAGTATTTATACCAAATCTAGCAAGTATTTTTGTAAGTATATAACAAAGGATATAAATCAGTAACATGTAATATAAATGATATATTTTGGGGGGGGAAATTGCTCTATTTGTTAAGGACTTCTAACATACTATGTTAGTCTTCTAACATACTATGATCTTTTTCAATGCCAGAATTAAACAGAATCCCCAAAAGGCCCACCAACATGATGTTGTTTAAACAAGGTGTCAAAAGGGAAGATTACAAAAGAAGCCATAAATAGATATATAATATTGTGGGTATACATACATACATACAAAAATGTGATGGATGGATGGATCTAGAAAGGAAAATGAAGAAAAACTTTTAACTCTCTTGCCATATAGAGTAAGAAAAACTGCCTTGTATGACTAATTTCCCAGTTTGAAGCTCTGCAGATGTTTGACTACCAGTCGTTGAAGGTTATGGAAACTGTTCTACGGTACATCTAGGGACAGCTTCAAGAGGGTGAATTTATAATAGAAGACTGTGTCTCAGCTCCAAAAACAATACTTGCTCTGCTTTCATGAAGTTGATGTAATACAATTCATGCTAATTCCTAAGGGATGCCTTAATCATAATTAATTAAAATGTCCTCAGGAGTTTGTTACAAGCATAAAGGCTGAAATTATAAAAATAAAGGTTCTTCCAAATCTGTCAAAAGGCTTTTTTTTCATCAATACGGAAGCTGTTGACATTTTAATTCACTTCTACAAGTGCCCATTTTAGGTTTTCTTACTAGTGCTATTGCTTTTTTCAAATAATAATAATAATAATAAAACATCAGATGCTTTAAAAAGTATCTCTGGAAATCTAGCCCTCTGTTCAGATTCATTCATCAGATTATATAAAAAGGAGACACACTTCTTGTTTTATGTTTTCAATGTGACAGAACTTCAAAGGGTTTGCATATTAAAAAAAAAACTTAATTACAGATGATAGCTTGCTTTTTAAAAAAAAACCCAAAACCTCTTCTGAAGTTAGTTAAACAGGAATTACTGCTCTGTTCCGTTGGATAGTTTGCAGCAATTACTGTAACCCTGAATATCAAATTATTACATTTGGCAATTGAAGATAATACTTTTCTCACTTATATACTTACAAGATACAACTTCAAATTGCTAGTTTCAAGACCAGTAGTTTTATAGCACTTGAAAATTATGCCTCATGTCAATAAATTTAGCACTGACTCTTACTTTATTTATGAAGCTACAGCAGTTTTAGTGAGCATGTCTTTAAAAGTCCTATTTTACACTCTACAAACTCAATTTTCCAGACGTGAGCAAAAATATTACCCACTTGGGTTTGAATGTTGTCAATAACATTAGGGGAAGGGACACAGAGGTATTGTGGGATTGAATGAGATATCTGCCTATGGCAGGTGAGTGTATGTTTGGACTTTGGGAAGGAGACATTGTAGAAGGAAGGAAGGAAGGAAAGAAGGATGGAACAAGGAAGGAACAAGGAAGGAGAAAGAAAGAGATCTCCTGCTATTTCTCCAAGAAATCAAGGTGGCTTATAAAGAGCTTCCCTTTCATTTTGCCCCCAGAACAACTACATTAAAAGGCTGAATTGGGAGAAACTGACTGTCACAAAAATCACTCAGTGGTGTTTCTATGGCTAAGGATAGATTTGAACAAGTATCTTCCTAGTCCTAATCCAACTCCTTGGCCATCACATTCCATTTGTTTTCATCAATTAAGACTAAATATTTCAAGGAAGATTTTTACAAGGCAGCATCAGAAATAAAGTTTAGGGGGTTGGTAAAATCCATCTGAATAATGGATCCAAGCCTTTCTCACTTGTCTTCATTATTCCATCCCCATCATTCCCAGAATACTTGCTCATTTTCTCTTCCTTTTAATTAGCAGTTGTTAATGCAATATGCTGGGAAAGATTGAGGGCAAGAGAAGAAGGGGATGACAGAGAATGAGGTGGCTGGATGGAGTCACTGAAGCAGTAGCATGAGCCTAAATGGACTCCAGAAGATGGCAGAGGACAGGAAGGCCTGGAGGAACATTGTCCATGGGGTCACGATGGGTTGGACATGATTTTGCAACTAACAACAACACAATGCAATATCAGGACTGCAAGACAGGAAGATTTGGAAGAGTTTTCTATTTTTTCTTTCTTCCTTCAAAACATGAAAAACTCTGAGAGATACATTCTGTCATGGGCTCTGTTGACTTTCCTTTGAATTGACATAGAGAAATTATCCTCTTCCAATATCCTCTCTTTCTGAAAAAAAGAATTTGAGGTATTTCCAAGCAATTCAGAGAACTTGCCCATCATCTAACTTTGGTATATTTCTTTACCTGACTTCCTAAAACTTAACAATTGCTAGATGTTGCTGCTGTATGCCTTCTAATTAAACCAACATCCAAAATGTGTTTTCTCTTCAGAAAACAGAAATTATAGTTTGTAAATGTGATAGATGAAGACCAACATATGGAGATCATTTTGTTTTGGTCTACTTCATGGGTCTTCAAACTCGGCCCTTTTATGACTCATGGACTTCAACTCCCAGAATTCCTCAGCCAGGCATGCTGGCTGAGGAATTCTGGGAGTTGAAGTCCATGAGTCATAAAAGGGCTGAGTTTGAAGACCCCTGGTCTACTTGGTCAAGAAGAACACAACAGAGCAAAGGCAGGAGTAGCTCTTGGCCTGTGAGCTAGAGCAGGGCTTTTCAACCAGTGGTACGGGTACCACCTGTGGTACATTGGCACCTGGCAGGTGGTATGCGACCATCCTAGAAAAGTGGTAGCAGGGGAGGGGAATGAGCTGAACTGGTGGCAGCACCACACAAGGCTGGAGCTGCAGGGCTGTCAGGGCTCAGTGGAAGTGCCCAGATCAGCCCTTCTTTGGGGCTGTCAGGGCTCAGTGGAAGTGCCAGGACTAGCGCCAGGCTCTAGCTGGAGCTTGGTGCTGATCCTGGCACTTCTGAGCCCAGAAGAAGTGCCAATCAGCTGGAATGTTGCAGCATCTCCAGGGTCTTGTGATTTACATTCAGATGCTTGATTCATATTTATGATGGTCACAGTGTCCTAGGGTCATGTGAAGTGACCAAAACCTGCTGCAACCACCCAGCAGACAGGGGGAATAAAAACCAAACATCCCCCACCCCACCCCCGCTGCCAATCCTCAACAGAAATGCTCACAACAATGAAAACCTAGGACGGGAGGAAGAATGCTGCCAGGCGGGCAGGCAGGTGTCTTGCTCAGCTGTGGCTTGGGGGGGACTTTTTCAGTGCCATTGTAACTTTGAACAGTCACTAAGTGAACTGTTGTAAGTCAAGGACCACCTGTACTTCATCACTTTTTTCCTTTCTTTTTTTTTGGTCATCACGTTTTTGACACCTTGTTAGGTGACTGGTGGTACCAGATGTTGCCATATCCTAAAAGTCGTACAATGGGTGAAAAGGTTGAAAAGCCCTGAGCTAGAGTGTGATGCATGGACCCTCCTCATCTTGTCAATGTACACTGCAGATATTTAGTCACTTGTGATTAGGCATAGTAGCTTTATTAAAATAATTGATTGCCTCTATTTCCCTCATTCTACAAATGCTTATCTGTTGTAGCAATATATTGCTATGTGAAAATATTTTCTAATATTCATTCCTTAAACAAATGATTAATATGAGACTTAGGAATAGAAAATAACTCCCAAAACTGAGCAAGTTTAAGAGAGAAGGATAAGCGCAAAAATGCTTAAAAATGCAGTTCTAAATCCAAAACTTGGATTGCATTTTTGTGGTCCATGCAGAAATCCAGAGTCTGTATTGAAGAATGTGACATAAACCTCTTTTTTATAATTCTTTCATATACCTACAAGGCCTGGAGAAGACTTCAAATGAAATGTATAGGAATCTGGGCAGGAATAAATAGATCGAATGAAACTGATTAACTGTATAAGCTGATTGAAGGAGAAGTTAGTCATTACTATCCTATTGAACTGAATTGGTTCAATAGTTCAACAAACAAAGAAAGCAATTCTTGAGTAGCAGCAATTAGTACACAACATAGCTCAAAAGTACCAAAGGAATAAAACAGGGTAAAGGCTTGTATGCCTCTGACTCATTAGTTATCTAGGCTATCCACCTTTTAACCTGAGATGTCAGAAGTGAAACATGGAACTTTCATCATGCAAAACATGTGGTCTACCACTGAACTATGGTTCCCTCTCAACTGTTTTTTATTTGTTAAGTAAATTCAGACTGTATGTATAGTTCTGCTGACCAGAATTGCTATCATGCCACTCACATTCAATATTAAGGTCATTATTATGGTTTTGTATCCATTATTGTAGAAGGAGCTTTGCATCTTGTCCTGGTTTGCTGGCACATAACCATGAAACTTTAGCTATAGAGTTTGAGTCAAAAGTGTTCTGAGGTTTGGAAAAAACTATCTAATTCTTGCCATCCTAATTTTAGCTGAAATCATATGCAGGAAAGCTGTCCTACAAATGTCAAGATGTTCTTATGATTTTTCCAACCCTGATGAAAGAAGAAATTGTTGATTATTCCTGAAAGGATTCTATTCTCAGCCTGATAAATGCTTGCAAAAGTATTTTAAGTGGAAATACTTAAATACTTCTGATGTTGTTCACTACTTCATATCAAATGTTCCAACTGTTTTGGAGTTGCACTCTGATTTTTTATTCTGAACTTTAGTAGCAGAAATAGTGCAGTTGGGAAACAATGATGAAGAATCATTCAGAGATGAGGTCTGACTAATTATACTTGCGTGTGACAATAATTACTACCTAGAGCATTTAGCACTGAACTCAGGAATCACTGAAATTTATACAAAGTAGACAAGTTCAAGAGGACCAATCTGGTTTGGAGCTTCTCATGAAAATGTAATGAGTAGCTATTCAAGGAGACATGATTTTTGCCTTCTTTAATCCTAAATATGGTTTGAAAACATGATTAATCAACAGAGCTTAGATCATACAGACTGCGACAGGAGCAGTCAAGAGTTCAAGTTTCCTCTGTAGCATACATAGAATGGCTGCAGAATCTACCAGGAAACAGGTTCATCTCCAGTCCCTTAAAATGCACCTATTTGTTTGGAAGTACATTGCAGTGACAGAAACTATGTTTATAGTTTATTAGCAAGCATGTGTAAGAATTCAACCTTATGGTAATTTTGCAATTTTTACCAGATGCAATACTATTTGGCTATTTGGAAACTAATATTTAGTTTCTTTCCTTATCTATGTGTGATAAACAAGACTCACTTACTTCTTTTTAGGGTGTTTCTTTAAACAAAAACAACAACAACAACACCATGTCAGATGTAGCCAGACCAAACTTTTTATCAATAGGGATCCCAGAAAGACATCCCTCTATCTCAGCCTTATGCAAGTACTGAAGAAATCACCTAGGTGTACCCTTGTAGATCATTCAAATTATTCCCCCCCACACACACACACTTTGTAAAGGATCTTGTCTTCCCTTAAATCCTTTCTTTAGTGAATCTTTGTTTTCAACTGGCTGCAAAAAGAAAAGGCCTAACAAGCTGTGAAGGCATAGGGAGCAGGCCTATAATTGCTCTGCGTGTGCTTGTCTGTATGAGAGAGACTGTTATTAATAATATGAAATAGAAAAGTTATCCACCCTGGGGGCCTGGGGGCTGGGGGTGGAGTAGAAAATGTCAGAATATTAAGGTTTATAGTATTATTATGGTACTATTTATTTATTTTAATTCCATTTATATCCCGCCCTTCTCCGAAGACTCAGGGCGGCTTACAAGCTTAGCAGTAGCCTTCATTCTATGTATATGCCTGCTTATTAGGGCTTTCATACACACCCCAGTGGCATTATTACAAAGTCAGCTTATTGCCCCCAACAATCTGGGTCCTCATTTTACCTACCTCGAAAGGATGGAAGGCTGAGTCAACCTTGAGCCTGGTGGGATGCGAACCTGCACTAATTGCAGGCAGCTGGTGTTACTTAAGGAGGCATTAGCCCACTGCTCCACCAAGGCTCCATTATTCAGCATAGTGAACATAGTGCCATATTACCAAATAGCCATGTGTGTGTAAATAATTCTTTTGCATCTCCAATAATATTGTCTGTTACAAGCGTCCTGCCTGGGAAAAATTGCAGGTTAGAGGGGTAAAAATTCTATTTTAAAAACTGAAAGGAATTCAAATATAGTTTATATTTAAAAAAAAGAATGAAAAGAAAAGCAGGGGGAGAAATCTTTGAAATCAGTTCAAGGAAATCTTGAAATGTCTCAAGGTATTCATTCTGCAATATTATTAGGACATTTATTTATAGTAACATTAAGCCTTTGTTTTAGCATATATTGAAACAACTGAAATTTTGTTTTTATCTATATGCAGCCTAGTGAGATGCAGCATAACAGAAAACAAAGTATTAGTAAAAGGGATTCTTGCTTCATTCAAGTTCATTACATCTTTTTATTGCAAGAATAAAAGGCTTAATGTTATTATGAAATTTTAAGTTTCATAATGGTTTTTCTTAAATTGCATGTTGATGGGGGGGAGTGGAAAACTCCTATTGTCACCCCACTAAAGCCCAATGGGGAGGTTCGCATTTGCGCAGACTACAAATGCACATTAAATAAAGCCTTAAATCAACATGCATACCCGGTCCCGATGGTCAGCCATATTTAGCCTCTTTGCAAGGGGGAACCATTTTGCTAAACTTGATTTAGTGCAGGCATATCAGCAGCTGCCGGTAGACGAGGCCACAGCCGTAGCTCAAATTATAGTGACTCATAGTGGAGCATTCAAAGTCAAACGCTTGCAATTTGGGGTTAGTGTTGCACCGGGCATTTTCGAAGGAATTATGGAGCGCACACTTAAAGGAATTCAGGGTGTCTGTCCTTACTTTGATGATGTTCTCATTGCCGGGGAATCCCCAAAAGTATTGGCCAACAGGCTCAGGACTGTGTTACAAAGGCTACACAATGCGGGCCTCAAGTTAAAGAAAAACAAATGTAGTATTGGGGTTTCTTCAATGGAATTCTTAGGTTTCTGTATCAATGCTAGTGGGATTCACCCCGCTGAGTCAAAAGTTAAGGCCATCAAAATGGCTCCTAGCCCAAAATCAAAAGCAGAGCTGCAAGCATTTTTGGGCCTCCTGAATTTTTATCACACATTTCTACCTCATAAGGCTGCAATAGCTGAGCCCCTCCACAGGTTACTTGATAAAAAAAGCCCCTTGGAAGTGGACTGAATTACATGAAAAAAGTTTCCAGGATCTAAAGGCCCTCCTTTCAGAAAAGTCCACTGTAACTCATTACATTGAGTTTAAACCTGTATGTCTTGCATGTGATGCATCTCCCTACAGGGTGGGGGCAATCTTAAGCCACATAGAGAAGAATGGGAAACACGTTCCTATTGCATTCTATTCCAGAACCTTATCTGCTGCTGAGCATAATTATGCACAGATCAATAAAAAAGCCTTAGCCATAGTGGCTGGAGTCAAAAAATTTCATGATTATTTATATGGCAGGGATTTCACTGTCTTTACTGATCACAAACCCCTTTTGGGCTTATTCACCACAGATAAGCAAACTCCCCACATACTGTCTCCAAGAATGCTGAGATGGTCTATATTTTTGGTTGCATACAAATTTAAGTTAGTTCACAAACCTGGAAAGGAAATGGGCCATGAAGATGGCCTCAGCAGATTACCACTGCCACTGATGGATCCTGATCCAGCTCCTGCTGCTAAAATATTGTCTATTCAGGATTTACCTGAGTTTCCCTTCCATGCTGGGGATATTGCTGCTGAGACTGCTACAGATATAACTCTGAGCAGAGTATTGTCATGGGTACACACGGGCTGGTTGGAAAAAAGTCCAGGCCCTGAGTTCCAAAGTTATTTTGTCAGGAGACATGAATTGTCTGCACATAAGCGATGCATATTATGGGGCAACAGAGTTATTATTCCCACATCATTGAGAGACAGAGTCTTACATTCCTTACATGAAGGCCATCCAGGCATTGTACTGATGAAAGCTTTGGCTAGAAGCTACCTTTGGTGGCCTGGCCTGGATAAGGCTGTGGAGGATCAAGTCCATGGTTGCTATACCTGTCAGAGGTCTAGGCATGAAATGCCTCAGGTCCCAGTTCATAGATGGGAAGAAACACATACCCCCTGGTCTAGGGTTCATATTGACTATGCTGGGCCCTTCCAAGGACAGCTTTTTATGATAGTAGTGGATAGGCACTCAAAATGGCTGGAAGTAGTTCCAGTCCCTAATATGACTACTGCTAGGACCATCCAGGTGGTGAGAAAACTCTTTGCAACACATGGGTTGCCTGATGTTTTGGTTTCTGATAATGGGGCTCAATTCACTGCTGATGAGTTTCAGGCTTTTCTCAGAGCTAACCTCATCAGACATGCTACATCTGCACCATTTTACCCCTCTACAAATGGACAAGATGAATGCATGGTGAGGACAACAAAGGAGGCACTCAAGCGCATCATCACAGGTGACTGGCACCATAGACTGGCAGATTTCTTGCTCTGTCAACACACTACACCCTGCACAGCCACAGAAAAAAGTCCTGCTGAGCTTCGTTGGGGAAGGCAATTAATTACTAAACTAGACAGGTTGCATCCAGACAGAGTGGCATCCGAAGCCTCTAAACCAAAACCCCGAGGGGGCTGCAAACAGGTGATTGGGTTTGGGCCAGGAACTATGGGCCTGGAAACCTGTGGGTTCCTGGTCAGGTGATCAAAGAATCCAGACCCCTATCTTACAAAGTGGGGTTGGAGGGAGGGTGACTGGTCAGAAGATATATTGACCAACTTAGAAAACAATTCCCAGAGCAGTCACTAAGTGAGAACTATGGGACAAGTCCCTCCCGAGGTCCTCAAGCTGGCATCCAGGCCAGCTCACACCAGTACCACCAGGGTTTTCCTTCTTCAGTGGAATTTGATCCAGAAGAGGAACATGGCAGCTCAGAAGTGCAACATGGAACCCCTGACCAGGCAAACCAGCCGAATCTCAGCGACTGTTGTGCCTACTCTGCTAAACAGTCAGACTCTGGGGTGGGCCCACCAGAAGAGGCCAGCCAGAGGAATTCAACTCCCCTGGACATAGGAGCTACCCAGCCCACCGGGTAAGCTGGTAGACCACAAAGTGACTGGAACCCCAAGGCATTCGGTCAGACCATATAAACCCCCAGCATATCTTAAAGATTATGTTGAAAAATAAAGTGATGTGTAATTGTATGACATTTTTCCACTACCTACAGAAATTGGGGGTAAATTGTAACTGCTGTAAGGCATGCTCACTGAGATGTTGTTTTATCCCTTTCTAGTATATTGCATTGACATATTGTTCTTTAATTTCATTGTAGTCCACTCTACAAGGCATGTCTGAGAAGGTCGCGTAATGACTTCTAACTACCTTGGCTTAACAAAACATCACTTTATTATTGTTTAATATTATTTTAGTTTTGAGCCTTGACAATTGTCAAGGGTATTATAGCCTGATCTTAGGAGGGAGGGGTGTTATGTACTAGGCTTTTGGAATATCACCTCGTGCATTGCTGGAGAACTAACGATTTTCCAGCAACCCAGACAGGACGTCTCCGGTCATGCCATTGGTCAACTTTGGGTGGCAAGTATAGCTTCAATCCAATTGGTTAATACCATAGGGCCTGGCTATGTATTGAAGCAGGGTGACTCCAATCTCTCAGTACAGTTTCTGCTTAAATAAAGTATGAGTTTGTCTGTACTCATCAGCGTGTTCTTGTTCCTGCTCATCAGAGCCCACGACATAATAGGTTCAGTGGTTGCAGATCTGGGTAACACCACAGATGTCATTTAGCTACAAGCCTACCACTGTGTACATTCTGCAATGAAAGATAGGATTTTTTTGGCAGAATGTAAATTTCACCCAGGATAGAACTTTTTCACAGAAGGTAAATTACACTCCCATACCATAAAGATACACATGCTTGTTTTGTTAACTTTTCAATAGTGATGCCCTCGACGTGATGTCCCGGTGCCTGGAGGCGGTCCGGGTCTGGATGGGGAGGAACAGGCTTCGTCTCAACCCCGACAAGACGGAGTGGCTGTGCGTACCGGCATCCCGGGATATTCAGGATATCCCACCCCTCATTATGGGGGGTGAGTCATTACCTCCTGTAGATAGGGCTCGCAACTTGGGAGTCCTCCTAGATTCACAGCTCTCTTTAGAAGACCATATTGTAGCTGTAACTAGGGGGGCGTTCGCCCAGGTTCGCCTGGTGCGCCAGTTGCGGCCCTATCTAGACCGGGATGCCTTGCGCACGGTCACTCATGCGCTCGTGACCTCTCGTCTTGATTACTGCAACGCTCTCTACATGGGGCTACCCTTGAAGACCACTCGGAGGCTCCAGCTGGCACAGAATGCAGCCGCGAGAGTTGTGTCGGGGGTCTCCCGATACTCCCGTGTTACACCTTTGCTCCGCGAGCTGCATTGGTTGCCAGTTGTCTTCCGGGTGAGGTTCAAGGTGTTGGTAATGACCTACAAAGCCCTCCATGGCATGGGTCCAGAATACCTTGGGGAGCACCTGCAGCCGGCGTCAACTTCCCTCCGCCCAGTACGCTCCCACAGAGAGGGCCTCCTCAGGGTGCCACCGGTCAAAGAATGCCGACTGGTGGCCCCCAGGGGGACAGCGTTCTCTGTGGGTGCACCGGACTTATGGAACCATCTTCCGGTAGAGCTCCGGATGGCGCCCGACCTCCGCTCCTTCCGGCGCGACCTTAAAACCCATCTCTTTAAGGAAGCGGGCCTGGCCTGATGGGATGGGGTGGGTTTGTTATTATGACTTTAATTTTAAATTTTTACTATGGGCATTGTTTAATCATGTTTTAATAATTTTAACTTTTGTATCTGTCTTTTACGTATTGCCCTGTTAACCGCCCTGAGTCTCTTGAGAGAAGGGCGGTATATAAATTAAATAAATAAATAAATAAATAAATAAATAATTAAATAAAATATTTTTTAAAATATATTATTTATGTGGGAGTGCACTTTTAACTATGTATAGTTCTGATAATAGTTTTGCTGGCTGATGATTACACATGGACAACAAAAAATAACATTTTATAATACTCTTGATGCTAATGACTATTTTGCCCATTTTAATTGGTTGCATGGAGTTTTAATTTTGCTTTAAAATTATGCATAATATTAAACATCTGAACATTTGGATGCTCAAAACCACACTGACAAAAGGAAAAAAAAGGTTCATTATAACAGCATATAGCTTTTTAGATTGCATTGGTGCATTTCCATTGTAATATAATCCACAAGGCTCAGCCTAGAGACAATTAGGTGTGCTTATGTCTCATTGAAATTACTGAAAATAAATGGCATAGTAAAATACTTCCTCCATTGATTTCAATGTAATGTTAATATGTTTAATTTTCACTGGATTGCAACTAAAGTCTGCCTTGAGGCAATAACTATCTAATTTCCACAAACAATGCCATTATTAAAGACATGTTCCATAAACTGGAGCTGAGAAGGCAGGCAGAAATCATAGGATCACTTTTACAACAAAGTAAAAGAAAAACCTCTTGTGGCCTGGAAGCCACTCTCAAGGGAAATGTTTTCCAAGTTCAGCCGCTGATCAAGTTTTGCTTAGTGCCCTGTAATCTATGTGGCTGTGCTGTGACCAAGAAGCATCAACTTACCTACTTCACAAACCAACAAGGAAAGGAGGTGACTGCTTTCCAATTGATGGAAACAGCAGAAACACAATGTCCTACTAGTGTATAATACACAGAAACATTACATACTTGTTTCATCCATTTCTTTTTTAAAAAAAAAGAAGAAGAGTAGGTAATTGGAGTGCAGATAAAATGTTATAACTTTTCCCAGTTGATCCCCTCCAAGGCACCAAGAAATAGAATGGAAATTGAATATACTCGGAAAGGTCAGCATTAGACAAGATTGAACTAGACCTTCCTTTCTCTAATTTAAATAACATTGGTAAATTGGACATAATCGTTTGTGATTAAGACAGAATGGGGAGAGTAAGTCACAAGTCGGCATTCACTAGCTCTGCTTTCCCCACACCTAGAGAAGCATCATTTCCTTCTTACCCCACATAGTCATATTCATGCTAAACAGGGAATCCTGAGAAGAGTTACTTCTTTTACAGATTGTTTGTGTCAGCAACTTCTGCATAAGAATATAAGAGGGTTTCTGCTAGACTAGAACCAGGTCCAATCTTGTACAGAAGCCTTTTTCCCATCAGTCAGAGTTTAAGGAAATGGACCTTCCTTATGTTTTTTTTTCTCTCTCAGCAAATAGCTTTATTTAAATGTTTTTGAATGTGTAGATTTTATATAGGACTTGAGGTTTAGACCATGGAAAATTGGCTTGAATGTCCATATTACTTTTTTTAAAGGGTGGTGGAGGAGGGTAGGGAGAGATTTAGCATTTTTCAATGGTAGGTATAATCACAGAATGGGCAGATGACAGATCTCATCAAAATTCCTTGTATATGTTGACCATATTCCCTTCCCTTCCCCATCTTCTTCAAAGCTCCTGAAATCAGCAATGTGTGATGATCACTTGTATAAGGAATGTCCTGAAAAAAGTTGAAAACAATTGCTTTAATAGGAAAAAAAAACATTTATGAGAATGCTTTACTCTATAGGAAAGAAACTTTGTTGACAACAATAAGCTTTAGAGATCTTATTGCCAGACTTTGCCAGGGGATTTTAGTATCTTTTTTCTAATCAAAAAATATCCAAACATTACCACCTTGGAGAAGTTTTAGCTCACCGTAACCAGCATTAACAAATGGTTGTAGGAGCATGGAAGAGAAATAATTAGTTGGCATTTGACATTTAGATATTCAAGAGTCATGGGAATAGCATGAATATTGCATAATTTGATTTCAGCAAAGTATTTGAAGCCAAGGAGCCAAATGAACTAAAGTTCATCTTGTAAATTTCTTGCTCTAGTTTTGGTACTTCAGGCTAACTTTGGAATAAGGTGCAGAATAGATTCCATTTCCCTTGACTTGGCTGATCTGCTTGGCTTGGCTGATTTGGCCTTGCTGGCCTACCTTCTTTTATGAGATAAACCTACCATAATATTTTTGCCTACCATCTCCAAGACCTGTCTACCAGCACATTTTCATCCATCTGTTGCTGACCTTTGGATCTTGAATGGCTATTGTAGAGTCTTTGTTGTTGTTAGCTCCGAAGTCATGTCCGACCCATCGCAACCCTATGGACAATGTTCCTCCACGCCTTCCTGTCCTCTACCATCTTCTGGAGTCCAAGCCTACTGCTTCAGTGACTCCATCCAGCCACCTCATTCTCTGTCGTCCCCTTCTTCTATTGCCCTCAATCTTTCCCAGCATTAGGCTCTTCTCCAGTGAGTCCTTCCTTCTCATTAGGTGGCCAAAGTATTTTGAGTTTTAGCTTCAGGATCTGGCCTTCTAAAGAGCAGTCAGGGTTGATCTCCTCTAGGACTGACCGGTTTGATTGCCTTGCAGTCCAAGGGACTCGCAGGAGTCTTCTCCAGCACCATAGTTCAAAGGCCTCAATTCTTTGGCGCTCAGCCTTTTTAATGGTCCAACTTTCACTGCCATACATTGCAACCGGGAAGACCATAGCCTTGACTATACGCAGGGTGATGTCTCTGCTTTTTAGTGTGCTGTCTAGATTTGCCATGGCTTTCCTCCCCAGGAGCAAGTGTCTTAATTTCTTGGCTAAAGTCCCCGTCTGCAGTGATCTTGTAGCCCAGGAAAATAAAATCTGTCACTACCTCCATTTCTTCCCCATCTATTTGCCAGGAATTGAGAGGGCCGGATGCCATGATCTTGGTTTTCTTAATGTTAAGTTTCAAGCCACGTTTTGCACTCTCCTTCTTCACCCGCAACACGAGGCTCTTTAGTTCTTCTTCCCTTTCTGCCATTAGAGTGGTATCATCTGCATATCTTAGGTTGTTGATAATTCTTCCAGCAATCTTAATTCCAACTTTTGATTCATCTAGCCCTGCCTTTCTCATGATGTGCTCTGCATATAAGTTAAATAGGCAGGGCAACAGTTTACAGCCTTGCCGGACTCCTTTCCCAATTTTGAACCAATCAGTGGTTCCATGTCCAGTTCTCACTGTTGCTTCTTGGCCTGCATATAGGTTTCTTAAGAGACAAATAAGGTGGTCTGGTACGCCCATCTCTTTAAGAACTTGCCATAATTTGTTATGATCCACACAATCAAAGGCTTTAACATAGTCAATGAAGCAGAAGTAGATGTTTTTCTGGAACTCTCTAGCTTTCTCCATGATTCAGCGTATGTTGGCAATTTGATCTCAAGTTTCTCTGCCTCTTCAAAATACTGCCTGTACTTCTGGTAGTTCTCGATCCACATACTGCTGGAGTCTAGCTTGTAGGATTTTAAGCATAACTTTACTAGCATGAGAAATGAGTGCAATGGTGCAATAGTTTGAAGATTCTTTGGCATTGCCTTTCTTTGGAATTGGAATGTAAACTGATGTTTTCCAATCCTGTGGCCACTGTTGAGTTTTCCAAATTTGCTGGCAAATTGAGTGTAGCACTTTTACTGCATCGTCGTTTAAGATTTTGAATAGCTCAGCTGGAATACTGTCACCTCCACTAGCTTTGTTGTTGCTCAGCTTTTCTAAGGCCCACTTCACTTCACATTCTAGGATGTCTGGCTCGAGGTCAGTGACCACCTCATTGTGATTATTAGGGATGTTAAGCTCATTCTTGTATAGTTCTTCTGTGTAATTTTGCCACCTCTTCTTAATCTATTCAGCCATTTTGCTTTCTTGCATTTCTTTTTCTTTGGGATGGTTTTAGTTGCTACCTCTTGTACAATGTTGCGAACCTCTGTCCATAGTTCTTCAGGCACTCTGTCTATCAGATCTAATTCCTTAAATCTATTTGTCACCTCTACTATATATTCAACAGGGATATGATTTAATTCATACCTGAGTGGCCTAGTGCTTTTCCCTACTTTCTTCAGTTTAAGCCTAAACTTTGCAATGAGAAGCTCATGGTCTGAGCCACAGTCAGGTCCTGGTCTTGTTTTTACTGACTGTATAGAGCTTCTCCATCTTTGGCTGCAGAGCACATAGTCAATCTGATTTCTGTGTTGACCGTCTGGTGATGTCCATGTGTAGAGCCGTCTCTTGGGTTGTTGGAAAAGAGTGTTTGCTATGACCATCATATTCTCTTGTTTCATTTTGTACTCCAAGGCCAAACTTGCCTGTTATTCTGGTTATCTTTTGGCTTCCTACTTTAGCATTCCAATCCCCCATGATGATAAGGGCATCATTTTTTGGTGTTAGTTCTATAAGGTGCTGTAGGGCTTCATAGATCAATTTCATCCTCGTCAGCACCGATGTTTGGGGCATAGACTTGGACTACTGTGATACTGAATGGTTTGCCTTGGATTCAAACTGAGATCATTCTGTCATTTTGGCGATTGTATCCCAGTATTGCTTTTCCTACTCTTTTATTGACTATGAAGGCTACTCCATTTCTTCTGAGGGATTCTTGCCTGCAGTAGTATACCTGATGGTCATCTGAATTAAATTCACCCATTCCTGTCCATTTTAGTTCACTGATTCCTAAGATGTCGATGTTCAGTCTTGTCATCTCTTGTTTGACCATGTCCAGCTTTCCTTGATTCATGGATCTTACATTCCAGGTTCCTATGGAAAAAAAATCTTTACAGCATCGGACTTTCCTTTCACCACCAGACACATCCACAGCTGAGCATCCTTTCAGCTTTGATCCAGTCGCTTCTTTCTGGCACTACTAGTACTAGCACTCTGCTCTTCCCCAGTAGCATACTGGACACCTTCCGACCTTAGGGGCTCATCTTCCAGCATCATATCATTTTGCCTTTTGGTACTGTCCATAGGGTTTTCATGGCAAAGATACTGGAGTGGGTTGCCATTTCCTTCTCCAGTGGATCACGTTTTGTCAGAACTCTCTGCTATGACCTGTCCATCTTGGGTGGCCCTGCATGGCATAGCTCATAGCTTCATTGAATTATGCAAGCCCCTTCGCCACAACAAGGCAGTAATCCATGAAGGGGATTGTAGAGTCTACTAGTGATCTATTTCCAAACCTTCCCCTTGACCCTTGCCTGCCTTCTTTGGAACTTCCCCCATAATCAGATCTCATGTGAAGTTTGGCCACGTCCCGATGGATTGTTGGTAATCTTAGGTTATGAGCCCTTTGACACAAAGTGTGCATCATATGTGCATGCTACTGTGCACATAGAGTCCTTCCCAGCATAATGAAAAATATTGTGCTTCAGATGTGTGCTGGTTTAGCTATGAGCCATTCATCCAATTGTTTTGTTAGGAATATAACTTGTGATTCCCTGAATCACAATTAGAATTCTAAAAGTACTCGGAACCAAGAGCATGTTGACCTTCACAATCATCTTGTGTTAGCTTTGGCTCCTGCCCAGTCGACAAGTTTGCCAAGGAAGAAGGTAAGAGAATGGTGGTCAGGCCTTGTTGAGGCAATCTTTTTGAGGGAAATGGAAAAAAGGGGGGTATGTGTTAAGGAAAGTTATATCAGCAAGAAATGTATTCCTTTTAGCTCGAAATAAAGAAACAACTCCTGTTCCCCTCAAGTCAGATAATCATATCTTATGTACAAATATCCACCAAATTAGATTTCCTTTTACATTTACACAATGTTTGGTGATAACTTTAAGTCTGAGATCCTGCCTGAGATTCTTGTGGCTTCCAATTCAAGTTATTGTGTAGGCTTTGACCTGACCAGGAACCAAACAATGATCGCATGATAGATTCAGTGCTTACTATGGATACCAACAGCACCATGAAAACCACTGACTCTATTTGCTTGATGAAAGTCAATTAACCCATTATGTTGGCAAGCATCTCTGTGATGGTTCACTAAGATTTAGGGCCAATTTAGCAACCACATACTGTATACTGTAAATCTGTGATCTGACAAAATGAATTGGTAGTCCTGAGGAAGTCACTTCCCATGGAATCCAGTTGGCCTATAGTATGGAATTATAATTCAAATGTTACAAGAGCTATGAAAAAGACTTGATGCATGAAAATGATTTTTGCAAGACTATACTATTCAAATTGAATGCAGACTGATAGGCAAGCATGTTTTGGTTTTGGGGGAGAAATTTCTGACTCACTAAATTTTTGATACTGTACATTATGTTATTGCTTACAAAGGATTCAATAAAAATGGATCATATTTCCCTACAGATCTTTTAATATACATCATAGAAAGATCAGTCTTAAGTACAATTCACCCATCCACATATATCCCTTGATCTTTCATTATGCATCACAAACACATGGGTGAATGTCTCTTGAAAACAAGTATGTTTGAGATAAAATGAGGAGTTACACCTTTCTTTGTGAAGTCCTCTTCACATATCCATATCATCAGCAGCAGCATATGTGAAAACAATTAGGGAAAATACCTACTCAATGTAACAAACCTCAATGAGAAACTCATAGTTTTGAGCTTAGGGGTTTTTATGAAACCTCATTTCAAAAATTTCATTACCTTTGAGGATACACAGCATGAACCAGAGTCTGTGGGCCATCAACATACTTACTAAAACTGATTAAACCATTCAGAAATGATTTGCCTATCTTGAAATCATCCATGGTGCCTGAGAAGAGCACTTTCTAGCCATGTCTCTAAGCTTCAGAATTCAAGGTTGTCCTCCTGGACAGAACAGGACAGGAAAACAGGTAGAAAAGTAGTGGAACAAGAAATTTAGGCAAAACTATGGGATCCCAGAGTGTTCTGCTGCTACCAGATATTCTAAGAATCCTTCACGTTCAAGAGGTATCACAGCATCAACCAATGACTATGCCAGTTAAGCCACAATTACATTTTGTGTATTTCTACCCATCTATCTAGGATTTTCATCTCATTTACTGTAAGTTGAATGGTTTCAGACTGAACTGGTCATACAAAATCAATTTATCAATTCCTTATTTTCACCAGATCAGAATCCTTCCTTCCTTCCTTCCTTCCTTCCTTCCTTCCTTCCTTCCTTCCTTCCTTCCTTCCTTCCTTCCTTCCTTCCTTCATAAGCTAACAACAAGCATAAAATGTTCACTTTAAATAACACTAATATGTAAATATAATAATAAGCCAACTATAGCAATCAAACGAAAAACAGACCAGAAATTCCAGTTACTTTCAAAATGATCCCTGGAAAAGCTCCATTTTTGCCAATTTCTGGAATGCTGTTACTGTAAGAGATGATTTGGCTTCCATAGAGATACTGTTCCACAAAATTGGTACCATCACTGAAAAGTAGTGTTCCAGGACCTAGACCAGGGGTAGGCAACCTTGGCTCTTTTATGACTCATGGACTTCAACTCCCAGAATTCCTGAGTCACCTGACTCAGGAATTCTGGGAGTTGAAGTCCATGAGTCATATAAAAGAGCTAAGGTTGCCTACCCCTGACCTAGACCCTCTCATCTCATGAAAATAGTCAATTATTAGTAGCTTCTTTCAGAGAAAGATAGGTCCCTTCTCGTTGGAGGAAATAGTTTTGAAGGTACCTGGGAGCCAAGCCATGTAGGGCTTTATATATAACCAACCCTTTGCATTTATACTCAAAAACCTATTTTAATCCAGTACAGAGTCCGTGATATGTGTATTTCTTATGATGGCTGTAACCCACAAAAATGAGTCACTATATTTTGCACCATGAAGTTCCTGAGTGGTCATCAAAGGTCATGTAATTTAGTAATGTAGATGGGTGATACAGTCATGAGTTATCATTACTCGGTTTCCCACTCCAGATAGGACTAGAACTGGCTTCGTATGATGAGGTATGATAAGGTTTGATATATACATTTAAACTGGTTGAACAAAATAAAGGAGGTCCCTCCCTCTGTTATCATATGACTTCAGTCATACAGTAATAAAAACAATCAATCACCTACATTATATTATGGGAAACTAGCAAAGTTGTAAACACTATGCATAGAATATGTATATAAGATATATTAATAATGTCCTTGTTTTATAAAATGATAAAATGTATTGGTTTAAATTTGTGAAATGTTATGATTGGTATATCTTTTAATATAAAATAATCTTCCCACAAAACAAACATTTGGAAACTGAATCCAGAGAAGGCCTCTTAAGCACTGGACATACCATTGCCCCATCTAAGGCTACTAACATCCCCCTTTCCCTAACAAGATGTTGGCTCCCTTCCAGACCCAATCAGTCACATGCTTCCCACCCACAGGAGCCAGGAAGGCATGGGGTTATGCAATGTCGCGTGGTCGCACAGAGAGACGGACACTTGAGCTGGGTAGTAGTTCTTTATTTGGATCATGAATGAAGCTGGGACAAAGGGGTTTACCTGGTGTCTCTTATACCTGCCCAGGTGAATGGTGACCAATAGATTTGAACCTGGGCTTCCCGCCAGTGCAGGTGGCCAATGGATTTAAACCCTGGCTTCCCGCCAGAGCTGACCATGCCTGGGGCTGTCAACGACTCGCTCTATTCAGGCTTTCCCGCCAAAGCGGTTATAGCCTGGAGCTGTCCAGCCCCCTGTTGTGCTGGTATTTCCTGTGTGTGCTTACACCCTTTCCCCCATAGTGAGGACTTTCCTCCGTCATTCAGTTTCCATAACTATATACACTTATTTACAATATTTACATACACAGGGTTACAATTGACAAACCTTGATTGTTCTGCCACCCCCCTAAGAACGCACATAGTCTGTGAGGTAGCTTGGCGCCTTGTGTGGCCTGCTTGATCTTCTTGGGACTAGTTCTCCTGGTGGTGTGGTGGTGTGTCTCTGCTCTCCTTCCTGTGGCTCCTGTTGTGGTGGATTGTTGTGTGTCTGTGTGTGTGATTTACTGGGTTCAGGGGACTGTCTGTTTTCTCTGTCATTCTCCTGCCTGGGGTGAGGTTGCCACTGAGCCCCTCTGGTAATCCTCCTAGGTGCTTGTGTTTGTGTTGGCTCTTGTGTTGGCGCTTCCTCCTCAGCCCCTAGTGTGTCCTCTACCACCCTTTCAGGAGCCCTTTTCCTCAGCTGGTCCAGGTGCCTTTTCCAAAGGAGTCCCCCCTCCACCCTTAGTCTGTAGGAAAGGGGTCCTGTCTGTTCTAATAACTCCCCTGGCACCCATGGGTGACCTGTGCTGTAATTCCTAGCCCAGATGTGGTCTCCTGAGTTGAAGCGTGTTTTGATGTTGGGGTTCCTGGTGTCTGCGGCCACCCTGTCTGGGTGGAGCCTGTCTAATGTTGTTATGAGGCGTCTCCCCCATCTGAGTTCCGCTGGGCTTTTGCCTGTGGCGGTGCAGGGTGTTGCATGTTGGTGAAGAAGGAATGTGGCTAGTCTTTGCTTCCAATTTCCCTGTACTATGCGCTTGAGAGCATCTTTGGTTGTCCTCATGAAGCGTTCTGCCAATCCGTTACTGGCAGGGTGGAAGGGAGCCGAGGTGGCGTGCCTAATCCCCAAGGTCCTCAAGAACACCTGGAAATCCGAGGAGGTAAATTGTGTTCCATTATCTGACACAATTACATCAGGCAACTCATGTGTAGCAAACATTCCCCTTAGTGCTTGGATGGTTCCTTCTGAAGTCATATTGCTCACGGGCACCACCTCCAACCATTTGGAATGGCTGTCTACAGCTACCAAAAATGTGTGACCTTGGAAGGGGCCTGCATAGTCTATATGCACTCTGGACCATGGTGAGTGTGTTTCCTCCCACTTGTGGACTGCTGCATGTGGTTGTTCTGGCCATGTCCTCTGGCATGTATAACACCCCGCTACCAGTGCTTCTATCTCCTTGTCCAACCCTGGCCACCACAGGTAGCTCCTTGCCAGAGCCTTCATTCTTACTATCCCTGGGTGTCCTTCATGTAGCGACTGGAGAACTCTTTCTCTGAGCCTCGTGGGAATAATGACTCTATTTCCCCACAACAGGCATCCCTTGTGTGTGGACAGTTCATGCCTTCTGGTAAAGTAGGCAGTGAACTCTTGCCCTGGTGATTTGTCCTGCCACCCACTGCTCACCCATGATTGTACCCTGCTCAGAACCTTGTCCTTGGGGGTCTCTGTGGCTATATCCCTTGCGTTGAGGGAGCATTCTGGCAGCTCCTGAATTGCCAGTATCTGCACAGCTGGAGCTGGGTCTGGCTCAGTGTCCTTCAGGGGAAGTCTGCTGAGGCCATCAGCGTGCCCCATCTCCTTCCCTGGCCTGTGTACTAGTTTGCAAGAATATGCAGAGAGGAATATGGACCATCGTAACATCCTAGGCGACAGGATCTGTGGTGTTTGCTTCTCTGTTGTGAATAATCCTAATAGTGGTTTGTGATCAGTGTAAATTAGGAATTCCCTACCATAAAGGTAGTCATGAAATTTCTTTACGCCAGCAACCACTGCCAGTGCCTCTTTGTCTATCTGGGCATAATTCCTCTCTGCAGCTGACAGGGTCCTGGAGTAGTAGGCAATGGGGGCTTGCGTTCCATCCTCCCTTAGATGGCTGAGCACTGCCCCAATCCCGTAAAAGGATGCATCACAAGCAAGACAGATTGGCTGGTCCTCCCTGAAATGGGTGACTGTGGCATTGCTTGCTAACATGTTTTTTAGTGTTTGGAATGCGTTGGCATGTTTGTGAGTCCAGTCCCAGGGTGCTTGCTTGTCAAGCAACCTGTGTAGGGGTTCTGCAATTGTAGCCTTGTGTGGCAGGAATGCATGGTAAAAATTGAGGAGCCCCAAGAATGCCTGCAATTCAGGCTTGTTTTTGGGAGCAGGGGCTTCCTTGATTGCCCTGACCTTGGATGCAGATGGGTGGATGCCTTGAGCATCAATCCTGAACCCCAGGAACTCTGTTTCCGTTACCCCAATCTTGCATTTCTCCCTTTTGAGCTTCAATCCTGCCACCCTGAACCTTTCAAGGACTGCCTTCAAACGGGCTGCCAGTACATCCATTGAGCTAGCTGCGATTAGGACGTCATCAAAATAAGGACAAACCCCTGGTATTCCTTTGAGAGTCCTTTCCATCACCTCCTGAAAATTTCCAGGAGCCACACTGACCCCGAACTGCAACCGGTCTACCCGGAACGCTCCCTTTTGAGTGATAATTGTTTGTGCTCTAGCAGCCTCCGGGTCTACCGGCAGTTGCTGATAAGCTTGAGCAAGATCTAATTTAGCAAACACCGACCCGCCTTGCAGGGACACCAGGATGCTGCTGACCGCGGGGACCGGGTAAGAGTGGGCACTCAGCGCTCGGTTGATTGTCCCCTTATAGTCAGCGCAGATCCTAATTTCGCCGTTTGCTTTGAGCGGCGTTACGATGGGAGTTTCCCATTCTGCTCCATCGACTGGCATTAGCACCCCCTGGTCTACCAGCTTATCCAGTTCCCGCTCTATCTTATGCTTTAGCATGAATGGAACCCTCCTCGCCTTCATCCTTATAGGTTGCACCTGGGGGTCTAACTTAAATGAGATTGGGGAACCTGTGTACCTTCCCAGCTGCCCGTCGAACACGTCCGGAAATTCCTTGCAGACAGCTTCGAGAGAAGGGCGGCTCTGCGTATTGTGAATCCCCATGATTCCGATGCCCAGTGCGTTAAACCATCCTAACCCGATGAGGCTGGTCCGCTGGCCCTCGACGACCAGCACACTTAATTTACCCTCGAACCCCTTGTACTGAACCCTCACCAATGCTTCCCCCCGGACATTAATGGATGAGTTTTGGAAATCGGAGAGGGTCAGTCTGGATGGCCTCAACGGAACCCGCTGGCCGCTCTGCTTGCAAATTTCCTTAAATGTTCCGGCGGTGATAATGGACACGGCTGAGCCTGAGTCCAACTCCATCGTGCAGGGGACCCCTTGCAGCCTCACCCTCAGTTTTATTTTTGGGGTTAGCACCGCAGGAGCCCCCGTTAAGAAAATGCTCGGCCGTCCCGCCTTGTGGCTAACAGTCAGTCCCGGCAACCGCTTCCCGGTACCTGTAGTGCACTGGAACTCGGCTTCCACCTCGTGTAGACTGTCCCGCTGCTTGCTTCTGCAGACCGCCGCGATGTGCCCTGTTTTTCCGCACGACCGACACTTTGCCGTCTTGAAACGGCAGGTAGACCGGGGGTGTTGTCCTCCGCAGCTCGCACAGTGGGTAGACCTGGAGCTGTTCGTGCCGCAGCTAGAACACTGGGTAGACCGGGGTTGTCCACAGCCGCTGTGCTGGGTAGACTGGGGACCGCAGCCCCAATGCTGGGTAGATCGGGGCTGACTTGCGCTGCTGCCATGGAGCTGGGTAGACCGGGGGCCGTTCGCTCCGCATCTGCACTCCTGGCCTCTTTCATCCACCGCGGCTGGTCTCGGCTCCCTCACGTTGTCTCGGTTGGTATTGAAGGGTCGCTGTGGTCGGTGGATGGCGTCCACTTCCAGTTCTGCCCCATCTGCGTCGCTGTACCCTCTCAGCTGGTGAATGGATCCTTCCCTCGCATCGGACTCCTCGGCTGCATCCCAGGCTAGGAATTCTTCTTGGACATCCCTCAGGGACAGCTTCTGTTTGGCAAAAATTTTCTGGCGCAGCTTCCTGTCCCTCAACCCACAGATGATCTGATCCCGTAGCCGGATCTCTAGGTTTTCAAAATTACAGAGGCGAGCTGCCTGCCTCAGGGCTGCCATGTACTGTTTGGCAGACTCACCCGGTCACTGGTCCTGCTTCTCGAACCAGTACCACCAGGTGATTTCAGACATCTCGGGCTTGAAGTGCTCCGTCAGCTTCGCCAGTAGCTCGTTGTAACCGATGGAGTGGATGTCGTCGGGTGCGCAGAGACTGACCGCCAGCTGGTACGTTTCCGTGCCACAGCTGCAGAGTAGCGCCGCCGCTCTCTGCCGGTCATCCTTCACCCCGTTCGCCCGTAGGTAGCACTCGAGCTGCCCCATGAACGCTTCCCACTCCTCCGGGCAGTTGCTGTGAAAAAGGGGATACTGACCCAGTTGTGCCATTCCGCCGACTCGGTCGTCCTGCGTCTGGGTCCGGGGCTGCCGATTGGATTCCGTCCACGGCTAGCGTTGACCGGTGCAGGATCCCACCTTCGTCGCCAGTGCAATGTCACGTGGTCACACAGAGAGACGGACACTTGAGCTGGGTAGTAGTTCTTTATTTGGATCGTGAATGAAGCTGGGGCAAAGGGGTTTACCTGGCGTCTCTTATACCTGCCCAGGTGAATGGTGACCAATAGATTTGAACTTGGGCTTCCCACCAGTGCAGGTGGCCAATGGATTTAAACCCTGGCTTCCCGCCAGAGCTGACCATGCCTGGGGCTGTCAACGATTCGCTCTATTCAGGCTTTCCCGCTGAAGCGGTTATAACCTGGAGCTGTCCAGCCCCCTGCTGTGCTGGTATTTCCTGTGTGTGCTTAACAGCATACACTACAGGTTATGTTATAGAATACTCTATCCACTTCTACAGACTAAAAAAAAGTCCTAGATGAAAACTACTTGCAGGCCCTCAGCAAAATCCAACACTTAACTATTGCTTTTTGTAAGCTTTGGGTGGCGTCATGGATGATTGGTTCCATTCACTGAGTTGTTGTTCAATAATAAAACTTCATGTAAAGAAACTTTTCCATCTCTGCATGGTAGCCAAGCATCATTTTAAGAGTCTTTCCACACAAATAACCAACAGTGGTCAGTGGCTTATTGCTGTGATAGTTAATGTTCTAGGATTTATCCCACTGAATGAATACGACATTGAATGGCTAACAATCTCCACATGATCAATTATCTGGAACTTTACTATAGAACTTTTGCTAGCTATGTTTAGGGTTAAGGAACTGAGTAAAAGGAACTAACTATTGGTTTTAGTGTGAACCTTCCAACTTCACAGCAACACTGTGGAATAAAATCATGGAAAATGATTCCCATATAGCCTTGGTAATTTGAAATTAGTTGTACAAGTTCTCTAAATAAATCTCAAAATGCTCATCTTCAGCAGAATGAAATGTCACTTGTTATCTACAGGAAGTTTGTGGTTCTTCACACCGTTCGTAGTTAACCTAGGAGATTCATCAGCACAGCACAGGATGATAATCAGCTTGGGCTACTTTAAAAAGCAGATTTTTAAACCATAAACTGGAAGGTAAGATTCTCGATAATAATCTTGCTATCAAATCCTGGAAAATGTTGGCTAAAATGCACTATTGCCTTCATGTACAACTCTGAGGTTCCTGCTGGCATCTGGTGGGCCACTGTGACAAAAGAATGTTAAGCTAAATCCACTATGGCTCTTCTTTTGATTTTAAATGAACATCTGTTTACTATTTATGGAGAAAAAGGATCTTTGTAATACAAATGAAAACTGTAGCCAACGTTTTATAATATTGCAAATCATTTGAAGAAAGAACCATTTTTAGGCTCCAAAATAGTTTTGGAAATATTCAATATGCCAGACCCCTAGGATTATTGCTAGCTTGGTTAAAAATTAAATATGCCACAGGAACTTTAATTACTCCTTCAGGAAAGAACCACTGTTTTATATCTCAACTGGAGAATTATATTTCAGACTTTCAGGGACAACAAAAATATCTAAGTGATAACAGTTAATAAAATATTTACATCCTCCCCCTCCCTCCCCCTCATTGTTCAGATAATTCTGGTTACAAAGCTGGGATTTTTGCTATATATGTGATTAGTTTCTTTCCAAATATTCTGGATAGAAGCTTTGTAGATCTTGGTGACTATTATGACTACAGTAAACTTCCTCAAATTTATTCTTTTCAGTTGGGTTGGGACTTCAACTCCCAGAATTTTTGGAGCCTGGGGAAGTGATAACTTGGGAAAGGAAGGTGTAATTGCATTGGAACAATTATGATCTACAAGCATGATTACAAAAGGAAAACAAAGGTATTGGAGGAATAGAGCAGAAGTATGGTTGGTATAGTGTGTATAACCTTCTCTTATCTCCCACTGTTTCTTGGCTTTGTCTAAAAACAGCTCCTCACTGTATCAGAAATATTGGGGAACAATACTCAGTTCCATTCAAGAAGGTGCAAACCTGGGGTTTTTTGTTTGTTTATTTCCCCATTAAAAGGATTGGAATGAAGTACTGCCTTTTCCTGAGCTTCAGGTCCTGTTTTAATGAGTTGCAGAAAATGGTTGCACTCCCATAAGGTCCAAGCCATATCTTCCGAATAATTTTTGAAGCATGCACAGCCCTCTAATACTGCTTATAGCCAAAATAGAGTGAAAGAGCTAATGGTATCAATTATAGTTCCACAAAGATAATTCAGGAATAAAGAGTTGGGACAGTGCTACAGAATCTGAAATGTAACCAAGGAGCACTCAGTTGTGAAGGCAATGCCTTAAAGGTACTAATCTAGCAGACTTCTCCGGCACTGCATGTGAGGGAACATTTGAGTCTGTCATTCGGAGACAGTTGCATAGCTGTTCCTTTTATACATTGGAGAATTTTAAAGTTTGGGCTAGGGGGCTCTCTAACAGCGAAGCACAGAACAGGAAGTTAAGCCAACCAATCAGCAAGCAGGGCACACACCTCTGTTCACCACCATTTTCAGGAATGGTAAAAAAAAGCAAGGTTATAATTCAAGAACTATAATTCAAGCCCTATCCTTTTGTATGTATATTGGTTGACCTTGCACACAGTTTCAAAGTAGTGGGGTTTCAATTGGGTTGTTGCAGCTTCCAGTCTCTTTTTTGGACGTCTCCTGTGGATACCAGTGGTCCTGTTTCATTCAGATACTTTTATATAGGATCTGGATATTAAAAACCTCTATTTATAGCAACCCCATGTTTTCGCACATTTTCTGCTAAAGTCAGAAAGACTAGCTGAACAGGATCTTTTGAATGGTAATCATCTGTCCAGCAATATCCCAGAAATTTACAATTGTCTTGTTTGTTTTAAAAAGACAAGCAATAATATCATTCAGTATCCAATATTGTTATCAGGGTGATTACTGTCAGCCAAAATATCAGATGCAATTAAAAATACATTTCTCTGTGTATTTGGAATAG
The DNA here is from genome assembly GCF_947247035.1 of Vipera ursinii. Classification (NCBI taxonomy): domain Eukaryota; kingdom Metazoa; phylum Chordata; class Lepidosauria; order Squamata; family Viperidae; genus Vipera; species Vipera ursinii. Next base: position 95,218,952 of record NC_139513.1, on the reverse strand, counting down.
GAAGCTGGAAGCAATTTCTGGCTGACTCATTCATTTATTTGGCTTGGATCCAACAGTGCTCTTCTACCAGCAAAATGAACACAACTGCCAGATTAATTTCCTTCTTCCATTCAACTGCCTCCATGCACTCCAATTCTATTTCAGATTTGGGATCCAAAGCATATTTAGGAGGTCAGTAGAAAAACAAAGATAAAGGTCGCCCTGCTGTACCCTTGAGATTAGCATAATTCAGCCTTCAGTACTTGCAGCTGTCTCAGTGTGTTGGACTATAGTGCTGATAACTGTTTTTTTTTCCCCCTGGATGTTTGTTAACTATGCTGAGGGATTAAGGGAGACAATGTTCAAAAATCTAAAGACATCTAGTTGTGGAAAGCTAAAGTTCCATTTTAGACAGGTTTGGTTCTTGGTTGGCTTCAGCCAACAAATATCCTTTGCTTTGTACCTTGTAAATATCCAGGCAAAAGGGAAACAGGGAAGGAATATAATCTAAAAGTAGGCATGAGTGAATTCCAGACTAGAGGTTTTTCCAAATACAAAAGAATTATTTGGTAAAACACAGAATGAATGAAATTTATAGTGCCATTATCATTGGAGACTTGATATCAGATCTCAACTGTGATGAGGCACTGGAAGTTCATTTGTATATAGTGTTTTGTGATTTACTTATTCTGCCCATCTCCCAGCTCGTTTATTAAATTTATATGACCACCCATCTCAAATGCATGATTCTGGACAGCTAATACTATTCAAAAACAGAATAAAAATAACCTAAGAAAACTATAAATAATATAAACAGCAGCTCAAAAAAAAAACCCGAACCAATAGCAACAATTGATATAACCATGAAACAAGATCTCACATGTCTTCAAGACCCCAAAGTCAAGAGCAAACCTAAATCTTCAGGGCCTTACAAAAATGACAAGAGAATTAGGGCTAGTATAGGAAAATGGTAGTCTCCATTCTGTTCTCTAGGAAGAGAAAAAGCTCTCTTCCTAGATCCTATTAGATTCTACCAATGCCTAGCAGATAAACCAGGGAATGCCTATCCTGCCAAATCTAACAAGATTGACCAATACAACTGGGGAGAGATGGTCCCATAAATAGCATCAGTGTTCTGGGCTTCATAGTATTTACTCTTGGCAGCTCTTCCATCAAATGACTTCCACCAAAGTCATTTTCTCATTTTTTTCTCTAATCTTCAAACTGGGATGTAAACTCCTGTCATCCCTTAACTGATGACTTTGTGGGAGGTTCAAATTATTATCTCAATTCTTCAGGCAAGAGAGACTATGAGGAAAGCATTTATCATTATAATTAAGTCACACCTGGCATTGTTCTACCTTGCATAAACAGACTGTCAGCTGACTTTATATTGTAGTTGATGTTCAGATGATACCTGTACATGTAAATCTGAACAGGTGGGAGGCAACATGCAGCCTCTTCCCTCTCCAAATCATGTTCCCAAAGTCAATTAAACCAACCACCCATGAATCGATTGTTGTTGTCTATAGAAGGGGGCTTTTACAAACATATGAAGTCTATTATGAGACAAGAACCTTAATTGTGAAGAGTAGAACTTTCAGTGACATCACCAGTACAATTTGGTAATATTTCAGCTACCGTTTTTAGCTAATCTTTAATTGCAAGTACTATGCTAACCAGCCTCATTCCTTGCTAATGTGGAACTAGATTAAATATAAACCTAAATTTTATCCTACCTAGAGGATGCCCCAAATAATAAATGGTGTATGTATATTTATGTATATATGTTGTATATATAGACTAGAAATTTAAGGAAATACTTGATTCCTCAATAAAATACGAGATAAAACTTTCCTAACATTTTTTTAGGTGGGTGTTTTTTCCTTCTTGGGTCCCTTATTAATTTGTGCAGCAGCTAATTATGATCCCTGCAGGCTAAGTAACTGTGCAACTGTAATAGATGAGTGGGTACACTATGGCAATAAGAGAGGCTTTTTTCTGTGTGCTTATTACATGTATTGTTTTAGGTAATTAACATCCACTTTGTAGTGGCAACAGAGACGCCTTGCTGTCTGTACAGTTTCTTGGCACAAAGCCTTTAAAATTTTGCTGGTGCACTCCTTGCTATCCGTGTTATATAATTTCCCAGGTTGAAAGCAGTTGTGCCCATCCAGGTTCAACGAAAGTGTGCATAGGTCCCTGTGTATACCCAGGGGCTCACCATTTTTCCCTATTTGAAGCTGAAAAGTTCTAAGATTTTGCCATCTTCCAAAAGTCTTAGAAGTGACATTTTATTCATACATGTTGTAGAATTCCATATATGCCTTCATGAAAATCCAGGATAGTATGAATGCTACTGTAGGGAAGTTCTTATAATGCGCACAGACACAAATGCTGAATAATTCTCATGCAAGAAACCAGTGCCCTATTGTAGAACCAGGAGGCGTCTAGTGAATATCAGAATAACAGAGTTGGAAGGGACCTTGGAGGTCTCTAGTCCAACCCCCTGCTCAGGCAGGAAGCCCTATACCATTTCAGACAAATGGTTGTCTAATCTTGTCTTAAAAACTTCCAGTGTAGGAACATTCACAACCTCTGGTGGTAAGTCATTCCACTGATTAATTGCTCTGTCAGGAAACTTCTCCTTAGTTCTAGGTGGCTCCTCTCCTTGATTAGTTTCCATTCATGCTTCTTGTCGAGCTTTCAGGTGATTTGGATAATAGCTTGACTCCCTCTTCTTTGTGGCAATATTTTAATCCAACTCCATGATCCATACATATTATAAAAGGTAAAGGTTCCCCCGCACATGCATGCTAGTCGTTTCCGACTCTAGGGGCCAGTGCTCATCTCCGTTTCAAAGCCAAAGAGCCAGCGCTTGTCTGAGGACGTCTCCGTGGTCATGTGGCCAGCATGACTAGATGCCAAAGGCGCACAGAACTCTGTTACCTTCCCACCGTAGTGGTCCCTATTTTTCTACTTGCATTTTTACGTGCTTTTGAACTGCTAGGTTGGCAGAAGCTGGGACAAGTAACAGGTGCTCACTCTGTTACGCGGCACTCGGGATTCAAACCGCCAAACTGCCGACCTTCTGATCGACAAGCTCAGCATCCTAACCCACTGAGCCACCACGTCCCTCTATACATATTATATCTATCTATATTTATCATACCCCATGCATTCAGTTGTTATTGAATACACAGGCTAGAAAACATAAGAAAAATCCTGCTGAATGCTAATTTAGTCCAGCATTCTGTGCCTGGTAATCAGAAACTTTCAGGAATCTTCTTCTTCTTCTACCATCCTTTTACAGCAGCCAATATCTAAGATTTGTTATTGGTGATGCAAGATGTAATATATGGCCATCAAGACTAGTAGCCATTTTTTATTCTGACCTTCCATGCAGTTCCTTTTAAAGGTATCTAACTAGTGGCCAGTCTTGTAGCACTAAAGATGTTATATAACTGGGTAATGAAATGTCTGCATGAAAACAACTAAGCAAGCAGCAAGGACACCACAGTTCAAACCTGAGCTACATACGTCTCACTTGTAACTGAGGGCAAGACTAGGTATTCAAGAACTCCTGGCTGTTTGAGCTATCAGCTAATGGAAAAGGCTGCCATGTGAATTAGCGATTATTTTTCACTGTAGATCTTCAAACACCTGTCAGAAATGATCTAGTGGATGCTGCACTAAGTATGTGGTTTGACTAGATCATCTCTAAGACCATTTCCAACTCCATAATTCTTCTAATAGAAGAGAATATACTGTATGTAGCTCAGGTTTGAACTGTGGTGTCCTTGCTGCTTGCTTAGTTGTTTTCATGCAGACATTTCATTACCCAGTTATATGACATCATTAGTGCTAGAGGAGAATGGGGTTTGCTCACCGTTTATGTTCAATAGCTTGCCCTTTCAGTTGGTGGGGGATATAGTTTTCTCCTTGGCAATTCTTTAACTAGGTTTTTGTTTACAGCTAGATTGTGTATCTAGTGTTAATCAATACATATCTGGGTATCTATTACTGGTGATGAAATATTCAGGTTGTTTTCTTTCCTTTTTATCTTGTTTATTGTCTCTGTTTAAAGGTAGGTAGATTTTGCAGATCTCTATGTAGCTGCTGATGGCAAATTTGTCTGAGTGCCAAGCTTCCAGGAATTCCCTAGCTTTTATGGATTTAGCTTGGTCTAGGATGCTCATGGTTTACCAAGTTGAAACTATGGTGAGGTCTGTCCCTGTGTGGTGAAATTAAGGAGTTTTCATAATGTCTTCTGAATGATCATGTTTATGGATGTGCTCTGTTAATCTTCTGCTTGTCTTTCCTATACAGTGGCTATTACCATCCTTACACTGTATGCATCTGGGTTGTACATTGTAAAAGCAGTCTGTTTTCTCTTTCTGGGATTCTGGGTTGCTGGGGGTATATGTACTTTTCTGAGTAATGTTCTTTCACAGGTCATCTTGTGGAAGGTTGGGCTGTCACTTTGAAAGTGGAGCATTTGGTTAGTATGGGTGGTTTTATGATAGACTTATGTTTCTTATTTGCCCCCATTTCCACTGCTGATGATGATGTCCTGGAAAGATATTTTGTTATTGGTTTATTCTTCCATAAATCTGTCATCCTATGCTATCTGCTGTGCATTGTGTAAAGCGGGGCTTCCTGAATCTCCTGCATATGTTTTAGTGGACAGTTTGAAGTTCTAATATTACAAGACAGTAATATTAGAGATTCTTTGTCTCTATACTTTCTACGTGATGCATTTTTATAAACCTTTACTTTGGCTTCCTACTTCCCTTCAATCTCAAATGACATAGTTTTTCTTGGGGGAAAAAGAAATTCTATTTCATTTCTTCTCTAATCTGAATTTTAATCAACGCTAGAATTCTTATTTTTCTGTCTCTCTCATACCCAGAGTACCTCATTGCAAGGCTCCTCTCAAATAATGCCCTAGGACCTACTGTGTGTTCTGGGAAGCCATGTCATCCACCTTTTTCTTGTTGCAGAAGACTACTATCCAGGGTGCTCTTCCTCGTTCTAAAAGAAAAAAAGGCATTGAGACAACATGTGTCTTGGAGAGCTTTCCACACAACCCATACAACTTTATTATTGAGGTTACAAGAGAGAGTTACCCCCTCACCAGATAGTGGTTCGTGTATTTCAGAACCCACTTTGGGTAGGGTGCCTAATTTTGTTGTCAGGAACTGAACTCTCTTCATGTACTGGTATAATAAATAATAAGGGAAACTGCCAGGTCCTGAAAGGTGCTGATCAGAATGCAGATTCTACATCTACCATGCCTTCTTCAGGGGACAAAGTGGGCTGTGGCCAGTAGCATAGTGACATTGTCATAGAATATTTGTGGACATTTTTGAAAACATTTTTTTAGAAGAATAGATGCATTAAGGACCAACATAAAATAAAGAGTTAAACTTTGCAGTGGAGTAATTTAATGATTTTAGTTCTGATTTCTGCAAAAAGAAATAAGAGAAGAAAGGGAGACTGTGCTGCCAAAAATGGGTAGTTATGCTATTTTCATAACATAATTTCAACAGTGTGATTTCATTTTGGTGTGGGAGGTACAGAAATGAGACTGGGTGAGTGTGTGAATTAAGCCATTGTTCTACAATAAATACATTCAAGTGACTGGCAGCGGTTTCCAGGGTTTCAGGCAAAAGTCTTTCTTACTCCTACCAGGAGATAATTGGAATTGAAATGGGTACCTTAAGTATTAAGAAGCCACATTTGCTCCTGAAGTTGCTCAAGGCACTATACATAAACTTCCTCTTGGTGTGATTTTTCTCACAACAAACCTGTGAGGTGGGTTGGGCTGAGAAAGAGTAAAAGACCCTATGCTACTCCCTGACATCCCATAATTAAGAATGAATTTGAATCTGAACTTCCACATGCCCAAGTCCACCTTCTTAACTGTAACATGTGACTGACCTGTTAGTATTTCCAAAGGGAAAGATAGTCAAAGCAGAATTTTTAGAAGGAGTAAATCAACAAAGCCCATAGAATTATCCTCATGTCTTAAAGAATCTGAGCCTCGCCTGAAGAGACCAGTGACTTCAGAGAAAATGGGAACAGACCTTCAAACATCTTTAAGGAGAAGGCATTTAATTAGGAGGCTCATTCTAAATCTGGTTAGTTGCATATATTACTTTGGGTTTTTCCCCCACTTGTTTTGCTTTTTTTTTTAAATGGCTGGAAAATCGCCATCAAGCAGACAATCATAACTTACAGTCCAAATAAGTGAGCACACCTAACCAACTGTGCCTAGTCCCTCCAAAACTGAGCAGAGTTAGTACTTGAATGGGAGGCCAAATCCCAAAAAGTTTAAAATGTCCAGAAAATGTAGTGCTAAATTATTTCTGTATTATTCCCAAGAAAACTACATGGATAGCTAACATAGTCAGTAGAAGTTGAACTTCAATGTAATATGGAGAAGTCTTTACTTTTTCCTAATATATGATTTATAAGCAACTTTGTTGTTGTTAGTTGCGAAGTCATGTCCAACCCATCGTGACCCCATGGACAACGTTCCTCCTGGCCTTCCTGTCCTCTACCATCTTCTGGAGTCCATTTAAGCTCACACCTACTGCTTCAGTGTCTCCATCCAGCCACCTTATTCTTTGTCATACCCTTCTTCTCTTGCCCTCAATCTTTACCAGCATTAGGCTCTTCTCCAGTGAGTCCTTCCTTCTCATTAGGTGGCCAAAGTCTTTGAGTTTCAACTTCAGGATCTGGCCTTCTAAAGTGCAGTCAGGGTTGATCTCCTCTAGGACTGATCGGTCTGATTGCCCTGCAGTCCAAGGGACTCACAGGAGTCTTCTCCAGCACCATAGTTCAAAGGCCTCAATTCTTTGGTGCTCAGCCTTTCTTATGGTCCAACTTTCACAGCCATATAAGCAACTTACCCTTGTGCATAACTGATTCAAATATATTTAGCTTATACCCAATCTTTTTTTCTAAATGGTGTTTCACAAGTATCATTTTTGCATACAACTTCCCAAATGTACATATCTGACACATATTTTAAGAAGAGAATGACAGATGTTAGTGAACTCCATTGATTGTCCATGCTCTGAGAGGAATTTGTGGTTTGTGCTATTTTAATCCCATAATGAAACCCATGATCTTTTACATCCTAGACATAATCCTTTCCCACAGCATTGTGTCCCTGATCTAATACATTTCCTGATATTTGCTCCTCTCAAGAAAAAAATGATAATGACATATTGTGGGCATTTGTGGGAACTTTGGATGGAAATGAATTAGATCAAGATCAAGTTTTTGGCTTTTAAAGAAATGCAAGGTCATGTAGAATAAAGTGCATCTTTGGTTTACATCCAATGGTGGGATTCAAATATGTGAACAACCAGTTCTCTGTGTGGATGCCACTTCCAGAAGTCCATACTGGGCCTGGGCAACAAAAAATTAGCTACCGATTCTGCTGAACTGGTGCAAACTGGCTGAATCCCACCACTGTTTACATCTTTCTCTTTAGGACTTCATTGTATATGTATGAAAAAAGCTAATAAACAGAACAAATGATTTGATTACACTTAATGTTAGTAAGCTAATTTAGCATGATAATTGGCAAATCATGTCTCAGGCTTACCAGAATCATGACATATGGATGTGAGGTCTAAAATAGAGTTTGGTATGAATTAGAAGAGAGTTTGTCAACCTCGGCAACTTTAAGTTGTGTAACTTCAGCTCTCGGAACTCCTCAGCCACATTGTTGAGGTTGAGAAACACTGGATTAGAATATTTAGAAGAATGAAATGACCTTTATTTTGGTTTCAGTTTTAGTTTTAAAAATAACATCATGCCTCTTGTTTCTGCAGTCCTTTTTTATCACAATGTGTTAAGTCACCAGCTCATACATTAGGCAGGTTTTGCAATTGAAACACATGTAATCTTTGATAGCATAATTATTTCACAGCACTATTTCTTAAAGTGTGGTCCTAGCACCCCTTGGGGTCCCCCAAGAGCCTCTCAGGGTCTGTGAAATCTAAATTAGCTCCAGCCTATGTTAAAAAATAATGCAGTATTAATAGCTCATCAAAGAGTCCTAAAAACAATTAACCACAATGAAAGCATCACATTTAATTTTTAATATGGTAAACAAAAGCTCCTTGGGATCCTACAGAATTTTTAAAAGTGAGAAAGAGTCCTGAGACAAAAAATTAAGAACTACAGATAACTCATCTCCTATCAGTTGAGGCTCTGATCTCCCCAAATCTTGCATCTTGAAAATTTTGTTTTTAAGATTTCCCAGTGGTACATTATTGGACTTCAAAGTTCTTCTAGTGACAGTCTGGAGAAGACTAGACAACTGGTTGTGCCATCAACAGTAGAAAAAGAAAAGAAAAAAAATGTATTTGGAATTTTTAAAATAACTTCCCTCCAAACAAAGGTGGAGAGAGACCAGTGGAGCATCATTTTTTCCCATTAAAATTAGTCAGACAAGTATTTTTCTACATTGTATTTAGATTGCACTATTTGAACATGGTTTTTGCTAGGATAATCCTGCCCATGCTTTGGGTGCTTCACCTCCAATGAAAGGTGTTTTTTTAAAAAAAAAATTAAAAAAAGCTGGAACAATATCCCTATTGTATCTCATTCTAACAAGGTTTTGTTCTTCTATATGCCAGGATGAGGCAGACTTCCTTGGTAGTATTGTTTTCAGTTCATCCCTAAAGGCAGCAATTAGCCAATTATTTAGTTTATTATATTTACATTTATGCCATCATAATTTAGATGCATACCAAATTAGAATGCTGTCATTTGGATTTTAATTCTGGACACTAAAATATCTTGTAGTGACTCTGAATTAGACTTATATCCCTTATTTTCAGAATGTTTCCTACTTCAGTGCATTGCATCTCAATAGATGGAATGTCCCTCTTATTCTCAGCCATCATTCCCACCCTACTCCACCCCTCCTGCCATAGAATTTCATAGTATACAAATATATCTTCGCTCTTCCTCCTTTTTGAAATGGAATGTTGGCAGACATAGTAAAGACTGAGTAATTTGGCTGGGAGCTTTTTGAAACTGGAAATTAGGCAGATCAGAAGGTGAAAAGCAGAACAGAAGGGTCACACTGGCACAGAGTCACTCTGACAAATCTGCAGTATAGCTTTCTACTCAAAAAAAGCATGTAGTAATTATTCTACAAAGAGCTGGAGGAGTTTTAATATATATTTATTATCTAGGAAAGAAGCTTACCTCTGTGGGGAGGACTCCAAGCAAAATAAAAAAGGATACAAAATTGAGAACTTGAAAAGTTTATAGAAGTAAACATTTGTTTGGAACATGAACAGTTTCCAAAAATAGAACAGTAATATCTTGAATTTCGCTGAGTATATCTGTCCTGGAGTGCTCATTGGTCATTTCACCCTTTTGATCCAGAAGATGTGGGAATTCTTTCTCATGCTTGTCCTTTAATAATCCTAATGTTGGGCAGTTCTGCAACCAACCAAATCTTTAATTAACTCACTAATATACCATGTAAAATTATTCATTGATTCTTTAAGTACTTGATTGCATCTCACTGAACTGAGATTTGAGGAGGAAAATTTTGCAGTTGGAGCATGAGAAGAAAACACATGGACAAAGTTTAGAGAACATAGAAATTTTAATAGAGTAGCAAAGAAGATATTCCAATCCCAAAATTGAGAAGGCAGAACTGCCCAGCATTTAACTCACTTGTTGATTATCCCACCTCCCACATGAACTGTGACTCTTCAGGGACATAATGAATCTGTTGGATTTGCTGGAGATATATGCTGATTCACAGTTTAAAGCAAACCTGTCCATTGCTAAATCTGTATGCATACTCAACTGCTCTGAACATGCACATTTTGGAATTTTGTGTGATACAATTTGTGTGTGAATGTTTGTGTTTATGCATTTATATGCATGAGGAAAAAGTGCTCCAAAACAGTATATATCATCCATCTCTCTCTCTCTCTCTCTCTCTCTCTCTTTCTCTCTCTCTCTCTCTCTCTCTCTCTCTCTCTTTCCATCCTATTTTTATTATTTTTACTCAAAGCAGTGAACATGCACAATGTTCCTTCATCCTCCTATCTTTCCCACAACAATAATCCTGTGAGGTAATTGGACTAAGAGGGAGAACGACAGCCCCAGCAGCTTTCATGCCTAAAGTAGGACTACAATTCATAGTTACCCAGTTTCTAGCTGGATGCCTTAACTATTAGACCAAATTGGCTTTATATTAAAGAAATTGCTTACACTAGGTCAAAGCTGTTCAAGGAATATTTATTTTATTTTTATTTTATTTAATTAAATTTCTATACCACCCTATTCCCGAAGGACTCAGGGCGGTTTACAGGGCAGCATAAAATACAATATAAAAGATAATATAAAATTAAAATACATTAAATTAGGGACGCGTTGGCTCAGTGGGTTAGGACACTGAGCTTGTCGATCAGAAGGTCGGCAGTTTGGTGGGTCAAATCCCAAGTGCCACGTAACAGAGTGAGCACCTGTTACTCGTCCCAGATTCTGCCAACCTAGCAGTTTGAAAGCACGTAAAAATGCAAGTAGAAAAATAGGGACCACTACGGTGGGAAGGTAACAGCGTTCCGTGTGCCTTTGGCGTCTAGTCATGCCGGCCACATGACCACGGAGACGTCCTCAGACAAACGCTGGCTCTTTGGCTTTGAAACGGAGATGAGCACTGGCCCCTAGAGTCGGAAACGACTAGCACGCATGTGCAGGGGAACCTTTACCTTTTACCTTTTTACATTAAATTAATTAAGCCCAATTAAAACAATATTTAAAAAGCTAAAACCCCTTCAGTCCAGGCCTGATAAAAAACCAGGTTTTCAGGTCCCGGCGAAATGAACGCAGATCGCGGGCGGTCCTGAGTTCCACGGGTAAATCATTCCAGAGGGCAGGCACACCCACAGAGAATGCTCTTCCCCTAGGAATAACCCGCCGGCATTCCTTAACCAGCGGTATCCTGAGAAGGCCTCCCTGTGGGAGCGCACTGGACGAAGGGAGCTTGATGCCGGCAGCAGGTGTTCCCTCAGATAACCTGGACCCAAGCCATTAAGGGCTTTATAGGTCATCACCAGCACCTTGAATCTCACCCGAAGAGCAACCGGAAGCCAATGCAGCTCGCGGAGTAGAGGTGTTACATGGGAGTATCGGGAAGCCCCCATCACAACTTGTGCGGCCGCATTTTGCACCAGTTGAAGCCTCCGAGTGGTCCTCAAGGGCAGCCCCATGTAGATAGTGTTGCAGTAGTCTAAACGGGAGGTCATGAGTGCATGAGTGACTGTGCATAGGGCATCTCGGTCCAGATAGGGTCACAACTGGTGCACCAGGCGAACCTGGGCAAAAGCCCCCCTGGTCACGGCTCCTATATGATCTTCTAAACTGAGCCGTGAATCCAGGAGGATGCCCAAGTTGCGAGCCCTATCAACGGGGGGTAACACCTCACCCTCCATAGTTAACGATGGACAAAACTGGTTTTCCCAAGATGCCGGTATGCATAGCCACTCAGTCTTGGCAGGATTGAGTATAGCATTGACATGTAAGTTTAAATATAGTAACTGATGTAGAAATGGACGAAAATTAGCCAAATACTAAAATAATGGGAACATGTGTTTTCAAGAAAAGGAAAACATAAAGGTTTCCCCTATCCAGTCATATTTGACTCTAAGGGCTGGTGCTCATCTTCATTTCCTAGCTGAGGGAGTCAGTATTTCTGTGGACATGTGGCTGAGGCACACAGAATGCTGTTATCATCCAAAATGGTACCTATTTATCTGTTCGCATTTACATGCTTTCAAAACTGCTAGGTTAGCAGGAGCTGGGGCAGGAATGGGACCTCACCTTGTTGTGTGGCACTTGGGCCTCGAATCCAGGCTGTCAGCTTTCCAGCCGACAAGTTCAGCATATTTAACAGCTGAGCCATCATGCCCCCTTTTATGTTTTGAGATATGCCCACTCTTATCTGAATATACAGAAATAAGGTATTAACTAGGCAAACAACAGACAGTACACGAACTTGACCAGGTAGGCTGCCTTTAGCTTGCAGGTCACAAGTTAGAATGATGTGACCTATTTGCCCATGAATAACTCAGGGATGCCTCTGCATTAGTCATGGGCAGGGCAGTCTCCTCAGACCAGTACTTCTTACACCTCCTTTAGGGTGTAAGAGCCCTTCATTCTGCCGCCTACATTTTAGGCACAAATCTTTGCAAATGACTTTTTACTCAGAAGCACTTGCTTTTATACATGCCACTACATGACAAGGCTGTTGGCAGAACCATTTTCTCAAATCTTGTGTCAGCTGTTACCATGGACATGTTTTGTAGGGGGTGATATTATTGTTTCAGGGCTGCAAATCCTTGGATAACTTTCAGATGCCAACATATTTAGAGTTAACTCTTTATCTCTCTCTCTCTTTTCTGATGTATAGTGGTCATCTAGATTTTTGCTATCCAGATTTGGTGTGGTTAGCCTACAGTTGGGGGATGCAGCTCCTGTCATATTGTCAAGGTAAGGCTGTGAACAGTGTACAGCCTTCGTTCTTTGAACCTATGCCACAAATAGAGATATACTGTAAATAAGATAGAAATTCGATATGCTATATCTGTTGGTGTTAGAGTAACTTCAAAGTTGACTTTACTTGTTAATCATAACTTCCTCTTCATTAGGAGCTCAAAATGGTTTCCAGACAATTGTTTTTATCTAGGAATTTTAAGGCCTGCTCATATTTCATTTCAACAACATATCAGGGGAGACATGCAAATCACGCTGTTAAAAAAATGTACAGTATTACTTTGTGGTCATGCCCATTTCTGGACAATGTTTTTATTATTCCCACAAATTTACAAGTCTTAAATTGATGAACAAATTGCAGTTTAAAATTTTCTTCATCTGATTTTTTGCTACTTTTAGGCCAGCACAATAACAAAAAGCATTCAGTAAAATGGGATGAGGATCAAGAGCGAGAAAGGTTTTCTTTTCATTTACTTTTACTAGCTTTCATCTTTCAATTTGTTTCATGTGTTTCCATTTCTTTTCTTCTTCTCTTTGAATACAAAAGAGGTTCCTTTTTTTCTATTTTCAGAATTACAATGGATACGCTAAATTTATTTCCTTGATGAAAATTATTGCAAGGCTGCTTTTTTAAAAAAAACAACAACAACAGCTAAAACCTCTCTCCCTTATTTTGTTTATGAGCCTCCTAGTGGTTTTGGCCTGCTTCCTAGAAGAGCTACTATGAGAACCATGTAACCTCAGAGAGAATGATGAATCTGATTCGAAACATCTTTCCAAGGTAGGAAAAATGTACCAGACAATTTGGATACAGGAGAGGTTTACAGCATATTTTTATAGCTAACTATTTAGTGGTCAACTACTTCAGATATATTTCCATATGCCACACTGTTACAATATGATTACTCTATACTCATATACGTATTTATGTATTTATTAGATCTTTATCCCACTTTTATTACTTTATAAGTATTTCAAGGTGGTAAGCATATACAATAGCTTATAAGTTCTAGTCCTGCCTTAGGCATGAAAGCCAGCTGGGTGACTTTGGGCCAGTCACTCTCTCTCAGCCCCCGTAGAGTTTTTATTGTGGGGAAAAGAGGAGGAGGAGGAGAAGGAGGAGGAGGAGGAGGAGGAGGAGGAGGAGGAGGAGGAGGAGGAGGAGGAGGAAGAGGAGGAATAAGGTATACAACAGAGTTGTATATACTGAGCCATCCTTCTTTAAGAGAACATGAGTAGAACTTATCCTAACAAACAAGATCAACATTCATGAGGCAGGGCCAAAACCAAAACTAACCTATGGAAAATGGGATGGAAGAGGAAACTAAATATATAGTTTCCTATTCTTATGCAGTTTTGTAAGACAATATATTGCACCAGAGACTCAGATATACCTGTTATGAAAACAGAGATGCAAGGAATGAGATTTTCTGCATACAATCCTTTTCAGGATTCAGAGAAGTCATAGAAAACAAGCTTAAGATCTCTTTCTAGGAAAGAGGAGTTATTCTAAAGCTTCTGAAGAATCATGGGATTATGGAAATTAGTGCTGTGCAGAAAAAAAATATTTTATGGAGGAGGAGGAGGAGGTGGTGGTGGTGGTGGTGGTGGAGGAGGAGGAGGAGGAGGAGGAGGAGGAGGAGGAGGAGGAGGAGGAGGAGGAGGAGGAAATGAAAAGCAATTGGTGAAATTTCCATGAATGAAGTACAGTGTTATCACACTAAATGTTTTTTTAAAAAAATGTGTGTGCATGTCCATTAAACACCAAATAAAGACATCATAAGAGAATTCTCTTATCCCAGACCCAAAGTGTGCTGAGAAAATTCCTCTGGAAATGGAAAGAAAATGGAAGCCAAGCAACACTTTGTATAAACTGGAGAGGAGATTTAGCATTACGGGAAGAATCTGACCATGGAGATCAATTGGATCACCAGGCACTCTTGAGAGGAAAGAGATTTAGAAGTGCTTCTTTCCTTATCTGATAGCTTAATGTCAGAGGGCAGCACTAGAGATTCTGCTTAAATTTCCTAAACTTTGCTCTTTAAGAGTTCACATGTGCCCTGAATTCTTTCATCCCCCCCCCCCCGCATGAAGTTACAAAGATTTTTCATAGGTCTAGAGTGCAGTGTCAACAATCACTGAGCAACATTTCTTTAGTTACATCCAAGACTCTGAATGAAAGTTTGGTTATGTCTAAAGGTTGAGCAAGATCTAGGACCTGACAGTTAATGCAAAAAAGGGGAAAAAATGCTTATATCGATCATCTTTATTGCCTTTGATGGACACTTACCCTAAGAAGTGAAGTTAGATCATCTGGGACAATAGCAGAAATGGCCTTTGTTAGTCAGTTTTATTCATAGTTTTCTAAGAATGATTTGAGTGCTACCATATGTTTTTTGGGTAACTTCTCTCAGCACGCTTTATTTGGAATTGCATTTTAAGATTATTTGAAAGTGAAAATTGCATAGTTATTCACTTCCTGAGTTGGATCCTAAGAAGCATATTATTTCTACTTTGATTCAACTGTTGGAATTATTAGTTTGTACACCAGACACAAAAGTTTGGGTGAAATCAAATATAATTATAATTAAATCCTTATACAGTATGGTTTCTCTAGGAATGCAAGACACCACATAAGGGGATTCCGCCTACTTTTATCCCCATAACAACCACATAAATGATTGGTCCAAAGTCATACAGAAAGCTCCATGATCAAGCAAGGACTTGAATTTGGGTCTCCATAATTCACACCCAACTGTTTAGTCACCAAACTACAGTCTTTCTATAGAAGACACAAAACTGTCGTATTATTTTTAGAATAATATTTGGAAACACTTTCCATGGGTTTATCACTTATTTTGTCATTTTTTTGTGATTGACCAAACCACAATTCTTTTTTATCCATTTATTCTCCATCATATTCCCTGCCTTTCACCTAGCAACTTAGGGTGGCCTTCTGGCACTTCCACTTTCAGTTTTATCCTCAGAACAACAACTTTGTGGTACAAGGTGGGTACTGAAAAAGCGATTCACACAAAGTTACACAATGAACTTCCATGGCAAAAGGTGGAACCTGAATCTTCTAAATCTTTATTGAGATAAATGCACAATGTGCGCAACCAGGGTTCATTTATTCTTCACATGCTTCTCCTTTCTTAATGTGGATCTCTGTTTATAGACTGGGTTAGAAATTATGGACTGAGTAGACCTGAACAAGATAACATTTATCTATTTTATAAGTATAATATAGTTAATAAGCACTATAATGAAAATTGCCTTTACATACATATCATGTACGTTAAGTTCTTTCATGGGAAGATTTCTTTCATGGGAAAATAGAGTTCCTGATTATTATAATGTTCTCTTGACACGCTGATTTTCTTTGAAGAAAAGGCAGCTGCTTGATCTGACATACAAACTACATTGGTATCTGCATCTGCATCTGTAAAGATGCTGGGAATGATTTGATCTGTTTATTCATGTACACACAAAATATTAAGGAAAGGAGACCTACTCTTGTCTCTTCCCACTCAGCTCCTTTCTACAGGTTTCTTAAAAGAAGTACTCACTATTATTGCAACCACAAAAACAGGTAATATAAGAAGAGAGTTTTTTTGAAGACAGTCTCAATTCCCTTGAAAACCCTTTTGTTTATCCCAAATGTTCTCATTGCTCTAAGACAGGGGTGTCAAACTCAATTTCACTGAGGGCCACATCAGCATTGCGGTTGCCCTCAAGGGGCCAGGTGGGTGTGGCCAGGGTGGGCATGGCCTACTGGGTGGGTGTGGCTAGAGTGCGTATGGCCTACTGGGTGGACATGGCCAGCTCTACATCGTTTGCATCAAGGCTGCTTATGGGGGCCTGGGCAGGAGTGGGACAGATCTGAGGGTCTCTGGCAGAAGGAGGGTCTCTGGGCCAGGGCCAAGGCAGTGTGGGCCGTTCCCTCACTGTTTCCAGGATGGCTTCGCGGGCCACATGAAACCACTTTGCGGGCCAAATCCGTCCCCCGGGCCTTGTGTTTGACATGTCTGCTCTAAGATATTTCCCACTCATGACAGAGGTGCACGATGTTCCCCTTTCTGAAGTCAGGTGCTCAGAAGCACAGCCAGAAAGCAGGAAACCCACAAATCCTTCTTGTCAGCCACAGCGGTAGAAGAACAATCCCAAAGAAGTTTATTAATATCAGTAAGTTGCCCTTTCATGACATCCAGAACATGCACTTTAAAATGCCTAACGATAGGAATGGCCCTGTCATCGATGAAGATTTATCATAGTTTCAAACACTTTTTCCCTATATTTTATTGGAGATGAGGTCTGCCCACACACTCCTGGCCTTCTGGAAAAGCCTAAAAACTTGGCTCTACCACTTGGCCTAAGGCCACGACAGGAACCTGCAATTTTGGGAGTCACTGTCCAGGTAGAGAAGATTCTTATTCCCAGGCTACCAATCATCTTGGTTTTTAATTTTTCCATTCAATTTTTCTAATTTTACTTGGGGTTTTTTAGCACTTTTTAACTTTTTATCATATTGTAAGCCACCCGGAGGCATTGTATCAGTGAGATGGGTGGCATATAAATTTGCTAATACTTTATTTATTTATTTAATACGCCACCCAACTCACTATCCAAAGTGGCTCTGGAGTTTATAATGGAGCTATACAGAATTTTTAAACAGTGAATCTGTAACAAGGACATTACATTCCTCTTTCAGGTGTTTATTCTAAAGTCTGTCACCAATGTTTAAAAAAATAAAAGCATGGAAGTAAACTTTTTTTGAGTTGTGTTAAACTCTTCCAGTAAAAAAAAAAAGACAGGCTTCCTTAGATGTAGGACTCCTAAAAAGAAGACATTTCTCATTCAAGTTCATGTATTTATGTATGCATTCATTCATCTGTAAGAATTATATGGCCATGTGTCTCATATAATAACTCTAGTTGGCTCTAGGTGGTTCTTAACAATCTAACAAAAAGGTTCATAGGAGACAATTTCAGGCCTATGTTCAGAAAAGAAAAGGCTATACCCTCAAGAGGCCTGGAGGAGGAGGGGTTCCCCCGCCCTCTTTTAAAAATCTCAAGCTCCCATAAACATTCTGGTTCTAAAGAGTTTAAACTGAGGAAAAATCCCCTTAATTTAGGATTTAGCTCTGGCAGAACCTAATCTTAGAGAAAAGGAGGAGAAAACTGATTAAAAAGGGGATGATGGCAAGCATTCAACCCCCTCCTGAAAGCATCTTACAACACAAGCCTGCTAAGAACAGAAAGAGTCTGCTGAACAAGAATACCTTTTATCTCTAGTCTGTGGGCCAAGACAGCTGCCAAACACAAATTAATGTGTAATTATTTTTCTTCCCTGAATCGTTTTCTTTCATGTGTCATAACATGCAGGATAAATATCACCACACCTTTGACTTTAATTGTGGTAATCTGATCTGTCAACCACAAGAAAGCATTTTCTAATGCTCTCTTTAAAATGGACTTTCAAGTCAAAGCAACAACAGGACCGTGATTGTTCCTTTTCTTTCTTTCTTTCTTTCTTTCTTTCTTTCTTTCTTTCTTTCTTTCTTTCTTTCTTTTCTTTCTTTTCTTTCTTTCTTTTTTTCTTTCTTTCTTTTTCTTTTTCTTTTTTTTTGAGTCTGGATTGGAAGGCAATGATGAAAACATAACCAAATCTTGGCCCACACAGCAAACAGGCAATGTCTTAAAAGATACAAATGGCTGTGTGTTTGACAGGTGACTTAAGGTGATGATGGGATTCCTTTTTTGTATGTTTGGTGACTAATTATTTGCCTAGTAAATGTAAGGCTACCTGGCTTTGTGTTAATACTATAATGGGAAGTAGGCTAAATTGCTTATCTGTTCCAATTGTTTAAGCATTTGGAGGAAAAGACACTGAGAGAAGCAGGTGGTTTGATCACTTGGGATCTTTTGTATAAGAGAGATTGTGAAAACAAATAAGATTGTTCTTGGTGGGGCTTTACCTGTGATTAATGTAGAGACCTGTCATTTATTTGCTAATGCAGATATGTGATCAAAAGGCTAGGTTAAAAATGATCTCTCCCCCCCTCTCTCTCTCTCTGTGTGTGTGTGTGTGTGTGTGTGTGTGTGTGTGTGTGTACTGTGTATTCTCAACATTAAAATTGCCCTAGTTCTGTCACAACTGCCAACTTAATCTCAAGATAAAGCCATTTTGTAGAAAGCTGGGATGAACGCAAGGCAAATACTTTGTGTTTTTCTTGGCAGAATTCATCACGATTCTTTTTTTTTTTGCATAAACGTATTTAAGTTAAATTAAGTTGTACATAAATCCTTATCCAGATCTTACTGCTGCTTGATGATATGCAGAAAATGAACAATTATATGTCTCACATTTTTTAATTTAATTTGAAATGTGTGTACCAATATCCTTTGATATCAGTATGTATGTTTTACTTGTAGTGGTTTTGGTGTCATGTTCTAAACATAAGTCCAGTCATGTTGGAATAAGTCTTATCAGAACAATTTGACTTGAGACAACAATTTAAAATATGATTTCAAAAGTAGTGTTCAACCAAACTGGGTATTTAATGTGGGAGAGGAAATACACTATATTGCATGCATGTTCATTGATAAGATGCAGCTAACATCTTATGTTAGGTTCAATACCAAACGACCATATTTGATCAGAGCAGACGTGCAAAAGATTTATCAAAACTATTAAATCATTCATTACTTTAATATGATAGGATCTTGAACCTTGCATTGTTTTCATATCTAGGAGGCAGAACAATAGGGTTTTGTTGGTCTTCTCTGTGTACAATGATCACTCTTGTAAATTTATTCCTATTAAATTCCAAAATAACTCTTGAATATTTAAATAAATTCGTGTCTCTAATAAGTTCATGTGTCCCATTTATCATCTATGTCCATTAAACTCATATACCAATTTACAATGCCAATCTAAAAATGGAGCAGATTACACTTATAACAGAATATAAAACAATGGAAGCAGTAAAGAAGAGAGCATGCTTGACTTTATTTCCACATTTACAGCTGTAGCTTTAGAATGGAGTTGAATTATTTCCAATGAAAGACAAGAATATAACTATCAAAATGTATCATAGTACATGTGTGCAGTCTGCAGGTCGACAGACATATGATTCTGGAATTAACAGCCTGGAATATCTCCATGTATGCAAAATCCAAGTTTATAATTTTTTTAAAAATAAATTGCATGGTAATATAAACACTCTTCTCCAACTTCATCTTAATCTTGTACTATAACTTTCTCCTTCTGTTATTTAATATTTGATTGTGCTAAGAATACTTTATTGAAGATTGAATGATGATGATGGAGAAGTAAAGGAGGAGGAGGAAGAGAAGGAGGATACATCTATTATTAAACCAACTACTGTTGTGTAAAACCTTTTGATCTATCAATGATCTTAAACATTTGCTAAGAGTTTCCTACATTTAGTAAAAAAAAACATACTTCTGACATGGCTTGGATCAAAGTATTACCATTCTATATAATATAGAAATGTATTTTATTTAACCTCTCTAGAGATTAGTTGCAATTATCTTTCTAATATTTAAGCTTTTCTTTAAAGTCTTCAGCATTAAACCTGGAGATTCACTATTCAAATGAACAGTGAAGCAAACAAAGTTATAACCAGTAGCCAGAACAGGTTTGTCAAAAACAGATCATGCCAAATCAATCTTATTTCATTCTTTGATAAAGGGATTAAATTAGTAGACCAGCAAAACACTGTGGACATAGTATACTTAGATTTCAGTAAGGCATTTGACAAAGTAGAGCACAACCTGCCACTTAGTAAGCTAGAAAAAGATGGGATAGACAACATCACCACCAGATCGATTTGTAGCTGGCTGACAAACCGTACTCAGCAAGTAGTCCTCAATGGTACTACATCCACATGGAGAGAAGTAAGCAGTGGGGTACCACAAGACTCCCTCTTAAGCTCAGCACTGTTTAATATCTTCATTAATGACTTAGATGAGGGAATAGAAGGAGAACTCATCAAATTTGCAGATGGCACTACATTGGCAGGAACAGCCAACACCCCAGAAGACAAGCTCAGGACCCAAACAGATCTTGACAAACTTGAACAATAGGCCCTAGCCAACAAAATGAATTTTAATGTTTACATTTAGGCAGGAAAAATCAAAGATATAAGTACAGATTAGGCAAGACCTGGCTCAAAAACAGTAACTGTGAGAGGGACCTTGGAGTCCTAGTGGACAATCACTTGACTAGGAGCCAGCAATGTACAGCAGCAGCCAAAAAAGCTAATATAATCCTGGGTTGTATAAACAGAGGCATAGAATTAAAATCACATGAAGTATTGGTACCGCTTTATAAAACCCTAGTAATGTTTTCCAAATTAAATTTTGCAATTTTATATCACCACAATTAAACACAACTTATCAACTCCTTTGCTTTCTGTTAGGTTCTGATAGACGACCACACTGTGAGGTTTAATGCAAGAACTTTTATTAACACAAGCATAAGTCAACTGGCAATTAACCGTTTAATTTCCCCTTATATAGTCAGCTACATTTAAACAGTGGCCAATCCCCAGCCCGGAAACTCCCGCCTAAATTGCATCGGCCAATAATTGCACTCAGAGCTTCCCGCTCTAGAAAGGCCCCTTTAATTAATCTACGGACACAACATCCCTTCCCCCCCACTAATGTTATTTATTAACATAGTCTCTCAGATATGAAGGAGGCTTGTGAACCCTGGTAGGATATCTATTACTTTTGTTAGCGATTGTTTCATTTGCTGTCTGGCAATTGGTGCTTGTCCCAGCGGTTGGGGCCAAGGGCTCTGATGGCACAATGTTGGCGTTTTGTTGTTGTTGAGTTGGTTGTTGCTGAGTTTGTTGGTGTTCTGGACCCGAATGTGATGTACTTGGGCTACCCCTTGGTATTAACTCCCAGTCATTATTGTCCAGCTGAGGTACTACATTTGGTGGCCTGGATTGTGTTTCAACTCCACCCACACCGTCCCTGGTCAATGATGAACTCAGGCGATCAGGATTAAGTATGACATCTTGAGCCTGTGTGTATTGGCCCACATCATTTTTTACAATCTCAATTTCTGGGGCTCTTTTTCTTAATTGGTCGATATGTCTCTTAATTACTCTATTCCCTTCCCCCTCAATAGAATAAGATAAGGGCCCCGTGACATCAATGACCACTCCCGGTACCCATTTGTCCCCCGGACCATAATTCCTGGCCTACACTAAGTCACCAATGTTGAGGGACCGTGTTGGTATGGCAGCCTCAGCTTCAGTGGGTAGTCTGTCAGGGTGGAGTCTGTCCAGCTTTGTTGTTAATCTTCTTCCCCACCTCATTTCTGCTGGGCTCTTCCCAGTTGCTGTGCAGGGTGTAGTATGCTGTGACAGAAGGAATTGTGCCAATCTCTGTTGCCAGTTGCCGCGGATGATGCGTTTTAGTGCGTCTTTTGTTGTTCGGACGTTGCGTTCTGCCAAGCCATTGGTGGACGGGTGAAAGGGTGCCGAAGTCGTGTGCCTAATCCAATTGGCCTTCAGGAAATCCTGAAATTCAGCAGAGGTGAATTGGGGCCCATTGTCAGAGACAATCACGTCAGGTAACCCATGGGTGGCAAAGAGGTCCCTTAAAACCTGAATGGTTTTGGCAGATGACATGTTTTTAACAGGCACAACCTCCAACCACCGGGAGAAGCTGTCTACCACAACTAAGAATGTTAGCCCTTGAAATGGGCCAGCGAAATCTATATGGATACGTGACCATGGATTCCTAGCTGTCTCCCATTTGTGTGTGGTAGAGTGAGCCTGTTCTGGCCTAGATCGTTGGCAAATGTAACAACCCGCTACGCACTCTTCAATTGCAGTGTCAAGGCCAGGCCACCACAAATGGCTTCTGGCAAGAGCCTTCATGCGTACAATTCCTGGGTGGCTATCATGTAATTCGGCTAATACTAACTTCGTATGGATCCCCGGAATCACCACTCTGCTGCCCCACAACAAACATCCCAAATGAGATGATAATTCATCTTTCCTCCTAAAATAAGGTGTGAATTTGGGGTCTGGATTCTTATTGGGCCATCCCCCTTGAACCCATGCTAAAATTCTGTTAAGTGTTAGATCTTTCTTAGTGGCTATGGTGATGTCCCTTGCAGTTAGTGGGCACTCTGGTATTTCTTGTAGTGACAAAATCTGGCCCGCAGGAGCAGGATCCTTCTCTGTGTCTGTTAATGGCAACCTGCTTAAGGCATCTGCATGGCCCATTTCCTTTCCCGGTCTGTGTTTTAGGGAGAATGAATATGCTGATAGGAATATGGACCACCTAAGCATTCTAGGGGACATGATCTGTGGTGTCTGCTTATCCGTGGTGAACAGACCCAATAGGGGTTTGTGGTCAGTGTAAATGGTAAAGTTCCTACCATAAAGGTAATCATGGAACTTTTTTACACCTGCCACTATTGCTAAAGCTTCCCTGTCAATTTGGGCATAATTTCTTTCGGCTTTTGTAAGTGTTCTTGAGTAATAAGCAATTGGCTTTTGTTGGCCCTTGTCATCCATGTGGCTAATGACAGCGCCCACACCATAGGGTGAAGCATCACATACTAAATAGATTGGCTTATTTTCGATAAAGTGTGTAACAGTGGAATGGCTAGACAAAATGTCCTTCAAAGTTTGAAAACTGGCTCTATGTTTTTCCTGCCATTGCCAAGGA
Source organism: Vipera ursinii (assembly GCF_947247035.1). Classification (NCBI taxonomy): domain Eukaryota; kingdom Metazoa; phylum Chordata; class Lepidosauria; order Squamata; family Viperidae; genus Vipera; species Vipera ursinii. Next base: position 95,195,706 of record NC_139513.1, on the reverse strand, counting down.
GTTTTCTTTTCTAAGAGTCTATGTAAAGGTTCAGCTATGGCAGCCTTATGTGGCAAAAATGTATGATAAAAATTGACCAATCCTAAAAAGGCTTGTAATTCAGCCTTGTTCTTTGGTTCAGGTGCCAATTTAATTGCTTTAATTTTTTCAATTGTTGGGTGAATGCCCTTCTCATCAATTCTAAACCCTAAAAATTCTGTTGATTTAACTCCAATAAAACATTTTTCCCTTTTTAATTTAAGCCCTGCAGCTCTAAATTTCCCCAGTACCTGTTCCAATCGGTCAGCTAATATTTCTTCAGTTTTTCCAGCTATCAGGACATCATCAAAGTAAGGGCATACACCAGGTATGCCCTTTAAGGTCCTCTCCATCACCTCTTGAAAGATGCCTGGAGCTGCTGCAATTCCAAATTGAAGCCTGTGAACTCAAAACGCCCCCTTGTGGGTTACAATCGTTTGGGCCTCGGCGGCTTCCTTAGACACGGTAAGCTGTAAATACGCCTGCACCAAGTCGAGCTTGGCAAAAATGGCGCCGTCCTGGATCGTCGCGAGGACCTGCTTCACCGTTGGGACCGGGTAAGCGTGCTTTTTCATTCCTAAATTTAGAGTGGCCTTATAATCGGCACAAATCCTCACATCCCCATTAGGTTTAAGGGGTGTGACGATTGGTGTCTCCCACAGGCCTCCTTCGACCGGTTCGAGTACGCCTTGGCCTACAAGCTTTTCAAGCTCGGCCTCGATTTTTTGTTTAAGGGCAAAAGGTACTCTCCGGGCCTTCAATCTAATCGGTTTTACAGTGGGGTCCAAATTAAAATTAATGGGGGGGCCTTTATATTTGCCTAAAGTTCCATCAAATACGTCTGCGAATTCATCGCAAACAGATTTGAGGGTCTTACTTTGAATTGTATTTATTCCCCCTACCCAAATTCCTAAAGTGGGGAACCAATTAAGGCCTACTAAACTGGTCCTTTGGCCTTCGGTCACTACTAGGTCCAGTGATCCCATGAACCCCTTATAACTAACTCTAATGGAGACTTTTCCTTTAATGCTTATGGGGGATTTTTGGAAATCTGCTAGCTGTATCCTTGTTGGTTTAAGCGGAATTTTGTGACCGCTTTCCCGTTCAATGTATTTCAGGGTTTCGAATGAAATTATTGATACTGAGGCCCCTGAGTCTACCTCCATTTTGCAGGGTATTCCTTGCAATTGGACTATGATTTTTAATTTAGGCCTCAGTACGTGATTTATTTTATGTTGTCTTATGTGGTTTACTCTCGCCCCCTCCCCGCGGTTGGATTGTTGTGCCCTAGGTCTAAGGGTCTCTATGCCATGCACCCAGGGGGTTACCTTACCTTCGGCCCAGACGTCCAATTCGTGGATTCGGTTGTCTCGTGTGCGATTGCGGCAAATGGCCTGGATGTGGCCGGTCTTTCCGCACGATCTGCATTTCGCTGTGCGGAATCTGCATGTTGATCTGGGGTGGTTGCCCCCACAGCTACCACATCTGGTGTCTAAGTCTCTGGATCTGGGCAGGCTGTCTCGTGGCATTCTTTGCGCTGCTTGTGGTTGTGGTCTTCGGGCCTGGTCAGGAGCTTTGGTCCGCGGTGGTCTGGCTGCCATCTTACCGAATCGTCTGGAGATCTCAGCTATGTCGGTCTCCCATTGCTGGTCCACCTCCCCGCTGTCCACATGGCTTTCTAGATTGATTTCGGCTGCGGAGCCCATGCTGTTTCGGGGGGGTCTCGCGTTCCTGTTGATTCGTAAGTTAATAGTTCATCAAGGACTTCCTGTAGATCTCCCGTGGGTTTGGCGATGATTCGATTTTGTAGGTTCTCGTCCCGCAACTCGATCTCGGATCCGGATTTCGAGGTTGTCATATTTGCACCTCAAAGCCGCCTCTCTAACCGCTGCCACGAACTGTGTAATTGATTCGCCAGGTCTTTGATTCCTTTTTTCAAAAATCCGTCTCCAAAATAATTCAGACCTTTTTGGCGTGAAGTGTACCTTCAATTTAGCCAACAAGTCTGCATACGAGACGCTCGAGACTGGCAACGGCTGACACAGGCCGACGGCGATCCTATAGACTGGCGTACCGCTAATAGTCAGCAAGGCCGCGGCTTTCTTCCTGTCGTCTGTAATGCCGTTTACTAACAGGAACCCTTCGACCTGGCCAACATATTCTTCCCAGTCCTCTGGAAACCGCGGGTCGAACTCTTTCAATGAGCCGACTTGTGCCATTGGGAGAAAAAAAATTTTCGGCAGCGTTGAACTTCGGTTGACTGCGTTTAAATTTCCCGCCTTGCGCCAGCTGAATTCGCCGTTCCTTCACCGATTTGTCGTCTATCCCACCTTCGTCGCCAATTGTTAGGTTCTGATAGACGACCACACCGTGAGTTTTAATGCAAGAACTTTTATTAACACAAGCATAAGTCAACTGGCAATTAACCGTTTAACTTCCCCTTATATAGTCAGCTACATTTAAACAGTGGCCAATCCCCAGCCCGGAAACTCCCGCCTAAATTGCATCGGCCAATAATTGCACTCAGAGCTTCCCGCTCTAGAAAGGCCCCTTTAATTAATCTACGGACACAACACTTTCTATTATTACCTTTTTATATTGCTTGGTTTGAACTCGGCAGTGTGTGTGTGAGTGGCTGTAGAAGTTGAACTTCTGATTAAGTCACTTGATTATGTTTCAGGTCAAATTTGGATAACGCATGGAAGGGAAATCATTGAAGAGCTAGTACTGCATTTAGAAGTTAGATTATGAGAGAAGAAGATTCATTATAAAATCTAGTCTGCATGCTCTGGGGCTGTTAAATATACAATCACTTTGATTATTTTATTTTCTGTTCTGTAGAACAATAGTCTGATGGCATATCTTAAATTCCTCTTTTCAAAACTGTACATTTTATTTGGCCATTTGTAACACATATTGCACTGTGAAACCTCCACTAGGTTATCCATGTTGGCAAATTTCAAAGGATGTTTTGAGCAAAGTACAGTATTGCTTCAAAACTGCTTCATGTAGCATAGTGGACCCCTTGCTTATAAGAAGAAAGCAAAGTATTTCTGTTGCTCATCAGGTAACTTTCAGCCTTTTTCTGCAACATAGTCCAAGAAGGAATTTCAGAAAGTTGGGGGGTCCTGCAGCATGAACTGACCAACTCCCTCAGCAAGTGCCACAGTTCCTTCTTACACAAAATCACCCTATTTGGAAACACATTGTCCAGGGATGATTTTTTTAAAAAAAAATGGGTGAAATGAACTGAGTAGAAACAAATTGCTTTAGTGAGTTGAGGAGAGACAAATTGCTTTGCAGAAGTGGGTCACACTGCTCCTTTGCATCAACAGAATAAAGCCTGTCACATCCGTAGCACCCTAACCTTAACCTTGTTTACTCCAAAGTTTGCTGCAATTACGGAGCAACCATTTTCTGAGCAAACATGCTGAAATAGGGAAGGTTAGCAACAGAACGGCTGTTGTCTAAAATCACTGGAATCAGAAGCCAGACCTCCTGAGGAAAGGGTACACCATTACCTCCTTCAGTACTAAAGATGTCACCCTTTTCCTCAATGAAGCCAACCTTATAGCATGTGCCAAACTATAGATCACTTCCTTGACTGCCTTATTAACCCAGGAGGGAACTGGATCCAGGGGGCTGAACTAAGCTTTGTCCAGTTCCTCAGAAGTAACTGACTCACACCCTAAGACTGACCTGCCTAGAGCCCAACTCAGAGATATGACTGATTTTATAAGAGTATAATACACTATATGCATAGTGTTGTGTTGTGGGTTCTGAAGAGCAGGAAAGACGCCAGGCAGATGAGTACAGAAGAAACATAGCTTTATTGTAACTCAGCCTGTACTGTACTGAGGCTTTGGGGTACGTTGCACCACATATATAGTCCACGTGCTCTGAACAACCAATCAGATTGAACCCATTATTCCCGCCACGTTAACTGCTGCCAGGACTGGAGATGCCCTGTCTGGGTTGCTGGAGAACCGTTAGTTCTCCAGCAGCATATGTGATTAAACCCCCAAAAGCTCAGTACATAACACATAGTATAAATAATTCTCAGTATAAGTGTTTTCCATCAGAAGGATCCATGACTCACCTTTTCTACCCTCTGTGTACTGTCTTGGTCAAGCTGATTCCCGTAGGAAACCCGGAATGCTCTTAACAGGAATTCTGAGATTGTTTTTTTTAAGTAAACACACATACTCTATCACACAAAATTAAAGAATGTTCTGTGTATGGGATAAATGAAAGAAATCATAAACAACAAAAATTACTGCTAAATAATCTATTTCCCCAGGCAGGAAATTGTACTTGCAATTTAGAATTACTTAAGTGCAGGGTTCAGGCAGACATTTTGGATTGATATTACTTATTATGTTGTCTTATTTGTTATGTGTAAATAATCTATAATTAAGTTGTAGAGCATTAGTTGGCATTTTTGAATAAGATAAAGATCGTTAGTGAAATGGTTTCAAGCAGGGAGCCTGATATGTATTTCATTATTTGGTTCTGTTTAGTTTGATAGAAGAGAACTATCAAAAGCTTCTTTAATCATTGGAATCAGCCACTTGTGCATTTGTGGTGTTATAAGAGGTAAATGCCTATCAAGGAAAGAACCAATAATGGATTTGAGCATGAATGTGTGGTCCAGAGCAGCCAATCTAATCCAAGCAAAGAACCATCTTACCATTTATGGAGAGTTTGTTTTTACTTGTCTTCTTTTATTTGGATCAATACCAGGTCTGTCAAGGGAATGCAACATGTTGAAGGCATGGTCAAATCTGGCTGATAATAACAATTCTTTAAAATATTAATTTGCAATCAACTATGTGTTATGTTGAATTGAACTTACTTGTGCCTTGGAACACATTAAGTGAAGTCCCAAAGGTACTTTTCCATAAGGCTACTGGACTTTCTTGGTTGTTTTCTTTAAAACATTTCACTTCTCATCCAAAAAGCTTCTTCAGTCAGAACTGAAGAAGCTTCTTGGATAAGAAGTGAAACCAAGAAAGCCCAGTTGCCTTTTGGAAAAGCACCTTTGGGATAACCATGACCTGGACGATTGAGAATTTGCAGAGACTTATTAAACGAAGCTACTTACCTGCTAATTGTAAGCAGGAACTTGGAAATCTTAAATCTGCCTCACCTTTTCCATAGACTTGCTCTAGCTGGATGTTTAGCTTTCAACCCACACTACAGGTTTGACCCTTTTGGAAATGCACTTTAGTTCCTGAGACCTTTGACCAACTAAGACAAGCCATCTGCTGGGTTATAGTACGTTCCAGTAGAGAGACAATACTAATTACTAATAGCAGTATTAAACTTTCAAGGAAAGTTTAAAAATAAAGTAGGGAAACAGTCAGAGTTAACACTGCTGAAAGGTGTTGTGATTCAGGGTCAGCCTGTGGGTTCGGCATTTGGGTCGGACGACTCAGAGGAGGAGGAGGGGGGTGTTGGAGAGGTTGCTGAGGGGGTTGGAGAGCTTGCTGATGAGAGCCCTCAGCCAGGCCCCTCCCATCTGGTCACGACGCAGACCCAGCTGTGTGAGCCTGCCCGACGCAGGAGGCAGTCAATCAGGAGTAAACAGAGGAAGGCAATGGGGCACCTCCGAAGGAGGCAGAGAGAAGCCACGCCCTGAACTGTATAAAAGGGGAATGTGTGGGAGGGCTGGTTTGCTGAAGGCAACCACTTGAATAGCTCCTGTTTCATGGTTCGTGTCTTGTTCTGTTTGTTTTTGTATCCATAAATTTGGCAGGCTTAGTTCCAGCCTCTTGCCTTCTTGTAAAAGGGGTTGTCCCTGCCTTTTCTGCAGGGCCGGTAGCAGGCTGGTACAGAACAAAAGGTACTTGGCAGATTTTAGATAATAGCAAGCATCTTCACTTGATTTCACTCCTCTAAATATTCCAAAGTTGATGTCATACAGCCATGTCTTCTTCACCCAGAAATTATAATGGTGATAAGGAAGCCCAAAGGCAATGCTGGTTTTGAGTTTATGAGTTAAAGTATTTCACAAAATACTGAACATAAAACAATTGTTCAATGCCATACAGCAGGCATCTCTAACAGGCAACCATCAAATTAATTAGCATCAGAATCCCTATCATTTCTTTGGCCATATTAGTTGTGAATTATAAGACTGTATATACAGGTAAAAAGTTAGGAGTGCTAGATTAGGAAAACCCAGTGTATCCCATATAGCCATCATCATTTAGTTTAGTCATCAACTTGAAATCTGTCTAGAACATTTTTTTCTGTGTGTTTGGTCCCTAGTAGCTATGTAGATTGTTTCTAATTGACAAATAAATAAGAAACCATAAATTCACAACATTCACTGAATACAGAAGAGAAAGAGGATACATCAGAAACATATCAAAGTTCCATACAAGTCAATAGCCTTTTATTAAGCATTAGCTGCTATTATTTGCTATACATAGATAGTATCAGTTATAAAAAATAATGAGGGTGGAATTACTACTGAATGAGTCTATACTATTGTAAACTAGTTGGTAAATATATCAAAATTGCACAATTGTGTCCGCAATTTCCAAGTATACTGGAAAACATGAAGGAGTACCTTGGGTCAATAACATCACTTGATCTTTCTAATGATTAAGTGTTTGCCTTATTTTGTGATGTTGCTGAGAGATTAGCTAAGACCTGTTGCACACCCCATAATCAATTTTTATGGCATATGAGGAAATGAATATGACTCTAGAGCTCTAGATGGTGGAACAATGAGGAAACATTAGATTAGGTAGATAAACCACTCATGACTCTAATAACTGGTCATGAATTGAGAACTCTGAATAGTATGTCACCCAGGGCAATGCTGAATTACCAATTTCACCTTGCAGGTTATGTCCAGAATTAATCGTACACTGGACATGGTACATGTGATTGTGACATTTTCCTCATTTTAAAAGAGTAAGAGGAAAGAGCACAAAAACTGGACTTTGCAAAATTTAGGCATTTATGAGATGCTCCTGGTTTTGGATTTAATATTAGTTCTGCAATGGAGAGGAGCTTCACAATGGGACCTGAGCAGTGTCTATAATTTATTTATTTATTTATTTATTTGTTTTTATAAACCGCCCTTCTCCCGAGGGACTCGGGGCGGTGTACAGAGGAAGGAAGGTATACAGATTGAACAATAAAAACAATAGTAAAAACAAACTGGGACCCCAATTAAAGCTATCATGCCAGGCCGGACTGCTGGAACAGGAAGGTTTTTAAGTCGCGCCGGAAGGTGCGGAGGTCGGGGGCCATCCGGATTTCGGTTGGTAAGCTGTTCCAGAGGGCTGGCGCACCCATTGAGAATGCCCTCCCCCTGGGGGCCACCAGCCGACATTCCTTGAGCGGTGGCACCCTGAGGAGGCCCTCTCTGTGGGAGCGCACAGGACGGTGGGGTGCTGACATTGGCAGAAGGTGCTCCCGTAGGTAGTCTGGACCCATGCCATGTAGGGCTTTGTATGTCATTGTTAGCACCTTGAACTTCACACGGAAGGCAACCGGAAGCCAGTGCAGCGCACGGAGGAGAGGTGTGATATGGGAGTATCGGGAGGCTCCCAAGAGTGTCCATGCCGCTGCACTTTGCACCAGTTGAAGCTTCCGAGTGGATCTCAAGGGCAGCCCCATGTAGAGAGCGTTACAGTAGTCTAGGCGAGAGGTCACAAGGGCATGGGTGACTGTACGTAAGGCATCCAGGTCCAGATAAGGCCGTAGTTGGCGAACTAGTCGAACCCGGGAGAAGGCCCCCTTGGTCACAGCTCCTATGTGATCTTCCAGGGAGAGCTGCGAGTCTAGGAGGACACCCAGGTTGCGGGCCCTATCAACAGGGGGTAGTAACTTGTCCCCGATGTTAAGCGATGGGACGTTCTGAATATCCTGGCTTGCCGGTACGTACAGCCATTCAGTCTTGTCCGGGTTCAGTTGAAGCCTGTTCCTCCCCATCCATTCCCGGACCGCTTTCAGGCAGCGGGACATCACGTCGAGGGCATCACTGATATTGTTTGGAGTTGAGATAAAAAGCTGGGTGTCATCAGCATACTGATGGTACCCTACTCCAAAGCTGCGAATGATCTCACCCAGCGGTTTCATGTAGATGTTGAACAGGAGAGGCGAGAGGACCGACCCCTGAGGGACTCCGCAAGCGAGAGGCCTCGGGGTCGACCTCTGTCCCCCTGCCAGCACCGACTGCGAGCGACCCTGGAGAAAGGAGGAGAACCAACGCAGAACCGTGCCTCCCACTCCCAGTCCCCTGAGGCGTCGCAGCAAGATACCATGGTCGATGGTATCGAAAGCCGCCGAGAGGTCTAATAAGACTAGGACAGAGGAATGGCCCCTGTCCCGGGCTCTCCAGAGATCATTCATCAGAGCGACCAATGCCGTCTCCGTGCTGTAGCCCGGCCTGAAACCCGATTGGTACGGGTCTAGATAAACCGCTTCATCCAGGATCTGAGGAAGTTGGTGCGCCACCACGCTCTCAACAACCTTCGCAAGGAAGCGAAGATTGGAGACAGGACGAAAGTTATTCAAAGAGGATGGGTCCAAGGTGGGCTTCTTGAGGAGAGGTCTCACCACCGCCTCCTTCAAGGCGGTGGGGAAGTGACCCTCACTCAGAGAAGCCGAGATGACCGCTAGGAACCAGCCTCGTGTCCCCTCTCGAGCTGCATAGGCCAGCCAGGAAGGGCACGGGTCCAGTAAGCATGTGGAGGCGCTCAACCTTCTCATAATCCTGTCCACTTCCTTAGGAGTTACAGGATCAAATTCCTCCCAGATGACGTCAACAAGACTGTCCATGTCTTGTTCTTCCAGCTCAGCCCAGTTGGAGTCCAGGCCAGTTCGAATCCGAGCAATTTTATCCAGCAGATATTGACCGAATTCCTCGGCTCGACCCTGCAAGGGTTCCTCCCTCACCTCTTGGTTTAATAGGGAGCGAGTCACCCTGAACAAGGCAGCCGGGCGATTATCTGCGGACGCGATGAGGGTGGAAAAGTAGTTGGATTTTGCCACCCTTATCGCAGCGAGATAAGACCTGGTGAGGATTCTTAGTCGCAATCGGTCGGATTTGGATCGACTGGATCTCCAACGGCTCTCTAGGCCCCGTCTCCGACGCTTCATCTCCCGGAGCTCCGCGGTGAACCATGGGGCTCGCTGGGATCTGCGCCGGGTCAGAGGCCACAAGGGTACAACTCGGTCCAGAGCCTCCGTGAAATGAAATCAATGAAAACCAATTTAGCACATGTGACATAGATAGATGATATAGATGATATTGATATGAGAGGGGGAGAGAGAGATGGAGGGAGAGAGAGAGAGAGAGATTCATATATATAGCTAGTCCCTGTTTTACAACTACACTTGAGACCAGAAACTTGGTCACTAAGTGAAACCAAAACTATGATCTTACTTCAGCTTTCCTTTGCTTTGCATATTTGCAAAGGTCATAAATATGAGGACTAGTTGCAATGTTACTTTTTCAATACTGCTGTTACTGAGCTAAAGAAAGCAGTCAATAAATAAGTCTACCAGTACTAAATAAAAATTATCAATTCCTAATTTCTGAAGCATGGTGCTTTGCTTATCTTCCAGAATTCTAATTTTCATTATCTTGATTTTGCATTTGGTTTTTTGGCACTGAAGGAAAGACCCACGACTTGCCAGGTGACATTTGTTTTAGCAAAGTACAGAAACAAATATTTGCAATTTTATCCTATGATAATTTATATTGACAGACAATGTGGTCAGTTTAGCTCTAGGCTTATTTGACCTAATGAAATGGAACAGTCATGGACATGGAGTATTTGAGTCCTGAGTTATAGGACTTTGTGGAAAGTCTTGTAAATGGGCCGAAGACAGTTGCTGAGGTAAAAAAATAAATCAATGTGATATTCAGTCTATTGCAAGTAATCTTGTCAATTACTCAAGGAAATTAAAAGAACTGACATCTACTATACCACATTGGCAGTTGGAACAATATCACTAAGAGAATAAGAGCACTGAGAAATAGCAAGATGCTTTTTATCATCAATGAATGGTTTGCAAAATGTTTCCTCAACTGAAAAAAAGAACTAGTGCTAAACGCATATAATAGGAAAACTGTTTCATTCATTTTTCTTTCTTTTTTCTTTTTAAATTGGAACTGAGGTGAAAATTGGACAAATCAAATATTAGTCTGAAAAGCAAAAAGCTGAGCAAACTCCAACTGGACAAATTCCTCAAATAAAATCTGAAAATGATTTTTTGCAGGACTTTCCCATGAATTCCATACAATCCAAATCTAAGGTCCTGGGCTGCAAAATCACACCATTTATGAGAAAATAAGATCGTTTGACAGTTCTAAGGTAGATTTGCCCTCACAGACTTTCAGAGCTGAGGTTTATGGATATGGTTTTCTCTCATCTTCACTTATACATGTCCTTATTAATGCCACTATTGTAGCTGCACAAAAATTAAACTGCATTTAAAATGAGGCATAAATCCTTTGAATAACTACTACTCTTATTATAAGCAGAGCTAACATGCTAATGGATAGTCTCTCTCTCTCTCTCTCCTGGGAGAAGGTGGTGGAATTGGGTCTCTAAAATTTTATGAGAGGGAAGAGTAATACTTTGCCTCAGGCCAAACTGAAGAGTAATATTTTCAGACACTTTAAGCAGGCGCCACAAATTGTGTAAGTTCTGACCTGCTGGCTTATAGCCTACTTCTCGTGATAGAGATACCAGATGGCATGGCTTGGCTTGGTCAAACTGAGGAAAAAATGTGGCTATGAACTAAAAGAAGCACAAATGATCTCCTGAAGATTTTTGGAAGAGGCAACCACAAGTTCTGATTGACTTAAGGTCAGGCAGAGGAGGATATAGACAATCGGAAGGGAGGATAAGTGGGGGGAAATTAGGGGAAAAGAAGGATACACTAACTATTTAACTGCATAACAAAAAGTGCTTAGGCCTACAGATAATCCTTGATTTATGGCCAGTCACTTAACAACCATTCAGAATTACAACAGGGCCACCAGGGTACTTTATGGTGTGTAAAATACTTCCGGCAGTTGTAAAATGCTGTGTCACCCACCCAGGGTGATGTAATTGCAATTCAGGTGCTCAGCAACTGGCTAGCCTTTATGACTGGTCTTGAGACTGAATTTGGGGCATTTTTTTGCCTTCTGGCAAAAAACTCCCATAGGGTTCATAGTTATCACTGTGTTATTCACTTAACAACTGCAGTTAATGACCACACTGATTTACTTAACCACTGCAAAAATGTCATAAAATTCAGTCTGTCATACAGGAGCCTCAACTTAATGATCATAAATCCAGTCCCTCAGTTGTAGCTTGAGGATTATCTGTACACGTATATGAAATTTCTTTTTCCAGCATCAGAAAGACTGGTTTTTCAAAGGCAGGAATGTGCTGTAGTCAGTTAGAAGGGAAAAGCTTTCAGTGTGTAATGAATAGAATAGAATAGAATAGAATAGAATAGAATAGAATAGAATAGAATAGAATAGAATAGAATAGAATAGAATAGAATAGAATAGAATAGAATAGAATAGAATAGAATAGGAGTTGGAAGGGACCTTGGAGGTCTTCCAGTCCAACCCCCTGCTTAGTAAGGAAAACCTATACCATCTCAGACAGGTGAATGTCTAGTTTCTTCTTTAAAATCTCCAGTAATGGAGCACCCACGATTTCTGAAGACAAGCTGTTCTACTGGTTAATTGTGCTCACTGTCAGGAAGTTTCTCCTCAATTCCAGGTTGTTTCTCTCTTTGATCAGTTTCCAACTATTGTTTCTCATCCTTCCCTCTGGTACTTTGGTGAACAACCTGGCCCCTTTTCCTTGTGGCAGCCCCTCAGATACTGGAACACTGCTATCATGTCTCCCCTATTTCTTCTTTTCTTTAGACTAAACAAACCCAAGTCCCTCAGACATTCTTTGTATGTTTTAGTCTCCAGGCCTTTGATCATCTTAGTTGCTCTTCTCTGATTTTTTTCCAAACTCTCGACATCTTTTTTGTGATATGGAGACCAAAATTGGCTGTAGTATCCCAGGTGTGGTCTTACTAGGGTTTTATAAAACGGTACTAATACTTTGCATGATCTTGGTTCTATGCCTCTGTTTATACAACCCAGGATTGTATTAGCTTTTTTGGTTGCTGCTGCACACTGCTAGCTCATAGTCAAGTCCACTAGGACTCCAAGGTCCATCTCACAATTACTGTTTTTAAGCCAGGTCTCATCCAGTCTGTATTTGTACCTTTGGTTTTTCCTGCCTAAATGTAAGACTTTGCTTTTCTCCACATTGAAACTCATTTTATTGTGTAGGGCCCATTGTTCAAGTTTGTCAAGATCTTTTTGGACCCTGAGTTTGTCTTCTGGGGTGTTGGCTACTCCTGTCAGTTTGGTGTCATCTGCAAATTTGATGAGTTCCCCTTCAATTCCCTCATCTAAGTCATTTATGAAGATATTGAAGAGTACTGGGCCTAAGACGGAACCTTGTGGTACCCGACTGCTTACTTCTCTCCCTGTGGATGTAGTGCCATTAAGGACTACTCATTGAATTGATTAACTTGTCAATTTCAGGTAGCAAGGGAAGCCCCCCCAAAGGGTCCTAATCAACTAATTAAGGTCACAAACTCAAACTGATTAATTGGTCATTAGGAGTAGCTAGAGAAGAGGCTGCTCATGAAAAGAAAAGCTTTTAGATACTGAAAAGGTTGGACAATATTTGATTTTAAGGCTTTGCCAGACAGACAGAGGACAGACAAAGGTCTGGTAACTCTGGACCACTTCTTCCTTCCCTTCACTTGGTTCACTGAAGGACAATGTTCTCAACCTATCAAAGTATAAGACCAGCTGTTCCTTCAGTGTTTTCAGTCTTTTGATCAAGGGCTCCAAGATACAATCATTTCACATTAACATTCTAGATCAGGGGTAGGCAACCTTGGCTCTTTTATGACTCGTGGACTTCAACTCCCAGAATTCCTGAGCCAGCATGGCTCAGCTTGGAAACCTCTCTCTTTCCCCTCAGCATGGCTGGCTCAGGAATTCTGGGAGTTGAAGTCCACGAGTCATAAAAGAGCCAAGGTTGCCTACCCCTGTTCTAGATGATGAGAGGGAAGATTCCAAAAGTTGTGTTTTATTTTCACTTTGTTCTTTCACGTTTAGTGTCATCTATGTGTGAGTTGGGCAGCTCTATAAATTTGCTTAATAAATAAAAAAAATTCACTTGAAAGGCCATTCCTAGAGTAAGAGAAATCTCTCCACTCCTTCCTGCAGAGGTGCACTTGGGTTTCACACAGTCCCTAGTCCTTATTTGAAGCTCTCTGTGTTCCCATCTGATTGATAGAAACTGACAGTATGATTTACAACCTTTTTGTAGAAGACTAAAGCATGAAAACCATAACATGAACTCTAAAATAGCCATTTTAATTTTAAACCCTCTCCTCACCCCACCCCACCCAAATACTCTCAAACTCTGCTCTGTCCACTCATGACAAAAAGTTGCCCACTCATGCTTTGCTCATTGACTTGGCTCTCACTGGCTGGAATTCTGTAAATTAAAGGGTTAAAGAATATTGTATGTAGCCCTCCAAATTTTGCTGAATTTCAACTTTCAGCATCCCTCCTCATTGGCCATTCTGACCTATTTAGGGAATGGTAGTTCTTATTTGCTAATGCATAAATCTAGGTTTGCAATTTCTAGATGGTTTTGTAATCTACTAGTTGTCTATGGAGATTCTCAGTCAACTCAGTCATGATTGTCCCAAAGGTGCTTTTTCCAGTTGCCTCTTGAAAAAGCACCTTTGGGATAATCTAGTAGTCTTACCTCTGAAGCCCCACTCACTAATTATAAGATTTAGAATAGCTAATAAAAAGAAGTAAAAACCAGATTTTTCAGATTTTTTGGGGGGGGAAATGCAGCCTATACATTGTAAGACTCAGTTTAATCAAATGAAAAGACCAACAAAATAAATTCAGCAAAAAAAAAAAAAATCAGCCCCTCCATTAGTCTGGCTTCAGAAGTAGGGGACTCAGATGAAAGTCTCTGCAACTGTTTTTACAAAGTAGGCTGATTTCTGATTGAGCACAGATTCAATCCATCCATTAGCTATCTAGGACTTTTAGGCCACAAAGAGTATTTATAATTGCTTCTAAAGCAAATTAGTAACTAACACAGCTGAAACAAAAATAGTATTGTAACTGTGATATTTGCAGGGGAGGGGAATCTGATTTATATATTTAGGCCCAACAAAAGTTTCTGAAGTCTTCAAGGAGCCCCACTTAGAGGGATACAATAAGGTAGTTGTTGTGAATCACACTAGCGAGGTCAGCCTGCTCTAACATGATCCTACTCGGAGCACAAAAGAATGGTGATCCTCATGCCACAGAACCACAAAATACATCTGGGTATCAAGAAACAAAGCTTTAAAGCCACAAGCTACTATACCTGCTGAAATGTGGTTTGCAGTCTTTTCTTGGCTGCAGGAAAAAAAGACTGACATGTTTATTTTGGAAGGACTTAATTACACAGATGGCATGGGGTTAAAATTGAAACACTAATAGACCTAACTAAAGGAGATGGGGGAGGAATTAGCGTCCTTTTCCTTCACAGATGCGGTTGCTTTTTTATCCAATTCTGTCTTTTCCCCTAGCAGTACCTTCAAGTCAGGTACTGCTATACAGTACCTAAAGTATATATCAGGTTTATAAATATCATGAGCCAATATATGGAAATATCAGCCAATATCCAAAATATATGTATGTGTATGTATACACACACAAACAAACACCTCTTTCTGCCTGCTTCTGGCTTTTGAAAAATATATCAATAATTCAGTTTTCACTCTGTCAGCTTAAGTGGAATAAGTGGGCATTAGCATGAGCTCAAAGAGCAAGTGTTCTTTGTTATGTCAGATTGTTGATTAAATGGAATGTCACCATTGATGAATTAGGCTCCACTCTTTCTGCTGGTTGACCTAGCAGCTCAGGATTGCAGAAACTGAAATATTTACCTTACAGAAACACACATTGACCAACAATATATGAATATAAAAATAGAGAAGCAGAAAATTCTTTATACTGCACATGTCTTCAAGGTATTTGTTCTTTATGGAGGTACTACACAAAGTATAAAAGGCATCAACTGGGGCATTACTTGTAAGTATGAAGGTACCTAAGTGATAGAAAACTGATTCATAGTCACTCATTCCTTAGTTTATTTGTAAGATTATTAGAACCAGTATCATAAACTAAAATTTTAGCACACACATGTATATAGTACCCCTAAACTGAATGGACAATGAGTAAGTAACCCTCTCCCCCCTTCCAATATTTGGATACTTTCACTGGGAAAGATATACAAGTTTTTTATTTCTCTGTTTGAAGATCATTTTGGTCTGGTGAACAATTAAGAGTGAACAACTCTTCTAAAACCTCAAATCACTAGTAACTTCCATCACTTATTTAATTAGATGTTTAACATTCCTCATCCTAAACCAATCTGTATGAGTTAAACCATACATAGTTAAAAATACAAAAAACAACTGTGCAGGATCAGACTAAAGCCCTATCTACTGCACCTTCTTCTCCCACATTGGCCAAGCTGATGTCTGTGAGAAGTCCCAAAAGACATTGGCACAGGTTTTGAGCAAAATCAGGATGAATAGATTATTTCTAAAATTCTTGTCTTTTCCATTGCCTTAGGTTGTTAGTGCTGTGGGTCATGAGTACCCCATCTCTTCTGAACTGAACTTCCACCACTGGTATTCTTGCTCCATGTATTGTTGAAGACTGAATTGTAAAATTCTTAGCATTTTCAATCTAGCATGTGAAATAAATACAATTGTTTATTACTTTGTCATTTTATCACTTTTCTTTTTGGAATATAAATATAAATTAATATGTTTGCCATACCTGCTTATAAGCCACATGTATCATCTTAATGGCATCATTTTACAAGATCTTAATCAGTTCTGTTGATCCTTCATCAACTTTCACAGTTTTGTTGTTCCGATATTTTCTAGGGGAAATTTAGCTTCACTTTTCAGGAGAGCTCTAGCTTAGTAATCAAACTTCTTGATGTGATTTGAGGATCCTTTTTATACAATTCTGAATATTTGTGCTGTTTGGTTCTGTAGAAGAGCTGTTCCTTCTTATCTTTTATCATATACTACTCTGGGTAAAAGTTTTCAAATCTTTGCTGCTGCCTAAAGATTATCCATGAGGGGACGCGGTGGCTCAGTGGGTTAGGACGCTGAGCTTGTCGATCAGAAGGTCGGCAGTTTGGCGGGTCGAATCCCGAGTGCCGCGTAGCAGAGTGAGCGCCTGTTACTCGTCACAGCTTCTGCCCACCTAGAAGTTCGAAAGCACGTAAAAATGCAAATAGAAAAATAGGGACCACTATGGTGGGAAGGTAACAGCGTTCCATGCGCCTTTGGCGTCTAGTCATGCCGGCCACATGACCACGGAGACGTCCTCGGACAAATGCTGGCTCTTTGGCTTTGAAACAGAGATGAGCACCGGCCCCTAGAGTTGGAAATGACTAGCATGCATGTGCGGGGGAACCTTTACCTTTACCTTTAATGATTATCCATAGTTATACAAACCCTACGTAGTATCCCTAGAGTCTTTCCAAATTCTTCAATATTGCCTCCCTTTCTCTCTTTTCTTTTTATGTATTGTAGTTCTCGGACTTATCATTTTCTTTCCCGGGTGGTTTCATCCTTTGCTGGGTCATTTCCATGCATTCCATTGCCAGGAAAAATTATAAAGGTTACAGATTCAGGATATCTGGGAAGCATGAGATTTATTTAATGAGTGATTTATTAATGAATAATTTTATGCTACAGTTCTGACACAGACTGAGGTCATGCCATTCACAAGTTGTTCATACTTTTTGGTCCAATTACCTTTGAACTGAAATACACACAAAGACACTACAATTTATGTATACTGGGATGTTTGCCAGTTGACCTTTTCAATCACAGTGGCCTCATTTCTTTGCTTTTATATTTTATTATATTTTATATTAATAAAATATAAATTATATTAATATCACTTCTTTTGAGCCCAAATGAAAATCTCCTCCCTAAGTATTCCATAAAAATGTTACACAAAATCTACATACACAGAAAGAGAGGCCAGCAATTTCATTGTAGAATTTCCAATATAGTAGAACCTAGAAGCTTAAAACAGAAAAGAAATAAATCTAAATTATTTCTTCACCTTAATTTTAGACATAACAAGTTTTAGACAATGCACAGTAGGAATATTTTTGGGGGGAAAAGGCATGAGGGAAAGAATCAACTTTATGAGACTGTATGTATATATGTAAGTATGTATGCATGCACATATGCATGCATGTTAAAACTAGTTGGGAAGAATTCAATCAGCTGAATTTTAATGTCTGTGTGCATGTGTGTTTAGGTGTGTGATTTAATTTCTGCATGCTTGCAGATATGGTAATTATTTTTTGTTCTCAGTGCTGCTACTGTAGTTATATTACATATATGTACAGTAATGGAAGAAAACTCTCCTTTATTAATAGATGTCCCAATATGTCTATCAGCCAGTTCACATTAAAATTATTTTATTCTAACATCATTGAAACTGGACAGTTCTTCTATTTATTTTTTTTCTTTGACTATAGAAAATAAGGACAGAAAAACAAGAAGCCAATACAGTATAAGCTCTAGAATATAGGTGGATAACCAACCAATTACAATTAACTAAAGATTGAGGATGTCATATAGGGCGGCATATAAGTCCCATAATTAAATTAAATTCAATTAATATGTTCTAATACACTATTAAAGCCCGGAGTACTCTAAGACATTTTACACCCAATTTCTGGTCAAGACCTGTCTTTATTGAACTGTAAAAATATCTAATTACACAATTAAAGTAACTAAGAGGAAAAAGAAAAGCTGTAAATAATAAATCATGCAATATATATAATTTCAAAGGTGTCACAGCATCTGGACCCCGTTATCCAGCTTACTCAGCATGTGCTCTTAATGCCTAAAGCAAAGCAGGATTGCTCAATTCCTAACACACTGGTCAAGCATGGCATTTAGACTTAACCAAATTATTCAAGTGTTTGGACAGTAAGTCCAGTTTTGTCTCTTCAAAGATATCCCAAATCACTTTCCTCCTTCTTCCTAATGGTGGGACAGATCTTTTTATTTCCACATCTTTGTCAGACCCCAAAAACCAAGAAAGACACATAGGATTACTTCCAAGCAGTTTCCTTTACTGTTCTTTGTCCAGACATCTTGCCAAACTAAAGCAACTTCTTGCATAATTAAAGATATACTCTGAGAATTGCTAGGGAGGATCCATCTTACCTCTCTTTCTCCCAACCAAACCATCTATACTTTGCTGTCTCTTGGTCCTCTGGATTTTTTCCCCTGGGAATCCAGACAACATTCCATTACAATTACTTCCTTTCAGGAGGGAAAGAATGGAATGCAAATGAGCTGCCCATGGATATTCCAGGACCAGGTTTTCAGACCTTGGAAGGAAGTCATGAAGGGGAAAAAAATCAGTTATAGTAGCAGACCCCAAAACAGTCAGTTACATCAAAAAAGCTGCTAGGTTGTCATTCCACCTCTTCTTCTTCAACAATTTCTAATTGTTGATAGTACCCAAATCATGTTTAGTTGAAGGTCTGAACATCTATTTACACACAGTATAAATATGTCATCTAAGACTAGCATGAGAGAGTTGATGGGCATTGTGAGCACATATGTGTGAAACACTATTGACTTTTCTGAATATGAAGTAAAGTCTGTTCAAGAGAACAGTACTGTCGTTACATCTGGATGAGAATGGGGACACCCAGAGCTTTTTTTCTCATAGAACGCTCAGAATGGAGTTCTGGCACCTTTTTTTGGATGGAACCTTGTAGGGTAGGCAAGGTGGGCTGTACGACATGTGTGAGTTCTGGCACCTTTTTCTTTTACAAAAAAAGCACTGGGGACACCTGTACTTCAACACATCCAGAGGACAATGTGTTCTACAGTAACCCAAACATTGATGGTACACCAGTCTAAACAGTTGGGTATAATCAGACTGGATATGCCACAGACTCTGCATCCATTAGTAAAGTTGAGTCCATTTAAGATGATTTTGTAAGGCTTGGAAGAAAGCTAAAACCAGAAAACAAACTGTTTTTCCAGCATGTCACCTACACTTAGGAGAGTTTCCTTCCAGAACATGGCCTGCCCATAGGTACTGAACTTTTGGAAGATGATGGAAATCTTTTTCCAGTGGGGCTTGGTGGACTGACGAATGAGTTAACCTATTACTTAGCTAATTGGATTGTATGTGATTTATTATAGTTTTTAATCTTTATCTCATGATAAATTTTATTGCAGTTTATATTGCAATAATTCACTATGAGTTGATTACGATGAAGATGTAAATAAATAAATCTCTTTTTTCAGTGGATGTTAGTAACAAACACACCAGTCTGCTTGAGGAATATGCAGTGTTGAAGTAGAGGATGCTGTGTCTCATAAATTGGGAAATCTTTTAGTCTGCATTTTAAACAAATTGGTCTTTGTGTTTGTCAAACAAA
The DNA here is from genome assembly GCF_947247035.1 of Vipera ursinii. Classification (NCBI taxonomy): domain Eukaryota; kingdom Metazoa; phylum Chordata; class Lepidosauria; order Squamata; family Viperidae; genus Vipera; species Vipera ursinii. The sequence goes on along the minus strand of NC_139513.1, from coordinate 95,176,108 downwards.
TAACATGGACTAAATGATATGGTCTTTCAGATTATTCACTCCTTTGAATTTTGCAATGAGGCAATTTGGCTCCTATCCATACTAAAATGAATATTTAAATGTGCACTGTACTTAAAATAATATGCATGCACAAAGGTACATTTAACTGAGCCTGTAAATACTATTTTTCTTTTCTTTTAAATTTAAAAAATGTACAGATGAATGCAGAAACAGGAAAGCACCAATTTTGGAATTACCTGTGTTTGTGATACTGCAGTCATCTGACCCCTCTAAGTTCAATGGCACTCATGGTGGAGTTTCACTTCCTCCTTTGCATTTCTAGGACCATCAAGATTTTCACCATGAAATTAGAACAGAACCCAATATTGCATTTCATATTCACTCCAACATTAAGAGCAAATAGACAGATGTGTATCTTAATAGAATGCTTATTAAAGATGGGAAAATGGAAGATTTTTTTTCAGATATGCAAACATTAGTAGAAGGCAGTGAATACCAAAAGAAACCAAAATGGTTGTGAATAAGAGTGGACTTATGTCTTCTTTGTAACATGGAAGTTTGAGTTAGGTATGTGAGGAAAAGCAACAATAAATGCAATTCATTGGGAATGGAATACGTAAGAAAAATGTGTAGTGCAATAGGAATATGAATAAGAAGAGTGGGTATTAAATGAATGTGAACTGAATGCAAGTATGAGTGATCAGAATCAAAGAAATATAGTGATTGGTTAGATAATATAGAGCAGACATGTCAAACACAAGGCCCGGGGGCCGGATCCGGCCCGCGAAGTGGTTTCATGTGGCCCGCGAAGCCATCCTGGAAACAGTGAGGGAATGGCCCCCACTGCCTTGGCCCTGGCCCAGAGACCCTCCTTCTGCCAGAGACTCTCAGATCTGTCCCACTCCTGCCCAGACCCCCATAGGCACCCTTGATGCGAACTATGTAGAGCGGCCACGCCCACCCAGTAGGCCATACGCACTCTAGCCACGCCCACCCTGGCCATACCCACCCGGCCCCTTGAGGGCAACCGCAATGCTGATGCGGCCCTCAGTGAAATTGAGTTTGACACCCCTGATATAGAGAGAATAAATGTTGATTGAATTGCAAAAGACATATATGACCCAAGAATGAAAGGGTCAAGAAGATAAACTGAATAAAGTTGTATTTGAATGGAGCTAGTGAGATCCTCAAAAAGAAATAGGGAACAATTTTAAGTAACAAAAGGCAATATACTAAGAACTCTAACGGTCATTAAGTTAGCATGATTTGCTAGCAAAAGCTTGCATAGTTGAAAGCTATGGAGGAATATAGCAAATAATGTTGGAATAAATTAATTTAAGTGTATTTCTTTTTCTTATCTCATGTCTATAATTTCTTGGGCTTATTATTTCTTATTCCTTTTCTGCACTCTGCTTAATGTTATTTACATTGAAAGAGAACAGCAGGATGAATATGTATGTATGCCACCCCCAGATGTAAGAAGCTACAATTAATTTCCTTTCCTATTAATTATGGGGGGGGAATTACATGTCAGGCAAGAATACAGAGGATTAGATGTACTCCTGAAATGGTTCTTTGACAAAATTCACTTGAAGAGAACTTTCAGTTCTTAGACAATATATAATCATGAGATAATTAAGATCTCTGAACTTCATTGAGAAAGTTCATATATAAAAGTGCCGACACTAATGACTATATTAGCAAGAAGCAAGCATTTTCAAGAACAGCATCTTCTAAATTGAGAAACATGTTCTTTTTTCTAAAATGTACAAATGTCCAGATACATTAAGTTTGCTTGTTGATTTTACACACTGTCTTTCTACTGACATGGCTTGTAGAGTTATCAAAGCTGACGTTCTGAAAAATATTTATATTCCATAAAATATAAATTCTTAATAGCTGGAATGAAAGAAAAATATGGGAGTTTTAGTCCCACTGCTTTGAGATGAAATTGCTTTGGGAAAGCTTTAAACAAATCGTAAGCTTACTACCATCAGTAAGCTTACCTAGGAGATTTTCAGGCTCACCAGCTAGGCCAGTCCAGGAAATTAATATCAGGAAAAGGCTAAAACTACTTATTGAGAATGGCCATAATAATAGAATCTTGCAGTTCTGATTGTGTTGTATTTCCTCCCCCTTCTTAGACTCTTGTGAATTAGAGGGGTGTCCATCTAAGCCTCTTCTGCACAGGTTCTGTCCACTGTGATCTTAAATAAGATTTTTTTTTTAATTTTATTTGTCAAATTTAGATAACACCCATCTCACTCACAGAGTGATTCTATTTCCCCTCATAGCTCGGCAATAGCAATAGCAATAGCACTTAGGTTTATATACCACTTCACAGTGCTTTACAGCCCTCTCTAAGCAGTTTACAGAGTCAGCCTATTGCCCCCCAACAATCTGGGTCCTCATTTTACCCACGTCGGAAGGATGGAAACCTGAGTCAACCTTGAGCCAGTAAGAATCGAACTACCGAACTGCTGAGAAGCCGGCAGTCAGCAGAAGTAGCCTGCAGTACTTCATTCTAACCACTGCACCACCACATTAAATGAAGAAGAACGAAGAGGGGCAGATAAAATTTAAGAATACAACAATTCTGTATGTTTTTTTGAAAACTGAAATGTTGAAATGAATTTTGACAGTATGTATATTTACTAAATAATTATCCTCATTTCAGTATCACAGATTTGAAAAACTATATATACTTAACGTCTACAATGAGAGAAAAAACAAAAAGTACCATGGCTCACATATTTGCATCATACTTTTGTTACTCTCTACCCAGAGAAAGCTTGTCTTAATGTAACCCTTTCCTCTGTGGCTCATTCTATATATGCTCAAGCTGAGAACAAATCTTCCTTCTACCGTTAGATGCTGCCCTTATAAAACTCTATGTATTGCAATACACTGTAAAAGCAGGAAAACCAAGAAATGGATTCCTGCTCATTAAGAAACTGTTTTCCTGTTTTCCCTCAAAGGAAGTACTTCAATATGTTTGTTTAATTCCACCAAAATGTCCTCAGCTTTTGGCCAGAGGAAATGGACAATTGGCTGGATGGATCTGAAAAGAAGTTGGCTCTCTGCACTTAAGAGACCTGAATGGAATTTTCCAGCCAAAATTACTTCCCGAAAAGTTGTCCAACTATGCATTTATTCTTGAGAGAGATTAAGGAAAAAAATAGTTAAGACATTTTGATAAATTTGGGGACAGCTTGACTTGCTTTTATTGATTTTACTGCCACATTCATTCAACATCTTCAACAGTCAGCATCTAAACATCTGCCTGAGCACAGGCAATCGTCCTGAGCACATTCATTCAGAAATAAGAACAAAAAACAGTTGGCTCTATCCTTACAGACTGAGAATTCCTTATAGCACAACCCTTTTCATGTTTACATAAAAGTAAAGCTAGCATTGCTCAGATTGGAAGTCATTCCCAATTTTCATATGATTACAGCTTTAGGAAAATAAATAGAGGGGGGTCTGTATGGTTTATCTGCTTTTTATTTTTAGAATCTAACAGGCTTTGCATGCACTCTTATAAGTGACCAGTTTTTCATGCTGTCCCATCCACTGTGACCATTACTTTTCAAATGGAATATGTTTTTTTTCAAGAGTATGTCATGTATTCATGGTCCACAACATTTAAAATAGAACTAAAACAGTCCTGTAGTTAATGAGCGACAAAATTTCTCCCACTTTTTTCTGCTCCTTTAATTTCAGATAATGAGAATTCCTTTATTTAATATTCTCAAACAGGTATCCTTGGATTGTACAATGTATCACCTCAGCGACTGCATACTTGATACAACAAGTTGGATTTCAGATTTATTTTAGTGGATTATATAACAATTTGAGCAAATGTCAGCAATTTTCAGATGATGATAGTTTGCGATCACATTTATATTGATCCTGTACAGAAAGAAAATTCAAAACTGCACTATTAAAGCATTTCTGAAAACAGCAAAAACAAGAAGAATGGCAACAACCAGATCCTGGCATTGGCAGATACTTTAACAAACCATTTGTGTTGGCAGGAAAACATGATTCAGAAAATGGTGTAAACTCATGAAATGATTTATTTTTTCAAATATTTGAAACCTAAAAAAAAAAATCACACAGTGATTAAACACACACGTGGAACTTTTTCCACTGTGATCATTAGGTTCAAGTAACTGATGTCATTAGGAACAAATTAAAAATAGAATAACAGGAATCCTCTATTGGAAAAAATCCAAAACATTGTTTCTAACATGTAGTGTAGGACTACCACAGCCAATTTTATTAACAATATTTATACAGGAAATCTAGAAAACAATTACCAGTGATCTTCTGGGAAGCATAAGAGTCATACACTCCCCCCCACCACCATTTCCCCACAATGCAGAATCCGTTTTTGTTTTTGCTTTTTTTTCCTACCCCACATCTACCAAGTGTTGATTTATTTGGTTGTGACAGAATTTGACCAACCAGCTTGCCTCTGAGTCTGACATCTTAGACTGAGAGGAAGTGACTGGTTCAAAGTCACCCAGCTGGTCTTTCTGCCCAGATTTGGAGTTTTCATGCAGTGGTTGTGATTAATTCTTAATTTCTGGTAGTGGTATGCCAAATAACAATAACTTATTTTTGGATTAATGTCTTTAAAAATATATCTTGCTTTACAGTTCCAGTGGATTCTTCAAATGCCACCAACTTACATCACAGCATGCATTGGAACTTAGAAAAAGTACTGCAATAAAATTAATCAAAGCTCAGACAGTTTCATATCAGATAAATTCTATTTTGGCTTAATTTGATAATGTATCAGCCCAGGGATAAAAGTTGCTCAATACCATCAGTGAGAAAGGGCTATTGTGCTCATGTTCTATCTTTAGCCTTAAGATAAATTTTGGAAGGTCACTGTAAAAAGAGAAAGTTGGATGAAGTAGGCTTACAGTCTGATCAGCAGGCTTTCATTTAATTTTCTTTCTTCATCAGAAAGAGGGAACAGAACAAGAGCTGGTCTCTGACTTCTGAATTCATGGGGATTTTGGAAAACTTAATCAGCTTCTGATCCAAAGCATCGAGGACTTAACAGTCAGCACTCTGATTGTCAGTGATGTACTGCTTAATGCAAAAATGTGCCTCCAGAAATTTTCATCTTTTATTCATTATTCTGTACATTATTATCCTCTTGTGCACATAGGTGTCTTCAAGATGCATTGAAAATATAATCTGTTCATGAAAGAGAAAAGTAAGTATTTAATCTCCTATTTAATCCCATATCAAATCTTGCCAGTACAGTATCACTTTTGAAAGTTGAATTCTGTCTTGGGAAGAGCAGTATTAATGAATGGTACCTTTTTCCTTTTTTTTTAAAGCCTCTTTTTGAAAATAAATAAATAAACTAGTCTTTTAAAAAGAAGAGCACACAATGCAATGTGTGTGGCTAGGAGGCCATCTGTTGTTGCTGCTTCAAACTATACCTTGCATCTCTTTCCCTAAGGATTCGTTAAAGCAGGTGTCTCCAAACTATGCAATGCTGGCTGGGGAATTCTGGGAGTTGAAGTCTTGAAATCACCAAATTGGACACCCCCGAGTTAAAACACTAACTTTGGCCACTTATTTTCAGTCCCTTGAGCTGTTTTGTTTTTTTAACCCATACATTTTATTAGGCAAAGTCAAATCTTGGAGTTTTCAACAGCAAAAATGCTTGTAATTTCGAGCATTTTCTTTGAGGCCTTAAAAATGACAGAAGTTGCTATAATTGCGAAAGATGACATATTTGCTTAAAAGTATCCTGCTTATACCAGGGGACATATCCCAATGAATTATTAAAAATAAGACAGGTGACAGTAGCTTTGATATAGGACTATAGCTTGTTCATGCTTGCTTGCTGTCCTTACTTAAACAGAGAATGGTAATGCCATATATACATTAATTAAAGTACATACACTCTTATATACACAAACAGAATGCAATATTTTTTTAACTAGATAAATGGGAAATAACAGCAGACTGGGAAAACGTTATGGGAAATATTTTTTTTACTGGAATAAGCAATGTATACTTGGTAACTATAAATATTTTAGTGCAAAGTATCTAAAAAACTGAGGAAACATCTTGGCAGCTCCCCGAAAAAAAATAAGTTTCACATTCCTATAAGTGACCATATGAACTTACTGTAAACTACATATTAGAATAATATTTGGACCCAACAATAATAAATTAATTCAGTATGGTAATTGATATTGGGGAAAATGCTTCAAAAATGCTCTGAAAATTCACATTTTAAAATATTTCATTGCATGCTATTGATTGGTTTTTTCCCTGTCTTCTTATGTTTTTCATTCTCTGGACAGGATTACAGTTAACTGAGAATTATGTAGATAGTTCAGCGCATGAGATGCCATTTCTATAAGGTGATCACATTACTGGGAGAAGCAAAATCAGTTGTGAATATGTCAGTTCTTTCCTGATCAGCTGTATTGATGTCTTTAGAAAATTCAGGAGCACATTTATGTTATAAATCTGATGGTACATTTCCAAATTGAGGTTACAGAAACAATAATACTGTAAAGTCAATGAATAATAATAATAATAATAATAATAATAATAATAATAATAATAATAATAATAATAATAATGTTGGAAGGGACCTTGGAGGTCATCTAGTCCAACCCCTGCTCAGGCAGGAAACCCTATACCATTTCAGGCAAATGGCTGTCCAGTCTCTTCTTAAAAACCTCCAGTGTTGGAGCATTCACCACCTCTGGAGGCAGGTTGTTCCACTGGTTAATTGTTCTAACTGTCAGGAAGTTTCTCCTTAGTTCTAGGTTGCTTCTCTCCTTGACTAGTTTCCATCCGTTGCTTCTTGTCCTGCTTTCAGGTGCTTTGGAGAATAGCTTGACTCCCTCTTCTTTGTGGTAGCCCCTGAGATATTGGAACACTGCTATCATGTCACCCCTCACCCTTCTCTTCATTAAACTACACATACCCAATTCCAGCAACCGTTCCCTATATGTTTTAGCCTCCAGCCTCCTAATCATCTTTGTTGCTCTTCTCTGTACCCTTTCTAGAGTCTCGACATCTTTTTTACATCGTGGTGACCAAAACTGGATGCAGTATTCCAGGTGTGGCCTTACCAAAGCATTGTAGAGTGGTATTAGTACTTCACTTGATCTTGATTCTATCCCTCTGTTAATGCAGCCTAGCACTGTGTTGGCTTTTTTGGCAGCTGCAGCACACTGCTGGCTCATATTGAAGTGATTGTCTACTAAGACTCCGAGATCCCTCTCACAGTTACTACTATTGAGCAAGGTACCACCTATACTATACCTATGCATTTGATTTTTCCTGCCTAAGTGTAGAACCTTACTTTTTTCACCATTGAATTTCATTTTTTAGATAGTGCCCAGTGTTCGAGTCTGTCCAGATCCTTCTGTATCTTAAACCTATCTTCTGGAGTATTGGCTATTCCTGCCAGCTTGGTGTCATCTGCAAATTTGATGAGTTCCCCATCTATCCCCTCATCCAAATCATTAATGAAGATATTGAAGAGCACTGGGCCCAGAACAGAGCCCTGGGGCACCCCACTACACACTTCCTTCCATGTAGATGCGGTTCCATTGAGGACCACACACTGAGTACGGCCTGTCAGCCAGCTACGAATCCATCTGGTGGTAAGGCTATCTAACCCACATTTTTCTATCTTATCAAGTAGTAGGTTGTGATCTACTTTATCGAATGCCTTACTGAAGTCTAAGTAAATTATATCTACAGCAATCCTCTGGTCCACTAGTTTTGTCACTTGGTCAAAGAATATAATAAGATTTGTCTGGCATGATCTGTTTTTGACAAACCCATGTTGACTTTTAGTGATGACTTTGTTTGCATCAAGGTGTTCGCTGATTTGTTGTTTGATTATCTTTTCCAGAATCTTCCCAGGTATTGAGGTCAGGCTGATAGGTCTGTAGTTTCCTGGATCTATTTTTTTCCCTTTTTTGAAGATGGGAACTACAACAGCTCTCTTCCAGTCCTCTGGTAGTTCCCCAGTGCTCCAGGATCTTTGAAAAATATGGTTCAGTGGTTCTGAGATCACGTCTGCCAGTTCCTTGAGAACCTTGGGGTGTAATCCATCTGGTCCTGGTGATTTGAACTCGTCTAGGCTGGACAGGTGCTCACTTACTGTACCATTTTCTTGCCTATCTTAACTTGCGTTTCTATTCTGTTTTTTATGGCACTGGTTTGGGTAGGTTGGACTGTTTGTTTCCCTTTGTGTAAAGACAGATGCAAAAAATGAATTAAATAGTTATGCTTTCTCCCTATTGCTTGTCACCTTCTTGCCACTTTCCCCCACTAATGGACCAATCATTTCCTTAACTTTTTTCTTGTTTTTTATATGTTGAAAGAAGCATTTTTTGTTATTTTTGACTTTGGTCGCAAGCCTTAGTTCATTTTGAGCCTTAGCTTTCCTCACTTCATCTTTGCAGGCATGGGCTGTTTGCTGATATTCTGCCTTAGTTATGTGCCCCTCTTTCCAATTCTTATACTTGTCCTTTTTATCTTTCAATTTATCAGAGAGTTCTTTATGCAGCCATGCTGGTTTCTTTTGAGAGCTGTTATTTTTCTTCTTTGTTGGTATTGTGGTAGACTGGGTCTTTATTATCTCACTTTTCAAAATTTCCCAAGGTTCTTGAGTTGTTTTCCCCTTTAGGATTCTCATCCATGGAATTCTTCCCCTGGTCTCTCTAAGTTTATTGAAATTATCTCTTTTAAAATCCAAGACTCCAAGAATCCAAGAATAGAGGAACATCTTCTCACGCTTGAATGAAAACTCGTCAGAAGAAAACACTTGCCAACATTATAGATTTAGTATTTAGTGAAGAAATTATCAGATATTATCCCAATTAAATGGCCTCAATAATTCAAGTCAGAAGATTTCTTTTTAGATTAAAATACTCCAAAAATTCAGTAGAAAAGCAGGAGAGCAATACAAAGCACATATTTAAGAAAGAAAACCAGAACAAACACAATTAGCTCCACATTCCTGTGAGGTAACATGAATATAGTATTACTAAATTAGAACAGCATCCTGAATAAAGGCTCAAAGGGAAAATGAGCCACCACTTTGCCAAATTTGGCTGTCTACCATTGTAATTACAACAGCCATTTTTTTTTCCTAATAAGCTAAAGTCTTTTTTAAGCCAGCCCTATTACAGTTAATTATAGTAGAGTCTAGCAAAATACATTAACTTATATGGCTTTTTACAGTATACTATAAAAAACCCCACAATTCTTATCTGTGCACCAAATAGATTCCAATCACAACTTCACAGAAAATGATGAAATCCATATAGGTATTTGATTATAAATGTTTTAGCAGGGTCTCAGGAGGAATTCATGGGAAGGACGAGTGTATGAATGTACGTATACACATACATAAGGGACGCGGTGGCGCAGTGGGTTAGGACGCTGAGCTTGTCGATCAGAAGGTCGGCAGTTTGGCGGGTCGAATCCCGAGTGCCACGTAATGGAGTGAGCGCCTGTTACTCATCCCAGCTTCTGCCAACCTAGCAGTTCGAAAGCACATAAAAATGCAAGTAGAAAAATAGGGACCACTCCGGTGGGAAGGTAACAGCGTTCCGTGCGCCTTTGGCGTCTAGTCATGCCGGCCACATGACCACGGAGACGTCCTCGGACAAGTGCTGGCTCTTTGGCTTTGAAACGGAGATGAGCACCGGCCTCTAGAGTCGAAAACAACTAGCACGCATGTGCGGGGGAACCTTTACCTTTACCTTTATACACATACATACGAATATGCTTTAAGCTGAAAATTTGAATCTTGCTTCTCTGATCACTAAACACACAGACACACACACACACACACACACACACTCACATATACTCCAATCTTACTCCAACCATGAAATAAAGTTTCCCATAAGAGGTTGGTGATGTTTAAGAACGTTGAATATTTTTGTGTTGAAATTTATCTTCCCTCCCCCAATAATTTTATTTATTATTAAACATAAAAGCTAATAAGAATTAGTTTTTAGAATAAAGAAAACAGAGAAGAAAACGAATAAAAAAAGCAAAAGCAAAAGTGTAGAGGAGAAAAGAAAATATTAAAAAGCAGTTTCTGATTTTTTGTTACAACAGTTATAGGTATAAATTAGCTTATGGTTACAGCACGACTTATAGTTTTTCTATAATCTGCTATTTTTTTTCCTAATCTTCAAAACCAGGTATCATAATTTCATTTTTTTTTCCTGTTTCACACAAAAAGTCTACAAGGGATTTTCACTCAGCATTAAACTTAATGTTTATACTTGACTCCCATTTTATTGAACTATTTAAGTATTGTATTTTTATATTTGTATTTTATACTTTTATCTGTAAACTGCCAGAGTCACTCTGAGGGTGAGGTGGGCAATATCTAAATTTTATAAATAAATAAACAATTTTCCTGATCAAAGTTGCCAAGTTCAGTCATCTCAGCAAGTTCCATCATCTTCACCATCTCTTCCTCCATTGTTGGTAATGTCTAATCTTTCCCCCTTTGTGAATATAATACTTTTACTGCAGTTTTCATGTGTAAAAATAAAGTTCTATGACTTTTTTCAATTATTTATCCATTACTACAAAAAGAAAATCCTCTAGTTTCAATTATATATTCATCTTTAAAACCTTCTGAATATATGTAATTGAGTCCAACATTGTTCAAAATTTTTGCATGACCACCACACCTGATTAAATGTCCCCTCTTGTTTACATTTCTAACCTAAATTTGAAGTAACTTTATATATTCTAGACAATTTTTCTAGTGACATATAACAACTATATGCCATTTTATAAACATAATGTAAATTTCAATCTTTTCAACCAAAAGTTCAACTAGGTGACCTTGGGCAGTCACTCACTGTCAGCTCAACCCACCTCACAGGATTGTTGTTGTGGAGAAAGTAGGAGGAGGAAGGTGTGTTGACTATGTTCACTGCCTTGAGTTATTTGTAAAAATAATAAAGTCAGAATACAAACAAATAAATAATATAAATATTCCCCCACTGTTCCTTTTTGTATATTGTAATCAACATTTTAGCTGATTTTATTCTACATTCTTTCATTTGCCCTTGTCCTGTTTCAAATTTCAGTAGGAATTTATATGCTTTAGCAATAACGTTTATCATTTGTACACAGTTCTTTTTCGAACTCAGTCTTACAGTGCTCAACATAAAAGCTCCTTTATCTACTTTAAATCTTTCTAGTAATTGTAATTTGTACATAAGGAAACCACTGACAAGTGTATCCTTCTGTCGCCAGGTTTACTGGTAAAATCTACAAGCTGTTGAGAAAGGAGCTGTATCTTTTCACTACAAAGTTCTCAGGGTTGTTTTTTTTTTTTTTTGTATTGACAGCTTTATGCAAAATGTTTGTTTGTTTTGATAATACGGTTGCCTTCCAATGACTGACGGGCAAAGAAGAATCAGAAGCTTTTACCTCCTTTTCTTGGCCAAGAGCCCACATCAGCTAATAAAAATATTGCTAATTGCCAAGGGAGTATGTACAAGCCAAGGCCTTGAGAATACATTGTGAGAGTGGATGATATTTCAGATCATTTGATGAGCTCTGTGAGAAGAAGGCAATTTGGCGTGCTGTACAAGAAGAAATGCATGCCTGACAAAGCATCATATTAATGAGGTAAACTACTACTTCAGCATACTGGGAGAGATCAGGATGTAAATATCAGGGTGTAACCCTACAGAGGAAAATCCTCTGAAAGACTTGTTGAATGATGTGGTATCAAATGAATTGTTTGCTTCTTAGAAACGGCTTTGATATTTATTGGTTCAAATTGCTTCAGTGACTCACCCTTGCCTAAGCTTTCATGGCCCATTTTAATCTTGACATTTTGGGAAGCCAGTCTGATGCTGGATAATGACTAGGTTTTCAAAGGATCAAAATGAAAAAGGAGAAGCTGGGCTGTAATAATTATAGTCTGGCAACACAGAGTTTCACATAATCAGAGTTGAGCAGAGCGATAATATAATAATGAGCAGAGCAATAACGCCAAGGCAGATTATAGAAAATGGAGCTCTCACTTTGCTAAATTGGGCAGAATTGTATTTTGATATGCGTGTCTATGTTGAAAGCGAGACAAATATTTCTGTTCCTTGTTTATGAGCATTTGCATTGTGAAATAACAGCTAAGAATGACAAGAGCTTAAGGAGCAATCTTATACACTAACAAGCTGATCTTAGACATCTTGCCAAGAAAAAAGCCTCACAATTTTAGTAAGGCTTCCAGTTCCGTGGATCAAAAGGCTGCACCAAGTGGCCTCTCTTGGTTAGTTAAAAATTCATGAGTGAGAATACAAAGTCATGCAAATCGGACAGATCCATTCTACAGGAGCAGTTGTGTAATAAATGTCATCAAATATTAGGCACCTGAGCTCCATTGAAGCAGCTAGCCAGTTTTAGGATCCATGGAGATAAGGCATCCATGTTCTGCCCTCCTCTGACCCCAGAGTACAACTTATGACAACCCAATTTTAGACTATCACTCCACCTCTCAACAAGAATGCCTATATGATACCCAATCATGTCACTAGTGACTGTATTGTCTTCCAGAGTTCTGTTCTTCAATATTAACCTCATATTTGCCCTGATTGCAGCAGTTGTTCTCCTTCTACCCTTAGACATCCTTCCCAAGAATGAATATCTAGGAAAAAGAAGAAAACAACAAATCTTCTGATTGTTCTCACCCCGACCATTGCAGCCATCATCACCAAAACATGTTAAAAGGAATACATACTGTGTGATAGCATTTTTTAAGCAAGATGAATGCTATAGATATGCTTGCTAATTACCTAGCATGATCCATACAATTCCAATGATTTTGCAATAACCCTTGCATGATATTCTTTCAATGGCTCTATTTTTTAATGCTTCTTGCCAGAGAGAAACTTAACATCTAAGGGAAAAGAAAGCATTGATTTCCTCTCATCTACAAATAACAGGAATCTATCTACAGAAGCTTTTTACAGGAGTCCCACTGTAGCATAATCTTTCCTCAATATTCTGAAATAAAACAGATCCTTATTCTTTTTCTGAGGCATTTCAATAGTTCAATAGTATTATATATAGCCAACAACTAACAGTATTAGAAAAAGCAAAACAATTATTGGAATTATAAATGAAGGGAAGTGATGGAGCTGAATATTAGATATAAATTAGACAACCTATAATCTGTTGGGTCAATCATTTTAATTGTGTTGTCTCACCCTCCCTGATCTACGTAAGACACCCTTCTCCAACCCGGCAGGTCCTCCCCAAACCTCCCTGACTTTGCCTCTCCTCTCATGCATCCCCTAGCTCCCTCCCACACCTGGTAGCAACCAAGTCTGGCCTTGCACTTGCAGTTTCTTGCCAAATTTCCCACTGATTTTGCTACAGAAGGTAAGGAGTGTCAACAATCACTTCCAGCTGGTTTCCCCATTGACTTGTGAAAAGCTGTCAGGGAGCATCAGAAATGACTGTGGCAGTGCAGTGGCAGAGCAGAAAGTAGTGTTGAAGCAGCCAGACCTTTTTCAAATTTTAATCCCACAGAGCAATGGATCTTGGATTTTGGATGCATTCTTTAAGTTAGCCCATTTAAGATAATTAGGTTCAAAAACTGTTGCCCTATGATCCACATTTCACCCAATTGAAGGTTACAAAAAGACAAACAGCAGAGTTTTAGTTTTGTGTGTGTGTGTGTGTGTGTGTGCCCAGGTTTGAATCTCAGAAGGGTATGGCTGACTGATGAGAACAAATAAGTTTGAAATGCATATCAGTCTCCCTTAATTCTTTGTTAGCAATCAAAAAAAAATTACACAAATATGAGCTGTCACTACTGTGACCACTGCCTGTGGATGGCCTTGGGTTAGGCTGAAACAGGAAATAAGATTTGTCCCATGTTTGGGGCCTAGCAAGGTAATCTAAATACTCAACAAACATTTAACACATATCTCCCTTGCTTCTCAGCTAACAAAGCGAGAAAGAGCCAGTGGCCTAAAGGTTAGAACAGTTGCCTAAGGTGCAATCGGCCCAGGTTCGAATCTCAGAAAGGTATGGCTGACTGATGAGAACAAATAAGTTTGAAATGCATATCAGTCTCCCTTTAATTCTTTGTTAGCAATCCAAAAAAAATTACATACACACACACACACACACACACACACACATCCCAGCTCAATATTAACCTGGGAGTCCATATAGTAATTTATTCATATCCTCTATTCAATCTGTATTAATAGATGTACACATGTTCATATACCTTTCTCCAATGCTTAGCAACCATTTGAAGTTACGATGGACTCCGAAAAAGCTATTTATGATCTGAATTTGAAGTTGTGATGGCTGCCCTTCCCCCCCCCACCCCGCCCAGTCATGGGACGATATTTTGAGCACTTGGGAATCGTTCTCCTTTTACAGCCATTTGCAATCACATGACTGTAGCTTGCAATGTTTTTACCAAAATACAACATTTACTTCTGGATTTTGTTTTTTGTTTTGTTTTGTTTTTTAAAATATCCTGTAGCAAAAAAAATCATTTATTTAGGTGCAGTCATGTGGTAACCCATTTAACAACTGTCACAATTTATAACCAAAATTGTGGGCTGAATTAGGGTCGTAAATCAAAGACTACTTGCATTGTGTTTTAATTTTGTTTATTATTTGGAATTCCTTTTGGGAGGTGAGAATAAATATATTCAAACAATCAATAAATCAGATTAGCTTAGAGTTGACATATATATATCAGGGGTTGATATCACTTTTCAATCTGGTTTAAAACATAATTTGGATCATTTGGCATTCTTGACTTGTGGGTCTCTTTTACTGAAGACTTTTTTTAAATAGTATGTTGAAATTATTTTAATTTTGCCAGGATTAGTTCGAGGAAGAAAAGTCATAAGGCAATCACACTGGCATAAAGGAATTAAGAACTGTGGGAGGATCTGGAACAATTTCATGGTTTTTATGAACTAAAGGAGTGAATCAGCACTTGGCTAGATAAATCAAAGTACACAACTCAGTTTGAAAATCACTTTGTAAGCTGTTTTGAAGAATTCCCCTCTAATGTGCACTGGAGAAAGTAAATGTGCATTAGAGGAAAGGAACATTCATTTGTCTAAAATTGGATTACGTTGAGATTGCTTAAGTACTTGGATAATTCTCAGACAAAGCTCAGCCGTTTCTTGGAAATTTTCCAAAGCACAAGTTAGAAACTATACCATCTCCAGTCTTCTTCTTCAATTAATATTTTATTTTATTATTTCTAATTAGATCAAAAGAGGAAAAGAAAATCAAGAAACACTTCCAACAAAACATGAACCTTTTTGAATTGCTGGGTATGTACTCTGAAGAACTTCCCTTGATACGTTTTAATTCATCCTTGCAAATTAGTCATAAATCTCTGGAGATGGCAATATCTAACTGGTGGCTGATCCCAGGATCTAATTAGAGTCAGCTCTAGTTTATGCTTGAATGATAGCCCACCTGGAAATCCTAAGGCTGTTTGGTAGCATAGAACAGCTTTCCCCAACCTTTCCAGCTTGGCAGACTTGTGGAGACAGGGGGGATGGTTCATACGCTCACACAGCTTTCACAAATGCAGCTTTGTGTGGATATGCGCACATGCATGCACTCACCCACCACTTCTGTGGCCTAGTTCCAAATACACCACAGCCCGGCAATGGGCTACGGACCAAGGATCGAGGACCCCTGGCATAGAATATCAGAAAACAAATAAACCAGAAGTAATGGCCAATCGTTTTCATTGAGCTATTGCATCCAGACTACTATGAAATGAAGAGTCCTCTAATGGTCATGTGGACTTTGGCACCAGAGCCACAGATTTCCAAATCATCTCAAGAAAACCACATGGCTCCAGTGGTGGGATTCAGCCGGTTCGCACCACTTTGGCAGAACCGGTAGCTAATTTTTTGTTGCCCAGGCCCAGAATGGACTTCCGGAAGTGGCATCCACACAGAGAACCGGTTGTTCACAAGTCTTCATCTTATTAATTCTGAGAAAGCTTAATTCCTCAACATTAATGAATAAATGTGTCAGGAACAACTCAGGGCACTTTGGTTCAAAAACCTCGCCCCTGTTACCATGTGCTGCAAGGTTGCACTACCACAGGAGTAGCCTCATCGCTGCCTCAGTAGAGGACATAAAGAAGGACTGAAAGGCCAAATGGGCTAGGGTTAGAAAGATGTTTCTCCCTTTTGCTCACTTCTGCTGATTTTGCAACGATGAAACAAAGAAACTGTAAG
This sequence comes from Vipera ursinii, assembly GCF_947247035.1. Lineage (NCBI taxonomy): Eukaryota > Metazoa > Chordata > Lepidosauria > Squamata > Viperidae > Vipera > Vipera ursinii. The sequence goes on along the minus strand of NC_139513.1, from coordinate 95,159,810 downwards.
TTTCTGGACAGAAGTGAGCACCAAGGATTTCTTTCTGTTTGCTCCTGAAGAATGGTAGCAAGATACTTGGACACCTTGCCACTTGGCAAGAAGTGGAAATTGTAAGAGCTGGGGTAAAGAATTCCCACCCAAGAGGAATTACCTCATCCTACAGCTCCAGAGGAAGGGCTGCAATATTTACTCTAGAGCATGAAGTGAGCTGACAATCAGTTTAGCTTTCCAGCCCTTATGCAAGCTTATAGGGCTACCAGATCTGGGCTCGCTAAATGACCGCAATGAGTTACAGTAGTTTCCGTCTTTTCTCTCTTCTCTCCTCTCTCGCCATCTGGTGGTCATCTGGGATTTTACAGCAAATCTTCTGGTCCTAAGTTAGCTTCAGTGAAGTGGATACACAGGAGGCTAACGTTGATTTTGGACTGCAGCAGCCCTTACTTGTCAGAAAGGGTCTTGGAAAATCAAGACAGTTTAAAGCCAGTTTTTAATTTCAACCGCAAATGCAGCTTTTTCCTTTTTCCTACTCACAATTTGCACATTGGAGAGAACGCAGGAAAGGGGAAATGAGGGAAACTGGCAGAAGAAAAAAAACTAGTGGAAAATATACCTATCAAGGGGGAAGTTGGGAATTTGTGAACTGCAAGACTTCATTTCCAAATCTCTAAATATATTTCTCCTTACCGAACAGTGAACTAAAATTCTACCACAGTGTGTTTCTTTCTTGACTGGATCCAAACTGCCACCCTTTGCCTCAAAGCTGAGCCAGGAAGCTACGCTTGTTTCTGATGTAGTTCAAACCATCCTGAGGCAAGAACTACTACGTCAATTAGGGAAGGATGTCTGGCCAAACCATTAGTGGTCCCACTTATCAGGGCTAAGTCAGACAGTTTGGCTCTCCCCAGACATCGGGATTTGGATTTTAACCTTTTCCTTCCCCCATGGTTAGAAGTATGAGGGGCCATTTCCTCTGTCACTTCTGGTACTCATTTCTAACCTCCTATATTTGTTTGTTTCTTTCTCTGCATCAGTTGAACTCAGGCATGGCAGATGAATCATGTGAGTTGATCACCTTACAAACAAATCACCAATGCATCCATTATAGTTGATTGGGATAATAAGGCAGAGATTCATTTGATCTATGCTTACTCTTATTAGTAACATAGGCATGTTGTTGATAGCTAGCTTCTCATGACTGACTCTGTTTAAGCTCTGATTTCTCAAAGATCCATTTTTGAAAAATATTCCTAATATCAAAGAAAGTGGAATAGATGCTATTGCTTTTACAGTTCAGATTTTTTTTAATAGGTCAAACTACCATAATAACAGAATAACAGAGTTGGAAGGAACCTTGGAAGTCTTCTAGTCCAACCCCCTGCTCAGGCAGGAGATTGGCTGTCCAAACTCTTCTTGAAAACGTCTTAAAATCCTCCAGTGAAGGAGCACCCACAACTTCTGAAGGCAAGCCATTCCAATGGTTTATTGTTCTGTCAGGAAATTGCTCCTTAGTTCTAGGTTGCTTCTCTCTTTGATTAGTTTCCATCCATTGTTTCTTGTCCTGCCTTCAGGTGCTTTGGAGAATAGGTTGACACACACCCCTTCTTTGTGGCAGTCTCTTATACATTGGAACACTGCTATCATGTCACCCCTAGTCAGTGGTGGGATTCAAATAATTTAACAACCAGTTCTCTGCCCTAATTATTGTTGATGGTCCCCTGAAAACCTGGTCCTCGAGCTCCCGGGACACTGGGATCCTGCAGCCCAGCCCAGCCCCACTTCCCTAAGGGGGTACTCAGCCATGCTTACGTTTTCAAGGCTGGTGGTGGTGGTGGTGGTGGTGGTGGTGCTGGTGGTGGTGCTGAGGTGAGTTAGCCAACAGCCTCCTATTCTGGCTGCAGATTAAAATCCCCCTGTGGCCTGTACTCAATGGCCCCCTTCTCAGTCCATATGACCACGAACTCTGGAAATTACAGAAATTGGAGGTACTGGAGTCGCATTATACACTCAGGACTACTCTGTGCTTGATGGGGTGTGAAAGAGCAGGAGAGCTGGGCCAGCTTCTTCCTGCGACATTTCCTCACTGCACCAACTTCAAATCGCTGTGGGATGTATCGTATATTATAAACTAATAAAACTCTACATTAAAAAAAAGTAATTTTGGAAATGGACCACCCCGCCTTTGCTTTGCACACCCGAATCCCAAATTCCCATCTCTGCCCCGCCCCCTCACAAAAGGGCGGACAGGTAGAACCTGAACAGGAAAGGTGTCACCAAATGTTTATGAATGCCTAGTGATCACTGACCTTTATTAATTCTATTCATGCTTTTGAGATTTCCACAGCTGTTTGTCATGCAGGTGGGTTTTGTCCTTTCGCCCCATTGTGTCAGCTCTGCTGGGGGGTGGGAGGGGAAAAAAGGGGGCTGAACAAGGCAATGGTGAGAAAATTCCTTGAAATGTAAGGACTCCTTGAGAGTGTGCAGGTGGGGCTGGGGGTGGGGCTGGGTAACGTGAGGGGAAGGGAGGCCGGGCAAGGGGGGGCCAGGCAAGGTGAGGCTGGGCAAGGCCAATGAGCTGCAACTAGTTGGCCAAACTCAACAAAAATTTAGGATCGGTTCTGCGGAACCGGTGCGAACCAGCTGAATCCCACCACTGCCCCTAGTCCTTCTTTTCATTAAACTAGACATCCTCAATTCTTGCAACCATTCTTCTTACGTTTTAGCCTTCAGTCCCTTAATCATTTTTGTTGCTCTTCTCTGTACTCTTTCCAGAGTTTCAACATCTTTTTATATTGTGGCAACAAAAACATTTCAATAAATAAACTTTGTAAAAAAAAGAACTTTTCTAAAAGTCAAATAACAACCTAAGTGGCCTCTTAATTAACCAGATCTCCATACATCATGCTACAGTCAAGAGTCTTGGTTATCCCCACATATTAAATAAATTCTTCAATTTTAATACTATTCAATTTTAATACTAGAGGACTATCTCAGGTAGGTTGTGTAGGTTCCTCTGTGTGTGCAAATTTATTCTTTTGTTACAGAATATGTATGTGGCCAAAATTAAACCAGGATTCTGTCAATTTCAAGTACTCCCTAGAGATTTCCCAAAACAATATTCTACAGGATGAATCTGTATCATATAATGATAAAGGAAAAATACTGATAAAATTACTTATTGTGCCAGTGAAGCTAAGAAGGGGAAAGTTTCTCATTCACAACTACAAAAATCAAATAAGTATTTTCTTCTAATCCTAAGATATCTCAGGGGCTGCCACAAAGAAGAGGGAGTCAAGCTATTCTCCAAAGCACCTGAAAGCAGGACAAGAAGCAACGGATGGAAACTAGTCAAGGAGAGAAGCAACCTAGAACTAAGCAGAAATTTCCTGACAGTTAGAACAATTAATCAGTGGAACAACTTGCCTCCAGAAGTTGTGAATGTTCCAACACCAGAAGTTTTAAAGAAAAGAGTGGACAACCATTTGTCTGAAATGGTACAGGGTTTCCTGCCTAAGCAGGAGGTTGGACTGGAAGACCTCCAAGGTCCCTTCCAACTGTATTCTATTCTATTCTATTCTATTCTATTCTATTCTATTCTATTCTATTCTATTCTATTCTATTCTATTCTATTCTATTCTATTCTATTCTATTCTATTCTACTCTATTCTATTCTACTCTGTTCTGTTCTGTTCTGTTCTGTTCTGTTTTGTTGTGTTCTATTCTATTCTATTCTATTCTATTCTATTCTATTCTATTCTATTCTCAAAATAGTTATTGATTTTTTTTTTACCAATCTTAAATCCCTCATGATAAAAATGGCTTAGCAGCAAACTCAGTTCCGAGAATACCAACAAGTCAGAAATCCTTAAATGTTCTATTCAGATAAACAGGAGACAGAGTAGTACAAATTTATCTCCCACTGTTATCCACGTTAAATTTTGACAGCAATGTTTGCTTTTCTGTGCTTGGTCTGAAAGGATAAAAGATGTAAGTACTCAGTGATAAATATTCAAAATTTTACTCAATATTTTCTGAGACTCCATTTTGGCATATTTCATGCATTATTTTTTTAAGTATGAATGTATGCATGCTTTTTGGCAAGCACCATTTATTTATGATAACATGTAATAATAGGAAGGGGAAAAAAGATAAAACTTTATAGTGCTGCTTAAATATTTACTTATGTATCCAGTATGTTTCAGCCAAAAATGGGTCCTTTTCTGAAGCTAAAAACAAAAACAACTCTGAATATTTCCATGCAGTGCATCATTGCACAATCTAGTGTAATGTTCGATAAAGGCTGCTATCTGAATGAAAAGCGCTGTATTTATCAAACATTCTATCAATGTCTTTCCAGATGATGAAAACACCAAAGTCAATATATTTGTATGCTCATTCTCTTCCTTGCCGCCATATTTAACCCCAAAATATTTACTAATTTAACTAATTAAATTCCTTTCTTTCCAGCTTGTCCCAACAACTAATTGGTGCAGTTTGTGTCATTTGCCCTTACAACCAATAAATAACACATTTAATTGTGATTAACAAATTTATATTTCTAACAAATAAGGGATGAAATACAAATTGGGAGTAAGCCTGATTCACAAGTCTGACAAAACCCTTTGGATTTTGGAGTGGCAGAATTCCAAGTTCTAATATGGATGAATCAACTAGTGGTTGTAAATTTGTTCTAAGGACGAGGCCTGAATAAGATACAGTTTCTATTAGTTCATCATAATTGTGAAAAATGCCAAAGGTCGAATGATTAGAAGACAGTTTTACAGTTTTGGAAAGCCTTTTAAAAACTGCTTACCATACTATTAAATCTCACCCAAACCACACTTTAAAACTCAATGACGTCAAAGTTTATCCGCTTTCAGTTGAAAAGCTTTTTGAGATGTCAGCCAATGCTTTTGTTTGGATATAGATGCTTCTTAGTTGTGCTGTCTGATCAATCGGACTATATCAGACATGTTGCAGTTGAAAGTCCATTTGTAAACATGCTTCTTGTGCAGCCCTTTGCAAATAAGATCTGAGGCATCCTATCATTTAATTGGAAATTAAAGAGATAAGTGATAATGGTAAGCTATTAACAAGAACTGACAAAAGCAGAGAAATAGGAAGCCCAATTATCTTTGTGGAAGAACTGTTCCAAATTATATTCCTTGTACCAACTTAATTATCCCTTTCTGTGGCATCTCATTAGTGAAAATTGAAGACAATTAGCTATTAAGGTCATAGATAATGTAAGTTGCATTACAAATGCAAAGTTAAAAGGCTGAGTAAAGCAGGGAGAGATTTAACATATGGGAAAACTGGAAAAGAAAATAAATTAGTTGCTTCCAAAGACATGGATGAAAGAAAGATGAGTGGGGAAATTGGTGCCCTCGTCAAGTCTCTATGATTTTAATATCTGCATATTGCATGACACATGTAAACTGATGTTGTCCATTATGAACACAATAGCCTTTCTTGTCCTAACCTGTTTGAACTGGGAAAAATCCAGTTTTCCCCAATCTGCAACTGGACCAAACCTCCTAGATTTTCCAGCCAGTTTGACAAACTTTGCAGAGAACAGTGGCTGGAATCTTGCATGTTTACTGATGGCAAAATTATAACAAAATGTCTGTAAAAAATCAGAAGCATCACAAAGAAGATGCAAGATGAGGAAGTACTGTACAAATACTGTATCTCTTCTCAACACCCACTCCTTGTTGATGAACTAAGTTTTGGGAGAAACAACAGAATAATAGCAAGATATCGCACTGTTCAATAAAGAGCCCACTCTGAGCCACAACTTCTTAAGATGGAAACCAATTTTCCTGATTTTTCCCCCCAAAGTGGAGTTCAAGGAAGAGGTTGGGACATGGAACTGATTCAGTGCTATGTGGGCCAAGGAGAGGTATCTGGTTCAAGGGCTAGAGATTTCCTAGGATTGCTGTAATTCTTCTTTGCTCTGCCTACTCACTTTCACCCAGTTGAATAAAAACCAGCACCAATTCCATTTCATGTTAATGCTCAAGCAGATTATGTACCAAAATTGAAGATCTTTCAGATGATGTGAATAAGCAAACATCAAAGTAGGACAAACAGGACTGGAAAAGGAGCATATATAATTATATAGCCCTATTAATCTCCCTGGAATAAATCATGTTCTTCTTGTCTTGTGACATGTATCTTGCATTCTGAACCCATTATCATCTTTGCTCCTCTGTCTTGCTTCCTTTTCAATCAAGCGCCACATTCTTCTTATTATGTGGTCACCCAAACCAAATGCAATTTCCACCAGGGTACTCCATGTAATTTTCACTAAATAAACATGTTTGAGCTGAAGGACATCCAAACAGATTCCAAAAGGATTCACTGCTTACCACTGAACATATGAAATGCACACCGAAAATTGGTGCCCTCAGCTGTAGGATCCTTGCCAATCAGCATGAACAGCTCATGGTCAAAACTAAAGCTGTCAGGTTTGCACCCAGTCCCACTTCAAAGAAAAATGATACAGCCATGAAAACATCCAAATCTTTCTCTCTCCTACTTTTAACAACATGTGGTATGTGGCTTGCTGAATCATATGGTGTGTGTTCTTTTGGTTTCTTAAAACAAATTTTTGCTTAACCTCTGCTGTGACCCAGTGAGTAAACATGGTACCAAGTTATGCTCAATTTCTGTTCTTGTCTTTTAAAAAACAGAATGTTTGCTTATGTGGTGACCACTGAATGAGAGTGCCTGTTCTGATTAACTCTATCACGAATATTTGCTGCTTTTCATTTCTTGACATAATTTTCCCAGTGCCCTTAATTACAAAATTCTTGTTTGTGTCGGGTATCTAATGCCTATATGAGCACTGTTTGTTCTTATGTTATATAGTTTATCTGCTACTTTTAATTAAAGGTCTAGACACCAAGTCTATAAGCCTGTTTTTAGATTATTGGCCTTCCCCAGTCTTGGAAGCTTGGATGGCAAAATGAATATAAAACCACATGTGACATGATCAGTTCCTCTTTTATACATACTTCCCTCCCCTTTGGAAATTACTGGGGTGGAAATTTATGAAAAATATTCAGACGTCAGTGAAAAGAAGAAGAAAAAATCTAGTGAGGTTTCTACTCTTCATTTGTTACAGCCCAAGGCAGCAATATGTAAGCAACATAATTTCTGCTGTGCTGGGAATCTCCAAAGAGCAAAAAAGGGGTGTTTTTTTTCAACAGCTGTGGACCTCAGACATGGTGCTCAGGATGGAATGGGATTTAAAAATATTTAATCTACTTCCCGGGGTCACCAATGTGAAATGTGGATGACAGTCTTAGTGTGGGTAAATAGGTTGACAGATCTTGAATAACCAAGGATGAAGAGGAAAGAGTTCTCATTTTATCTGGGGAATGAGCCTTCCTAAAATGAGATGATTGGTGTTTAATTGGGATTAAACCAGAATTTTCTTGTTTGGTTTGCTCAGTTTTGAACAAGTCCTTATTACGCTCCTAGTAATGTTGTGAGAAAAGTGAAGACATCTGGTGCCATTTGTTCCAAGTCTCTTCTGGGCCCACTTTTATCCTCTTTTCCCAAATCTATCTGCTAGCAGCAATTACTGGAAAGAATGATGGGGAGATCTAGATTTTGAGCCAGGATATTGGCAATGCAAGTTTTAGGAACTTGTATTTTGCACTTCCCATCCCCTAATGACTGCAAGGTATCTTTGCTCTAGGAATTTAATGTTGTTGTAGTTCTGGGTTTAATGAAGTGGGGCTTACCAAATAATATTGTGTATGAAATATCCTATTACGGTGTCAATAGCGTATGCTGCTTTCCAATATGTTCCTCTTTTCCTCTTTGTCCCCACCCCCTTCCTCTAACAATCAATAAGCATTCAGTGCATACTGAGAATGCATATTACTGATCAAAAAGTTTTGACAGGGGATTGAGAGAGTCCTAGATCTTCTCTGCAGATAGATCTAAAATTGAAAAGACTTGCTCTGCACACAGGTCTTCTGGAACCTAACCATCTGACCAAGATTCCCAAGTATGTTTACATGGATAAAATCCTTTTGAGTGTAGGAGTGAGGAATGTATTTGTTGGTATATCAATTCTTATTTGTAAATTAGCATCTGCAGTAATTCAAACTATAGGAACATCTACACCTTGAAATTCATGCCATGCTGGCAGTGATTAAGGCAATATTCTCACTGACATCATAGGAAAGTTCCATGCACTAAGTGTTTTACGACAGTCTGCTTATATACTGTGAATTGAAAGATAGTTGCCTACAGCCATAGTTAAAATTTAAACAGCTAAATTAAAGCTCTATTTCATGGGAATGTTTCCTGCTATGTCACAATAGCTATGCCACCAACATGATTTTTCACCAATACTTGCAGGACAGTCTAATATTAATTTTCCATTTCTTTCTCAACTGGCATTCTATGTAGTCAAATCTGATGGGCTTTATAATGAATGTATGTTACTTAGACTATAGATGCAAGACACCTGTTGCTCTTAATGAAATCATAGCTAATTCGTTTAAGAATGAATTACTGTTTCAATTTATAATTAAGTCAGACACCAATGAGGAATCATAGCCAAACATGCCCAGGCCTCTTGGATTCATTGAAAATCGTGCAAGAAACACCTACAGCTTTTTTTTTTTTTAGTTTTCAGTTTTTTTCAGAATCTGAATACTAGGAATTGATCTCCCTTCACTATCAACCCAAAGACATCTGATAGAATAAGTTGGCTGTATCAGAATAAAGGCAAAAAAAAAACAAACCCAAACCCAGCAGTATAAGACAAATAATAATTTGATGGTATATTCTAAGTGTCAAAGTGATGTATAACTACAGTAGCTATTATCGCTGTAACATCTTTATAGTTACCTTTCCTTTTTCTTCAGCCATCTTTCCTTATTTGCATTTAATCACTCATTGTGTAATATGGGAAACATAGCCCTTTATTGGAAATCGGAACCCTGTTCTTGGTTCTGATGGTGCCTTGTGACACATGGAAACTATATTTCTCTATATTACCATAACAGCATGGTAAATCCTGAGGAGAAAGAGCAGGCTTGAAGGCGCTGAGGCCTACATTTGAAACATAACCATTAATATGGCAAAAGTGCCAATTAGTAAACATCATTTAACTGGTTTATTTTCGGTGACAGATCTAGTTTCAACGAAGACCTGACAGACTGAAAGGGATGGCTCCACATTTCAAAAGCAACTCTATTCTTTCTAAGAGTGATTAACATTCATATGAAAAAGGATGACAGATGAACAGACCTATTCAATATTTGCTTTATTCTTTTTCTTTGGAGGCGGGTGGAGTAAGAAAAACACAGAGAAAACAGTGAAAAAATATGAAAGGGTTATAAACAAAACATGGTTTATAGCAATCCAAAGAGTATATGCAGATTAGAACTGTTCAATAGACTCCATCATTATATATTTCAAAAGTAGATACGCTGCTCTTGTTGATTTACAAGAATTAATACTAGTGTAATTTACACAAATTCATAAAACTCAGGCTGAGCATATAGACTCCAGCTGTAACACCTCTAAGGGAAGGACAAGCCATGTTTGTCTTTTGATTATCTTAGTAACCAGGTAAGCAGGTAAGCAGAAAGGCTACATCAAACTAAATTCCCAAGTCAATGCACTTATTAAATAAGCCAGCAGAAAGGAATCGAAAACTATCAGCTGCTATTTACAAAAAAACAAACAAAAAAAACCCACCAGCTTTAGTCCTGAAAAGTGTCAGGAATCTTAGCCTTCAAAAGGTTTCCTAGGATGGCACAGCAGTCTGGCTTTTTACTCTTTACCAGCTGCTTGAAGACAAGGCAAGTTCATCCAACCCAGGAATCAGAGGAATTTAACTGAAACTGACCAATGAATACCTAGTGTTATGTACTGGGCTCTTTGAGGAATAATGGCTAATGGCTCTCCAGCAACTCAGACTACAAGTCTCCTGTGCTGCAATTGGCTATCTCCAGGCGGCAATGGTTGATTCAAACCTACTGGCTGCCGCCTAGGGGCTAGACTATATATTGTGGCTAGTTGCAGCCATTTCCCCAGTACAGTTCCTGCACAAAATAAACGATGACTTACCCTGTACTCCGTTCCGCGTCTTCATTCCTGTGCCAAAGAACCCGCTATTTAACACCTAGATTGTCCTATCACATAGTCTGCAGGAATTCCTACTGGACATGCTTAGTAAAAGGCATATTAGCCTGGAATGTGGATTAAATTGACATTCCTGGTTGGAAGATGTTAAAAATGATGGGGAGTCAAGATGTATGTGTGTGTACATATATGTTCATGGTTTACATTGATAAACCTTTTGAATGAACATATATGCACACACACACATCTTGACTCCCCATCATTTTTAACATCTTCCAACCAGGAATGTCACCCAGAGGATTAATGAAAAACAAAACAAAACAATAAAACTCTCCCTGCTTCATCATTTTTCTTGTCACATAGGTGAGTTGGTGAAAGCCAAAATGGGGAAACCATGTTGTAATTTTTACCTGGCTAGGAAAAAGGAAGAGGAATTCCCAAAACCCATCATTCACTCCTCCATTTGTGTGTGTGTGTGTGTGTGTGTGTGTGTGTGTGTGTGTGCATATATGTTCATTCAAAAGGTTTATCAATGTAAACCACATGTCTTCAAAGAGCTGAAAGTAAAGTAACTAGGAAGATAAAGAAATAGAAGAATCCACTAATCAGGTGCCATGACAAGCATGGTCTAAGGTACACTGAATCATCACTGTAGTGGAGAAAGAGGATGAAATTCAAAAAGATATTTTTTAAGCTAGCTTCGCTTCTAACCAGTTCATGCATTGGAGTCAATTTTACTATGTGAAAAATCCCATAATGTTTTATGAAGAAAAAAACCTACTCAGTTGTTAATTTTTGGATACTCCAAGTACGATGCAATGGTGGAAATGATCTCTTCCTGTTCCCCTTACAGGTTTAGACCTTAGAAGTCTATCTAAAAGTACTATAGAATAATGAGGTTTTCAATGGCCAATTTTCATACAATATGTATTCATTTATTTAATTTATATTCCACTCATCTCACTATCCAAAGTGGCTTATATCACAATAAAGACACAAATGTAAAAACATTAAAATTCAGAGGACTTAAATTCAACTAGGAACCAAGTACGCAAGCAGTATGGAGGTAGAGTCTTCTCTTGTACACCACCACTCACCTCCAGCATAAAGTGCCCCATAAGCCAATCAACAGATTTTAACAGAATAACACAGTTGGAAGGGACTTTGGAGGTCTTCTAGGTCCAATCCCCTACACAAGCAGAAGACCTTATACAATGCCAGACAAGTGGCTGTCCTTTCCCTTCTTAAAAGCCTCCAGTGACGGCACACCCACAACTTATGTTTGAGGACTTTTAGAAAGACAAGAAGGCATGTCTTTCATCTCATCTCCAATGACAAGGGGGAGAGGGGGAAGAAGATATTCCAGATATAAAGACTGTTTTGCCATACATGGCCTGGGAAAAGAGAAAAAGTAAAACAAAAACAAAAACCATAGCATTACACACACACACACCCCAAGCATAACCTTTTCTAAGCAACCTGGCAACAAAGTTCCGCAATTCAGCTATTCATCAGCAATCACTTTACTTATTAAAAGGCTATTTGTCAGAGAGCCTTTTAGGTAGGTACCATATGTGTGGGAGACCTTTGTCGTTAAATAGGGCCCTGAGTCCAGTGCTTTTTTTAAAAACCTAGCTAAGCAGGTGACCAGTGCAATAGCTTGGCTGTGCAATTGATTCAAGGCAAACCAAGTTATATTGAGAGAAGAAATAAAAATAGGACAAAATAATTTGTGTGAGCTGTTTTGGTAGTAACCTCACAATTTATTTAAATAAATGAGTGCTGCTAAACCATTAAATCAGAAAGGAATTTATCAAAGCATACTCAAGATATGACGTCAATGAAATTGCCTACTTTGCTCATTTCAATAGCAAAATGCTAATGAAAGAACATAAGAATTCTGTTTTATAAATTCTATCACCAGTCCTTTTTCCAAGTGCAAGAAGGTTATTACAGAAAGCCTTTAAAATTGGGAAGTGGAATAGAAATAAGAGGTCTTCTCTGTTCTTTCCTCCAGTCTAAAAACCATAACTAGAGGATTTCCACTGAACATCCCCTAACCAACTACAAAAATGATATCTAACTCCATTTTGCCTGTTGGGCTGTTCTAACAGTGTAGTGGCTATATTATCACAATTTGCTGCTCTAATACAATGCTCTATAATGAAAAGCATGCACATGTATGGCAAAGCACAGTCTACTTTCCTCTCTGTCTTCATCTTCTGCTTAATAAGCAGAATTCTGGTACTATACTAATTCCAGTGAGAAAGCTTTTGCCCAGATGAATAACAGTTCTGAATTATTTCCTGAATGCACTTTGGGATTTTCACTCTTCCTCTTGGAATATGGAAAAGGCTTGGCTTAGAGAACAGACACTATGACTTCTAAGTTTTAGATCTATTTTGCAGAACTAACCTTTCCTCCTAGTTTTGCAGGAAAACAGTGTGACAGCAAATAGAAATTTACTGAAATTTCAAAATCAAAGTTGTTGAGCCCACATTGCATGGTGAGAGATGGAACAATTGCTCCATCTCTGCCATCACAGATGTCAGGGTTTCACCCAATCAGAGCAGTAATTTTTTAAGAACTCAAATTCAAATTTTAAGAACTCAGGATGTCCTATGGGAAAGTCAAGGATATGAATTTGAGTAGACATGTTGCTGTTATTGCATATAATAAGCCCTAATGACAAAGAAAATCAACTTCTAAAAACTCTAACCATCTAGCTCTTTGCATGTGCATGTATGTGTGCATGTGTCTCCATGTCCTTGCCCCAAGGTTTAAATCCTGACTGTCTTTCTCTCATCTTCTTTTTTGAAATTCACTGCTTGAAGCCCATTTCTCATGTTGATTTTTGGTGGTACCTACATTGTATTTACCTAAATATATTATCTGGTAATAGGATCATGGCTTCTTGCTTGGTAGCCCCAGGTGTCATAGCAGAATAAATGGGCTTACTTTTCCAAATTATATTTTGTGGATAACATCACTCAAATCTGTTTTGGCTTGGAGTTCCATTTTGGACAGAATATATGGATATAATCATGGCAACTGCTTGTCCTATTCTTTCAGTGGGAGGGGAGAGAGAGAGAGAGAGAGAGAGAGAGAGAGAGAGAGAGAGAGAGAGAGAGAGAGAGAGAGAGAGAGAGAGAGAGAGAGAGAGAACACTTGTACAATAGCCTTAATTTCACATACTAGGATAATCCAATGCAGACTGGAGCCCTACATGGATGCCAGATGGCTTTAGAAATAGCTAAGGAACATGAAACATCTTTTCTTATGCATTCTGGATAATTAAGAAAGCCAAAGAATGTCAAAAAGAAGTCACTATGTACTCTGATTACAGAAAGGTTTTTGATTTGTCAATCACTTCAAGCTCAGAAAAATAAGAATCCCAGGACATCTCATTGTCTTCATCAGCACCCTAAATAAAGACCAGGAAAGCAAAGACAGAACATGATGAAACAATCTGGCTCCAGGTTGACAAAGGAGTGATCCAAGACTGTATATTCTTCCCTTATTTATTCAACCTAGATGCCAAATATACATTAAGGAAAGCTGGATTGGAAAATGAATATGATTTTAATATTGGAGAAAGAAACCTGAGACTCCTGCAATGTGCTGATGACACCCCTGTGACAGCCAAAAATGCAAAGGATTTACAAGCCCTAGTAATAAAAATCAAGGAACCCAGCAAAAAGATGGGGCTAAAATTAAATATAAAAAATATCAAACTAAATAAACTTAATGAAGATATTGAAATGGGTAGACTTATTCAGTTAGGCATCGAACTAGGATATGGTTCTGAGTCTGCTTTGGTCACCTTTGGTGGGGGGCAACTCTATTTGTTCTATTGGGCTTCTTGAAGCTTTTACTATCATCAAGGTGATTTCTTTCTGGCCTGGTTGGTGAAGATGGGGATTGGTATCATTTGTTGGGCACATAGGAGAAAGACCACTTTGATGCTCCCAAGTTATCCTCTTATGACTTGCATTTCCCCCGCCTTTTTTCCCCCTTTTTCTTTTAGAAAGGAGTCAAAATCTCTCTTTCCAGCCAGGCCTTTATGAGTTAGTTCTAAGAGTTCGTTTGTTTGTTTTTTAAACTGTTTTCTTTTTTTTTTAAAGGCAGAAATATTTTAATTGTCTGTGTTTTAAAGTTTTAATATTAGTTGCTTTGAATGCCTTCTGGGAAGAAATGTGGGATATTATTGTTGTCATTACCATCATGAGAAAGCCTGTGGAGGTAAGAGCAAGGGTTAGCATTTTCTAGGGATTCTGGAATAAAAGCACAGATGAGCCAAAGATGCTGATGAACATCAGCTGCATCGCCTATGGCCACAACAAAGATCTTTTTTAAAAGGTGCCAGCAGCTGACACCAAAGAAATTGTTTTTCATTTAGTGCCCACCAATCAAATCTTAAAACTTATTTCATATGTGCCCAAGCTCAGCAAAGTTTGTGATTTTTATATCTCAGAAAACAACTTTTAAAAAGTTACGCACTTTTTAAAAATTATATAAGTACATATCTAAAGGCAACCAGAGTTGGAATTCTTCTGTCTTAGAATTCTAAAAAGTAAAATTCAAATGTTGTTATGGTACTACAATACGTTGATATATTATTTATTAGTCTGCTCAGTAGTCTTACAACTATCTAAGGAGCATTGGCAGTGCCATCTCCTTCACCTTCCTCCCTCCCTCACGTCAGGCCTATTTCTGTAGATTAAGTTATCAGAATCAAATTTTGATGCAAGATGCATTTTATTTTGTTGTTTACCACCCAACAAGAAGTCTTACTTGTATTTATACTGCAGTACAGTGTCTAACTTCATACGTCATGCTAAGTTATAATTTTGTTTGATTTTGGTTTAACATGATACATTACCATGCATTGTGGTCTATAGTCCATTGTTTATAAGCGTCTATGATGTATGAATCAGGCTACTATGATTTGTTCAGCAAATAATAGGGGGAAATTATTTGAAACATGAAACTATCCACGGACTACTTACACAAGCTCAGAGAACTGGGGAAAAGTTCCATCAACAGAAGAGCCAGCAGACAGTATTGTGATCAGCAACCAGATTCAAGGTAGTAATTATTGTCAGATTAGCTACCCATTTTTTCCCTCTTCCCTCAAAAGTCTCAAAATTTTGTCCATAGATTTCCATTATACTTTGAATTAACTACTTTGGGGATTTTCCATTTCTGGTACTGATCTTCCAGTTGTAGCCTCCTTTTTCTATTTTACAAATCCAAGGAGCAACAAACAACTGAATTTCATTTGCTGCCCATTCAACTTTAGGTTGAGGGATGAAGAAATAAATATACTTCTCTACTTCAATGGCACTGAGCTACAGCTCCTGCACCTAGTTTTCAGTAATTCAACAGAGTTCATCTCATAGGCTACCATTACACTATAATTTTCATAGAAACTGCCCACCACACAAGGAAGGGGTGAAAATTGTAAAGCTGCATGTTCTCCTCAAACAAAACTTGGAAAAAAAAACATTTATCACATGAAACTTGTACAAAACACTGTCAAACATTTCCCATTTCAATAAAAACCAAAGCAAATGGATCTGGACCTTTAGCAAAAAACATACTGTCTCATCCAGATAAGCCAAATTCAGTTAAGTGATTATTTTTCTCTATTTTCTCTGGGTCCTATGAGGACCCAGATTGTTGGGGGCAATAAGCTGACTTTGTAATAATGCCACTTGGGGTGTGTGTGAAAGCCCTAATAAGCAGGCATATACATAGAATGAAGGCTACTGCTAAGCTTGTAAGCCGCCCTGAGTCTTCGGAGAAGGGCGGGATATAAATGGAATTAAAATAAATAAAAAAATAAAATATTCATAGAATTATACCATAACTTTTCTTTTGGAACTATTGAACAAGGAACTTGGGGAAAAAAATCTGGAACTTTGTTACTATATATGCTGACTGCAGCAAGAATTCTTTTATGTGCAAGAATGGAAAGACCTAAGAATCCCCACATGGAAGAATGGGTGGAAAAACTGATGAGGTTAACAGAGACGGCCAAATTAACTGTTTTAATTAAAAGAATATATACAGTTTTGTTTCTGCTTGGAAGCCACTTCCAGACTTTGTGCTCAAGACAGAAAAAAAATGATATATTGACTTTGGGATTTACTAATTAGATACATTTATTGTTACTGAAATGGCTAGTATGTAAAAATAAAAAGTTGAGTCTGTATTTTATTCTTATTTGACAAAGTTGAAAAAAAGTTGGAAGATGCTTTTTCCCCCTTTTTCCCATTATTCCACACTTCTCTTTCCCTCATTTTTTCCTCACCCATTTCCCTATATCTTCATTTTATTTGTATTTTATTATAATTTCAACAAAGATTGTGTGTGTGTTTGTGTATATACATATATGTATTGTATATAATAATTACACCATATATTACCATCTGAAAGATTTCAAAAGCTCTCTTAGATACCCAGATACACAAATATCACTATGAATTGGGGTCAGGTAACGGAATAAACAATATATAATAATAATAATAATTTTATTTATATTTCACTGCAATGACTCATTCCTAGTGTTAGACAATGTGCTACACACAAAGCACTGATAAACTGAATGTGTGATCAAGAACACGATAAGGGAAACTTTACAATCTGATCGTGTATGTGTATGAAATTTAAGTAACATACAGGGTGTGATTGTAGTCCTTCAATCTCTTTCACAGATGAAAGTGCAGCCAATTCCTTCCTATAAACACCATGACTTTAGGGACACTGATAACAATGAACTATTTATCATTCTGAAGCTACATCTTCCTTTCATTTACCAGTTATCTCTCTTCCTCAGACCCCACGGAACACCCTCCACATAACTGACCAATTCATTTAGTTAACTAGATTGAAGATTATAACTTAGAGAAAAGGCAAGTGTTTTTTTGCGTGCAAAAAACCCCCAAGATTGGTCCATGACATTTTTTAGGTGGGGCTGCAGAAAACACCTGTATGAAGCCTGTTGCCATTCAGCCACAATCTGAATTGTTACAAAGCAGATTCTTTTCTTCGTAAGGTTTCCCCATAGGCGCTCTCATTTACAAGTTCTGATCTAGCAGCAAGGGTTGTTGCAAAAGAGTAATGACTCAGAAAGCAATAGCATCCCTTTAATCAGCATTATTAGGGCCCTTTGATGTTGGGCGGACCCTGCTAGTTACACTTGATAATTAATTCATCTTAGATTAATTGTTCTTCTGATTTGTAATTAATTCAAAAACCAGTGTGGAGCCTGAAGGCTGTTAAGCATGCTTGCATGAGAAAAGGAATTCCCATGTAATATGGCAAGGAATGGTGAACAAGCTGATTATTGGAGACAATTTCAATCTAAACAGCAAGAATCAAATCCTTCCTATCTACCACTGAATATATGGTAATCCTCTAAGCAGAGATATATCTTGATTGTTTAAATTGCGCCCTTTTCCATACAATACAAGAAGCTAATAACTAAAGAGACATTAGAGATTGGTGTGAATGCTCCAGATAAGAGTTCCTCCCTTGAAGGGCAGCCATGTTAAAGCACATCAAATGGCATTTATGGAAAAGAAATGTTGGATGGTTTAGTAGGGTGGATCTAGAGGAGCAGACAGATTTGCATTCTTGTGTGATTTGGAGTGTTTCTATTTATTAAATACAATTTTATTTTGGCGGGCGGGATGCTGTGGGCACAATTTGGGAAGGCAGTGCCTAAAGGCAGCACGTTGTCAACCAGTGTCTTAGAAAGCTTTGAAGAGCAAGTAAGAGCAAGCAAGTTGTCGGAACTAGAGTTGAAGAGAAAGCCATTTCCAATGGAAGGGTTTGGCATAATTGTGGGTGGATGTCATTCAGTTGCACTAAAAAGAGAACAAAATAAGTTTCTACATGTGCTACATTCTCAAAAAGGACTGACCCACCTCCTGAACTCCTGTAATTTAGTAATGGAAAAGCAATGATATGTAACTACCACATAGGTGCATGACCTACTAATTATTAAATGACCTGTTAATCACTCTTAATCCAAATGATTGCTTTGGCAAGAGGCAAACCTTTCTGGTGCTGTAGACTTCTGGATAGAGAGGTGAGAGTTAAAAAAGGAGAACATTGTGGAAATGATGGCAGGAGAGACCGAGATCAGGTTCTGGAGTAAAGTTTTAGCTGAGGCACAGAAAATAAAAGAGGCAGAGCTGCATGTTTAAACTCCTGAAAAGCAGAACCAAAACAGCTTGATGACAGAGTGAGAGGTAGATAATCAACAATGGTCAAGACAATCTGCTGACTGGCAAGACAGGCAGCTTTGCTCTAAGGCAAAGATGTCAAACTCGATCACGTCAGGTGACCTATCGTGATGTATTGCAACATGTTTTGCCTTTGCAGAGCTGGGGTGGGTGTGGCCTGCACGTGATGCATCCGGCCCATGGGCCGCCAGTTTCACACCGCTGCTCTAAGGGCTGTGCAGAAGTTACAAAGAGAATACAGCTAGTCATCGACAAATGACCACAATTAAGCCCAACATTTCTGTTATTAAGTGAGACATTTTAAGTGCTTTGCTCCATTTTACGACCTTTCTTGCTACAGTTGTTAAGTGAATTGCTGCAGTCGATAAGTTAGTAACACAGTTGTTAAGTGAATCTGGCTTCCCCGTTGCTTGTCAGAAAGTTGCAAAAAAGGATTATACAGCAACAGTCACAAGTATGAACCAGTTGCCAAGCATCTGAATTTTGATCACATAATCATGGAGCTGCTACAAAGGTTGTAAGTGTGAAAAAAATGGTCATAAGTCACTTTTTTCAGTGCCCATGTAACTTTGAACAGTCACTAAATGGACTGTTGTAAGTCAAGAACTAGCTGTACATAATGGCAGTAAGTCAAGGCAGTAAATTGGATCTCTGACATATTCCTCTTGAAAGCAAAATGAAACAGCCAAGCAAATTATGAGAGAGGCAGTTTGAGATTCAAGATGAATAAAAGGGCAGCATTTGGAATAGCTACATAGATCTGGAATGAGGGGTTTTTTTTAAGTTTTATTTTGTGCCTTTCAAGCTAATGGTGATCCTTGGAAACTGCTGAATAAATCTCTAGACACTGGGGAAAAAAGGCATCTATGGGGAGACTCTGTGTGTCTGTGTGTGCGCATGTCTGTGTGTGTGCGTGCGTGTGTGTGTGTAAAAGTGACCAAAGGTGCATCATGGAAATGTTGTCAAAAAGATATCCTTCTGTGGGATGCTGGGATACGGTATGTAAGGATGGAATTTGCAACAGGACATGACTGGTGTATCTCATCATTTGGATGTAATCTCAACTGACTATAAATTCCTGTGGCTGAAAGCCCTGATCTGGAATGAAATCATTCAGGGACACAGTGCCAAGGTGAAGAATAACAGAAGTCTCTAAACTGAGGCTTCTCAGACGGAGAGCCATGACCCCTCTTGAGGCTCAGAAGGAAGGAAGAAGGGTCACATACATTATTTTTAAACCCGATGATCCTTGTGCAGGCAAAAATGAGAAGAAGCCTATATTGGATAGTGGTGGCTCCTTAAAAAATGAGGTCTGTGATACATAGATTAAAAATGAACGATTCAAAGGGATACATGTATTTCTTGCTTAAAGCTGACACCAATGATGTTACTTTTTTTTATACAGGAAGAAGAGGTCACACTGGTTTTTTTTTAAAAAAAATATTTACTGTTGTACTGTACTGCAAACATGGAAAATACTTGACTTATGGTAACACTGAATAAGAGATTCAATAAGGTATAAAATACCGTAGAAGCATAGAAGCACCACAAAATAATGGACTCAAGCAGGAAAGGGGAATCCATTATATCCAGAGATGCAATACTGCTAAACATTTGGAAGTCAGACACTTTGGGGCGGGAGGTTTTCCAGGCCAAAAAATCATCACATTCTTCAAATGGGGGGGAGGGGGAAGAGACATGCCTTCAAGTGTTAACAGGACAAGTACCTGTAGTTTTCCTGGCAGGATTTGTCAGAAGTGAATTGCCATTGCCTCCTTTCAAGGCTGAGAGGGAGAGGCTAGCCTAGGGTCAGCCAGCTGGCTTTGTGCCTAAGGTAGGACTAAAACTCACAGTGTCTGTTTCTAAAGTGGCTCTCTTCAAATGTATACTGAATTGTTCAGCAAAAAAAAATGGAGTCATACAATAGATTTATCTGAATAAGATTCATATCATGGAATATAGCACAGTTTGTAAACAATGCAAACAAAAACCAGTATTCTTTAAATGCTAGAGAGAAATTGAGACTCTATATAAGCTTGAAGATGGTGGAATATACAGGGGAAGAAGCAAAAGCAAAACAGAGGGACACAAAATGATAATTGTCTGACTCTCACTTTAAGCACAAAGTTTGGATTGTGTTTAAGATTGTGTGATTGGGTTGTGTGAAGCTATGATTCAGCCTCCTGATGTTCCCAACTCCCAGTACCAACACAGATAGTCCTCATCTAGCAACTGCCTCATTTAGTGACCATTCACAGGTAAGAAGGTGATGAAAAAGTAGCTTGCAACTAATTCTCTCATTTATGACCTTTGCAGATCTGTAAATCAAAGGAAAGCTGAAGAAAGATCCTAAGCACAATTACAGTCATGGCTTCACTTAGCAACAGCTTGGCTTAATTGCTGAGTTGCTGGTCCCAATTATGGTCACTGAAAGAGGACTACCTATATACCGGTAGCAATGAAGGAAAAATTGGGTTGGATAGATGGATCTTGGTATCTTATTACCATGGGCCCTAATGATAGCAATTACCTCTTTTTACTGGATACACACACTTTGATGTTATACCTAGTATCATGTACCATAGCAACATCAACATTATCCTATTAAGAACTGAAATAATTCTTGTTTTCTGAGGTTTTTGCGGGTGTTTGTATGTAGATCTTTGGTCATTCGGCTTTTTCCCCACGTAGAATTAAATTCTTAAAAGTTGAAATCTTCTTTTGCAGGTTTTGGAATATTGCCATTTCTGATGTCATTGTCTGGCAGGAATTGTTCTACTTATTTATCAAATTTAAATATCCTGCCTTTCCTCTAAAGACCTTAACGGAAGCCTATGTTTACTTCTCATACAATGTAAATAATACCAAGGAATAAAATTTATTCCGTAAGACTTTGAGAAGACCATCTCCAGTACTGTATCTCTGCAGAGAATGAGAGCCACTGCAGTCTGAAAAGTCAGCAAGAATTCCGCCATTTCCAACCCCTTCATCATTGTTTCTGTGATAATATTGATTGCTTATTTATTTTGGCTTAGCATGAAAAATGAACCTTGTTGGTCCATCATGAGTGGTTTAGCACTTATTGTACATGGCTGGGGCCCAGCCTCTGTCAGTCTGAGGGATTCAGCTGACTTTGTGTAGCACATCAAAGGCTGACCTGCAAAAGTAAGCTAAACAAGGCCCAAGGAGCAGGGGGATAACCCTTCAGGGGCCCAAGTGGGATTTTGGCTACTTTTTGAGAAGGGGGCCTTTTAGCTTAGTATGTGCTATATGAATCCTGACATTTGTGGCTTATTCAGTAAACTCAGTAAACTAAGATGAAAAAAGGTCTTATATATGATTGTTAAGTGTCAGCGTGGGGGCGCATTGTTGAGAGCGTGGGGGCGCATCAGCTCCCTCTGTTACTGGAGGAAGCTGATTAGCTGGACCCGTACCAATCGGGCTTTAGGCCCGGGTACAGCACGGAGACGGCATTGGTCATGCTGGTGAATGATCTCTGGCGGGCTCGGGACAGGTGTTGTTCCTCTGTCCTAGTCCTATTAGATCTCTCAGTGGTTTTTGATACCATCGACCATGGTGTTTTTCTGCGGTGCCTCAGGGGGTTGGGAGTGGGTGGCACTGTTTTGCAGTGGTTCTCCTCCTACCTCCTGGGTCATTCACAGTCGGTGTTGGCAGGAGCGCAGAGGTCGGCCCCGAGGCCTCTCATTTGTGGAGTTCCTCAGGGGTCGGTCCTCTCGCCTCTCCTGTTCAACATCTATATGAAGCCACTGGGCGAGATCATTCGTGGTTTTGGAGTGGGGTATCATCAGTATGCTGATGATACCCAGCTTTTTATCTCTACCCCAAACCACCCCAGTGATGCCCTCAATGTGATGTCCCGTTGCCTGGAGTCAGTCCGGGTCTGGATGGGGAGGAACAGGCTTCAGCTTAATCCCGACAAGACTGAGTGGTTGTACGTACCGGCATCTCGGGAAATTCTGTTCATTCCATCTTTAACTATGGGGGGTGATGTGTTACCCCCCGTAGATAGGACTCGCAACTTGGGTGTCCTCCTTGACTCACAGCTCAGTTTGGAAGACCATGTAGGAGCTGTGGCCAGGGGGGCTTTTGCCCAGGTTCGCCTGGTGCGCCAGTTGCGGCCCTATCTGGACCAGGATGCCCTGCGTACAGTCACTCATGCGCTCATGACCTCTCGGATAGACTACTGCAATGCTCTCTACATGGGGCTGCCCTTGAGGACCACTCAGAGGCTTCAACTGGTGCAGAATGAGGCCACGCGAGTTGTGATGGGGGTTTCCCAATACTCCCATGTAACACCTCTCCTCCGTGAGCTGCATTGGCTTCCAGTTGCCCTCCGGGTGAGATTCAAGGTGCTGGTGATGACCTATAAAGCCCTAAATGGCATGGGTCCGGACTACCTACAGTCCTGTGCACTCCTGTCCTGTGCACTCCCACAGAGAGGGCCTCCTCAGGGTGCCGTTGGTCAGGGATTGCCGGCTGGCGGCCCCCAGGGGTAGAGCATTCTCTGTGGGCGTGCCAGCCCTTTGGAATCAACTGCCTGTTGAGCTCTGGACAGCTCCCGACCTTCGCTCTTTCCACCGTGACCTGAAGACTTGGTTGTTTGAACAGGCCGGCCTGGACTAAGGGTTTGAGTTTATTTTAACTATTTATTGTTAGGGCCAATTAATTTAATTTTCTTTTTAACTTTTGTATGTTGCATTTTATTGCCCTGTACACCGCCCTTAATCCTTTGGGAGAAGGGCAGTATAGAAATTTAATAAAATAAATAAATAAATGTGTGAACACAACCCCACTTTAATTGGCATATTTCTTTTAACATTTCTTAGGCACCTAGACGCATGCTTGAATGGGCAGTCATAAAATCTGAAATCATAAAAATAAATATAAGTTGCCACGTACATTAAATAGAAGACAGATTGAGGTAACCGTTTTCAGTTTCCTCCTGAAACTTTACACCTGCCCAGATCAGTCAGTCCATTCTAAATATTCTGTTTGCCTATTCAAAAATCAGCCTGACAAATCCTTGAGAGAGGGGACTGGGCTTGTGCTGGATGCCTAATGGATTGATTGATCTTTTTTTAAAAAAAAAATCAGCTTGGGCTAGAGGCCTCCACAATCTAGCACTGGTTTGAGTTAGAAGGACTTTATTTCTGTTATATGAGTGAGGAAAGCAAACACGCCTTCGGTATCTTCTACATATATTTCTCGTTCTCTTTTCAAAGCTTTGCCTCACCTTTTAAAATATAGTAATTTCAAAGTTGAGCCATAAACTTCAGCTTTGTCTCCTTGAGTTCTTGGATACAGCTGTTTGGCATAGAGTAGATAGGTTTTAAAATGCCATCTTTGCTGCAAGGCAGGGTTTAATTTCACCATTTCGGGGGGGGGTTGTGTGTGTCTGGAATCCTATCTCTGCCTTCTCATAAAGTTCTTTGTCACACAGGAAGTCTTATTTATTATACAGGAATGCTGAAAGCATTTTTTTCCCCACCCTCCTCTCTTTGATTTTTATTGCTTTAGCTTTGAGTCCTTTGTGCCTCGTAATTATACATCTTGCCCCGTGCCTTGTTTTTCAGAATGACTAATGTCAAATATGTATACAAGGAAAGGGAAGCTTATAAGATTAATAATTAGCAATTAGTGTTAATTAAGATAATTATTTCAATAATAAGATATCTAAATCAGTAGTAAACAAATCTCAGGAATATGTTGTGGGTAGTTAATGTGAAGGAGAATGGAAGGAAATAGAGCAGTGATATCATATCACAAGATTAAAAAGAAATGTCAAAGGTATTTTAAAGAATTATTTTTGAGCCTTGGGGCGTGATGGACGTATCCAACTGGTTTTGCCTCTTGCAGAGAATCTTCACCCTGTGCCACGGATTGCAACAGAGAACTGAGAAGAGGATCGACCCTGAAACTGGATCCTGCTGATTAAAAACTTCCATTGCTGTGAAACTGGCTGCATCTCCAGTGGTGCTGGGGAAAAGCCACAAGGGCAGAGGTAATTTGAAAGAAATATAAATGACTGTTGTTGGTGTTGTTACAAAGAATTGTAACTAGGGCCAAAGACTTGGGCTATAAAAAAGCTGGATGACAAGTAGAGAGTAGCAAAAAGATACCACCTAGTGCTTATCCGGGGTTTTGTTCCACCCAGGCCTAGTAGTCTAATTAATAACATTGTCTCTTGCTAAATCTCTTGCTTTTTTTTATTTTGACAACACCTGTCATGTCACTGCTTCTGCTCCTATAATGAGGTACCAACTCAAAATAAACCATTGTTAACCACTTGTTTTACTGGTTTAACCTGGAACACATTTTTTAGGCTTTCTGCTAACATATTTGTAATGGAAATTCTTTCATGGGTAGCATTGCCTAATTACCAAAATGGCACTGCCTTTTAACAAACTATTAATGGCTGATAACTACCTACTTTCAGAAAAAACAAACAAAAAAACAACCCAGTCTTAGTAGGCTTGTACCTGCCTCTCCAAGTTTTCTCTTAATGAAAAGAGGAAGTATTCTCCCTTCACCTAGGGGGAGGGGGGGAATTAAGGACTAGATATAACAGTGACAACTCCCGACAATATATGTGATGATGTCATCATGCAGAATGCCACCATTATGGCTTCTGCCTAATGTCTCTAGACATTAAATAAGCTGCCACGTTTCTGTGATGACTTCATCACGCACAAATAGTCATTTGACTATCCTGTTCAGGTGGTACAGAAGACCAAGTGAATGGAATAAAACATAAGGAACATAAAGAATTCAGCCCTCTGTTCCATGGCTACCAATATATCTTCATTCTGTTGAATTATGTAGTTTGATCATGAGAATAAATCATGGCACTGATTTGAACAGAAGAACTTGCAGTTAACTGAATAAAATTAATAAATTTGAATAATAAATAATAAAGATTAATAAAATTGGAAACAGGCTTCTGGAGGATGCATCAAAGAAGTCTACTTAAATCTAACAGGAACACAGTCTAGTCTGGCTTTCCTAAATGGATGAATTTGGAAATACCATTGTAGCTCAGGACTTCACAGTAAATGCTGGCAAAGATCTCAATTTGCAATTCAAGATAGGCTTCTTTTATACCAACATTACTGCTTATAGGCCATTTTATGAGGACTGAATATTGATATTCAATCCATTATTATATGCTTATTTCTTTCCATGTATCAGGACTAAAAATATTGATTTGAGCATATGCCAATAAAATACTGATCAATTTTGCTGCTCCCTCTTCCCCCACCTGCTTTGCTTCAGTAGTCTCTGAAAACAACTTAAAGTCATGCCTAAAACATTTAAAGTCCTTGCTAAGCTGATATCCTTATTCTGTCTATCATGAATCTGGAGCTTAGGTTAAGTAAAAAGACTGCTCCAGATAGTGATCAGTCCCTTGATTCTCAAAATAAGGTCAAGTTTTAAATTATAGCTCGAAAACCCCAAACATTGAAACTAAGTTAATCCTAGGTAATGGAGTAGCATGCTGATTGGGTAAATGCTCATGAGAGTTTTAGATAAAGAAAACCTGTTTGTAATTAAAAAAGGTTTGAGTCAGAAGTAAACTTTGTGGAATTTCCACCCCCTCCCCTTGTTTTCTTCCAGTCTGCTACACGACAGAGAAATACAGTAAGCAAAAAAGCAAAGCTTTTTTTCCCCCTGTCTCTCTCTGTAACAAAAGATAATTCAGGGAATAAAAATCTTCCTAGTATGGCATGAGAAATTCAGACATTTAAGTTTTTTTAAAAAAAAAGCTGATTTGGTTACTTTCAAAAATGTCAAGAAAGGAAGTTGAGAGATTTCGCCCAGTGATCTTGGCCTGAGAGGTGCTACAATTTGCCACAGATGTACAGCCAAGCATTTGGAAGATGTTCACACGTAAAATTATGTACTGAATGTCAATGTGCTTCCTTTCATCAGGGTTAATTGCAAGCTAGTCCTTTCCAATCTGTTTAGTCTGAGTCATACTCTTCTCTACCACCCCTGGGTTTTGTAGTTCTTTCCTTTATTTATCAGCTACAATCTATTGGATGCCATGACTTTGGGTTGGTCATCATACAATAAATCTCCGAATGACTATGTCTGTAAAGGCAGGCAGCTATGCAGCCATGCAAAAGGGGAGCATGGAGAATGGGGAGGCTAATAGACTTGTTTGCTACACTTGTTTGATGCCATCAGTCCACTAGAGGTCATTGTAAGACTCAGCCAGGCTCATGTCAAGATTTCTCAGTAGTTTGGTTCAATAACCCTAACCCTGTGTTCATTGTTGTGAAATCTGAATGGCATTTAGGAAGGAGCTGTTGAGGGAAAAACCTCACTGTAAACATCCAGCTCAGCAGTTAAAAAGACAAACCATGCTGGAATGACTCACAGAAGAGCTAAAAATAAGACAGCATTTATTGTAATTGCATTACATAAAACTAAGATGAGCCTGCATTTGGCACATTATTCATTTAATTTTATGTCCAATTTATATTCCACTGTTCTGTGCAATCAAATACTCACAGAGGCTAACAGGAACAAAAAGTTTTAAAACTTACATTCCCGCTGATTCAAAATTAATTAACAATTAAAACCCTGATCAAAGAGAGCAGTCTTATTAATTAAGAATTAAAAACCTGGCTGATCTTCCAAAGACAGAGAGCAGGAGCCAAGTATTCTTAACAGGGTGCTTTCCATAGGCTGGGAGCAGCACTGGAGAACAGCGCCAATCCCACATATCAAAAGAACTGAGGCGTCTTCAAAAGGGCCCCTCCTGCAAATTTGCACTGAAAGAAAATATGAGACATAGTTTCTCAAGTGGGAGCCGGTTTATTATAGTGTTAAGGCATCAGGTTGGAAGCTGGAACACTGAATTTGGGCCCTGCTTTGTGCAGAAAGCCAATTGGGTGACCTTGGGCCAGTCATTCTCTCTTAGCTCTGAGAAATGGACAATAACAAACCACCTCTGATAATCTTACCAAGAAAACTGCAAGGACTTTTCCAAAACTGACTTGAAGGCACAAAAGAAAACAACAAAAAAAATAATAATCAAGTAATCAGCACTAACTTGTTCAAAGATCAATCCCGGCATTTCAAATTGTGCCCAGTAAGCAGTTGGCAGATCTTTTAGTACAGGCCACACTGATCCCAGTATTAGTTTAACAGACTAGCTGCTGAATTTTGTACCACTTGCAACTTCAGGACTCTTTTCAAGGATATCAAATACTAAGTGTTTTGCAAAATGAATAAACAGATTCAGCTAATTCAGGAACAGTCAAAGTTCAGATGCTAACTGCAAGGGTGTAAAATAGGCCTCACCACAGCCGCCGCATATAAAACTGAAGACAGCTGAGGATCAAAGGATATACCCAATTGCAGACCTACTGTCTTGGGAAGGCTGCAGCCCTCATCCAACAGTCTGAACTTCAGTCCATGTCCAGTTTCTTAATAACCAATGGCATTTCCCTCTAGTCTGGATTTAATTTCAGCTTGTTTTCCCTTTTCTAGCCTATAGCAATGTTAGCATTTGACAGTACAATTCACATTATCTTTATCAACACAAATTTCATAGAAATGGGAATGTTGTGGAAAGGGGCAATTAAAATGATGGAGGAGTTTCTTTCCTCGCTGAAAGAGCCCCTTTTCAGCGAGGAAAGATATTTCATAGTTCTTCATTTGGAGGGAATACCCGACTAGCTAGTGGTTCAGGAAGATGAAATCCTGCAAAAGTGTGCAAATTTTATCAATACATGAAGAAAATTATTTTAATTCCTTGAATCATTTTCTTATCATAGGATGCAGAGGGTAATGTTCACCATGGTAAAACTGATGAACTTATAGAAACTATGGGCAGGGAGGCCAACACAACCTCATGAGGAGGATCATGGTTTTCATAATATAAATATATTGTTTCAGAAGCCATGTTGGGCAATGCTAGATCCAATTGGTGATCACATGTAGCCAGTGGTGGGATTCAGCCGGTTTGCACCAGTTCGGGAGAACCAGTATCTAATTTTTTTTTTAGTTTTTGAGGAGGCCTTGCAGGCCTAGAATGGCCTGCCAGAAGTGCATGGATGCCACTGCCGAAAGTCTGTTCTATGCCTTGGAGGCCTGGAAGAGGCCTCTGAGGCCTAGAATGGCCCCCCAGAAGTGCATGGATGCTACTTCTGGAAGTCCGTTCTAGGCCTTGGATGCCCAGGCCTGCATCCACTCAAAGAATCAGTTCCCACCTCTCCATGTAGCCCTTTTCAATACAATTCAGCAACAGTCCATTTTCAGGCAAAAAGAGAAATAAGTCGAGCATTCTCAGTATCTGTCCATGGCACTGTATCTAAAGCAGTCTCTTTAATAGCCAATCATTTGAAAATTCCTAAATACATTTTATAACTCCATTGTGTATAATCTTATTAGTGATTCCTTTACATGTAGTATTTAATATCTACATCTCAGAAAAAGAATAAATGCCTAGAAGTGTATAGAAGCAGAAATCTGAAACAAATCCCAATATACAATTATTGTGTTCAATGGAAACCACACATTTGGAAACTCAGCTTCATAGCAGAGATACCTATTTCCCACCGATATGCATTTCCCTACAAATAGAGAAATGGTACCAAAAGTATTCTGTATGGAAAATTATTTTAAGTCATTTATAATAACATTCAGTTCAAAACACAACTAACATTTAAAGCCAAGGCAAACAAAAAACAATTGCAACCAGAATACACTGTAAATTGTAACGTACTAACCTGGTTAATGCTGGTCTGTGACCATAATAAAATTATTATTATTATTATTATTATTATTATTATTATTATTATTATTATTATTATTATTATTATTATTATTAAACTGGTACACAAAAATTTACTCTAAAAATATATTTAAAAGGATCTTCCTTTTTACAGTGAAAGGAATTGAATTCAACATCATTCCTTTGGGGGGGCGGGGGGAAGCAATAACAGTGGGTGTGGTTTGCTACAGAGAAAACCTATGTTTCTTGAGACCAAGGCTTCTGCCATAGTTTTTAAGTCCCATGTGCTCTAGATGGGAGCAAGTGATCCCTAATAAAATCTGATTCTAAGCTATGTATGGCTTTAAAGGCAAAATGCAGCCTTCCGATTTGGCCATAGAAGCAAATAGAAGCGAGTGGAATTGATATATGATCTGAGACATATGCTTTGACTTGCAACTACCAGACAAAAGTCTGGTCGCTGCATTTTGGACTAATTGAAGTTTCTAAACTGCCTTCAAAGTCAGCCACTGTGTAAAATACAGTGTACGATAATAATCCAGGCTTGAGGTAAGAGCAGCATGGAAGACAGAAGCCAAACTCCCTTTAATAGGATAAGATTGCAGTTTATTAGCCAATGTTCATAAGATGTTCTGCAACTCTGAATGGAGCCTTAATTAATAGTCCCTCTGTCTTGTGTTATTGGTTATTTATTTCTCGCATCCATTTTTATACCATTTCACACTGAAGTAGGCAATGGAACAGAATGCAGATGAATAAAATAATTATTTAAAGTATGTTCAAAACAGATAGTGGAACAGCATGTGCATTTTTAAAAAGTTGACAGAAGGAATGTGGGAGGGATCATCCACAACCAAAGTAAGACCTGGCTAGAGAGAGAAATTAGATCTGCTGTTTGTCTCAAGGCAATTGCAAAATAATCAGGGAGCAGCAGACATTAAGATCTGTCCTTTGTTATGGTCATATCCATTCCTCATCACCTTTGAGATTTCCAGTGCTATTCCCTCTCAGAGATGGAAGCTGGACCTATCAATCTGCCCCAGACACTAATCCACTCCGCTGAGTTTCAGAGAAACCTTGGGCTCTTTCGTGATGGGCAGCTCTTTTGCAGCAAATGTGCCTTGAATGTGATCACTCCTGTGTGGACTTTTTCTGAATGATGATCTCAGAGGATTACCTGATTTACCAAGATACACTGGAAGATGAAGCACAGAAAACAATCCTTAGAATGCCATTAGAGGAAGCTAGGAGTGAGCCCATACTACTGGAAATTATTGTTCTGTACCAGCCTGCTACCGGCCCTGCAGAAAAGGCAGGGACAACCCCTTTTACAAGAAGGCAAGAGGCTGGAACTAAGCCTGCCAAATTTATGGATACAAAAACAAACAGAACAAGACAAGAACCATGAAACAGGAGCTATTCAAGCGGTTGCCTTCAGCAAACCAGCCCTCCCACGCATTCCCCTTTTATACAGTTCAGGGCGTGGCTTCTCTCTGCCTCCTTCCAAGGTGCCCCATTGCCTTCCTCTGTTTACTCCTGATTGACTTCTTCCTGCGTTGGGCGTCCTTGAACAGGGCCAGCTGTGGGTCATCTTCATCCAAGCTGTCAGGCTCACACAGCTGGGTCTGCGTCGTGACCAGGTGGGAGGGGCCTGGCTGAGGTCTCTCATCAGCAAGCTCTCCAACCCCCTCAGCAAGCTCTTCAACACCCCCCTCCTCCTCTGAGTCGTCCGACCCAACTGCCGAACCCACAGGCTGACCCTGAATCACAACAATTATACACGGCAATAAGAATGGCAAAATATAATTAGTTTTCTGCTTCTTACTACATTTGTAGATAACTGGCCAGTGGCCTCGTTCAAAATAACTTTTTTTTTACTTGAAAAGAGTCAGTCTACGGGGTTACTGTGAGGATTATTCTAGGTATCTGTCAAATAAAATCACTCAAATCTGCTCTGAGCTGGAGTCTGGCTGACTGAGGGAGAGTCTTGCCATCTTATTTTGTAAGACTTTGAGCGTGCAAATCTTGAAGGAGGGAACAGGATCCTCAGGACTGTAAATCTGGCAACCAATATGTTAGATTAAAGGTGGTCCTCGACTTATGATTGCAACGGAGCCTGAACACAGCAATCATTAAATGTCACAGTAGTTAAGCAAACTAATGCTTCACTAGGGGTGCAGTTTTACTGAAACCTAGAAATAAATGCTAGCTTTTGGCAAAACCACTGGAGATCACAGTTACGTGACCTCAGGATGTTGCAAAGAGCCATAAATGCAGCCTCATTGCTAAACAACCAAATCTTGGTCATGTGATCAGAGAGGATTTTTATTTTATTTTATTTTAATCCCATTTATATCCCGCCCTTCTCCAAAGACTCAGGGCGGCTTACAATTTAAGCACAAACCAACGTGCTTAGCAATAAGCTAAGGATGGGGGAGGCAACCATCGGAACTTCAAATCTGGGCCATAAGTAACCTCAAGGTAGGTTTGTTGTAAAGTCAAGGACTACTTGTAATGTCCCTTGTGGTTGTTCAAGGCCTTCTGGGAGATGATTTGTAGTTTAGTCCAAGAAATGATCCTTACATTATCCTTAGCTAACAGAGTAGTTCTATCTGCCTTGAAGGTAGTGCTATAATGCCTTTTTAAGAACCATCACCCATCCCAATTCTGTTGGCTGATTTCTGATCAGTTGCATTTTCAGAAAGAAGCAGTTTATCTAATTTTTTTCAGACTTGAATACAGCATTGTCCACACTTAAGGATACCTTTTACCAGGCCCAGATGGGATGGTGCAATTATCCAGTCTTTTTGTGACCTTTCAGCAACTTTTGATATCATTGACCATAGTATCTCGGACTGGCTACAGGGGTTAGGGCTAGGGGAGGCACAGTGTTACAGTGTTTCTTTTCCTAGCTTTATGGTCAATTAAAGTTGAAATTGGCAGGAGGAGAAATTGAGTTTGAGACCACTATAGTATGAGGTTCTTCAAGGCTAAGCAATCTCACCACTCCTATTCAGCATCTACCTGAAGTTGCTAGGCAACGTCATTCAACAGCATGAGGTCCAGTGTCATCAATATGCCAATGATACCCAGTTGAACATTTGAACCCCTGGCCAGTCAAGTGATGCTGTCAAAGTCCTATTGTAATGTCTGGGAGCTGTAAATCATGGCTGGCTGGGAAATTGTGAGAGTTAAAGGCCACATATTTTAAGTTACCAAGTTTGAGTAATACTGCTCTAAATTAAGAAATAATATGACACAGTATTCTGCAAATTGAATTAGGATTTTAAAGACTGGATTTTGGCCAGGATGCTTATTTAGTAATCCTGAACTATCCTTTTTCTCAGCCTAATTCTCTGGATAGGTTGTTATGAGGATAAGGCAGAGAGAATCTATTGGTACCATCTTCATCACCATCACTAACAACATTGTAATTTGTTTTGGTCCATTAACTACTGGCATGTTTCTCTGGTAAAGTGACTGTTTTCTGGAATAAAATTTCTCCTGAAATCCAGATGGCACTCATCTTGCTGAAAGTCTTGAAGACCTGGCTCATCACACAGGCTTTTAGTAAGCATGATTGAACCTCCCTTCTGGGCAGTGTAGGTTTGCATCTTGATGTTGCCAGGCTTTTGCTATTGTCTTTTCCATTATTATTATTATTATTATTATTATTATTATTATTATTATTATTATTATTATTATTATTATTATTATTATTCATTGCAAAGTCAGCCAGATGTTCAGACTGGGTTTGGCATTTTTGTCTACCTACTGAGTCCTTACCAAGGACCTGAGATTGGTAGATCTGGATATTTGATGGTGTTACAGATATTGTCACAGGATGGAAGCTGTTCCCAGTAAAGCTGTCTTTTGCAATTGACTGATGTTGATTTTGTCAATGCCAATGGTATTCAAGTGATGCTCCAGTTGTCTTGGGAATGCACCCAAGGGGCCTATTACTATTGGTACTACAATTGCTTGCCTTTGCCACAGTTGTTCTCTTTCTATTTGTAGGTCTTTGTATTTTGTTATCTTCTCCAATTCCTTCTCTTCTGTTCTACTATTTCCAGGCACTGCCACATCCACTATCCAGACTTTTTTGTCCTTATCGATAATAGTTAAGTCCAGGGTGTTATGTGGCAGGTGCCTGTCTGTTTGAATTCTAAAGTCCCAGAACAATTTAACTTCTTCATTTTCTATGACTTTCTCTATTTTATGGTCCCACCAGTTCTTGCCTGCAGGCAAATTATATTTCTTGCAGATCTTCCAATGCACCATTGTTGCTACTTTGTCATGCCACTGCTTGTAGTCAGTCTGTGCAATCTTCTTGCAGCAGCTTACCAGGTGGTCCACTGTTTCTTCAGCTTCTATGCATAGGCAGCACTTACTGTCTGTTACTGTCATCTCAATTCCAGCTTTGTATGCAGAAAGCAGATAATAATAAGATATGGCAATGGCTAAGACCAGGAAAGTTGAGGAAAGAGATCAAGAGACTAATTGTGGCTGCACAAGACCAAGCCTTAAGGACAAATAGCAATAGCATTTAAACTTGTATACTGCTTCACAGTGCTTTACAGCCCTCTCTAAGCAGTTTACAGAGCAACATATTACCTCCAACAATCTGGGTCCTCATTTTACCGACCTCGGAATAATGGAAGGTTAAGTCAATTTTGAACCAGTGAGAATCAAACCTCTGGCAATTGGCAGAATTCTTTTATTCTTTAGTTAGAGGGCTTTGTTCTTCCTAAGGCAGAGGAGAGGGTGCCTGAAAACAGTTTTATATCTCTGCTGGATTCCTCTATTGCCAACTCCCCCTGGTTTGCCTCTACATTCTGAGTTACTTCTGGCAAGGCTTTGATTTCTTTTCCCTGGGTAAACCTTTGCAGTTCTTCCAATTCTGCTTCTGTGAATACTTTATTTCATATTATAAATCAATGTTGATCTGCTAGCCTCTGTTCTGTTATTTCTGATTCTGGATGCTGTTCTCTCCAGAACTGGCACATTCATTTCAAATATCCTCTTCTTGTTGGACTTGATCTGTAATAACAGATTATTTCTTTGTTTTCAATGACTGTATATTTGCAATGGGTAAACACCTTTTCTTCCAGTAGTTCTGCAGCTGGGGGCCCTGGTTGCTCAGCCAACAGTCCTGAGTCCTGTAGCCCATTTTTCACCAGATATCCAGGATCTCCAACATCTAGCACAGACCTTATTAACCCGACTGACATCTGAGCTGGTATGGCTTTCTGAAATTTACATCTCACCACATTTTTAATGGGAGAGACACTCTTTGTCTGACTCCTCTGCTGAGACTTGTCCAGTATGGTTGAACCTCTGGCATAGCTCTCATCTTCCTCAGAGCATATGAGCTTCACAATCATGTCAAGGTAGTGCCTCACTGGGGGATTATTGTTGTTATTGTTTTGTTATTGTTAGGGTTATTATATCACTTTGTTGTTCAGAATGTTTTTAATATGAAAATTATCCAGAGTTACTGGGAGCTGGGTAGTGTGAAAAAATTATTAAATAAAGGAGGACTTCCAGTTTGCTGCCTTGGCTGCCTTGGCCTCTGGAAGGCGAGCTCCATCTTCCATGTCCAATTTTGCATTGCTGGGGGACCCTGGAAAGGGTTGAAAGTTGCCCTGTAGGGGCGACAAGCAAGGAGGGGATCCCCGCTTAATCGCGGGAGGGCAGCAGCCCTTCCGCTTGATCTGGGGCAGCCCTCCAAACCAGCAAATGAAACACCGGCCATAGAAATATGGCTCGTCACTAGGCTGCAAACAGCCAAAGTCAAACTTACCACCAGGCAACTATAAAGCAGTGCGGATGAGATCTGAACCTCTCTTCAATCCTAATTATTTTTTTTACCTGTATAAGCTGCCCAAAGTATTTCACCCCCTGTGGAGAGAGGGAAGGGAAAATCTATGCCACCCTCTAAAAATGTGGTGACTGACTATCCAGGGGAGTTTAAAACATTGGAAGAATAACCTGATTTTAACTGGATTTCTATCTTTCTAAAATTTGAGGACTAAAAGACTTCTTATTCTTCTTGAAGATTTGGGTTTTTACTTACAAAAAAGAAGTAAAATTGGAAAAAGGACTATAAAAATTTTAGACTTAAAAAAATCCTAAACAGTATGGGCAATATCTTGTGGCTAAACCTGATATTACAACCTCTTATTATAATCTCAAAGAGATTTGGCTTGAAGCCCAGACTATAGATATGACTTTTGTAACCTTGGCAGTTATCAGCAGTGAGAAGCCCAGCTGTGTTCTATACTCAGTGATAAAATTATTTTCATTCTCTGATTATAAAGCTTTTAATTCATACCACTAAGAGAACATTGATGAAGATCAGGAACAGATTCTATCTATGTTGAAAGCAATTTATGAAACTATTCTTAAAGCCTCTGATGAAATAAGAAGCTACAGAAAAGAACAAGATGTCAGTCTAGATATACGAACCCAAACTTTGATTACAACTAAAGAATCAACTACACAGAATATAATATGATAGAATAATATGATAGAAGATTCAACTGATCAACAAACACAGTTAATGGAAAACTCAGAAAAGGGACTGACAACATTGAAAATGGAAAAGACTTTCTATATAAACCAGAAGAAACCTGAGGATCAAGAAGAAGAACAGACTGAAGGGAAGATAAACATTGCAGGACAACTACACCGAGAGGGAAAAATAGAGAGACAATCTGTTAGTCCCTCCAAAAAAAATGGTGACTGGATGGCCTTTCTTATTTCAAACAATATATATAATAACAGAGGGAGATGTATTCGATGATTTAAAAGCATAGATATGGAAGGCAAGTTGGCAAGGAAAGAAAGCTAGAGCAAGGCTGAAGAAAATTGGGGTTTTGATTTATTAGTGAGGATTAAAATAGAATATATTCGAATAGACAAGATGTGTACTTTGAACACTAGATTTTGTTATGAACTGAGGAAGAAAAATTTGGTCATTTAAAACTTGGAAGTATAGATA
This sequence comes from Vipera ursinii, assembly GCF_947247035.1. Lineage (NCBI taxonomy): Eukaryota > Metazoa > Chordata > Lepidosauria > Squamata > Viperidae > Vipera > Vipera ursinii. Next base: position 95,123,683 of record NC_139513.1, on the reverse strand, counting down.
TTAAAAGTTAAATTTGAACAGTGATTTGTTTATAAAGGTTGAATGTAAAACTAATTAAGATTATATATATATATATTGCTAAAATATATTGATAAATGTAATAAACATGTTTTTACTTAGCTGATATAATAAAAACTACTAACTTAAATATGAGATAGTAGACATTAAGAGAAAAAGAGAGGAAGTATTTTATGTTGAAACAAGAGAAAATTTGGTTACTAAATTTAAGACATTTGGAAATTAATAGAAAATAAGAATGTTATATTGTATTATTAATTAGTTGGTGTAAGATGGTGAGAAATAGAATATATCCAAATAGATAATATGTGTATTCTGAACATTAGACTTTGTGATGAATTGTGATAAAGGGAACTTTGGTTACTTAAAACTTGGAAATTATTAATAATAAATGTTAAATTTAAATATTAACGTGAAACTAAATATTGGGGAAAACTAATTAGGACATTGATTGTCTATAAAGACTGAATGTTAAAAAAACCAGGATATGTATAAACTAAAAATTATTGATAAATATAAGAATGTTATTTTTATTTAATTGATATAATAAGAATTGTATTAGTTTAAACAGGAGACAGTAAATATTAAGGGGAAAAGAGAGGAAATATTTAATGTAGTAGTTTGAGACTTGTACTAAAGATACTTGTATGTCATTGAATTATTGATTAACTCAGCTGCCACGTTGCTTTTTAAATACTTAAATATAAAACTAGAAAATCAATAAAACATCTTTTTAAAAGAATTATTAAATAAATACATTTCCCCACTAGTGACTAGTGGTACCCTCCAGCATCATTCAGCCATTCTTCAAGTGATAGAAGGCCAGTCTCTGAGGTGGTACACAATGGTTGGATGAGTCTGGAAGACATTGTGGGGAAATGAACTAAAAGATCTGTCCATCCAGCAAAGTGAAATGTCATACTACTTTTGCATGCAAAGGATTTTGTCCATAACTAAAATTGCCTCCTCTTCAATACAGAAAAATTGCTACTGAGCTTCATTTATTGGAAGAACACATCATAATAAGTTGGTCAGTTTCCCCTTATCTAAGGCTCCCTAAGTGTGTGGAAGTACTATCCCAAGCATTTCTAGCAAATTTGGTCAACTGCAGTAAAATGATTTGCATACAAGAATCTGCTGACATATTTATATTGAATTCTCAATTTGATTGTGGTTTTTTTATTATTATGGTTTGTGGGGGTGGGGAAAATCTGATGAAATGACTTTTAGAGGCAATTTTTACCAAAAAAAAAAAAAAGATTCTGAAGTCAGTCTTTCCAACTCACATAATGAGTCCCATATAAATCAGTGGCACCATTTATAATTAAGGATGGGTTTAGAACAGAGCTTATGCTCATAAAGTACCTTGAGGCCATATACAAAGTACAAGAGAGTATCAACCATGGTTCTATGTTTTACTTGACTCCAGCTGTTTGAATGCAAATCTTTGCTGGTTATAGGTAATTTTTGCTCTAATTCATTAAGAGTTAAAGGAAGTCCTTTAGCCATTAGATTCCTGTCATTTCCACCGAAAAGGAAGCCTCTGGCATGTAACTAGATATCCGCTGTTTTTAAGTCCTGCTGATCTTTGACTTTAAACTTCTGGACAGTATTAATTTCCATTTAATTTAAAAACATGCATGGCATTCTCAGCCTGATTAAGTTACAGGGAAAGAACACCAATATGCTTCCTGTTGAAAGTAATAAAGGAAATTGTTCCTTCCTTATCGATCTATCAATTATCAATAGTTAGGTTTGCCAGGAATTGGACATGGAAATATTTCATACCAGGATGTAAATTTGTAAAAGAATCAATGCCATTTCTTTTAAGAGAAGGAGAATCTTAAAACTCATGAAAGGTGAGATTGCATGGCTAAAATCCACCCCTGACTTTTGGCCTCTAAGTCCAAGCTGCTATCTAATATAGCACTATTTATCATTGTGGTCAACCATATACCTCTGAAATAACATTTCTAATTCAGGATACAGAACAAGCCAAGGAAAAGTCAATAGGCCAAGTGGTGGTGGGTTAAACATCTAATTTAGAAATATTGCACACTCTATGTAGTTGCTAAACTGTATTTCAAAACTGGATCTCTACACCAAAGGGAGGATCAAGCTATTAGTAGCAGTTATCTCTGGGGTCTCTGTTAGAAGATATAAAATCAGGAGGAATCACTGACCTTGCAAAAATTTAAAGAGCTATAGCCGTCTCCTGAAGATGTACCTTTTTACCAAGACTTGCAGATATTTCCCCGGTTTTCCTTTCTTTCAATGATAGCCTTTAAGTCTGTTACTTGTTGGTATGTAAGAAAGCTATAGAGAAAAGTGGGCAGAATTATTTGAGAAATCCAGAAGCCTTAATATTATTGGCATAGTAGTCTTCTACTTACTTTCTTTTAACACATTTACCCCTGTTCATTCGTTGTCTCTGCTGGTTACCAATTTTTGTTGGGGCTAACATCTCCCCTCAGATTTTTGAAGAGCAATTTCATTTCACATATATTAGCACTGGAAATGGAAGCGCAAATTGTGGGGAGGTATGTTCTTCTAGCCATATAGAATCAAGACATTAGGCTTTTTATTATTGTCTGGCAATAGCACCTTGAACTATTCATACAGAAAATGCACAAAGACACTACCGGTATTTGGTGCAGTTTTTGATAAGGACCCATTTCTAGTGTGGGAAATTCCCATGTAGTGGAGCTGCTGCAGCCCTAGTGAACAATTCAAGATCCATTTTAAGCAGCAAAATAATAGATGTTTTGTGTGCATTAAAAAGGGGGAGTGAGTAGGCTTTGTCTATAACTCTGCTGTCTACGCTTCTTCATTGCAAAGTCCATCCACCACTGTCTTAGTCCTTCTACCTGGGTCCTTTTAACTGGAGGCTGAGTTTGGCAACTTGTGCATAGGAAACAAACACAGGAAATCTATCTCATGGAGAGATTGATTTTCCTATTTATACACTGAAAAGACTAAATGATAAAAAATACTTTTGGTAGCACACAGAAAAAACAAAAATAAAGAAAATAAAAGACATTACAAGCTTCCATAAGAGTTTTTTATTCTACTATTATGCAAATGCTGAAAACATAACAATATTTGTCCATTTAAAAAATCCAGGTTTTGGAATACTGTCCCAAAAGGCATACTGTTTTTTCCTGGGCACTTCAGATCAGGTGTGAAAATTGTACTCTGAACTCTCTTTTAAAGAGCACTAAAATTAGCAGAAGATGCTGGTTTGGCAATTCCATCCAATGTTTCTTAGATCCTCTGGAATCCTGCTTTAAATCAGGGCCGGCTGGGAAAAACTAAGAGCTGAAGGCCATACATTCTGAGAAATATGGTTCTAAATTAAGAGGTAATATAAGACAGTATTTTGCATATTGAATTGGGATTTCTAAAACTGGATTTTAGCCAGGAAGCTTATTTAGTAAACCTGAGATATCCCTATTTCTCAGCCTGGTTGTCTGGATAAGTTGCTGTGAGGATAAAGCTGAGAGAATCTGTTGCTGCCATCATCACTATCACCAACAAAATAATTTGTCTTAGTCCATTAATAATTCAAAAAATCACAAAGCAGTAGCAAATTCCCCTCTGCATCAGTAACATTAAATGTAAGTACAGATTCCCTGGATTTGATAATCCATAAATGGGAACTTTCCTATTCTGACAAACTAGTTCATATGTAAGCAACTGACAGAGCAAAATTCTGCATTGATTGAAAATCCAAATTTGTGGTCATTTAAGTTACACTTAATTTCTTAACCAGAATGGGTCAGATCATGTTTCTCAGTCAAAGCTACAGTAGTTGTTAATGTCTGCCAAGTGCTGACCCAGCAAACTATCATTTTAACACACTCTGCATGGCCACATCTAAGATTAAGTTTAACTAGCATTGTTTTCCTATATGGATGCCTAACCATGGTTTTGCTCTTGCTGATGAGCTGCGTGCTGATCAGCAGGTTTCTGCTGCAGCTTTGGAGTCAGAAACATTGTTTATTATTTCACTCCCTGTTCCAAAGCTGAGAAAACATTGTTTATAACAAACTTCAAAAGACTGTGTTACAGATATCAAGCCCATATTGTATGAGCTTTTGCCAAGTCAAATTAGGTTATTTCACTTGATATTAGGTTTGACAAGCAAAGAGACTGTGAAAACCAGAATTCCAGCAGGGTGTGCCTTCTGTAATTCTGAAATATACTGAAATATATATATTCTATGAGTGCATGTACGTGCGTATGCACATATTCCATCTCATGAATTCTATCTCATATGTGTTTTAACATTTTCAACAGTAGCTCTACTCCCTACTGTAAGATTAGGTTACTGCCTATATTCATCTTGTCTTCAAATGTGCCTTATTCTATCATAGTCTTTTCTAAGATCAAAATTATTCTCTAATGTGGATAAATTAAACAGACTGTTTTGGCTTGAAAACTAGTCCTTTCAGATGGCATGTCTCCATGGCTTGGCTCTGTTATTGTGCTAATCTTGAGGACCAATGTTTAACATGGGCTTTCTTTTTACTCTCAAGATACCTACAGACATAATACAGGACATTTTGGAGAAAACATTTAACATGGAATTTGCCACTGACAAGTGAATCGTTGAATAAATATCATAGCAGACAGACTATCTTAATGTAGGGAGCAGTAGTAATAGTGCTAACAAGCCTAAAACGCCCGGGAAAAAGGTAACAAATCATACTGCATTGACTTGAACTCTTTGTTGGGTAGCAGTTCTCAATATTCCTAAGTAACCCAGAAAGTCAAGGGCTCTTAAGTAGAAACAATGAGGATAGAATTTGGGACCATCGTAAGTTGTGCTTTTAAGGAGCAGAATTGAGCACGTTCAAGGCATGGAGACATAACAGATGGTAAATGTGCATAAATATAGTTCTTTCTCATTGGCCCTTCACTTTTGTTATGCTCAAAAGGACATTATTTTAGCTTTTGAAGCTAAAATAAAAATCCATCCATTTTGAAAGAGAAACTACCATTCCTTGGAAGTTTATTTAAATGTGATATAAGCGTACAGTATATTGAATCACTATGTGCATTTCAATAATAATAATAATAATAATAATAATAATAATAATAATAATAATAATAATAATAATAATAATAATAATAATAATAATTTTATTTGTATACCGCCCTTCTCCCGAAGGACTCAGGGCAGTGAACAGGGCAAACATATAAAAATACAGGAATACAAAAACTAAAAAAGAATTAAACAAGATGCCCAAGTTAAAACAGTAGATTAAAATACATTTAAAATAGCAATAAAACCTAAACCCATTCCCCATCAGGCCAGGCCAGCTTGTTTGAACAAATAAGTCTTCAGATCACGTCGGAAGGAGCGAAGGTCGGGCGCCATCCGGAGCTCAACCGGCAAACGATTCCATAAATCCGGGGCGCCCACAGAGAAGGACCTCCCCCTGGAGGCCACCAGACGACATTCTCTGACCGGTGGCACCCTGAGGAGGCCCTCTCTGTGGGAGCGCACAGGGCGGAGGGAAGTTGACGGAATGTGTCTCCCAATGAGGAAAGAAAAACTGAGGTAATTGAGAGGGGGGGCGATGGAGGTTCAACATAGAGCAAAAAGAAAGCATAATGAGACTAAACTATGTTCGCATAAAAATAACTACAACTCAGTATCCCACCTCACCTTGAGCAATGCTGAGAAACCTTGTACACAAAGTCAATTGATATTTAGCTTATTGACAGAAGCTTGGAATGGGACAACTCGGTGTGGCCAGCTTGGTGAGGCCAACAGCAATAGTGGCGGCAGCTGCTGCTGCCTCCCTGTCACCCATCCCACCTGTCTCCCTGCTGCCTGGAGCTCAGTGGCAGCAGCAATGGGAAAATGGGAAAGCCCGGGCTACTGCTTCCACTCTGCACTCTGTTCACCTGCTCGCTCACCTGCCTGCCAGGTCTCCCTCCGGCCATCCACGGCAAGTTGTTCATACAGTAAGTTGGCCTTGTGGAGTTGTACTGTAGTGACTTGGCGACAGTGAATTGACAGAGGCGGCTTGGCAGTGGCAAGCTGGAGGCAGTGAGCTAACCACAACAAGCTGGCTGTGCCAAGTTGTCCTAGACACTCAGGAACTAGCCATACTCTGGTTGATTGGAGAAACAGAAGCAGAATCTGACTAAGCATTTCTGTCAGATAGCTGGGAAAATAAAACATATATTTTTTTTAAAAAAAATGTAAAGAATTTTAAAATGTTCAAAAATATGGGACAGATATTTTAAAATCATAAATGTGAGAAATATAGTTTTGTAAACATGTCCTGCTTTAAATATATTGTATGAACTAATTGTGGATATTTACCCAAAGGGGGTTAGTTTTTAGCCTAAAATACCTTTGTGCTATTTATGGCTAAATTAACTCCCTTTATCTAGACCCGTACCAATCGGGCTTCAGGCCCGGGTACAGCACGGAGACGGCATTGGTCGCGCTGGTGAATGATCTCTGGAGGGCTCGGGACAAGGGATATTCCTCTGTCCTAGTCCTATTAGACCTCTCAGCGGCTTTCGATACCATCGACCATGGTATCCTGCTGCAGCGTCTCAGGGGATTGGGAGTGGGAGGCACGGTTCTTCAGTGGTTCTCCTCCTATCTCCTGGGACGCTCGCAGTCGGTGTTGGCAGGGGGGCAGAGGTCGACCGCGAGGCCTCTCGTTTGTGGAGTCCCTCAGGGGTCGGTCCTCTCGCCTCTCCTGTTCAACATCTACATGAAACCGCTGGGTGAGATCATTCGTGGTTTTGGAGTTGGGTATCATCAGTATGTTGATGATACCCAACTTTTCATTTCGACCCCAAACCACCCCAGTGATGCCCTCGACGTGATGTCCCGGTGCCTGGAGGCGGTCCGGGTCTGGATGGGGAGGAACAGGCTTCGACTCAACCCTGACAAGACTGAGTGGCTGTGCGTACCGGCATCTCGGGATATTCAGGATATCCCACCCCTCACTATGGGGGGTGAGTCATTACCTCCTGTAGATAGGGCTCGCAACTTGGGAGTCCTCCTAGATTCACAACTCTCCTTAGAAGACCATATTGTAGCTGTGACTAGGGGGGCCTTCGCCCAGGTTCGCCTGGTGCGCCAGTTGCGGCCCTATCTAGACCGGGATGCATTACGTACGGTCACTCATGCGCTCGTGACCTCTCGTCTTGATTACTGCAACGCTCTCTACATGGGGCTACCCTTGAAGACCACTCGGAGGCTCCAACTGGTGCAGAATGCAGCCGCGAGAGTTGTACTGGGAGTTTCCCAATACTCCCATGTCACACCTTTGCTCCGCGAGCTGCATTGGCTACCAGTTGTCTTCCGGGTGAGGTTCAAGGTGTTGGTAATGACCTACAAAGCCCTTCATGGCATGGGTCCGGAATACCTTGGGGAGCACCTGCAGCCGGCGTCAACTTCCCTCCGCCCAGTACGCTCCCACAGAGAGGGTCTCCTCAGGGTGCCACCGGTCAAAGAATGCTGACTGGTGGCCCCCAGGGGGAGGGCGTTCTCTGTGGGTGCACCGGATTTATGGAACCATCTTCCGGTTGAGCTCCGGATGGCGCCCGATCTCCGCTCCTTCCGGCGCGATCTTAAAACCCATCTCTTTAAACAAGCTGGCCTGGCCTGATGGGACGGGGTGGGATTTTTATAAATGAACTTTAATTTTAAATTTGTATTAATTTTATGGGCATTGTTTAATCATGTTTTAATAATTTTAATTTTTGTATCTAGTTTTTATGTATTGCCCTGTTCACCGCCCTGAGTCCCCTGGGAGAAGGGCGGTATATAAATTAAATTAATAAATAAATAATAAATAAACTCCTCCTGTGAACCAAATTGTCCAAATTTGTCCAAATTTGGGGTAGGGTTGGGGGAAATTGTCCAGCCACTTCTGAGACAGGATAGAATGGTCCCATGACATTAGGGATTCTCTAGGCATTGCATCTCTCTTCTCCTTTTTTATTCTATAACCAACATAACTACAGGGGGAAGTTATAGTTAAAAAGAGGCTGAGGGGGTTGGGGTTGAGTAAGGCCTCCTGATTATATCTTTCCTGGTGCTGGCTGTGATATGTCACCACAATTAAAGGCAGGATATGACAGCAGCTTCCTTTAGAGTTAGAAGTTATAAAACAGCTTTTCCCCACAAACTGGGTCACTTGTTTACAGGTCTGAGTTGGAGGAGGGTTCATATTAATAAAAAGAAAAAGAAAGAAAGAAAGAAAGAAAGAAAGAAAGAAATAAAGAAAGAAAGAAAGAAAGAAAGAAAGAAAGAAAGAAAGAAAGAAAGAAAGAAAGTGCCAGTACACAGGAGTTGGTCAATTAAATGGAAGATTGAGTCACTTAATCAGCCATTTTGTGCAATCATAGCATATTGGTTATATATACTGTATGTCAGTTTGTTGTTGTTGTTGTTGTTAGTTGCGAAGTCATGTCCAACCCATCGCAACCCCATGGACAACGTTCCTCCAGGCCTTCCTGTCCTCTACCATCTTCTGGAGTCCATTTAAGCTCACCCCTACTGCTTCAGTGACTCCATCCAGCCACCTCATTCTATCGTCCCCTTCTTCTATTGCCCTCAACCTTTCCCAGCATTAGGCTCTTCTCCAGTGGGTCCTTCCTTCTCATTAGGTGGCCAAAGTATTTGAGTTTCAACTTCAGGATCTGGCCTTCTAAAGAGCAGTCAGGGTTGATCTCCTCTAGGACTGACCGGTTTGATCGCCTTGCAGTCCAAGGGACTCGCAGGAGTCTTCTCCAGCACCACAGTCCAAAGGCCTCAATTCTTTGGCACTCAGCCTTTTTTATGGTCCACCTTTCACTGCCATACATTGCAACTGGGAAGAACATAGCCTTGACTATACACACTTTTGTTGACAGGGTGATATCTCTGCATTACCTTTGAGAAATAGGGATGATATTTTAATATGGTCAGGAAACATGGAATAGGATTGATCCATGATGAATAAGGACAGGATGGAAAATATGCAATATAAGAATTTCTGCCTGTTTGATCTGCAGGATGAGACACAACTTATTGGAAATGACACTCTTGGCTGGAGACTATTTATGAGCTGTGATGAATATTTCTCCATTCCAATGTCTTCCACATAGGTTGGTCATGCTGTCTGGGAAGTAGGGGCATCTAGTCTCAATACATATAAAAATCAACAGGTTAGGAAAAACTATTCTCTTTCCATATTATCCATGCCTGCCACTTTCAAAATTGACTATCCTTTTTATTCCATAAGCAGAAGTCTGGTTGTAACTCAAATGGCAAATGAACAATACATTTTATTCAACAGGCAGAATTCTGGCAAATTTCCCATGCATATGTCAGAGAGAGAAAAGGAGAAAGAGAGAGAGAGAGGGAGAGAGAAAGAGAGAGAAAGAGAGAGAAAGAGAGACAAGGAGAAGGAGAGAGAAAATTACATTCTCCTCAGTGAAGAATGTAAAGTCAGTGAGATACAAGCCACTAAAGTGTAAAGAACCATTACACATGTAGTCATTATACCAGCATGTGCAAATGTTAACTGTCGTCCTCACATCCAACTTAATCAAGTCTAAAAGTGTAACTTCAATGACTTCTGGGGGGAAAAAGGCCACAAGCGTTGGATTCTGGGGATGATTCCACAAAGTTGGGAATCATGAAAGAGGTCTCGGCAGGAAGAGGTGATTATGCTGGGATGTGAGAATTCACCACAAGGACTATTTACAAGCTATACATCCAGCTGTTAATTTCAAGTTATCAAAACCAATCAGCATATCCAACTTCTCAAACAACATCTGATCACCATCATCACGCTGGCAATCGTGTGCTGACAAACATATATAGCAGAGCTGAATTTACTTAAGTATACAGCACTGGTTTCCTTCACTAAACACTAAAATGTGACTTCAATTACCAAGTCAGCTCTTACGCAGTGTTAGAAACTAGGAAAACAACAAAAAAAAATAGTCATGAACTATTACTTGGAATGGAAAATACAGCTGGGGCAAAACAGAAAGGAGTTTCATGTGTTCATATGCAGCAAAAGGAAAAATAAATGGTCTTTGAAAAGGAAAGTTTGCAATAGACTAATTTCCTGATTAATCAAAGCCACATTCCTTCCAGTGTAGCAAGGCTTGTTAATTTTTTGGTGGCCAAGGATACACCTGACAGATTTTTATGGAGACAGGGGCAAAATAGGTAGGGCCCCTGCTTATAGATTGACTTATTGGTTGATTGTCATAATGAATGCATTTATTCATACCTTTTAGATACTAAAAACTGTCTACAGAGAAAATAGAGAAGAAAATTAAATTATCAACTCTCAAAAGGACACCTAGTGAGGCAGCCCAGGTCCACCCTTGACATCAAAAGCTCCATGGAACAGGATTGCTTTAAAAGCTTTCAGAAAGGCAGGGGGGGCTCCCTGAATTAAAGGGCAATGTGTCACACAGGAAGGAAGGGGGCAGAGAAGACTGTAACCAAAAGGCATGCCTTTGGGCTCACACTCACAGAGTGAGCATCCTCAGCAGACTCTTTATATGCATACACAAGCTGAGATTAAATCGGAATGGGAGAGATGATCCTGTAAGTATTAGGGTACTAAGTTGTGTAAAGCTTTGTAGATGTTAACTTACATTTTAGTTTGGATTCAGAAGTCTGTTAGCAGCAATGCAGCAACCAAAGAACAGGTGGAGCACTAACAAACTTTTTTTTCCTATTAGTAAAGGTGCTTTTTCCTATTAGCAAAGCGGCTGAAGCTTGGATTATTTTATTTATCCAATTTGTACAGCTGCCTATCTCATGAGAAGTGACTCTCTTTATATTATGGATTATGGATATGTTTACATTATTGTAGTATGTTCCTTTGCATATGTATGATTGTGATTGTCATCATTGTAAATACTGATTTATTGTTGGTTGTTACATTGTAATTAAAACTAATTTTATTGGATTAAAAAATATAATTATTGTGTCCTTTTTTTGATGACAATGTGTAGATATTGACGATGATGATGATTATGATGAACCAATGGCAGCTTCAGAGTTGTTTTTAAGCGTAACCTTACCTAAAGTGCATTGTGTAGTATAAGTAGTATAAGTCTGAGATGGTAACGTGATGCATCACAGATGTAAGAGCTTCCTGGTCCAAGAAAGCCTGCCCCTGGCAAAAAGCTTCATCTGCTTCTTGAGCTGGAACCACAAATCCAGAAAGATGGCCTGCATTTCCAATAGGAGCATGATAACATCTTAAGTTAAGGATGGGACTGGTGTTGAGCCATACTGGTCACCTGCAAACAAGAATTACATCTTGCTTGGAATTAATCCGAGATTATTATCCATCCAATCTCTCATACCCTTCAGCTCCTAGGTCAAAATTTCCATATCATTTACAGCCTGCCCAGGATGCCAATGTATTGTTGAGTATCACTGCCATATTTATGAATTTTCATCCCAAACCAAAGGATGACCACTCCAGCAAAGTTATGTAGATATTAAACAACAGAGAGAAAGCAGAATTCCATAGTATCCCAAAATGGAGTTTCCAAAGGCTTCACTGCTGGTCCAATATGCATATCAACTGGAACTGCCAGCTCAGGAGGAAACAGAGCGACCTATCTCTAACACCATATCTTTAGACATTCCCGAAGGGTATCACAGTTGGTGGAATGAATGTTGTTTAAAGATCTAAGAGACATGCAGTCTCTCACTCTGGGTCCAGATTTTATTTCTATCTCATATGTACTCCATTAAAAGTTCTCACTCTTTCCTGGACTAAAGACCACAATCATTGAGCAGTGTGCCAACAATCACTCATCAAAAAGTAGATGGCATTGGGATGAAAACAAAATTGGCTTTATATTAATTTGTATTTAAGTACAATTAAAGTATGTAATATAATTTGTAGTATGGTTGTCATGCTTATGAAGTTCCTCTTATGTATTATGATTGTGGATTGTGCTCTTCCTCATTTAGGTATTAAAAATTACATTCATTATCAATTTTTGGACATAAAAGTTAGGAGGCTGCACCCAAAACGTTGGAGAGCCTTGTACTACCCTAGGCCCTCAGACTGTATACCCCTGGTTTAAGATAATCAGTGCTTTTTTTGTAAAAGAAAAAGGTGACAGAACTCACACATGACATACAACCCGCCTTGCCTACCCTACAAGGTTCCTTCCAAAAAAGATGCCGGAACTCCGTTCTGAGCATTCTATGAGAAAAAAAGCCCTGAAGATAATTATTTAAAATATATAGTTAACTGATGAGTGTTTTCATGTGTTTCAGCCACTATTTGTGGTATTTTCATTAAATATTATGAACAAGAATTTCCCACAGTACTAATTCTGTTGGGACCCAATACTATGTGTTATTAAACAGGCATATGCTTTCCAGAAATTCAAAAATGAAACCTTAATCATTAATACAGTATATTAAATAATGCTTGAGACTAATAGCACTCTGGGAAATCAAATAATATTCCATTGACCTTTGGGGGACATAAGGATAAATAGCATACAAAAGAATCAAATAAGAAACAGTAATCTATGGAAAACTTGAATATGTTTTATTCAATGAAAAAAGACAAGGAATTCAGAAAATGGCAGAGCAGCTGAGGGAATTTCAAGGGAGTAATTCATTTTACTCAGTGCTGAGTTACAGAAGAAGTCAGAAACAGAAAGACAAAAAATCATACTACAACAAGCAAAACTAGAATTTTGGTGGCTTCCTGCCACAGCAAAGAGGGGGGAAAATTACAAGATGCAGGATTCATAGACACTAACAACACACACAAACTGGGAAACACTTTTTGTTTGCACAGGCACCATTTCACCTGGAAATGGAGAGATGATATTTCTGAATTAAAGAGGGAGAGAAAGAGAAGGCAAAGGAAACAGCTTTTCTTTGTAGCTTGTGCTAATTGCTCTGGTCTTTTAATGGTAGTGTTAGATGGATTAAATGGAGACTTCAACAGATGAAGGAGTAGCTAAGATGTCCTATCTATAGTTTGGGATGTGCTCTTTGGCAAACAGTACTCCTTGATTTCCACAAGCCATGGTTCTCCCAGATCAGTTGAAAGGTAAGTATTGAAGTACTTCTCCTTCATCTGATTCTGTGTGCAGGTAATGCCAACTGGCTGTTCCACACTATGAAACCCAACTCAGAACTTAGATTGCTTAGGGATGCAGGTATACTATGCTTGCAAGTTGACAAAAGAAAGGAACTGAAGGAGTTTCTTCCCAGCTCCTGTAAAACTGAAAATCCACCCCACTGGATGTCCCTGACTGGTCTATTCTCACTCAAAGGTTATTTTGTTTGGGTTCAAGCCCAGTCTGTGATTTAAAAGATCCGCCTTTAAACGGCTCAGAGAAGTTTCTAGCAAATGAGGCTGGCTGTTCTCTTCTGCACTTCTCTGGAATGGTTCTAGCTATTGATGGAGAAGTATGAGGTTTTCTTCTCCTTTTTTTTAGGACATTTCTGTCCTGAGGCAAAAATATTTCTAGCACATTTTTCCACCTGGGGGAAAAAAATGGAGGGTAAAACAGGTGGTCACAGGGCTTCCAGTTTGTCACGCAGCCACTGTGGATGGCTGGGAGACTTGCTCTCTCTCCCCCGTCCAGTTTCGCATTGCTGGGGGGCCCTGAAAGGGGCTGAAAGTTGCCCCAAAGAGGCGGCCAGCAAGGAGGGGCGCTCGCTGGATCACAGGAGAGCCGCAACTCTTCCATTAGACCTGGTGATCCCTCCAAAGGCAGATGAAAGGACCAGCTATTATGGCTTGTCCCTAGGCTGTGAACAGCCGAAGTCACATTTTCCATCAGGCAACTCTTAAAGCAGCACGGAAGAGACTGGGTGAGATCTACCTCTTTTACACCCTAATGACTTTCTGTACCTCCTTAAGCTGCTAAGCATTTTCCCCCCTGAGGTGAGAAAAGGGGGACTTTTGCCCTCCCTCCAGAAAGAGCGGTGACTAAATACCCATGGGTGTTTTAAACGTTGAAAAAGTTACTGAATCCCAATTGGAACTTTATTTCTCAAAGCATGTGGATTGAAATATTTTTTATTTCCTATTTTTCATTGTCTACTTCTGTTGGAAATTTGGATTCTTTTTATGAAAAAAAAGAAAAGAAAAAATGAAAAGATTAAGACAATTTTGGGACTCAAAAGGAAACTTTAAAAGGGGCCTGGCTGACTCCCAGGGAAATAGATAAGATGCATAACCTTGAGAACTTTGAAACAACAGCTGTGAAAGGCTTTGTGTTCCCTACCTAGACAAAAAAATCTCTCTTTTGGATTTTCTAAGTGTAAAGCCTTTAGCTTAAAATACCAATATGGAAGAAGACCAGGAACAAAATTTATTTATGGAGGAAGATCAACAAACTCTTGCTATGTTGAAAACATTAATCCAAATTATTACCACAACCAACGAAATACTAAGAGGCTATTTGAAGGAACAAGAAGACAGTCCAGATATGAAAGCCCAAACTTTGATCACAACTAAAGAATCATCTATACAAAATACAATAGAAAAAATGAAACATTCAAGTACGATGACAGAAGAATCTACTATTAAACAAATATTGACATTTGAAAATCCAGAAAAGACACTGACAACTTGGAAAAAGGAAAAGGTTTCTTATACAACTCAGAAGGAACTAGAGCAGGGGTGTCAAACTCAATTTCATGGAGGGCCGCATCAGCATTGTGGTTGCCCTCAGGGGGCCGGGTGGGTGTGGCCTGGGTGGGCATGGCCTACTGGGTGGGCGTGGCTAGAGTGCATATGGCCTACTGGATGGGCGTGGCCAGCTCTACATCGTTCGTATCAAGGGTGCCCATGGGGGCCTGGGCAGGAGTGGGACAGATCTGAGGGTCTCTGGCAGAAGGAGGGTCTCTGGGCCAGGGCCAAGGCAGTGGGGGCTGTTCCCTCACTGTTTCCAGGATGGCTTCACGGGCCGCATGAAACCACTTCGTGGGCCGGATCCGGCCCCCGGGCCTTGTGTTTGACATGTCTGAACTAGAGGATCTAGAAAAAGAACAGTTGGATGAATAGACAAACAATTCAGAACAACTACATTGATATCGAAGAATAAAGAGACGACCCACTAGACCTACAAGTCCTCTCAAAAAAATGGTGATTGGATGGTTATGCCAATATCAATTAATGTACATGATATTACAAGGAGATTGGTTCGATGACCCAAAAACAAGGACATGGAAGATGATTTGGCAAAGGAAAAAAGCCAGAATAAGATTCAAGAAGAATGGAGTTTCGACCATCTTATTGAAATCTGAAACAGAATGTACTTAAATAGGTAAGATGTGTATGTTGAACACAAGACATTGTTATGAACTGAGTTAAAGAAAAAAATTTGGTCATTAAAATTTAGCAGTATGAATATTAATAGCTAATTTGAATATTGATTTGTGCATAAAGGTCATGTAAAGGTGAATAATGTAGACAAGCTTAAAAACCTATTGTTGAAAGTAATAAATAGGTCTATATGGAATGTTAAAAATGAAAATTATCAGTTTAAGCAAGAGATAGCAGATACAAAGAGGAAGAGAGAAAGTATTAAATATTGAAATAAAAAGAAATTTTGATTAGTACTTAAAAAAAAACAACTGAAAATTAGCAAAAAGGAAGAGCCTTGGTGGAGCAGTGGGCTAATGCCTCGTTAAGTAACACCAGCTGCCTGCAATTAGTGCAGGTTTGAGTCCCACCAGGCTCAAGGTTGACTCACCCTTCCATCCTTCCAAGGTAGGTAAAATGAGGACCCAGATTGTTGGGGGAAATAAGCTGACTTTGTAAAAATGCCGCTGGGGGGGGGCGAAAGCCCTAATAAGCAGGCATATACATAGAATGAAGGCTATTGCTAAGCACATTGATTTGTGCTTCTTAGATTGTAAGCCGCCCTGAGACTATCAGTCTTTCTAGTGCATTGGGGTGCTAGGTTAAATGTAAAAGAGACCTGCTGTTTGATATCAGCATATTTGGCCTGTTGGTTTGACCATAATATTAAGTTTTTGCAAACACTGAACCAAATTGGGGTACAATTTAGAGAGCAGTACCAAATGAGTGAATGTCTATGGAAATTCTCAGTCATCCAGGTCACAGTTATCCCAAAGGTGCTTTTTCATGAGAGAACTGGACTTTCTTGTTTTTCTTTGAAGACGTTTCACTTCTCAACCAAGAAGCTTCTTCAGCTCTGAGCTAAATACCTTCAGCTCTGAGCTGAAGAAGTTTCTTGGATGAGAAGTGAAATGTCTTGAAAGAAAAACAAGAAAGCCCAGTTGTCTCATGAAAAAGCACCTTTGGGACAAATGAGTGAATATACACATTCAGAACTTTTGCATGTTAAAGAAATAGTCCAGGCAAAGAGTTATAGACTTTACTGTACTTTGGATACAACTTTGCCAAACGTATTTAGACACCACAGATTTTAAAATGGAAAAGATAAGCACGCACATAATTTTCTCTGGTAAAATTGGAATGTACTTGTTTAAGCTTGTTTATTAAATTTCTATGCCGCCCATCTTGCTGAGTTTGCTGGAATTGATCCACTGGTGTATAGGTAACTGTTATATACTGGGTTCGATGCTTGATTGACAAGACAAGGCGAGTGAGTTCAGCAAGAATCATTCTTTATTTGTTGCAGGAACTGATCTGAGAAACAGGGCTGTGAATACAGCAATTTATACCCTGGCCTCTAGGTGGCGGCCAATAGGTTTAAAACAACCTATTGCTACCCAAGAAGCAGCCAATGGCGCTGGAGACGGGTTGTCTGAGAAGCTGGGAGCCATGAGCCAGCTTTCCTGCTTAAGCAACCTTCCAGCAATTAACCCCACATGATATTCTTAAGTAAGACAAAGCCCAATACATTACACCCCTCCCCCCTAGAATGTACACACATTATAACAACAAAGGAATGATTACAGCAATTACAAGTTTTACAGAGATACAGAAGTAGTATGCAAACATACACATTTTTCCGTACTTGCTAATACAGAGGCTCTCCTGGCTAGCAGCAATTCAATGATACATACAACAATATAGCTCAGTTATTTTGGAACAAAATCTTGTAAATATGCAGGAGGCTTGCAAACCCTCATGGAACGCCTGGGAGAGCCAGGCACTCTCCGGTCTACCAACTTGCCCACTGGGCTGGGTAGACCAGGGTCCATAAGTTCAAGAAAGTCTGGCTGACTCGGAATTCTCTGGCTGGCCATTCCCGGTTGACCCACCCCAGAGTCTAATCCTTCCAAAGAGTTAGCATAGCGGCTGTAGTGTTCTGGTTTACTATCTACGTCAGGGGCCCTTAAATTTGACAGCTAGTGTGGCCTCACCCTTGATTGCGACTCTGGCATTTTGGAAGTCGGTTAGTATAATGTCAGATGGCCTCAGCTTGGCCCATCTCTTGCTGCGATTGCAGATGAAATTAAATGTCTCAAGTGAAATAATAGACACAGCTGAGCCCGTGTCCAGCTCCATCTTGCAAGGTACCCCTTGCAGTTCCACCTGAAGTCTAACTTCGGCTTAATAGGGTGGTGAGCTCCTGTGTGGCAAATGCTTCTGTGGCTGGAGCAAAACCCTATGCTATACTGCCCCGGGGCCTCTCCTAATCAGAATGTCTGACTAGCGATTTGATTGCCGGTCCCTCTGGCGACCTCTGCAGATGGACGTGATGTGGCCGGTCTTCCTGCAGGCCCGGCACGTGGCTGTCCAGAACCTACAGTCCATGCGTTGGTGGTGGCCGCCACATCCTGGGCACCTAAGGAAGGGATCTGCCTTGTAAGTCACTCCTTTTTGCTTGTCGCTGTGATGCTGTTGGTCATGTCTTTGTAGTTTTTTAACCTCTGTGTTGTCTTCTGTGGTGGCCGCCACATCCTGGGCACCTAAGGAAGGGATCTGCCTTGTAAGTCGCTCCTTTTTGCTTGTCGCTGTGATGCTGTTGGTCATGTCTTTGTAGTTTTTCGACCTCTGTGTTGTCTTCTGGGTATTCCTGGTGTTTGGTGTCCTCATGGTGGACGGCTTCTTCATGCCGGCAGCTTCGTCCGCCATGATATCTTTCAGCGCTTCTGGGAACAACAGAGTCTCTTTGGCGAAGAGTTTTTGCTGTAACTCTTGATTCCGGAGACTGCAGACAAGCAGGTCTCGAAGCCTCTCCTCTACGTCAGAGAACTGGCACAGGCGTGCGGCCTGCCTCAAGGCTGCAATGAATTCAGACACTGTTTCACCTTGTTGCTGAACCCTCTGCTCAAATGTGTGGCACCAAGCGATTAACGTCAAATGGTCGCCGAGCCATTTCTTCAAGTCTGTGAAAGCTACAGACTCCAATGGCATTGGCGCGAACAAGTTCTCTGTGATGTCAAACGTGGCTGGGCCACACACACACAGGAGCATAGCGGCCTTTAGGCTGTCCTCAGCAACTTGATTCACTTGTAGATAGTTCTCAACCCTGGATAGATACGAAGACCATCTTTCTGGGTGAGCTATATCAAATTCTTCCAGCTTTCCAACCTTTGCCATTTTGCTGGTCTTCGTGGCTGGGGCTCATCGTCTTCTTTTCGGCCTCTCCCCTAGTGACTCTCAGCTCCTTTGGAGAAGCAAGATGCCACCTTCATCACCAGTGTTATATAGTG
The DNA here is from genome assembly GCF_947247035.1 of Vipera ursinii. Classification (NCBI taxonomy): domain Eukaryota; kingdom Metazoa; phylum Chordata; class Lepidosauria; order Squamata; family Viperidae; genus Vipera; species Vipera ursinii. The sequence continues at coordinate 95,105,022 of NC_139513.1, read as the reverse complement.
GGTTCGATGCTTGATTGATGAGACGAGGCGAGTGAGTTCAGCAAGAATCATTATTTGTTGCAGGAACTGAACTGAGAAACAGGGCTGCGAATGCAGCAATTTATACCCTGGCCTCTAGGTGGCGGCCAATAGGTTTAAAGCAACCTATTGCCACCCAAGAAGCAGCCAATGGCGGCACTGGAGACGGGATGACTGAGAAGCTGGGAGCCATTAGCCAACTTCCCTGCTTAAGCAACTTTCCAGCAATTAACCCCATGTGATATTCTTAAGTAAGACAAAGCCCAATACATTACAGTAACTATGATATAAATGAATCCAAACTTATTCCTTCAGTATGGTAAGGAATCTGTTCTGCAGTTCTGTACTTCCTGACCAATTTATATGAAAATCATGGAATCAGTTCCATCTCTTCCATATGAAGTTGCAATCAGACCTGCCAATTTCATCATTAAAAGTACTTAGCCTTTCAAAAATTGGCAAGCAGTTGTTTGCCAGTGAGCAGAACAATGACGCCTACATCATCCCTCACCCGTGGCCATTTTCCTTTTAAGTAGCTCAACAATGATCTCAATTTTCTAACAGGCCTGTGTGAGTTTAATCTTTCAGCAACTAGCTAGCTACATGCATGGTTTCTCATCCAGCTACAAATATGCTTCCACATGCACGGACCCCAACTGGATCTGGGTAGCTATCTAATTTATAAAACAACTAGATTATCTCCCCTGATGTGAAGTGGAATATCTTCCACACTTCAAGAATGGCTAGAGACAATTGGATACTTGTGAAAATTTGAGAAGAGTTAAAACTCACCAGCACCAGGACCAGTGATCCTCTCACTGGTTTTACCTCAACTTCAGAAAGAACCTTTGTGGAGGGTGGCATTGGACTCTGAGGATGTTTGCATGTTTTTGAAATACAAATCCTGCCCTTGGGGACTTTTCAGAAGCAACAAAAGGGGGTTGGGCCTTTCCTTTTTTGCCAAAAGGGTCACTGGGAGGGGTAGAAATTAAATTCTGTCAATGAGCATCCTTAGAAGCCAATTTCTCCTTCCTCTGACAATCCTTTCAGCGGTGAAAAACACCCTCTTGTCTACAAACATCCAATCAACAGAAAAATATTTTCTTCAGGAGTTTGGTGGGCAGGAGGAAAAACAGCTATATTGCCCAGCAGATAAAATTGTGTTTGGCCAGTGCAGTCCTTTTCACTTCATCATCTGGATGTTCATGTTTTGCTTTCCTACTTTGGATACTTCTGGATATCCACAACAACACTACAGAAATATGCATCACGTTTTGGAATAAGGCTGGGCCTAATTTAAAAGAGGAAGCAGAAACTTACTATTCTCATGAAAATATAAAAAATATTTAACCACTGAAGCTTCCACAATATTCTTATAATAAATACAGAGGGTATTTTTTCTGTTTTTTGTCAAGAATATGAGATACAAGTTAAAATGAATTTAGATTTTTCTTTCAAAACACAGATGGCTTCCATACATGTAAACGTCATTTTTTCCCATCTTTTGAGGTACCTAGGTTCTCATAGATGCACATATCATATACTGTGATGCATAGGCAGCACCATATATTATTTTTATTTCTGAAGTGATATTCTATTTACTTGGGCTAGTCACTCTCTCTCAGCCCATCTCACCTTACAGAATTTTTGTTGTGGAGAAAATAAGGGGAAGAAAGTGTGTTGGGTATGTTTGCCATCTTATTTGTAAAAATAATAAAGGTGGGATATAAATAGATAGATGATAGATAGATAGATAGATAGATAGATAGATAGATAGATAGATAGATAGATAGATAGATAGATAGATAGATGATGGATAGATACATAGATAGATAGATAGATAGATAGATAGATAGATAGATAGATAGATAGATAGATAGATAGACATAGCATGATACAACAGCTGTTTTCAGTTGCCCCATCCTTTTGGCTGGCAGGAGACATTTCTTTTTAACTATTATAATAAACTAGCGGTATGAGCCAGAAGATCATATTGTGACAGGCGCTACAATTATTTTGTCCCTTAGTCCCAGGAAATGGAGTATTCTTTTGAAATTACAGTGAAAGAAATGTACAGTGAAAGAAATGTACTGTTTTGTAAGACTGTGTGGAGCTTCAAAGGCTTTAATTTAATAAAGTTTTTAGTCAAAGGCATCCTTAAGGAAGTATCTCAGTGTTGTAAGGCTAATGGACCAGGTATAAATCCTCCTTCAATCATGGAAATTCATTGGTGACATTGGTAAGCCAGTCCCACTCACCTCCACTGCACTGGAAGTTTATGGGAATAAAAAAAAGGGTGACCTCACATAAGACAAACATAAGCTTCTGTCTTCACATGGGATGTAAATCTAAAAAGCAAATAAAGCAAGACTTCTCTTTGGAGAATCTGGCTGGAACAGTTCTGCCATTTGATAAGATGGGCATATGCAGAGACTTCTTTTCCATGGAGCAGAATTGCTATCAAATTGTTGCACTATTTTGAAGCTTCAGTTCAAGGCACTGAGGTGGAGCATTACAGTTAAAATATCAGGATAGGATGTGATGGGATGGGATGGGATGGGATGGGATGGGATGGGATGGGATGGGATAGGATAGGATAGGATAGGATAGGATAGGATAGGATAGGATAGGATAGGATAGGATAGGATAGGATCAAGATCACATGAAGTTCTACTGGAGCTATACAAAGCTTTAGTAGCACTACATTTGGATTATTGCATCCAGTTCTGGTCACCACAATATAAAAAGATGTTGAGACTTTGGGGGGAAAATGCAGAGAAGAGCAACTAAGATGGTTAAAGGGTTGGAGACTAAAACATATGAAGAATGGTTACAGGAATTGGTTATGTCTAGTCTAATGAAAAGAAGGACTAGGGGTGACATGATAGCAGTGTTCCAATATTTGAGGGGCTTCTACAAAGATGAAGGGGTCAAATTATTTTCCAAAGCATCAAAAGCCAAGATGAGAAACAATGGGTGGAAACTAACCAAGGAAAAAAGCAATCTAGAACTAAGGAGAAATTTCCTAATTGTGAGAGCAATCAACCAATGGAACAACTTGCCTTCAGAAGTTGTGGATGCTCCATCACTACAGGCTTTCAATAGACAATCATTTAACTAAAATGGTGTGGGATCTCCTGTTCAAACAGGGGCTTGGACTAGAAGACCTCCAAGGTCCCTTCTAACTATTGTGGGAAGTCAGCTCCCCAGAGAAGGAAATATTAAAAGGGCAGAAAAATATATTTCCTAAAAAGATATTGAAGAATCAGGAAAGCATGCCCAGTTTTCTTAATAGTCCCATGTCTCCTTCCCCCAAGCAGAAAACCAGTTCTATAGACATTCAAATGTAAACCATCCTGAAGGTTGGAGCTAGAAGCTTAGGAAGACAAAGACCTAAAATCTACATACCTCAGCCCCAGGAAAGCAGGATACCTTTGGACATAATAGGATTGACCCACAACCATCAAGAATACCAGAAAGGCACACCCAGACTCAGGTCTGAATAGGTGACACAGGAAATACAAAGCCTGAAACAAATACTCCAGGGGGTATAAAAACCCACTCCCTACATGTGCTCAGTCCTTTTTCTGCTGGAAACATCTTTCTGTCTGGCTCTCCTCTGCAATAAAGTGTAACCTTCTTCCTAAAGCAGTTGCCATGTTGCTTATCCCCGGCTTGGACTGAACCATGATGAAGACTTTTCTTCCTACACTATATTATTCTGTGACATAATTTTACAAATGGTGGAGTTGCTTCCAATCACAACACTGTGAGAGTCTGGATTGTAGCAAGACCTCAAGATGGAGTGGCAGGGCTTTGTACAATCCTACTACTTTATATTACCATGTAATCTACCCAGAAGATCTCCATTCCATTATAGCGTGCTTAGGCGATGGTTTACTTCATTGCTTTATTAATATGGATTCTGCTATTTGCACATTACTAATCACTGATTTAGCTGGGCAGGGAAATCACAATCACTGTCTGCAGCTCAGAGCCTGATAATGTAATAATAAATCTTTACAAAATCCAACTCTGTGCTCTCTTCTTTTGTTAGCTGCATCCCAACAAGGAGGAGATCAGTCAAGGGTTTTTGCCAGAAGCCTTTTCACGTGTGCGCCACCTAGTCTGTCTCCACACAACTTTGCTGAAGTTTCTCTTGTGACAGTTCCACAACAGGAGGAAACTGTGGAATAAAGATCTGAGAAGTCAGACTGCCAAGGGGACCGTGGACAAAGAATCCAAACAACTCTATAAATAAGAAGCCAGCTAAAAAATTCTTCTCAGAATCTGAAATACTACTGCCTGTAATTAGTTTATCAGTGTAATTGTTTCTAATTAGACTCTAGAGGCACATCAGAGACTTGAATAGCTTTACAGAAGGGTGGGGGAAAGGCGGGAGGGAGAAGAACAGTCTCCACTCCCATGCTAATGACAATCATAACCCTCTAAGCTGTCAAGGAGGCTTCTGGTCTAATTGAAACCATTCTTCATGGAATGGGAGGCAAGATGATTTGTGAAAAAGACACCCTCAGCATGTAATTTTCTATGTAACAAATCTCAAAAGATGGAAGCTCTTTGATCTTGATTCTTCTGTTATTGCCGTTCACACTGGGAAGGGTGCTTTAATGAAACAATCTCAGGGTAAATTACTGCCTTTGAAGTCCTGAAAATGTGCTGCCAACCCAATTTCTGGTTTTGTGGAGGTTGCAGCAGCAGTCACTCAAGGTTGCTTAATGGAGCACCAAAACTGGAACATCAAGACATCAAAGGTTAAGGTGGCATGTGATTAATAAGCCAAACTATTCATTTGTTTCTGCCTTAGAGGCAATCTGACACGTTATTGTCCTTGGCTAATTTATACTTTGTGAGTAGTTGCTGTTATTACTTATAAAGTCGGCCAAGGAGCAAAGTGAAATTTACATGGCGTGGGTTGCATTTGTAAATTGAGACATAGGTTCTAAGCCAGGGATGGGCTCAGAACTTCAACAGAAACAACAACAAGATTTGTACAACACTTCCATGTATTCGAAGTAATCTGCTGACATTTGGAAATTTATTTGAGGGGTAGCCAACCTAATATCAGTTGAAGGCTAGCTGCATACACTGAATTAATACACTAAATGAATAAGTTGTAGGAGGTAATCTGGATGCTGATGATGGGTGAAATCAAAGCTACTATTTCTCTCTCTCTCTCTCTCTCTCTCTCTCTCTCTCTCTCTCTCTCTCTCTCTCTCTCTCTCTCTCTTTTATTAAGAAAAGGCTACCATTAGGTTGCCAGATAAAGGCCTTTTGAAATTAGTCTGAGAGCCATATGTGAATTGCATTCCTACCTTAAAACAAGGTAACTCTTAACCCTACCTCTACCTTACAACAAGCATGCTAAATTTTTATCATTATCAATCTCACAAATTAGGGAAGGGGGATGGGAAGATGGGAAGACACACTTGCTTAACAAACATGGCCAGTTTGATCTTGTGATCTTATATTTTGCACATTTCTCTCTCACACACAAAAGCACGTACACTTGGACATGCACATACAAAAGGGCATCCAAACTCCATCCAACTTTACTGTTAGAACCAAAGGATATTGCACAGGCTCCATCTGCCTATATATGCTGCCATTATATTTGCAGTTCTCTATACACAATGATTTAGACATAAGACAAGCAGGGGAGAAGGCTACCATGAGTTCCTCAGGAACAGAGAACCAGGCTGGGCTTCAGTATTTGTAAAGGTTGTGGCAGTTGTGGGTTCACTATGCAGAATCATGGGAGGGACTTTGTGTCACAATCATTGCAGACAAAAAGGCAGATGAAAACTGTATGGGTAGTCCTCAACCATTTGTTTAGGACCATTCAAAATTACAACAGAACTGTGCAAATATTTGAAAATCCAATGAAAGCTCATAAGAACAGACTTTTCTCTAGGTATATAATGCTGGACTTGCATATGGCAATCTATTTGTTAATGAAGAAAGTCATCTTGTCTATTACTTCTTCAGTAAAGTGTTACTATTACTGGAAAGTAGAGACATTTCACATATGGGTTTTCCTAATAGAAACAGCTGGAAACTCTCCCTTTTACCCAATCACTTGTTTGTTTCACAGTGTATCCAATTTTTAATGGACTGCTCAGGATTTAAGAGGGTTAAATCCTCAGCAGTCCATTAAGAGACACTTAAATACTATATGTCAGTCATTATAATTTCAAGGATATCATTAATTGAATATGAATAACTGCATATATCATTTTAAAAGCTTGAAAATCAATATTAACTCTAAGCTAAATATAGATATCAAAAACTACGGCACACTATAAGTCATAAAATTCAATTATTACCTGCAATAAATTCTATCCATACTAGTGAAAGTCTAATTTAGTTTAGGTCATATAAAATTTAAATATACACTTTCTACTTACAGAAATCCCTATTTTGGATGTGGCACAGATCCATGTATTGAACTGTAATCTAGGAATCTTTTCCAAACTGAATTAAATTCTGTGTCAGAATTACTTCTGAAATACAAAATTATTCTAGACATTGAGTCATATTCCCACAACATAATTAACTGTTCTTCCATAGAATTGATCAAACATCCTTTCCAACAAAAGGCATACAGGATCTTTGCAGTAGTTAGCATATACAAAATTAGGTTGCCTAGGTATAACATTCAGTGTAAATTTAATATTCTTCTGTTCAAATTCCTATTGTATTTTAGAAAAAGTTAAACATTCCAAGGAACAGAGAATCCTAGAAGCCTTCAAGAATATCCTAGGATATTTTGTTTTTCACATTTTGTATAATTAGATAATTATCATTTAGCTAAGCCTGTACAAGAGGATTAATGTTTTTGTGAGTGTGACCTAAAATAATGAAACTGAGAAAGAAGAAACACTACTGGATTGTTATTTGGGTTCAGCCTAGACAAAGATAGATTGGATAAATTAGATTGGTTTAGATTCAAGGCTATGAGAGACTTAAAATGTTAATTTCATCTATTAACAGTTAATTCATATGTGGTTGAACAATAAAATTCTCAGCATCTCTCAATCACTCAATTATTCTTATTTCTCTTTGAATACCTTATCTACCTCAATATGTATCTCAGGAAATGCTTGGATTTATAATTAGTCTTTGATGAGGAAATAACATAAAGCAATGAATGTTAGCTACATTTGTGAATCTCCATATGTTGTAAATCTGCAACTCCCTACTTCTTTAATTAGAGAAAAGACAATATCTACATTTGTTGGTGACTGAGAATTTTTTATGAACCTTTTGCATAAAAATAAAAAGCTTTTAGTTTATGGTTTTGATTATTAGATAAGGTGGATTATACAAAGAAGAGGAATATGTAACTTTAGAGAGAAAAATTAAAATATATGTATGCTTATAACTAGGGACGCGGTGACTCAGTGGGTTAGGACGCTGAGCTTGTTGATCAGGAGGTCGGCAGTTTGGCGGGTCGAATCCCGAGTGTCGCATAACAGAGTGAGCACCTGTTACTCGTCCCAGCTTCTGCCAACCTAGCAGTTCAAAAGCACGTAAAAATGCAAGTAGAAAAATAGGGACCACTACAGTGGGAAGATAACAGCATTCCGTGCGCCTTTGGCGTCTAGTCATGCCGGCCACATGACCACAGAGATGTCCTCAGACAAGCGCTGGCTCTTCGGCTTTGAAACAGAGATGAGCACCGGCCCCTAGAGTTGGAAATGACTAGCACGCATGTGCGGGGGAAACTTTACGTTTATATGCTTATAACTGCTGTGAAGAATATCAAAGGCCACTTCTTCATACCTTTTTTTCTTTCTTTTATATTTTTCTTCACCTCTTCTTTTCTTGCACTTTTTGCTTTTGCTTTGGTCTTTTTCTTTTCTCTTCTTTATATTAGTTAGTGTTAATTTTTATCTTCTTGTTTTAACAGTTTGGGGGTTTTTGTACACACACACACAGAGAGAGAGAGAGAGAGAGATACACCCTTCCCAGAAGTGCTAACTAGCACATTCAGTGCTAGGAAATATCTGTAGAAGTACGTATTCTAATAACTGGATAACCACAAAGCTACCAGTCTTGCTATAAACCCAATTCAGTCAGTCAATGTTTATTACAGTCAAAGACCAGTACAATTAAAAACACTCAAGAAATATCTAGTTAAAAATTCTAGAATAAAATAATATGAATAACAAATAAAATCTATGTTAAAATCATAATTTGGCATCCTATCTGTCATTTGCACATAAACAAGAACATGGCCTAACTATAAACCTAAGTGAGGTATAACTATTTTAAAAGCAACACTGAGCCAAAATTGTGGACAAAATAAACTTTCAACATTACTATATGCAAAAAAAAAATTGCATTTACCAGTTAATATACTTAATGGCTCCATCTATACTTAAGTTGCAACTACCAATATGAAAGTTGGCACATGAAAATATAAGTGGGACTATTGCTGACGCCATCTCTGTAACAAATCATGTTGTGCCATGGCACTTTCAAGCAAACAACCAATACACCCATCGCATTTCCATTCAAGTTTATGCTGACTAGTGCAACAGGGAAAGCTTTAAGTTATAAATTATTTTGAAAGTTCTTAAGCTGAAAAAAAGTTTACAATGCTACTTCTGTTAACACTTTTCTTATATTGTTATTGTTGCTTTGTCTTTTGCTATCTACAGGAAGGAGAGAAAATTGACATATACAAAATTATCTCTTTCATCATAATCTTCACATTCAATTACAGTGGAAATGAATAAATGGGAAAAATCCTCTACAAACTTGACTTTATTTGCAAAAATGTGGATTTAAGGAATAAATGAAACATGTAATTTAATTTCTTCTCACACAATGTTTTTTTTTTCTTTCTTTCTGTACTTCCCCTAGTAGTCCTGCATATATCCCCAACTTACTCCAAAGAATTGCTTATTCTTCCAGAGTAGATGTGGGTAGTTTACAGACATTGTTTGATCTCAAGAAGCTAAACAGGATCAGCCTGGATTAGCACTTGGATGGAGACCACCAGGGCTGCAGACTAGATCAGGAAATTGAGAAAACATTCTAGAAGAAAACAATGACTTACTGTTTCCATAAAGTTGCCAAAGAAAATTACATGGATGTGTCCATGTGGTCATCAGAAATTGAGTACAACTCAAGGAGGTATTTTTCCTTTTGCTCTTATGGAAGACTCCAGGGGGAGCAGGAACACCATCCTCCAGTGTTCTGCTTCACTTGTAGAAGAATACCGATAAATACATTTTAAATGTTCTCATTCCTTCTCCCACCCCAATAGACATGTTATTGTAGATACTACTAGATGCAAGAAATGTTAATTAAACAAAATGTGCAAAAGCAAGAAAGAGAAAGGGGAGAAAGTAGCATACATGTAAGTAGAATGTTACTATATATTTCTGCTACTGTAAGCCTGATATATGCTAGTTTATTTCTCTTATCCTTCTTTGGAAAAAATACATTTTGTTTTTTTAGCCACTTCATAACTCTTACATAGTCATTTTAGTCACTACATGAATCTTATGTACTTATGACGTACTACAATATGGTTTAGGTGCTTAATTGTCTTCTGTATAATTACTTATAGGAAAATAAAGATTATTAATAGAATGTCGTTGGTCATAATTATATAGAATAATTATAAACCATAACACAATCACACCCCATATTGTAGGAGACTATTGCTTTGTATAACCAATATCTCCATGTTACTCTGGCTGCACAATGCCATGATAGATGCATAGAAAATGAGAGGTGTCTAAACCTGACATTATCACCTGTCAGCCCTTCAAGGTAGACCATGTTAGGAAACCAATTCCATGTAGATCTGCACTACTTTTACTGTACAGATAGTCATTGATTTATGGTCATAATTGAGCCTGGAATTACGGTTATTAATCATGCTGGACATTGAGCAGGTCATCATGTGACTGGTCCAATTTTGTAGGGGGGGGCACTAAACAAACACAGTAGTTGTAAAGCAAACGCAACAGTCATGAAGTGAACCCATTTTTCCCAATGGCTGTTTCTGCTAAAACCAAAAGTAAACACTGGTTTCCAGAAAAAAAAAACATTGTCAGTCATAATCATGTGACCTCAGGGTGCTGCAGACAACCATAAATTTTGGTCAGCTGCTGAGTGCCAAAAATGCAATCATGTGACTCTGGGAAGCAAATGTCAAAACTTCAAATCCAAGTTGTTAGTACTTCTTTTGGAGCTCATTATAACTTTTAATGATCATTAAGCAAGAACTACCTGTAAAGTTGTAGCAACGGAATCTTGCAAGTCTGAATGCGCTGCCCACCTCATTTTATCCCCCTCCGGCTCCCACTTTATGTTTATGTCTGAGCCTGGACCCAGAAAGTAGCATGAGGGGAAGAGCTTGTCTTAGATGTTTACTCATGCTACTTTCCTAGCCTAGCTCAGACCCCTTTTATCTGAACTTGTCTTGGTATTGGATCTTCCAGCTGTCCTTCAAACCCATTTCCTCTGCCTTCTACACCACCATCACCATTTTTTAACTTGTTTTCTCAGTATTAAGACTGTCAATCAAAGTTTAATAATGCAGATTCCAGTTTATATTGTAGAAGGGGGAGAAACTGAGAGGATTTATAAGGTGTGAATGGAAACTTTGGGTCTGAGGGTAGCATGGTATCCACACCCAAGGAAACCTCCATCTGTCAAGGAAACAGGTTGATGAATATATATATATATATATATATATATATATATATATATATATATATATATATATATATATATATATATATTCAATACCAGGGAAAGAATGGATTAATAGCCTATATTGCAGTTGCAATGGTAATCTGAAAATAGCCACTAAGTCATTTAATAGTTAACAGTTAATAGTTAATCCATTTCCTCATTTAAATAGTAACAAAGTGATTGTGCTATTTTACCTTTTTCCATATTTCCCCAACAGATAAAACAAAAGAAACACAATAATTTGCAAACCAGGAAAGAGATTGATGGATCCTTTAGCAATATCCCTGGGTTTATGCAATTATAACTGACTTGAAGAGCAAATATATATAATATATATAAAATAAAAGAATTCATGTCACAGATTATATGGAGCTTTCCCTTCATTTTATCCATATAACAACTTGTGAGGTAGGTAGGGTTAAGAGAAAGCAACTTGCCTGAAATCATCCAGGGAAATCTGTAATTAAGTGACAATCTGAATCCCAGACTAATATTTTAACCACCAAGCTAATCTGGTCTTATCCATACAGAATCCATATTGTACGGAACACATAACAAACCCTGAAATAGTGAGGAAGATGGAAGAAGAAACTTACCAGAAGTTGCTTTCCAAGATTTCTTTTTTAAAAAAATTGGGCCTCTTCTTGGAATAACTTGCTCCTCATCAATTACATTTTGTAAGAAAATCCATGATTTTTTTTAAAAAAAACCAAGGGACTCCTCTTAACTGGGGGGGAGGGACACCCACCGCTTTGATCTCAAAGGGCTACCCTATTGCATGCTGGATCCTATCAGTGCAAAATGAGATTAGTACAGGGAATAGAGCATGTGAAAATGACAGGGAATTAAGTGAGGCAGGAGAGGGGGAGGGAGTATTCTAACAAATAGACATTTGTGTGTGTGTGTGTGTGTGTGTGTGTACATGTTGTGCTGCTTGCAGCATGAAAGAAAAGATCCTTTTACTCAAAAGCAGGGCAAACGTTTAATCACTGTCCATCTTAACGAGGGCAGTTTTCTTCACAGTTTTAGAGAACTGCAGACAGTGGCAAAATGTTATCTGAGGTCCATAGCCATGGGCATAGAGCAAAGAAAGTGAATTTGACGACCTGGCTACATCTGGAGTTTATCAGCTCTTTTCCTGGTTAGTATTACAGTAAACAATTATCTGCAGATCAGGAGACAGCAAAGACTTTAAAGACCCAAATTACAGAGAAAGACAGAGAGAAGGAGAACAGAGGAGATAAAAAGGAGTCTATGCATCTTATCGTGCTAATGAAATCAACCTGACAGGCATGCCAAGCTGCAAGGGTATTACACTGTCTGGTATTAAATGAGCAGTTACACCACTGGCTCCTATGTCAAACAGAAAATAGACACAAAAAAGATGAAAAATGTCCAACAAGGTCACTGAAAGTGATTGATATGCATCTGCAAGACAGCTGGTCAATTAAAAAAAAACTTCTCAACAGAATTGCCAGGATAATGATAACTGTATTCTTGTTTTCTAATGGGAACTATAAGACTGAGAATTTTACACAGTATCTTGGTAACGCCTAAAAGCAAGAACATGGCTGCAGAAGAGAAATATCTCTGTCAAGCATAATTCTGGCCTCTGATCATAGATATAGTCAGCCAGTTCACTGAACTTCTGAAAACTTCATAGAAGCCACTATAAAGTGAAAAATGGAAAATAAAAGTTTGAAGTTAAGAAACATTCCCATTCGCTTGTTATTTGTGTCTATTTTTTTCCATTAAATTGGCATAAATGCTTTCTAATTTTTTGAAAAAAGCCAGCACATATTATCAAATATGAAAAATAAAAAAAGAATAAAAAAGAAAGAGAAAAAAATCAAGCTACTATGTCGGTGTCAGATTGCAGAAAAGACAGGAAGATAGATCTAACATCTGGACTGGAGGGATAGCTCATCTAATGTAAAAAGGACACATTTTAACAGTGGGAAAACCTTATTGATCACAAATCATGTTCATTTATTTTCCTGAACAATTTTTTAGGTTAGTCAGTCATCACCAACACTTATTAGGCTGCTGAGTTTAGAAGACATCAACTCCTTGGCAGCCTGAGAGGAGAATATAGTGGGAATTAGAAGATTCTCACCCAGCACTTTAATCACCAGCTGCTAGGTTTTTTTAAGCTAAATAATAACAGTTAGTTGAAAAGCAGAATACAACTCCACCAACAATCTGAATGTAGCTCAGACAAAAGTGGGTCAGTAAGGATTATGCTGTGAAAAGTCCATTATAAAATACCAGTGAATCCATGGCAAAAGCCTATGTCACATCAAGAATACAGACTGTTTGGGGGCTGGGAGGAGCATGTAATATGTGGCATATCTAGAGTAGTTTCCAGATTTAGTCCCTGGTTCTAAAAATGGCTCCTTTTCTGGTAAGTCAGTTTAATATATGTCTGTGGAGATTTTCAGTCATCAGGTCAAGGCTGTCCTAAAGGTGCTGTTCTAGACTTTCTTAGTTTCTCAAAATGAGAAGCAGAAACATTTCCAAGGAAGAAAACCAAGGAAGTCCAGTTGCCTTTTGAACAGCACCCTTGGGTTTAAAATGTAGGTTCTGAACTTGAACTGCTGAAAGAAGCAAAAGTTGGAATGGCTGGGAAAGATTGCCATTTCACTGCAAGCACATAGCCCACATCTGTAGTAGCTCCATCAATATCTCCACCAGCCATCATTGAGACATTGTTAAGGAGTGTTGCTCCACAACTCTTCCCACCAAACAATCCCCCCACCCAAAAAGTCTACATTACTGACAAGAAAGGAAGCAAAAACATTATTTCACTTATAATACAATCAAAGAGCAGTAGTATTTCAAAAGGTCTTCAATTTCCCCCTTCCTCTCTATTACTCTCAAAGCATCAGGAGGCTAGGATGACATACCTTTACAAACACATGCTAGAAGGCTGAAACTTATTTTTGAGTTGGGCCAAAAAAAAAGGACTAAAAAATGTCCGGGATATAAACAGACACAAACACACCCTATTAAAGCTAGTTTAATTTCTTATGGATACAAAAGGCCAAGAAATATCAAAGGCAGCCTCTATCTTTATGTTTAGAATCAAAGCAGACAGTAAATGACAGATATATGAAGTATATATTTACAGTTGCTTTTTTCTAAGAAAAAAAGAATCTGTAAGAGGCAGATTAAGTTTAAACTGTAAAAGGTAAAGGGGGGAAGGTGTGAAAAAACACAGAGAGAGAAAGGAGAAAAGAAAGCCTTAACTCTTTTTCTACTTAATCTGTTTCAAACCTCTTGTTTCCCACATTTTTTTTATTTTTACAAACAACCCAAGGCAGTGAACTTATCCAGCATATCTTCTTCTTCCTATTTTCCTCACAACAACAACCCTGTGAGGTGGGTAGGACTGAGAGACAGTGACTGGCCCAAAGTCACCCAACCAGTGGACAACAGTGGGAGGAAGGAGCAGATTCTGCTTTTAGTTTCCAGACTGAAACCAACTCAAAATCTAATGTAGTCTAATTTATGCCATATTTAAATTAAGTCTCGAGTCACTGACTGTATATTGATTTTTCTGTGACATATAAAGAATTATAAGGGGAAAAAATGTAATTGAATATCTTTAGGGTTAATTCACTTTAGTATTTCAATACTTGATTATTGGCAAGGAGATATGTAGATTGGAATCCCTGCAAATGCTGTAAGAGTCATCTTGTAAGGGATATGGGCGGCATAAAAAATTTAATAAACAAACAAACAAACTGTGGCTAAAACACATATTTAAGCCAGAAGAATTCATAGTTAGTCCAAGTTTATTACATGTTAGTACAGTCTGTCTAACTTTAAACTATGGATAAAATGAGAGTGTCAGCTAGATAAAAGTTAAAAACTAACTTCTTTGGAAAGGGAAGAAAAACAAAACACATCGGAGAATGCCTTGTTTTTTTCAGTTACTACTACTACTACTATGCATATGCAATTTTAATGTTGCCTTATATTCTCTAGATTTCACAGTCAGTTTGAAATCCGGCATAGCCCTGTGGCTATGCCGGATCAGATGGGACACAGCAGTGGGCCAGGATTCACCAAGTCCAAAAGTAGATGCTCATCTCTCCTCACTCATTAACAAATGCTTCTGCAACAGCTTTCTTCAATCTGGTGATCTTCTGAAGTTTTGAACTACACCGTCCCCACCCCCTCCCCACCCCCACCCCCCTCAGAATTCTCGGCCTGTTTGAGTCACAATAACAAAATTTCATTCTGCTTTTTAATCTACCTGAGGTCTTTTCCTAATTGCTCTGTGAAGAACCCTAATATACTTGGAATGAAGAATATATTTGATGTCGGGGTGGTGGGTGTTCCACAGCACAAAGATTTTATACCAGAGTGGATGAGATTCCCTCACTGAAGGAAAACTGAAGCACTTAACATCTAACTTAACTAAAAGTGGTCTGTCAACCGTCCCAGAGAGGACAACATTCTTTGAGGCAGCCCTCAAGGTCTGGAGATTCTTTTAAGATCATCAAGCTCATTGGCCCAGGATGTTTGGCTACTAATCCTAGTTCAACTGGAGCGTGTTAAAATGACCCTGCCTACAGCCTTGTATTTTTCCATTGCTTCATAGGCCTGAAGTATAATCCACAATTCTTTTACTGTTTGTGCCACTTCTTATCTTGATCTTTCCAATAGTTTTTCAAGTAGCAACATTTTCTATGGAGGATGGGGAAAGGAGCAAGATATCTGAACTATATTAAGCTGTTGTTACTCAATCTGTTTACATTGGCTATTTCAGATTCACAGCTGGAGGAATTTGAAGTTCTCACCAATATGTGCATTTATATTCCTATCAGCCGAGCACAGTTTATTACTTCTACAATAAATAAATGGATGGATCGTCATTGAACATGCAAACAGCTTTGTCAAGAACATTACTTGAATAATTACAGCCTGATTTTTAACCTCTTTTTGGAGTGGGGCAAAGTGTTTAAATATGTAATGAACAGCCGCACTCCAGATAGATTGGGTTACAAAGAATCTTTAGATTTAGTGTGGCTGACAGTCCAGTTTTGGAACCAAAACTGCCTTGATTTCCTGTTAATGGCTGGGGATTCTGATTCTGTCCTGGTTCTGCAGAACCAATCCTGATATTCCCTTGTTTTGTGAGGTCATCTAGTAATGACACTGAAAGATAAGCCTGAAGCTTTACATTTCCTGGCTGGCACGTTGAAAGTCAAAAACTATCTTGTACTTTAGCATGCAAAAACACCCCAAAAAAGTCAAAACCAATTAAACCTCTTTTCTGGATCTGGACAAAGAAAAGGAAACTCTAACCAAATTAAAATAAAAAAGCATGGTATGTTGTGTAAATATAATTAGAAATTAGCTAAAAGGTCCCATGAGCATAGTGCACAGTATTTGTGATCCACATTGGTTGGTACATATTGGTATAGGTATTCAGGGCTGAAAAATAGCATGTAAATATCTAATTAAATACATCATAGATTTAATTCCACATTTAATGGTTGTGCAGATATTTCTAATGCCCAATTCATAGTTCTACCAGACCACATTGTTTTGGCAAGTTGTTAACAATTAAAAAGTATGAAACCAAAATAAGTAGTGCATTACCAACTATGTTGTGCTACAGACAGAAAGTATGTATAACTAGCTACACTAGAGGACTTGGAACAAACAACTTCAAGCCACAAACAGGTAAAGGGAAAACTATAAATCACAGAAGCTTTTCCCAATCTACTATGGACTGGATGTGTTTAGATTATAACTGTCTTCATTCTCAGCCACCATATCCATGTTGGTAAAAAAATATGATAGTTGTGATCCAATGCAACTGGAACACAAATCAGAAAAAATGACTAGTCAATCAATTCCAGAGCCAATTCCATCTACTATCTATATATAAGTCATTCCTTGACTGATAAATTATTAATGCTTTCAAGTCTCTTAACTCTTAGCAGCCGTTTTGATTCTCACCAAAATGATCTGTTTTCAAATTGACCTTTTAAGTTTTTCATTGGAGCATTCATTGCTGATATAATCAATTCCATCCACCTTGTTCTTGGTTCTCCTTTCTATTTCCTTCAACTTTTCCCAGCATTTTCAAGGGAGCTTGATATTCACATAATAAATTCAAAATATAACTGTTTGAGTCTGGTCATTGAATGAAATTCTGAATTGATTTATGATTCATTTATTATTTGCCCCCGCCCCCGAGCAATCCTGCCAAATTCGAAGTATCAGAACTCTTTTTATCCTGCTTGGTCAAAACCCAATTTTCACAACCATCTTCAACTTCCAGATCCAGAGAGTGTCTTCTATAGCAGGGGTCCCCAACCCCCGGTCTGTGGACTAGTACCAGGCCACGGCATGCCAAGCAACCAGACTTCACAAACAAGCAAAGCCTCATCCGCAGGATGCAGGCAACACACAAAACCACGCCCCCTCTGGTCCGCAGAAAAAACGCTCTCCACAGAACCGGTCCCTGGTGCCCAAAAGGTTGAGGACTTATAGAGTCTTTCTATAGAAGAGTCTGCCTATACATAGGCAGTTGGCTTATCAGAGAGAAAGAGTTGTAATATTATAATAGTTCTGCATTAGAATATTTCTTTTCAATGTACTAATGTTCCCTGTATGGGAAGATATTAATAATATTCATTATCCCCAGTTACAATCTGAAATATGTAAAAATGCTGTGCAAAATGTAATGTTACAACATTCCCATACTCAATCTTATCTTTTGAACTAAACTACATGAAATCAGATGCCTCAGAACTGATTCAGAAGATTTTGATGCTTTTGTGAATGGGCAGAAACAGCTTGTTCTGAACTGGTTTGGAAATCCAAATATAATCCAGCCAATTTGATAGGACATGTTCGTACCAAATCGAATTCTCTTCACATCAATGATTTGAATAGAATTTGATTGGTTTTCTGAATTGAATCTATAATTGGAATCAGATGTTGCCTGATACAGATCTAGTATGTGATACTTAAGTGATTTAGCTGAACTTCTTATTACACCATGAAGATTTTTCCACAGGAAAATCTTTAAATGAACTTTATTATGACTGTTTCCTAATAGCTAACAGCCACTTATTGTTTCAATAGCAGATTAGATATGAAGTTTGATATAAGAACTTACACAAGCTGGGAAAGAAAAATTAAATAGATTTAAGCTTTTGCAATTGTGCACATAAGGATATATACTTAAGTTTCAAACAGCTGTGGCAACACTTTCTGGAAACAGTTTCAAAAAGCTCTGCAAGGTACATTATTGCGTATGATTTTTTTTCCCCACAACTGGATTAGAACAAAATAACCCTAGTAATAACTGATTTGGTGAACTGGACTACATTATATTAAAATTGTGTGTGACTTATTTTGTATGAATAAAAATGCTAATGTTAAACTTTACCAGCTTCAACATATAATCTGATTTATGCTATTACGTTAGAAATAAGTACTTACATATTTTTGCAATCACTGCTTGATGAATTCAATGTGGAAGGTGATCATGAAAATGGATCTAACATGCACTGAACTCAGGCTAACTCTTACCCTCTCAAACACAAAAGTTTTTGCTAGTTGCTTGATTGGAGTTCAACCTTGAAAAGTCAAAAGCCTTTATAATCTGATTTGCTTTTTGGAAGCAATATGTGTGCATATAGATTTGTAAACAATCAACAGTGCAAATAATTGAACTCATTCACAAATACAATTTAGATTATATAAATTTCTGTGAGTTTGCATGTGTGACTATAGATATTGAAATATTTTTTGCTTTTTCTCTGTTCTTTTAATGGTTTAAACAGACTCCTCCTTTTTTCCTTCTCTCCCTACGGCTGTTGACTGTGCATTTTTCTTAAGATTTCCCAGGCGGATATGTCATCTTGTGATACAGCCCAGGGTTGCAAATGTCAGATCTTGATGTTTGACGTGGTGCATCTATTCCTTGGAGAAATATCACCTCAGGGAGGGGGCGGTGCCGAGACTTGCATACTGGCATTTCTCAGCAATCACAACACTTAAACCTTTAGCATTCTGAAAACACACCCAGGTAACCTAGAGAACACAGTGGTTGCAGCTGTCTTTTAAAAAAAAGATTGCAATAATGCCATCTATTCTCCTTCGGCTAGTTTTGCTTTGTGTGTTGCTTGAGAGGAAGCTTTGAGAGTTGAAAGGAATAGAGATATTACAGCAAACCAGCTTTCATCATCTTGCTGCTCTTTAAAATTGCTGGGACTAACATTTTCAGATATTCAACTGGAGAATAAGTTTTTGCAACTTAACCTGCTGCTCTTAGGAGTTTTCAGATCTTCTTAAAACTGCTGGTCCTTCATTTTTGTAGGCTTAATGAGCCTCTCTAAATTATGCCTTGGTTTTATTAGAATTATATTTCCTGCTTTTACTCTGGCAGGCCTTTTGTTTCAAGCACAGGACATATATCTTTCGAGACACTCATTGGTTAATTGACATATCCTACACGTTCTTTATATAGACCAGTGATGTGCACCTAATGGCCTCTAAATGCTACTTAACTGCAAATTCCAACATCTCTCACCACTGATTTGTAAACCACTCAAGCATATTTAGCACTGAGAACCTTATGGCTATCCAGATGTTGTTGAAATAACATCTGGATAGCCATAAAGTTCTCAACTTGAATAGGCCAGGTTAGGCATACACTGTGTTGGATGCAAACCCAATTAGTATATCTAATGGAAAGCTTTCAGTGCTGCTAGCCATTCTTGCAGCACAGAGGGAAGGTTCAAAGCTATGCCTTATAACAATTAGCCTTACTCATTTTGAGTCAGATGACAAGATGTTGTTTCTAAGTGTTTATTACATTCTGCCAAAGGGATTTTCTTTTGTAGAAGAATGCTGGTCAGATCTGAACATGTTAGTAGGGCCAGTTGGGTTTTGGCAAAAGAATGCTGGTATTGAGAGATGTTTTAACCTAGAACAATTGAGTGATTCCACAATCTCATTTTAGCTTCTTTTCTGACTGGCCTTTTCAACCAAATTGAATATTTTAAATATTTTAATCCTCCCTTCTCAACCAGGGGAGGTTTCAGCCAGGAACCTTAACTTGTCTTGTATCAACCATTCTCTGACTTAAAAAGTTTGGAAATTTCTTGCACCTAGTAGGAGAATCATCTCAATACTATACACATATATTTTATGGTTGTTTTGCTTTTTTGTTACAAAGTGCTTTTTCATTGTGTTAAATCATTTAACCTAAGTCAGTAAATGTTGCAAGCTGGATCTTTTAAAGAGAGTAAATTTTTCATAACAACTTATCAAATTCTAGGCTGTGTATGTATTTTTACTGACAATTTTGTTTCTTGGATTGGCATTGGATTTGCTTTTTTTGTCTCTAAGAGTAATACTAGAAATGTCTCTGTATAATTGGAAGAAAATAAAGGATTAAGTAAACAGTATACACAGATGCATTTGTGGTGACTGTTGAAAATATTAAGGACCCCAAACAAGGTTTTTTTTGTTCCTTTTTATGATATGACAAGAACCAGCTGTATTCAAGATCATGTGGATGAAAACAAGATTAAGTACACAGTTCCTACAGTACACCTCATGACATTATCTCTGTGATGTAATCATGATGTTCTGGAAATTATATTTGTGATGAAATCATCCACCATTGTACTGGACAACTATGTAAGTGCCTTGAGCTCCTGCAGGGAAAGTATGTATAAATCTAATAAATAAATATACCATGCATAAAAATGACTCTGGGTGTAGAGAATAAGTTGAATTTTACCAATCATTGGCATAAGAAAAGGTTTCCCTTGTCCAGTTGTGTCTGAATCTAGGGGGCGCTGCTCATCCTCTAGCCAAGGAAGCCAGCATTGTCCAAGATGCTTCCGTGATCATGTGGCTGGCATAACTATGTGCTGAGGCACATGGAATGCTGTTACCATTACACCAAAGTGGAACTACTAGGTTGACAGGAGCTGGGGCAAAAATGGGAGCTCACCATGTCGCATGATACTTAGGTCTCAGACTGCCATCCTTCCAATCAACAAGACCAGCTTCTTAACTGCTAGGCCACCTACATCATAAAATGTATCTATAGTTAAAATAATCCTAATTTCACACAAGGTGCAAGTGCAGACTGTACATCTATGGCTGATTTGGTTGATTGTATCTGAACAAGCATGTCCATCTGCAATTTTCCAGTGTCTTTCCCATCCCTTAACTGCAGAAATAAGGAATTGAGTCTAAGCACCCAAATATATGCTTTGTCATTGATATTGATCCACAACTAATAGTTGTCCAATGATAAACTGATGCTTTGAAGTCCTTGTGGGCTATAGCTCCAAGAATGAGCCATGCAAAAAAGACCTCAAAATAAATGTAACTTATCTAGAGGTTTCCCTTCTCATATCCATGGCTCACTGTTTTCAAAGCCAGAGGAGTCCAAAAATAACTAAAGGAGTTGGATTAATAACCCCTAAATAATTAAGTGGAGGTGTTATTCCTGAGTTTGGAGAATCATTGCTCTTTACTTCAGAGTTTCAGGATTATATCCTAAGCTCCCAGTTCAGACAGGCTCTGAATAAAAAGGGGGAAAATGGAGAAAGAATTAAAATGGGCACAAGCAATGAACAGAAATGCTGTTATAATATTGAAATGATAAGCAGATTATCTCCTGACTGCATGTCCATTCTCCTTCCTTGCTAAGTACAACATGTTATCATATAAATTAAAAAGAGAAAAATTCAACTTATTATTCAGCCCTTTGTTCATTATTGCTGACTTGTGTTTGAAAAGATCCTAATTTAAACCAGTAAAGTCTTCTTAAATTCAAAGACAGCCCCTGGTGACATCAGGGACATATCCATGAAGTTTTCTTTGTAGTGGCTCAGAAGTAGTTCCCACTGTCTTTTTCCAGGATGTTTTTCAAATTCCAAGTCTAGCCTATAGCTAGTTTACTCTTTACTTAAAAGTAATTTTTAATGAAGTGCCTAAGGAGGTGTTAGGATTACTGTATCTGTGGTAAGGTTTAGTCATTGCAAAATAATTGTTGTTGACTTTTATGGAAGTATTTTATTTTCATTGAGTTCCTACACAAAAACAGACAACATGCATGAACATACACACCCTTTTCTCGATCAGCTGAAAGTAGGGAAGTGTAAAAATTAATTATGGAGATATCTGAAATCACAGGTATATTAGCACATCCCAGTGCAGTTTGGGTTTGTTTAAACCATGATAGTGGGTCTGTGCTATTCTATCTTGTGCTAAAACTTATTTGGAACAGTTAAAAAAATTCTAAACAGTAAAATTTGAAAACTGCTAACAATGTAGCTCACAGATAAACTTGATGTCCTGGAACTACATCTCCCAGAATTTTTAGAGCTAAAGCCCCAATTTATTTGAAGGAAAATGTTGAAGACTGATAAAGTGGTTATTGTCCATGAAATGCCTGAGACTTTCTCACATAAACTGGATAGTGAGATTTCCCAAATACATTTTTTATCATAAAAAAACCCCTTAAAACCAAACTGTCAGATTTGAGCATGGGACATGATGGGTACAATCCACTGAGAGTTTTATTCAAAAAAAATCACTGAAATTAAGGGTACCTCTAGAAAAACCCTTATGTACCTATAACTTGGGAATGTTTACCATGCTTGCTGCATGACAAACTATTTTTATTTCTACTTAAATCCTTTCCTATATTTCTGAGTTTGGTAGAAGGCATATTTGTTTGTGCATTTGTGCTTCAAGTCAATGTTGACTCCTTGCAACCACCTAATCTAGTTTCTATGCAGTATTTTTGTCAAGATTTTTAGAAGTGGTTTGCCACTACTAGCTTCCTAGCACTGTGAAACAATGACTGACTCAAGGTCACCCAGATGGATTTGTACCTAAGCCAGGACTAGAACTCCGTCTCCCAGTTTTGTAGCTTGGTATGTTAATCACCACACCAAACTGGTTCTCAGAATATTAAATACAATTGACAAATCAAAGCATTACAAAATAGGAAATGTCACGCTATAGGGAAGCTTTCTATTTTCTCTGTAGAGAAAAATATATACAATATGGTAAGCCATATTTTAAAATGTGGAACATATTATTCATATTTAAAGTACTGTCACTAAGCTGTGTGGCCAGGCAGAAGACTTGGCTCATATATTCCTTATATAAGCCTTAGAAAAGGATCCCTCAAAGGACAGGAGTCTGCTCAAAAACTGCATGTCGATAATAGGCTCATACTAAAATCTGTCATCTTTTTATAAGCAATTTCAAATACAGGTAGCCCTTGATTTATGACCACAATTGAGCCCAAAATTTCTGTTGCTAAGGGAGACATTTGTTAAGTGAGTTTTGCACCATTTTACAACCTTTCTTGCCAAACATTGTTCAGCGAATCATTGCACTTGTTAACTTAGTAATATGGTGGGGAAGTGAGTCTGATTTCCCCATTATCTTTGCTGGTAATAAGGTCACAAAAGGTAATCACATAACCCCCCCCAGGACACAGCAACCATCACAAATACATGCCAGTTGCCAAGCATCCGAATCTTGATCACGTGATGGTGGGGATGTTGCAATGGGCATAAGTATGAAAAACAGTCATAAGTCACTTTTCCAGTGCCGTTGTAACTTCAAACAGTCATTAAATGGATGGTTGTAAGTAGAGGACTACTTACTTAAATGGCATTAAGCGAAAGGAACGCATTGTCCTTCTGCTCTTGAAATTGCAGTTATCTTTAAAATGTAGGGTTTTTTTTAGGAAAAGGGCAAGAATCAGAAGCATAGATTGATCTATTGTCTGATCCATCTGAAATGAAAAACATTCTGCAGATCTGTTCTTTATCTAGGACTGCTTAAACTGTAGCAGAAGGTTTTCTCCTAGTTTACTATGCCCTGTTACAATTGCTACTTTGCAGTAGCAATGGTGCTTGTTTGCTTGCTTGTTTTTATACATTGGAGTCTTTTCAAAGCTGCAGGAGCTGACTTTTTTTTTAAAAAAATGCCAGTAAAAATGCTTCACCAAAGGAAGGAATGGCCTTCTAAGCATCAACCTTGAAACTTTTCCCTGCTCCTGGTGAGCCTTGTAATACTGAGCCAATTTTTTTTCTCCCAGTCTCCCCAAAGAGGCTTCTGTGTTTTCTCAGGACATTTTTAAAAAAATATTCAGTTTCATTTGGTGCATTTTCAAATTAATATATGCGTGTTACATATCTTTCCCTCGTTCTACAGCCACCTACCCATGCTTCCTGAAATAAGCTCTCACATAATGAGTTTTGGTGAGGTGCAAAAAAAGAAATTGCCAGCCACCAAAAAGGACAATTGTATAATAGAAAACAGACCATTTCCACACATACAATGTGACTCTCAACAGAGCACCACTGCACTGCTCTCTCCTTCCTTAGGTGTAATTTTATTTGGGGAAGGTTTCCCTCTGACTGGGGCAAACCTATTTGGAGCAGAAGCTGCACTTCAGAAGAAATATAAACGTGCAACTAGAGTGGATTATTTAAACCTGACCCAGACAGTCACTTCTCAATTTAAAGAAATTAGGAACAGTCCAACTATTTATTGCCCATTAGGGAAGCAAAACAAGTAATAACCACAGTATAATCTTAGCTTTTCCAACTATTAGCTTAGCGTTAAAAACTGAGTAGAAAAACAGATCATTTTACCTAATAGTCATTACAACTCTATTATCCTATAATATAATTTTAAGTTGTGCCAAAAAAAGAAAACACCTATCATTACAGAGGTGTTCTTTTTCTGGTTTCATAATTTTTCCCTCCCAAAACATGTTTTCTAGCTGAAGCTTGTTTGAAGCGAAGTTTTGTCATCCAGAACAAAAGAAATTGGCACCAGCTGCCTCCACTCACGTATTACAGTCTTAAGTCTACTTTATAATTTGTCGAGCAATAATTAAAAATGGACTTTTTGGAAAATCATTCACCCATCCTAGAGAGTCCAGGCATCCTTCTTGATCTGAAGGGACACCAGAAGAGAAAAGGTGCCTCTCTTTGGTGTAAAAGCATAGGTATTTCTAGGCTTAGCAAATCAGTAAATGTGTGTTACAAAGATGCTTTTCAGGTAGCACAGCAAGGTCAAACTTAAGCATACTGGCGGTCCGCAAGATCAATCTTCTTATTGTCAATAGGCTGTTGGTCAACTTTAGTCCTTGAGACTTGTTTAGTAAAACTCATTACCTACATCCTGCCTCATTATGCTTATTACTACTGCTAGAGCTACTGGGACTATTACTTCTACTGAAAATGTGCTCATTGCCAACAGTGTTGTAGGCGCCAAACCCAATAATGAAGTTGATGATATTCACAATCATCATAATTAATGGGAAGGAAAAGAGTAAACAGTGTATAACTTTTGGGCTGTGATCTTAGGGAAAGGATTAGTACTCAGGTATGCAAGCCTGCAGTCTTAACACAAAAGCTCAGAACAGTTCCTGAGATATACAGTACGTGCAAGCTTCAGGCTTGGAGGAAACCGTGCTTAGTACCTGAAACTGTTAATGAATCTGAAGACCGGTGGCAATTGGCTGATGCTCAGACCTGTACTGTATATAGGTGAGGTCACCTCATTTGAAACAATGTAAAATAGAGCTAGAAAATGAGTAGAATAGTAAAATCAAAAAGATTGGGAGGTCAAATATGTTCCCTGTGAGAAAAAGCTAGAAGGTTTAGGTCTCTTGAGTTAATGGTCATGTATCTGCATACACACTACTAAGGAACGACATGATCAAAGCAAATAAATCAGATGTGTCATGGAGAAAGTAGATACGAGACTTTTTCTCCTTCTTGCAGAATATTAAGAGATACCCTATAGTGCTAACTGGAAGGAGATTTTTTTACAACAGGCAAAAAGCAGTACTTCTTCATACATTGTACAATTAATTTCTGAAATCCATTACTGCAAAATATAATGAAATAAACTGCAAGTAATCTTTTTTTAATTTATTTAAAAAGTTTTACAATACATTTTGACTTTAATCCCCCCCTCCCCCACCCCTATCCCTCTCCCCCACTCCCTCCTCCCCCCCCCCGACTTCCCAGAGCTAAATACAGGGCATAAAATCAAAAAACAAACATAAACACCCCTATGTTATCAACAATAAACTATAAATTCTATCTCTCTCTAGCTTATATAAAATGAGTACAAACAATATTAATATTACAAATAAAGTAGAAAAGAAAAAGAGGAAAACAGAAAAAGATCTTTACTCAAAATAAATTTTCTTAATCCCAGTCCTTATTCATATTAATTTCAAAAAAAAGGGAAAAGAAAAAAAACTTTCACCTGCTATTTGCATTCTACCACCTTTCTCTAATTTCCAAACAAATTCTCAGTTACGCGCCAAAAGCGCTTATCTCTATTAATCTTAATAATCTCCGACCAAACTAAACTATAATCAAAAATAGTTCTTACATGTATCACGCCAAATGTCTCGCAGTTCCAAATCATCCTTAAGTTCAAATAAAAGTTCAAATAAAAAGAGTATATAAAAAAAAATTTAGGCAATCTCTAAGACAACTTGTTGTTAATTAGGAGCTTACATACCCATTCTTAGTTCAACACATACTTTAAATCCATAACCCTAATATACTTTTCTAGCAAGCAAATAACATCAATCTTAAATTGTGTAAAATATTAAAAAAGAAGAAAAAACTTTCTTTCTCCTCTATAATAATTTTACTCCATTGACATTCTAATCTAAAAATTTAATCAGCAATCTTAACGCCCCAAAACTTTTGGAGCACCTCTGTCATGACCCCCAAAACTTCTTTAGACCGCTCTCCTCCCACATCTTCACTGTAAGCACACTTTGAAGATTCCATAACTTTCTGCTGGTCTTGCTCTTGCTCTCGTCTCGCTCTTCTTAGGGCGGCACGCGTCATCTTCTGGCCTCCTGCAGCAACCGATGAGACTGTGGCTTGATCCCCTCCAACACCATTGTCCTCTGTCTGTCTATCTGCTACATCTTGAAGCTTTCCCACACCGTATCCTTTTGCAGCTTCCAAAAATGATAGGGGGGTTGCTTTTAACACATTACTATAAAAATCACGTGCCTGAGCCACAGTAACCAAACGATGTCTTTTACCTTTGTGCGTCTCCACCAACCCAACTGGAATCTCCCATCTAAACTTAATATCACGTTTCTTAAGTTCCTGTACTAGAAATGCAAAATCTTTCCTTCTCCTTAGGATCTTCGGAGGGATCTCTTTTAAAACCAAATTTCTTGCTCAGCCACTACCAAATTAGTATCATAAGCATCTTGAATGACTTCATCTCTAATTACTTTCTTTGTAAAATAGACCACCACATCTCTGGGTAACTTCCTCTGTCTTGCAATCCATGAATTTACACAAAAAACTTTGTCCATATTTCCCTCAATTTCAGATGCTGACTGGCCCAGTACCCCTTCCAGAGCCTCAGAAATCAGCTGCTTTAAATCTTCTTTACCATTATCCTTTAAACCCCTAATTCTAATAGCATACTGCATCTGATTATACTGAACAAAGCTCAATTCTTCGTCCATTTTATCCCTTATATTTTCATTTTCTAATACCTTTGCTTCTAATATAGAGTTCTTTTGACTGAGATCCTCCACATTTATATCCAGCTGTAGCACACATTCAGCTATGGATTCAACCTTAGACAAGATGTCCACCCTCATTGCTCTCAGCTTCTCTTCCATCTTCTTCTCCAATTTCTCCATTTTCTCCTCCAATTTCTCCTCCAGCTTTTTCAACTTTTCATCCATCATATCAGACATCAATTGTGCGTGCTTTCCAAGAGCATCTTGTAAATCCTTAAGCGTCAATACTGGGGGAGATGCAGGAGGAAGCAAAGCTTGCAATGAGGTCTCTTGCACCAGGGAAGACCCCGCATTCCGAAGAGCTTTAGAAGTTTTAGCCGCCATCTTCCCCCACTTTCACTTATTACACACTTTCACTTTAAAGCTATAAAATCCATTGAGCTAGAGAGTAAAAATAAAGAGTCCACTTCACCTTGACCTCCTGTACCGCTCTGCCTGCATCTTGATAATCAAAAGTATTTCCTTTTGGCAGGGGTGGTTGCTAACGCCTGGCTCTGCTCCAAAAATCCCAGAGCAGAGGCGCTGCGCAGCTCGGAGCAACCCAGGCTTCGGGGGGGCTCATCCTTCAGCCGCCCAAGCTCTCAGCTCAGGCGGCCCCGGAGAGCTCAACCCCTACCTGGGGCCTCACCCCTCCTCTTCTCCCGAGGAGGGGGCTTCAAATCCATCTAAACAGCTGATCGGCGCTGTTTACGATGGAAAAACACAGCTGCGGAGCGGGCAGCCCGAAAATGGCTGTCTTTCGACGTCGCGTCGCCACCGGAAGTCCAAACTGCAAGGAATCTTGACTGGTTTGAAGATGGAACTTAGAAGAACAAGATGTCCTTTGACAGAGAGAGATATCAAGTATGGGTAGTCCTCAACTTACAACAGTTCATTTAGTGACCATTCAAAGTTACAACGGCACAGGAAAAAAGTGACCTATGGCCATTTTTCACACTTAACGATCATTGCAGCATCCCCATGGTCACATGATCAAAATTCAGATGCTTGGTAAGTGATTCATATTTATAACCGTTGCAGTGTCCCGGGGGGTCATGGGATCCCATTTTTGTAACCTTCTGAAAAGCAAAGTCAACAGGGAAGCCAGCTTCACTTTCCAAGCGTGTTACTAACTGAACAACTGCAGTGATTCATTTAACAACTGTGGCAAGAAAGGCTGCAAAATGGCGCAAAACTCACTTAACAAATGTGCCAGCCACAGAAATGTTGGTCATAAATGGAGGACTACTTGTAGTTAAGGAGGAAAGATATAGGGCACGTATAAAAACGTTGGGGGATTCTTGGAAGTTCTACATCACAGAAGAGCTTACAGTGTGAAACAACTGCTGAAATGGCTAACAAAGAAGTGGCTTACATCAGAAGAAGTACCCTGTACCAGTGAAATCACATTTGGAGCTCAGCATCTATTCCGGGCACCATATTTCCAGAAGGATTTTAACAGATTCAGAAGATTGTGGTAAAGATGACACAAAGGCTTGAGAACATATCCCATGTGGACAGACAGGAAAAAAAACGGGATGTTCAGCCTGAATACTGATGGGAGACAAAGGGAAGATTATCGCTGCTATTGAAACAAGGACCAGAAACAATAGGCGTAAATTACAACTACCTTAGTTTCATTTTAACGTCCTGATGTTAAGAAGTATGATATGGTGAAACAGTGGTTGTAAGAACTGCATTTCTGGAGGTTTTTTAAGAGGTTTGCTAGACCAGTAGCTTAATTGTTTCCCCCCGCACATTACAGATGATTGGACTAGGATGATCCTTGCAGTCCCTTTCACTTCCATAATCCTATATTTTTCTGATGGCTATAGATAAGGATGGTTTTAAAAGCAGACAGGATAAAATGTAGGCATTATTAGTTTCAAACACTTCTTCGATTGGGAATGGCATTCTTCCAAATAGCAATTGCAGAGGAACAAAGTCAGAGAGTATATATCATCTTTTGTTCATGAGCATCCTAGAGACATCTGTTTAGGAACATAGGAAACGAAATGCTGGACTAACATGGGCCTCGGCCTAATCTAGCAGAGCTACGGTTATGTTTTTATGTTCTTAGACCTTTAAGTGTGTTTCGATTCTTGTGCTGTGCCATATAGAGTCTAGACCCATTAGATTTAAAACATGCCACATATTTTGCAATCTGCATCTCATTTTAAAAGAGAAAAAAATCAATTAAGATTGCACAAAAAATCAGGCATATTGGAAGTTGGGAATTTTAGCTTTTTAAAACTATTTTAATATCGCCTAGTTGTTTCCACTGTTTTTACCAATTATATCCCGTTTTGCAATCCAGATTTAGATCAAATTATGAATAACATATAATTTACAGCAATTAATTAGCTTTTATTTTTACTTTATTAAAAAATACCTGCTCTTTTAAAAATGTTAATTAAAACAAGTGGCATAGGAATGACCAATTCTATATATAACCACGTTGCTAACCTTAAGAAATACATGAGAAGAAAAATGTGCTAGGCTAGATCAAACATTCAGGATAGCCTACTTATAAGAAAACTCACAGAGCACATTTCTTGCTGTTTCCACCCATCTCACCCAAATTGGAATTCAGAAACATCATGTTTCTTCACACAGCATTTCTGTATAATCCTTCTCTCCAATAGCTATTGACAGGACTGTCTTCTTTTAGTTAGTGTAGTGTAGAGAGAAGAGCACTGGATTAAGACTAGTATACACTGAGAATCAAAGCCCACCTCACTCAATAAGACTCACTTTCTCCTATTTCAACCTAAGTTGTTGTGAGAATGAAGTCACAATCATATGTGCATCCATGAGTATCACAGAGGTAGATACAGTCATAATAAACCAATCTAAATGCCAATTAATCTGCACTTTAAAGTTGTCTTATACCTGTCTTCAACTTAACTTTGCCTTATTCAACAATTTAGTGATCATTTGATGAAATAACATTCATATAAAAATATTATTGTAAATATAAACCCAAACCTATAATCTACAGATGAAACTCGAAAAATTAGAATATCGTGCAAAAGTTCATTTATTTCACTAATGCAACTTAAAAGGGGAAATTAATATATGAGATAGACTCATTACATGCAAAGCAAGATAGTTCAAGCCATGATTTGTCATAATTGTGATGATTATGGCTTACAGCTCATGAAAACCCCAAATCCACAATCTCAGAAAATTAGAATATTGTGAAAAGGTGCAATATTCTAGGCTCAAAGTGTCCCACTCTAATCAACTAATTAAGCCATAACACCTGCAAAGGGTTCCTGAGCCTTTAAATGGTCTCAGTCTGGTTCAGTAGGAAACACAATCATGGGGAAGACTGCTGACCTGACAGTTGTGCAGAAAACCATCATTAACACCCTCCATAAGGAGGGAAAGCCTCGAAAGGTAATTGCAAAAAAAGTTGGATGTTCCCAAAGTGCTGTATCAAAGCACATTAATAGAAAGTTATGTGGAAGGGAAAAGTATGGAAGAAAAAGGTGCACAAGCAGCAGGGATGACCGCAGCCTGGAGAGGATTGTCAGGAAAAGGCCATTCAAAAGTGTTGGGGACTTTCACAAGGAGTGGACTGAGGCTAGAGTCAGTGCATCAAGAGCCGCCACACACTGACGGATCCTGGACATGGGCTTCAAATGTCGTATTCCTCTTGTCAAGCCGCTCCTGAACAACAAACAACATCAGAAGCGTCTTACCTGGGCTAAAGAAAAACAGACCTGGTCTGTTGCTCAGTGGTCCAAAGTCTTCTTTTCTGATGAGAGCAACTTTTGCATCTCATTTGGAAACCAAGGACCCAGAGTCTGGAGGAAGAATGGAGAGGCACACACTGCAAGATGCTTGAAGTCCAGTGTGAAGTTTCCACAATCTGTTGATTTGGGAAGCCATGTCATCTGCTGGTGTTGGTCCACTGTGCTTCATTAAGTCCAGGGTCAACACAGCTGTCTACCAGGAGATTTTGGAGCACTTCATGCTTCCTTCCGCAGACGAGCTTTATGGGGATGCTGACTTCATTTTCCAGCAGGACTTGGCACCAGCCCTCACTGCCAAAAGCACCAAAACCTGGTTCAATGACTGTGGGATTACTGTGCTTGATTGGCCAGCAAACTCGCCTGACCTGAACCCCATAGAGAATCTATGGGGCATTGCCAAGAGAAAGATGAGAGACATGAGACCAAACAATGCAGAAGAGCTGAAGGCCACTATTGAAGCATCCTGGTCTTCCATAACACCTCAGCAGTGCCACAGGCTGATAGCTTCCATGCCACGCCACATTTTTTTTATTGAAAAGTTTTACAGTACATTTTATTTTTAACAAAACAAAACAAAACCCCTCCCAGCCCCTTCCCCTCTTCCCAACCCTCCCCTACACCTCCCTCCCTCCCCCTCCCCCTCCCCGACTTCCCAGAGCTAAATACAAGGTATAACAGTAAAAACAATCATAATCTACCATATGCAAACAACAACTATTAAATCTGTCGCACTTTAACTCTTATAAAACAACTACAAGCAATATAAATATCACATCAATACTTATTCAAATGCTAAGTGAAACTTTTTAGTCCCATATTTATTCTGGATGTAATCAATCCATTTTTTCCACTCCACAATATATCTCTGTTGCGAATGGTCTTTCAAGTACGCTGAGATCTTTGCCATTTCCGCCAGGTTGGAAACTTTTAAAGTCCATTCTTCTATGGTCGGCAGTTCTTCCTTCTTCCAATATTGCCCTACTAAAAGTCTTGCTGCCGTAATTAAATTCAACATCAACTTAGTGTCCACAACAGTAGTGTCAGTAGTAATGCCCAGTAAAAACAATTGCGGACAAAACTTTATCCTTTACTTAAATATCTTCTGCATATTCCACCAAATTTTAATCCAAAATGCTTTAACCTTTTTACAGGTCCACCATATATGAAAATACGTTGCATATTCACCACCACACCTCCAACATTTAGGCTGGCAATTCGGATACATACTTGCTAGTTTTTTAGGATCTAAATGCCACCTATAAAACATTTTATAAAAGTTCTCTCTTAAATTTTGAGCTTGCGTAAATTTTACATTTCTCACCCAAATCTTTTCCCAAGTATCCATTGTAATGACTTCTTGAAAATTCTGAGCCCACTTTATCATACAGTCTTTAACAAGTTCTGTCTCTGAATCAATTTCTATCAGTGCCAGATATATCTGTTTGATATGTGCTTGACCTTGATCTCTAATTTGCTTTACCAAATTTTCATCAGTCATTGAAAAGCCAATTTTCTGATCTTCTTTCTACCTGGCCTGTAATTGCCCATACTGAAACCAAGTTTGAAGAATCTTTCCTTCTCGTAAGATATTATACGGCTTCAAATACCATACATTCCTTTCCAAACTTAAAATTTCCTTATATGTAGTCACATCATGTTTAAACCCAACACTTATATTTTCTATTGCATGTTTCGGTATTGCCCATAAAGGTATCTTATAATTTAGCTTACCGCCGCATTGAGGCAGTAATTGCTGCAAAAGGGGCCCAAACCCAGTACTGAGTACATACTGTATGCATGCTTATACTTCTCAGAGGTCCGATATTGTTCTATGTACACTCCTTGTGTTATTGATTGCATGTAATATTCTAATTTTCTGAGATTGTGGATTTGGGGTTTTCATGAACTGTACATCATAATCATCACAATTATGACAAATCACGGCTTGAACTATCTTGCTTTGCATGTAATGAGTCTATCTCATATATTAGTTTCCCCTTTTAAGTTGCATTACTGAAATAAATGAACTTTTGCACGATATTCTAATTTTTCGAGTTTCATCTGTATATAGTACCAAAACTGTCATATCTGTTTCTAACCTTGAATTGGGCAAAAATAGAAAATATACGACAATAATTATTGAACCAGGGTAACTCAAATGTGCTAACATACAGACTGCCAGAACCCATAACTCTCCTGGGAATGAGATTTGAGGATGTTTAGGCTGTTTTAGCACCAAAGTGCCTTCCGACTATATTTCCTAAACACCCATAGGTTGCATGGCACAAGGGAAATTGGGAGAGGTGTGTGTGTATGTATATGTGTGTGTGTATGTATATGTGTATGTATGCATATCTCTGTGTGTGTGTGTATGTATGTATATAGCATGTGTATATTTGTATTATGTATATGAGTATATTTATACTTTGAGCATTAGGGACGTGGTGGCTCAGTGGGTTAGGAAGATCGGCAGTTTGGAGGGTCGAATCCCGAGTGCCGCATAACAGAGTGAGCGCCTGTTACTCATCCCAGCTTCTGCTTCTGCCAACCTAGCAGTTCGAAAGCACGTAAAAATGCAAGTAGAAAAATAGGGACCACTACGGTGGGAAGGTAACAGCGTTCCGTGCACCTTTGGCATCTAGTCATGCCAGCCACATGACCACAGAGATGTCCTCGGACAAGCGCTGGCTCTTTGGCTTTGAAACGGAGATGAGTGTTCTGTACCAGCCTGCTACCGGCCCTGCAGATAAGGCAGGAACCACCCCTTTTACAAGAAGGCAAGAGGCTGGAACTAAGCCTGCCAAATTTATTAACATAAAAACATAAACAGAGCAAAGAGAGCAAACACGAACCATGAAACAGGAACTATTTAAACAGTTGTCTTCAGCAAACCAGCCCTCCCACGCATTCCCCTTTTATACAGTTCAGGGCGTGGCTTCTCTCTGCCTCCTTCCGAGGTGCCCCATTGGCTTCCTCTGTTTACTCCTGATTGACTGCCTCCTGCATCGGGCGTCCTTGAACAGGGCCAGCTGTGGGTCATCTTCATCCACGCTGTCAGGCTCACACAGCTGGGTCTGCGTCGTGACCAGGTAGGAGGGGCCTGGCTGAGGGCTCTCATCAGCAAGCTCTCCAACCCCCTCAGCAACCTCTCCAACACCCCCTCCTCCTCCTCTGAGTCGTCAGACCCAAATGCCGAACCCACAGGCTGACCCTGAATCACAACAATGAGCACCGGCCCCCAGAGTTGGAAACAACTAGCACGCATGTGCGGGAGAACCTTTACCTTTACCTATACTTTGAGAGCAGGCAACAGAATTTCATTTCAATGTGTGCCAGTGTGCTCACAGTAAAAAATGTCAATAAAGGTTATCTTATCTTACCTTATATCATCTCATAATTATCATTCATGAAAAATCCAGTAAGACTCTCACAGAAGGATGTGTGTGTGTGTTGGTGGTTCACTTTTTACTTATAGTGATTTACTTTTTACTTATTCTCTCTTGTTGTTGTAAGTTTCAAGATCATACCCCATACGTTTCTTTAGGAAGCTGAACGTGCAGATGGTATGGTAGTGAAAAAACACACACCACAATTTCCTTTAAGATAGGCATCCCATGAATACATATATAATGGATTTGTTCTAAGGGTAGTTTTTAATTAGAGCAAGTGAAATTTAAAAATACCTTTTTTTCTATAGGATATTTTGGTTCTGCTCTATCCGTACAAGGGGATGTTGTAGACAAATAAATACAAATGTTTCCTCCTAACAATGAATGCCAACTTTTATACATAATTAAAACATTTCTGTTCTTACAACATTCAATTTCAACGTAGGAGTAATCAACTGAAATGTCTTAAGTTGATTTTTTTTAAAAAAAAATCTCTGATCCACGGACAGGTTTTGCTATCATAATCTCACAATATTGCTACTAGTTGTAGGTCTTAGATTGGTACAGTAAGCCCCTTGTAGCCTTCAAACATAAAAATGATAACCTTTACTCTGTCTTTTTCTTTTATTTCCTTTTGGTATTTATCTATAGGATTTTCCAATTATGTCTGACTAATTTTGCACAAAGTCATTATTTGAAGCAATTTGTCTAAGTATGAGAGGCAACACCTTCCCCTTCCCTGGAAGGTAGGTGGAGGAAACGTCATAACCTGCTCTGCTTTGGCATGAGTTATTAAGGGGTCACAGGAGCTCAAACGAAGGGTGAAATGACTAGCTAAGTCATTACATGTCAAAAGAAGATGACAACGATGAAGAAGACTTCTTCCAAAGCTATCACAATATGAATTAATTATAGATTAGATCAAACTTGGATTTTGTTTAAAGTTCACTTTTTCCCAAAGACATTAATGACAACGTACAGACTGTGGGAGGGAATGATTACTCACGTATAGAAACGATTTAAAAAAAAATTAAAAAAAAATCTTGGCTTCAACACACTGGAAAGATGTTAGTTATGAGAGCATCAAAAGGTTCAAAAACAGGCTCTGGGACATATGCAAATGGTTTTATTTTATTAGAGAGTGCTAATTCATAGCAAACTTCACTCCGCTGGGATGACTCTCAAAGCTCTAATTAAATTATCTCCATTGGGACAATTACCACTTCCATTGATACAAGAAGCCAGTTGGACATCTGGTTCTTTCTACTGCAGAAGTGGATACATGGCTGAAACCCCTTTGTATGGTTTCCACTGGTAAGCTATAAAGCAGGACCAGGGATCATTGTTGTGATGGCACAGAAAAGAAACTTCAGGCACATCTCATCAGCTTTCCTCTCTGCCCTATGCAACACTAATATTCCTCCAACAACAAGCATTTTCAAAATAATAGTCCTCTGTATTTAAGGCTAATCAGAGTGGGCGCCATCCAACTTGCAAAGGTAGCAATTTTCCTTCATTAAAGCCAAATAAGGAGAGACAACTTTGGTATTCCCCAGGGCAAATTACAAGGTGTTAATAATAACAGTATAATGGCAGCAATTTTCTAGCTTTGCCCAAACTTATAATCTACGCTGAGTGCCTCATAGGATTGTTTGTGAGTTTACATAAAGCCCAAGTATTAGCCCCCCAAAACTGTTAATTTTTACATCATGTCTGTCTTGATGTTTGCAGTGATGTGGTAATTGTTCTCTCCCCAATGAGAAACCTCTTCACGAGCAAGTTGCAACATGATCATTCAGAAAGGCCTCGCTTCTTGTTAGGCAAAATGAATACTGCATATTGGAAAGAGATGAAACATCCTTCTCAATGAACTGGGCAAAACTGTGAGCACAGAAGTCTGAGATGGAATTTCTCTTACCACTCCTACCTGCAGAATGAATTAGCTTAAGTGATTACCACAGGACTTCAGACAAAAAAACAAATGTGCCAATTATCCTTGTATCCATCTCCTAATTACTTGCTGAAATCCTACTAGGACACCATGATCGAATGCCACATGTTGACAGAACAATGACTCATTAACTGTATTTTTTCCCTCATCTTTAATGCACCAACATACCAGTAGTTATCTGAGATGGAGGGTGCGGGGGACCTTTTTTTCCCCTTACATGTGCATGCTCACAGACCCACAGCTGTTTTTTCTTGCTGGTTTGTACATTTGATGCTTACCTAAGATTTAGAAGAATGACGAAAAATCAGTTGCAGAAGGGTGGTTTTTTTTAGAGATTTCATAGTGAACATTTCTGCTATAAAAAGTAGTTGGACATGAATATGGAATAGACAGAAAATGGATAAAGAAAAAAAACACATTAATTTCGCATCTTTATGTGACCTTATCTAATTTTGCATTTTCCCAACATATCAATTCAGCTAAACTTCAACATTTTTTCTCTTCTTTAAAAGCTAATAGTCAGAAAAAAACCTGCCCAAAATGCAGCTATTTGTGAAAGTTTTTTTTTTAAAAAAAAGTTTACTAGGATGCATCTTAGTTTTTCAAATCAGAAACTTTAAAGAGACAAACAAAAATGCTTATTTCAGGAAATGTGATTTTTAAATCTTTTGTTTTTTTAAAAAAATCTGAACTGATTTTGAAAAATGGAAAAATTTAAAAAAAAAAGACGCTGCCATTCACACTATGGTAGTGTGCTATAGATTCTACAGCCTGATGATGACAACAGTGTGAACAATGACAGTCACAACTATAATATAGTACCCTATTTTTTTTTAGTCTGGATTTAGTAGACAATCACTTCAATATGAGCCAGCAGTGTGCTGCAGCTGCCAAAAAAGCCAACACAGTGCTAGGCTGCATTAACAGAGGGATAGAATCAAGATCACGTGAAGTACTAATACCACTTTACAATGCTTTGGTAAGGCCACACCTGGAATACTGCATCCAGTTTTGGACACCACAATGTAAAAAAGATGTCGAGACTCTAGAAAGGGTACAGAGAAGAGCAACAAAGATGATTAGGGGGCTGGAGGCTAAAACATATAAGGAACGGTTGCTGGAATTGGGTATGTGTAGTTTAACGAAGAGAAGAGTGAGGGGTGACATGATAGCAGTGTTCCAATATCTCAGGGGCTGCCACAAAGAAGAGGGAGTCAAGCTATTTTCCAAAGCACCTGAAAGCAGGACAAGAAGCAACGGATGGAAACTAGTCAAGGAGAGAAGCAACCTAGAACTAAGGAGAAACTTCCTGACAGAACAATTAACCAGTGGAACAACCTGCCTCCAGAGGTGGTGAATGCTCCAACACTGGAGGTTTTTAAGAAGAGACTGGACAGCCATTTGCCTGAAATGGTATAAGGTTTCCTGCCTGAGCAGAGAGTTGGACTAGATGACCTCCAAGGTCCCTTCCAACTTTATTATTATTATTATTATTATTATTATTATTATTATTATTATTATTATTATTATTATCATAGATTTATCACTGGAAATGTTGAAATATCATTCACTTTCCTGGCTTTCAGTTTCTTTAATGACTAGCTAGAAGTCACACTTGCTTCTGAGATGTTCCACCTGTATGCTGGTTCTGCCAACTCAACTAGGAATTCAATACACCTCTCCATATGTTGAATATTTGTTCACGGCTAACTTTATTTTTTACAATCAATGCAACCAAACATCCCTTGACAATAAGTGCCACATTTCCATGCTCATGCCCTAAAAATGGGGGACAGTAGAAGTAGGAGATATGAATGTTATAAATACCATTGTCAGTATCTTTTATTGTACCTTTATCTATTACTGTGGCTTTACACCTTACTGCTTCTGCTGTCTCTCCTAACCAACACAGAATGCTGTCAACAAACCACAACTAAGAGTCACTCAATTATGTTCAGGAGGTACCAACCTTTACTAATCAACTATGTCAACTTCCCAGCACCCAGAAAACCCAGTGATTAAAGACTATGGCATTATATCATCCCAGAAGGGCAAGTCAAGTTTTCATTCTTCCAAGAGATCAAATATTGCCAATGTGTCCTGCCCTGCCACATAAGCCATTGAGGTCTAGCAGACCTCCTGATATTTCAACATTTCCAGTGATTAGAGGCAGCAAAGCACCAGTATATGGCACCCCAAAAAGCAAGTGAAAAGTTAGAAACTAGGTTTTAATACAATTTTTAAAATTTTGCCATTGTAAATTGGCAGGGGTACTTTTGGCAGCAGTTTTTCTACTGCTAATTGTTAGTTTGAGGACTGTTATGCTATCTTCTGTTTTAAAACTTATACAACCATTTTTAAAAAAAATGTTGTTAAATTAAAATCCATGAAGATATCTAACTGAAACTTGGTAGATCTTTCCTATTATTTATATCTTATTCTGCCAAAAATCAAACAAATTTTAGGCATTTTAAATTTTCCCCATGATACCCTATAGTCATATTCTTTTTTGAATTCTATGCTGGATCTCAAAATGGTTTAAATAAAATTGATTATTGCTGAATCTTGAATCACAAATTCAAATTGAACATGCCCTCTTCAAATTTCTGATTTGAATATAATCAGGGCTGATCTGTATAAACCTATTCAAAACACTTTGAAGGAATATTGCATCAAAATTTTTGCTCCCGCTTAATAAGTAGTTTTATATATATATATGTATAGTTCTCATTCACATATGGTAAATTCAAAATGTAAGCAACTTTCTCAATAAAAAAAATGCTTGGGACACATTTATCTAGTTCTTTACACAGAGCAAGAGATAGATAACCCATCATACTATTAGGTTATCCCTTGAAGCATCTGATTTAATTAAATTTTAAAAGATGAGATTGCAGTTTGATATGCTACTGTGAGAACATGTAGCTGGTGTTTATGTATATAGCCTTTTTTATACTGATGTATAATTTTTTGCCCTACTTTTCACATAGGTTTCTTTTTGATAAATTCTTGTTGACTGGCAATTGTATTAATCTCTAGAGCTATTTCTTTGGAAAAATGTTCTCTATGATGGTAACAATTGTTCTTTACTTTTACCTTCCCTTTTCATTGCTAATTTAGTGCAAGTGATATTTTGTAACTGGCTCCTTGAATTGAATTTGACTTCTGGTGAACATATGATACCTTTATGTGGCCTTGACAACAAATTTGAAGTGTTTTGCCATTGCCATCTTTTTCATTTAGCCAGTCTAGCCGACAGATCTAAGATTTCTTTTTGGGGTCCTATCTAAGCACTAACCAGAACCAACCTTACTTAGCTTTGTTTGAGATCAGGCATCAACCAATAATGGTAACTTTATAACTTAACATTGGTGATGCTTTTGTTTTTAACTTTACAATTAATAATTTGGGAGGAAAGTATTTGATGGATGAACATATGAGATATAATAATACATGTCTGAGGTAAAAGGCTTGCAAACTTCATACATTTCTAGCTTTGAACTATCCAGGAGAAACAGAATATCCATCTGAAAGGGTACCAATCAGGATTAATAGTTTAATATCTATTAATTTTTATTTCACTTGCCTTCGCTACATTCTTCCTGTCTAGGAGTAACTACTGTCATCACACTTTCAATAACCAGTAAAATTAGTTACACCTGAAAGGGTTTATTTTTCTGGAATGACAAATGCACTTGGCAGGAAGACATAACCTTGTTTCCTAGCATCTGTAATAAGACAGGTTGCAAAATATTATTATGTAGTTATATCAAGCCTATAACTTATGGTTAAGTGGAAAAATAATCATTTAACTGGATGATTCATGCACAACATAATGAGAAATTAAACTTGGTCTGCCTTTATGCTGTTAAATAACACTATCAAGTAGCATGTTTCATGTAATGCACTAAACCACCCTCTGGGCTGCACTAGATATCCTGGTGCTAATAGACCAGAAGGTTGGGGGGGGGGAATTAAAAACAAATGCAAACAGCATCAGCTTCGGGGGGAAGACAACTGGATAATTATTAGGATCCCAGCTGACACAAGGAGGAATTTAACCTTCTCTACCTATACTGCAAGTCTGAAGGAAATGCTCTGGCTGAAGGTTTATTTGCATTGGAGAAAAGCCATTACTTGTGTTAAGAAAACGCAGAGAATTTTTACAAATTCTTTGCCAAAAGACTATGGCAATTAGCTTCCATGACTAGCTCCATGGCTACTAAGAGGAAGAAATTGCTGGAAAGGTCTGGAGAAAGTTGAAGGATTCACTCATTCCTCCCTCCCCCCTCGGCTTACAAATTTGACATAAGATGTTTATCAAATTTATATGTCACCCTAACTCATACAGGGTGACACTGGATAGCATACATCAATGAAAAGCCACCATTGTTTGCTATCACCTGGTTTTGCCGAAAACTGCAAGTAAATGTTGTAAAATGCAATCACATGACCTCAAGATACTGACCTCAGGGGTGTCAAGCTGCACCCAGCCCAGCTCTGGCAAAGGGAAAAAAGTCACGATA
Source organism: Vipera ursinii (assembly GCF_947247035.1). Classification (NCBI taxonomy): domain Eukaryota; kingdom Metazoa; phylum Chordata; class Lepidosauria; order Squamata; family Viperidae; genus Vipera; species Vipera ursinii. The sequence continues at coordinate 95,064,052 of NC_139513.1, read as the reverse complement.
CATCGTGACACGTCACGAGATGCGGCAAGTTTGAAACCCCTGCTGTAAATGGATGTACTGTAAATGGAGGCCAGTTGCCAAGCATCTGAAATGCAGTCCCATAATTGTGGTGGAAGGGACCAGCCTCAGAACTTTGGAGCTGAGTCAAAGTATTCCTGGGGAAGACCATAGTGACTTTGAATGGATGCTAAGTGACCAGTTGTAAATCAAGGATTACCTGTAATCAAGTCCAGCAATCAATCATACCAAAATAAAAGTCTTTGGACAGAGAATCAGCAAAGTTTCTGCAAAAGAAACTTTTAACCTTCTCAATTACTGTGTTATACATATTTACTGGAAATTAGTTTATGAAACTCAAGTGGAATTTCATTTTGGGGTCACTGGAGTTCTTTTACCCAGTGGGTAAAAATAGATTTAATGCTAACTGATCAAGAAATGGCATTTGTTGTTATAACCAATAATTCAGTGAAAATTTTGCCCCGACAACCTGATTATCATATTAGGCTAAGCCATAATACGAAATTTTGGTCGTGGTTTAATACAATGTAAACTTTATATCTGAAACTAGCCAATTTAATGTATTCCACAAACCGTCTGTTATGTGAACACTATTACAGGCAAAAATCTATGTTTGGGAATCATTAAGAAATGAATCTATTGACCTTTCAGATTTGGCTTTGCCTCTGTACTTGGGGATCTGACTCGTGCAAAGCCTGTTCAATGGTAGCACTGAACGTTATAAAGGAAACATAATTTTGCCATTGATTGTTTTATGCTTTTTAACATGCTTTATATGTTATTATTTTTATTTGTATTTTGTTCATTGCTTTTGAGTGTTACTTTAACTCGTCTGGACTACTGCAACGCTCTCTACATGGGGCTTCCCTTGAAGACCACTCGGAGGCTCCAGCTGGTACAGAATGCAGCCGCGAGAGTTGTCTTGGGAGTTTCCCAGTACTCCCATGTTACACCTTTGCTCCGCGAGCTGCATTGGCTACCAGTTGTCTTCTGGGTGAGGTTCAAGGTTTTGGTAATGGTTTTTAAGGCCCTACATGGCATGGGTCCGGAGTACCTCGGGGATCACCTGCTGCCGGCGTCAACTTCCCTCCGCCCTGTGCGTTCCCACAGAGAGGGCCTCCTCAGGGTGCCACCGGTCAGAGCATGCCGTCTGGTGGCCCCCAGGGGGAGGTCCTTCTCTGTGGGTGCCCTGGCTTTATGGAATCAGCTGCCAGTTGAGCTCCGGATGGCACCTGACCTTCGCTCCTTCCGACGCGGTCTGAAGACCTACCTATTTGAGCAAGCCGGCCTGGCCTGATGGGGGATGTGCTGGGGTTTTTATTGGGGATTTTTAATATTATTCTACGGTTTTTAGCTCGGGCTCTTATTTAATTTCTTTTTTTTAATTTTTGTATTCTGTATTTTTTATGTGCCCTGTTCACCGCCCTGAGTCCTTCGGGAGAAGGGCGGTATACAAATATAATAAATGAAATGAAATGAATGAAAACTACTGTGAGCTACGCAGAGTCACATGTGTGAGATAGGCAGTATAATAAATTGAATGAATACATGTATACATGTATACAATTGAATGAATACATGTAGCTTTGATAATGAACCTCCAGTAGAGGAACAATGCAAAAAAGAAGCAACCAAAACTGAAGCTGGAAGGATAACCCTGTGAACAAATAAAAATATTTTTGGTTTAGAAAAATTGTAAGGACAATTACAGAATGTATTAGGCAGAGAAGTTACTGAATAAGATAGATTTTCTAACTGAAATCTGACTGGATAAATATCTAGGGATTTAAGACCTCATTACCAAGATCTGCACTTGGGATTCATTGTGGAGAAAAGAGCTGTGTTAATCAGGAATAGACTGGTAGCCTTTGATTAAAAGCTGAAATTTTTCATGAGTTGCAGTTCACTAGATTGATGTGGGATTTAAATCGGAATACTGCAGTGTAAAAAAAAGGAGAAGAGAGGTTGATTATAAGATGCAGGTCACATGTGAAACGGATTACAAATGCTTTATCAGTGAATTGTTGTAATGTGTAACTTATTACTTGCAAGATAAAAAGAGAATGAATTGATGGCAAAAGCCATGTAAAGTTAACCAGAGCTATTCTCTTACTACTGGGTCTGACATCTCTTATGCATATATGAATTGTCTTCACCATGTCAGATTGCCAGTTTATAAGTGAACAGTGGTCATATTTAACTATAGTAATAAATATTTAACTAGAATTTTCCATAAGTTTGGACATTTGAGAAAATGCGCACATAATATTTCATGTTGTTCTCTTGCTTTATTCAGTCAACTGGCACTTCAGTAACAAATAAGTAGTACCCTGACTTTACAAATGAAAACTTATTATGTAGCATGTAGAATGATTGAAGCTATACTGTATAATGAGTAAAAACAAATTTACATTCAACCTGACTTAAATATTTATAATACAGACATACAGTATATGCTGGTTATTATTGGAATAATACATTGAGCTCAAGAATAACTTTTGCAATAGAAGCTAATTTAGTGGTAGGTTCACTAAGCTATTTACTGATAGTGAATTTAATTATAAAATTACACTTTTCAAACTACTATAGTTATATGTTAATACTATAGCATCAGGAATAATGTCCCTCTAATGTGGCATTCTCCAAAGCACCTGAAGGCAGGAAAAGAAGCAATGGATGGAAACTAATAAAGGACAGAACCAACCTAGAACTAAGGAAATTTTTCCTGATACTCAAAACAATTAATCAGTGGAACGACTTGCCTTCAGAAGTTGTGGGTGCTCCAACACTGGAGTCTTTTAAGAAGAGACTGGATAACCACTTGTCTGAAATGGTATAGAGCAGGGGTAGGCAACCTTGGCTCTTTTATGACTCGTGGACTTCAACTCCCAGGCTGGCTCAGGAATTCTGGGAGTTGAAGTCCATGAGTCATAAAAGAGCCAAGGTTGCCTACCCCTGGTATAGTTTCCTGCTTGAGCAGGGGGGTGGACTAGAAGACCTCTAAGTTCCTTTCCAACTCTGTCATTTAGTCATTCTGCTTATCACTTCCAATGTTGGGACCAAACAGATGTCTTTAGGAAGTGTAAAATGCAGTTGTTGTTCCACTATTCCCTCTAGCAACAGGCATCAGTACTGCCTCTACTCACTGAAGTTCCATAGAGGTACTCGACTTCCGCAATTTCCATGAATTATTCATTTACATCCAAATTATGAGAAAGCCTCATATTCTGTTTGATTGTCATAGATTCATTATCTGTCTTTATGTAAATATGTATGTTTAAAGCCATGCATGCTAAGTAAATCAGGTGGGTCTAATTTACATCCTCTCGGCATTCTCCTACAAGTGACCATAGTGGATTTTCCAGGAGAAATCTGTTACTTTTGTCTGTTTTCAATTAAAAGAAGAAAAACACGAGGTAAGCCCCTCTTTCTCCCAGCCTGCCAACTGTACCTTGTTGGTTTCACAGGCGTGGGTTTTCCATGCAGCGTTAATAAAGCTATTTTCATAGATTTATGTTCCATAACCCTCCTTGCCCCAAAGATTTTTTTAGGATGTGTCACATCAAGGAAAGAGGACCATCCTACTCTTGCCTGGACATCAGTTTATTTACGACAGAGAAGGCCACAAGTTCAACCTTGTATTCTTAACAGGGCTAAGCAAACAATTTTTGATCACTTTCTAAGCCATTCTAAACAGACCAAAGACTGGTACCCTAATTCTCAGCCATTACCAGAGTTCAAGCTTGGGCTGTGATTTGTCTCTATTCCCTGATCTTATTTTAGCACTGATTTGCAGGGATAGATGAAATATAACAAAATGGTGCATTAATATGATGGCTGGGATTGAACTCTTCTCTCCCAAGACTTTTTGAGCAAAACATTTTAATGCATTTTTCAAAAGTCAAACTCATTTATTTCTGGCCTAGAAAGCAGGAAGGGGGCAAGTACATAATGAATCAGTAAAGGCCTCTTGATGAAGAGTAGGATAGGAAGTGAATTTGAATCAATAAACCTGCCCATTCAAGGAAAAACAAAGCAGCTTGAATGAAACCAGGTGCAAAGTGGTTGAAATGGTTTGACTCCCTTAGAGTTTTTGCTTTTTAATTAAAGAAAGGAAGAATGGAGTTAGGGAAGATGTATGTGTGTGCTATTTCAAAGAACAGATAAAAGATTATAATCAGATAGTTTACTGTTTGAAATGGGTTGCTAGCAGTGTCGTGACTGATAAAGTGTAATCTCTAAGGCTGTTTTACTCTAATTAGCTCACAAGCTTATCCTTGATACCTGAACAACTGTAATCAGGGTGTTTCTTTTTTGCCTTAATTAACAACCTTGCTGAATTGCTATGTTGACTCTTTCATTCTGTTGCCTGTCGTTTCTCTTATTTTATTTTAAAACAAAATATTTTCAAAGGAACACTTCACTTAAAGCGCAGTTTATGGCATTCACTCTGTACACAGAGAGATTTGGCAAGGCCTGGTCTCCATTCCAACTTTAAAGTCTCTGGCTTCAGGACTTTAATCATCTATCAAGCAACTGGTTGAGGAACGTCTTGTAAATATGGAAAGAAGTCATTAGATTTCCATTGCCAAATGTCAGCCAGAGCACAGCGATATGAGTCAGGGTCACTAAAAAGAAGATGGAAGCCTAAAGCTATCCATTTCCTCTAGTGACAATAACTGGAAAGATAAGGAAACTGTATTGTTTCTTTTCTCTTCTCACTGACCTTGGCAAAGATATAGAGGGAAAAGAGGGTAAAAAGGAATTGGATCAAAATCTAAGAGAACAGAGGCATAAGCAACCTGACCCTATAGTAATTTGTGACTATGTTTTTTTTTATATATGAACTGAATCGGTGCTCTTAGACAAAGACACAACAAGCCAGTTGGTAGCCATAAATAGGTTTCAGTGCAAGAAAACAACAGCAGTGAATCATCTTTTGTCCTTCTAAGCCTATGTTTTGTTGTTGTGTGCTACAACTGGGCCTAAAAAAGAGGAAGAGGGCTGACTTGTTTCTGCATTCTATCCCCTAATTGTATGAGTTGATGAGGAACAGAAATTTATTGAAGAGCTAATGTTTGAGCCTTTACCTTATTCTCAGTTTATACATGTGGGAATAAATGTATGTCTCACATCACAAAATGCAGTTATATCATAAGTATGCTTATGTTTCCCATATCACAGAAGCATCTTAAGGCTCCATGGTCTTCTTTCTGAGGAAATGAACTATAGTTTAGCCCTGCTGCCCTTTAAAATTCTGACCATTACCTAGGTAAGGGGCCTTTAAAAATTATCAAGTTAGTTTGATCATTTTAGTCAGTTTATATATATAACAATCAGTGATTTGTATTTCTAGAGTAGTTTGTTAACCATATTCATTACAACCCAAATCCTTATCCTTCTATTTTGAAGAGAGGACCCATCCAAAATTAGTTTCAAATGATGGAAGAAGATTTTGTGTGTGTGTATCATGTATTGCACATGTAAGCACATTCCCAGTGGAAGCTTACTATATCAAAGAAAGGGACATATTTGCATCATTCCTAAATTCTATTCTGTTCCACCCTTAGTTCTGCTGGGCCTTCCCACAGTTTGACAGCAAAATCCTAAGACATGTTTGTTTTAATTAGCTTTTCCCAGAAGACTTTTGATTCTTTTCCATTTTTTTTCTATTTTTGCCTTGCATTATCAAATTATATGCCATAAAATATATGCATAATTGTGAGTTTACCTTTTATTGTATCATTTTAACTATTGGTATAATTTGCATTTATTAATAATGCTAATTATTAGTAAATATTAATGTTGCAGCTACCTAAATAAAATAATACAATGGGCTTGTAGGAGGTGGAGAAAAGAAATTCCTGAGTATGCCACATCAGGAAACATACATTTATTTATTTATTTATTTATTTATTTATTTATTTATTTATTTATTTATTTATTTATTTATTTATTTTAATTCCATTTATATCCCGCCCTTCTCTGAAGACTCAGGGCAGCTTACAAGCTTAGCAGTAGCCTTCATTCTATGTATATGCCTGCTTGTTAGGGCTTTCACACACACACCCCAAGTGGCATTATTGCAAAGTCAGCTTAATTGCCCCCAACAATCTGGGTCCTCATTTTACCTACCTCGGAAGGATGGAAGGCTGAGTCAACCTTGAGCCTGGTGGGATGCGAACCTGCAATAATTGCAGGCAGCTGGTGTTACTTAAGGAGGCATTAGCCCACTGCTCCACCAAGGCACATTGATGTCACTAAGAATTAATGATGATACTGATATTCAAAACAAATTGGTTCTTGACTTCACTTCAGTATGGTTTTGATTTTCAAATGTATAATGTGCATACTAATTTCCTTTAATTCAAATAAAGTTTAAAATAAGTTAATTCATGTTTTCCAGATTCCACATGATTAAGAATTCAGAAATTCAATAGAAGATAATATTTGTAGCTCAGGGTTGAACTTGATGCTCTGAGCTTGGCATATATCCATGGCCTATTATATTTCAGAATCACAGTCCTGACATTAATAATACTTTCAAACTGACCTGCATAATATATGATGTAAAAATATGGAGAGGCAGGGTAAGTGCCTAGGTTAAAATTCCTGAAGCTATAAAGGGACTCATTTAGTCATTGTTTAACTCACTTGAGTCCTGTAATCACTTTCATGGAAGATTTCCAACCCTGTGGGATTCAATAATGCTCAGAAAAGATGCTTGGACTGTTTAATAACAGAAAAGCCTATACTTACACTGACAATCTGCTAACAGTAAAATAAAAATTATATCAAGGACCAACAAGACTGAGAAGTCCACAGAGCAATAGGTAATTCAAGCTAAAAGTCCTATAAAATGAATCACTGTTAAAATTATCCAATTTGGGAATGCAATAAACAATGCAAATGAATCAACTGCTGTCTAGACTGCAAAAATATAGCCATCTAGATTAAATGAATGCTCACTGAAATAAAAATGTTATCTTTCTCTCTCTAAGCTATAATCTCTTATTGGAACATTCAATCAATTAGCATTGCTGTTGTCAAAACTTGCTCTAAACAAAGGATGAGAGAGGCTGCCTGGGGGGAAATCTTAATGGCTAGCCAATTCTGAGCCATATATGTTAAGGTGGGGAGCTCACCCTTGCAAGAAATGTCATGTTTTACTACAGTGCAGAGCTAGTGTCAGGAGAAGAGGCCCCTTCTCTGCCGCTAGTCATCGCTGCAGCACTAATAGAATGTCAGCTAATCCTCAAGAGGAGGAAAAAAAATAGTTTCATGCCTAGAGCAAAAAGAGTCAATTTTCAGTTTAGACACTCTCTCCCCTTCCTCCTTTACTTCTAAAAGTACAGGATTAGTAAATCTTTTAAAAGTAAGAGGCTGTTGGAAAACCACAGTGGGATGAGCACATCAAGAGCCAAAAGCTACAGCTGCCATTAAGAGGAATTAGATGCATGTTACTGTCAGTTGGGTTGTGGCCTCTGATGCTTTTGCAGCAGACTCCTTCCTCTGACACATTTTCTAGCAAATCAAATTTATGAGGTGCCAGAAAATTCACCTGTTTCAAAGTTAACCGCTTATGGGCAGTGCACTTTTGATGACGAGCTAGTACAACTCTAGAGAGAGATGGACACTGGAGTAAGATTGTCACCTTTACCCAACCGCGTCTATGCATCCAAATATATGGGTGCAAGGTGGGGAGGGCAAGCATGTTAATAAGATGATAATAACATGGAAGATGTTAATAAGAGTAATATATTTAAAATATTAGACTTTGGACTAATGCAAAATCTTAATTAGTCCATTAAGACTTTGCACTAAAAATACACCTCATTTACCTCTTTAATGCTTTGAAAAGATAAAAGGGAAAACACACTGATGGATTCTTACATTCTGGGGGGAGGAGTTATAATTTTATTTAAAATAAAATTAGCAGATGCAACTGATGTTTTCTTCCATTCTCAGTGAACAAGTGATAGGTATTGTACAAAACTCTGATCTATCCTTTCACCCAGTTTTGAAAACAAAAAACTACTACATTTTTTTAAAAAATGTATTGGTTTCTTCAACTGGTCTCCTAGCTATTCTTTAAGTGTAAAGAATTAAAATTGTGGAGGGAATTACAGGTGAAATTGACTAAACCATGTCAGTTATTCAGAGTAATTAATTTGAGATTAAAGCACTATTCAAGCATCTGCAAAGAGAGAATGGAGTGCAATTGCCAACTTGTCCTCACTTCTTACTAGTTTCCCAACATACAGGCCAAAGGTCTTAAGGTAGATGTCATATATTAGCTTTTCTTATATGTGTAAGTGTTTGTTTATGTTGCACTGCTTGCTAATTGCTTGAATTCAACTGCTAAGTGCTAGTTCACGTGTATGCTTATAATGGTTGCTAGCTGGCCCAGACTGGTTGTCTCCAGCCGGCTAAGTAGGTCTTTGGGCGGGAAACTTCTGCTTCAAACCTATTGGTCACCACCGATTGGCCAACCATATAAATAGCTGTGCAGCAGCTCCCTTGTCGCTTCTGTTATGTTCGACCTTCAATAAAGCCTGTAGCTGTTATGAACCTTCCATCTCACTCAATGCCTGCCAAGAACCAGCTACATAACACCGGCGACGAAGGTGGGATGTGCTGCTTCATCATAAAAGCCTGAAGTCACTAGGTGGTGAGACCAGCACAGACCCTGGTAGGGAACAGGGTTCCCCCCCCCTCATTCTGCCTAGCAAGCCACGCTGGAGACCACCCCACCCTGAGGATCAGTCCCAGGGCCTACACAGAAGACAGCAGCACAAGGCAACGCAAGACATGAGCCACAAAGACTATGCACCATGGCAAAGGTGGGAAAGCTCGAGGAGTTTGATGTGACGCATCCAGAGAGATGGTCGTCCTACATTTTATGCATGGAAGACTACCTGCATGCGAATCAAGTCAGCGAAGATGGGCTGAAGGCCGCGACCCTCCTCTGTGTATGTGGCCCAGCCACCTTCGATATCACTGAGAATTTGGTTGGCCCAGAGCTTCTAACCTAAGCTATTGGTGATAGCATGGAGCAACGCGAACAACAACCTGGTGAGTCGACAACAGAATTCATCGCAGCGCTTTGTCAAGCTTCACAACTCTGCAATTTCTCTGACCTAGAGGAGTGACTAAAAGACCACTTAATCTGTAGACTCAGGAACAGAGAGCTCCAACAAAAACTTTTTGCAAAGGAGACACTCTCACTTCAAGAGGTCTTAAAGGAGGTTATGGCGGACGAAGCCACCGGAGGGGCTGTGAAGGCATTGCGGCCATCCAAAAGTGCGCCATCTACAGAAACCATCCACCATGAGTACGCCGAACGAGTGGAAGACACTGACTCCGATCACAAAGTTGACAAGGTTCAGCGGCATCACAAAAGAGGAACAAGGCCAGCTGACAAGGCAGTTCTGTTCCCGAGGTGTTTGGGCTGCAGAGGCCATCATCAACATGTGGATTGCCGTTTCAGGACAGCCATGTGCCGGGTGTGTGGAAAACCAGGACACATCGCTGCCGTCTGTCGAGGTCACCAGAGGGATCACCAGCTGGACGAGACTTACAGGAGAGGTACCAGGGCCCCGGGGCAACACCGAGTAGGGTTCTGCTCCAGCCACCAGAGCATTTTTTGCACAGGTGCCCACTGATCTCTTAAAAAGATGTTGTGACTGCAGGTCAAACTTCAAGGAGTTCCATGTAAAATAGAACTGGATACAGACTCCGGTGTGTCCATCATCTCCATCGGAACTTTTCGGCACGTTTGCAGCCATAGTAACAGATGGGTCAAGCTACAACTATCTAATATCCTACTGACTGACTTTCAGAATTCCAGAGTGGCAGTCAAGGGCGAGGCCACACTTGCAGTGAAGTTCAAGTGGTTTTCAGGCCCACTAGATGTTATTGTGGTAGATGGCTAACGTATGAGCCTCATAGGGCTCGATTGGTTTGATGCATTGGGCATCAAGGTCACCAGCATTCACAGGACTCAAACAATAGATGTCTTCTGTCTACAAAGAATTTGCAGATGTTTTCGGCCCAAGTTTGGGAGAGTACAAGGGCCCTCTGATAGCTTTTAAACTTAATCCCCAGGTCACGCCAATTCGGGTCAAGCCCCATGTGCCATTTGCATTACAGCATAAAATTGATGCATGTTCTGTACCAGCCTGCTACCAGCCCTGCAGAAAAGGCAGGGACAACCCCTTTTACAAGAAGGCAAGAGGCTGGAATTACGCCTGCCAAATTTATTACCACAAAAACAAACGGAACAAGACAAACCAAGAAACAGGAGCTTTAAGAAACATGAACTATCCGAGCGGTTGCCTTCAGCAAACCAGCCCTCCCCACACATTCCCCTTATATAGAGTTCAGGGCGTGGCTTCTCTCTGCCTCCTTCCGAGAAGCCCCATTGGCTTCCTCTGTTTACTCCTAATTGACTGCCTCCTGCGTCGGGCATCCTTGAACAGGGCCAGCTGTGGGTCATCTTCATCCACGCTGTCAGGCTCACACAGCTGGGTCTCTGTGGTGACCAAGTGGGAGGGGCCTGGCTGAGGGCTCTCTTCAGCAAGATCTTCAACCCCCTCAGCAAGGTCTTCAACACCCCCCTCCTCCTCCTCTGAGTCGTCTGACCCAACTGCCGAACCCACAGGCTGACCCTGAATCACAACATGCAGAGCTGGACAAGCTTGTTAGTTTTACAGCCCGTAGAAAGTGGGGAGTGGGAGACCCCCATTGTAATACCACTCAAGGCCAATGGAGAGGTATGAATATGTGCTGACTATAAATGTACCATTAGCCTGGCACTAGAGCAGCACACATACCCCATCCCAGTCATCAGCCATATTCTGGCATTGTTGCAAGGAGGCCACGTGTTCACTAAATTAGATTTAGTGCAGACCTAGCAACAGCTGCTGGTGGATAAGGCCACAGCAGCCACACAAGCAATTGTTACGCACAGGGGGGCCTTCAAGGTAAAGTGGATTCAATTTGGGGTAAGTGTAGCCCCAGGGATTTTTCAGGGGATCATGGAGCGCATGCTCAAGGGCATTCCAGGGGTCTGCCCCTACTTCAATGATGTACTCATTGCCGGGGAGTCCACAGAATTTCTGGCTGAGCAGCTTAGAGCCGTCCTTCAGCAGTTCTGCGCTGCAGGACTTAGATTAAGGAGAATAAAATTTAAGATTGGGTTTCTATCCACAGAATTCCTTGGGTTTAGAATCGATGCCGAGGGCATCCATCCTGCAGAGTCAAAGCTGAAAGCGATTCAGATGGCGCCAAGCCCTGGGTCCAAGGGAGAGCTTCAAGCCTTCCTGGGCCTCCTGAATTTTTATCATTCATTCCTCCCCAACAAGGCTGCAGTGGCAGAGCCACTACACTGGCTCTTAGACAAAAATTTCCCATGGCAGTGGACCAAGCTCCACGGAAGGAGTTTTCAGGCAGTCAAGGCGCTGTTGTCCTGCAGAAACGGCAGCTGACAAAATCCTAAGTCGCATGTTGGCTTGGATTCACACAGGATGGCTGGAAAATAGCGGGGCCCCCAAGTTTCAGAGTTTTTTCAGTTGGAAAAATGAGCTTTCAGCTCACAAGGGGTGCATCCTTTGGGGTACTAGGGTCATAGTCCCCAGTTCACTCAGGCTCAGGGTTCTCCAATCTCTGCACAAAGGTCATCCGGGCATCGTCCGAATGAAGGCACTGGCGAGGAGCTACCTCTGGTGGCCAGGTCTAGATAAAGCTATCAAGGCCCAAGTACACGGGTGTTACACATGTCAACAGTCCAGACCAGAGATACTGCAGGCCCCTGTCCACCAATGGGAGGAAATGCACACACCGTGGTCAAGAATCTACATAGATTTTGCTGGGTCGTTTTAGGGAGAATTGTTTTTAATAGTGATTGATAGCCACTCTAAGTGTTTGGAGGTACTTCCAATTCCCAATATGACTACTGCAAGGACCATCCAAGTGTTGCAGTCACTGTTTGCAATGCATGGGCTTCCAGACGTCTTAGTCTCTGACAATGGAGCCCAGTTCACCGCGTCAGAATTCCAGACCTTCCTCAGGGCCAATCTCATTAGGCACGCCACACTGGCTCCTTTTCACCCGTCGTCAAATGGGCAAGCAGAACGGATGGTTTGCACAACCAAAGAGTCTCTTAAACGCATTACTACAGGGGGCTGGCACCACAGGCTGGCCAACTTCTTGTTATGCCAGCATACAGCGCCTTGTACGGCTACAGACAAGAGCCTCATAACAAAATTGGATAGACTGCACCCCAATAGAGTGGCCTCCGACACAGCATGCCCAAAGGCACCTAGGCATTTACAGGTGGAGGACCGGGTTTGGACTCGGAACTACAGGCAAGGGTAGTTGTGGGTGGCAGCAGAAGTTGTTAAAGTGTCAGGACCACTCTCCTATGAGGTGGTCCTGGAAGATGGGCAAGTCATTTGCCGACATGTAGATCAGTTGCACCAGTGACTAACGGAGCAATCATTGGCTCAAGACGTCCAGGGTGAGCAGACCTGGAGTCTGCAACCTCACACTTCAGCAAAGCAGTTTGGATGCTCTGAGACATTTTCCGTGAAAGAGAATGGGGAGGGGGCCATCAAAGTGCTCCCCCAACCGGACTGCAGGGGCCAGGCAGTCATCCGACACCCAGCAGCAGCCATGCCGACTTAGCGTCACCATTAGACTTTGGGCTGGGCCGACCGGGACAGGCCAGCCAAAGGGACTCGAGTTGTTTCGACTCCACTGAACCACAGAGCCCGGGTCTGCCAAGCACGGCAGATGAACCAGTAGACCGGGAGATTCCGGCAACCCCTCAATGCTCTGAACGAGCCTGAAGACCCCGCAAATATCTTCAAGGTTTTGTAACCAAATGAATGTGTGTTCCATCCAGGAGAAAGGGGTGTAATGTATTGGCTTTTCTTATATGTGTAAGTGTTTGCTTATGTTGCACTGCTTGCTAATTGCTTGAATTCAACTGCTAAGTATGCTTGTAATGGTTGCTAGCTGGCCCAGACTGGTTGTCTCCAGCTGGATAAGTAGGTCTTTGGGCAGGAAATGTCTGCTTCAAATCTACTGGTCACAACCTATCAGCCAACTATATAAATAGCTGTGCAGCAGCTCCCTTGTCGCTTCTGTTATGTTCGACCTTCAATAAAGCCTGTTGCTGTTTTGAACCTTCCATTTTGCTCAATGCCTGCCAAGAACTGGCTACATAAGAGCAGATATGTCAAAGTCGCGAGTCACGTGTCATCACGCAACGTATTGGAGCTTTTTCCCCTTTGCCGGCAATGGGGTGGGTGCAGTTTCGTGACGTGTCCAGCCCACGGGCCGGCAGCTTGACACCCCTGTCTTAAGGGGAACTGTACTCAGCACAATGCAAGGCCTTGCTCTAATGCAGAGGTTCCAACCAAGGGTGCTTGCAGCCCATGGGGGCGCAAGACAATATTCCAGGGGGTGTGAAAACATGGGTTTTCAAAATTATAGTATATATGCATAATTTGTTGCCATTATTTCAAACTTTTGTAAGGGGTGCGAGAAAATATCAGAAGTGTTCTAGGGGTACCAGGTATAGAAAAGATTTGGAACCACTGCTCTGATGAGATTCTAAGTCATCTGCACAGTTGTACTTGCAGCAAAGACAGCATAAGAACGATTTAATCTTCCTGTTTGAATGCATGGGGACTGGAGAGAGGTGGGTATGTACCTTTATGAACAGCTTCATTCTCTACCCAGTTTGAGCCTTTTGGTCAAAGACCTAAACTATATTTCAGGAAAGGCTATCATTCAAAGTTAGAAAAATTGGATAAGGTTTCCCTACCAGTACTGCTAGGCTGGCTGTTTTGAAGAAAAGAGGAAAGATAGAGCAGAAAACACAAGAGTTTTATTGAGAGATGAGGCAATTGGAACCAGTAATTGGGAAGGGAAAGAAAACAATTATAGAGGCAAAGTCAGAAACCTTCAGACAAAAGATGAAAAGAAAGGCATATTAGTTACAATAAGCCGTACTAGTTACAATAAGTTCCAATAACCCTTTAAAATCAAGATTCCTTCAGTCATTACATTTAATAAAACAATCATTTTCTCTTGAGGCAAGTTGTCCAATGCATATTGGATCCTGTGCTAGTTTTTCTTCAAACTTTAGGAACTAGAGTTGTAACATGAGGTCGATCTGTTGCCCCAAATCCTGCCCCAGTGAATTTCTTGCCGAATGCAAAAATGAGGTCTTAACACAGAGATACCCAGCCTTTAGTTTAATAGAAACACTATATATATAAAATTAATAATCATTTTGATGTGTCAAATTAGATGCCTTTAAACTAATTTAAAAGTTCACCAAACAATTTAGTGAACTTTTGTGCACAAAGGCATATACCTTTTATTGAATCGAACCAATGATTTGGTGGTGATACTTTTATTAAATGCTTAATAGGGTTTCTGGGATGTTTCTCCCCTGTGAATGGTGGTTATATATGCACTGTAAATATGAAATCAGACAACAATGAATACATGTACCCCTGCTCCATAGACCCCTAGTATATTGCCACAATAATATCTTAATAACAAGAGTTCCTGGGAAGTGTAATGTTTTCCAAATCTCATGATTTTTTATGGATATCAGGTGTGACAGGGCAGAGACTCTTCTGATCCACCTAGCCTAAGATATCTGGCAGACATCTTTTCCAGAACTTTCTGCTATTACTGTAAAAATGTTTTATTTAAGGAGCAAGCAACACTTTCACAGCTAGGGAAAGGAATAAATCCACATTTACTTATTCTTTTTTGTTGTTGTTGTTTCTGGCTAAAAGTTGTGAGGGAGACAGGGGGAGAGAAATGACAGATAATGTTACTAGAGAAGTTATAGTTTAGAAATGGGGTTAGCCAACATCAGAAGATAGGCTTAAGATACAGAAGGATCTTGACAGACTTGAACATTGAGTGCTATCTAACAAAATGAAATCAATGGTGACAAAAGTAAAGTTCTACATTTAGGCAAGAAACACCAAATGTACAGGTATTGTTACCTTGCTCAATAGTAGCAACTGTGAGAGGGATCTTGGAGTCTATGAGCCAGCAGTGTGCTTCAGCTGCCAAAAAAGCCAACGCAGTGCTAGTCTGCATTAACAGGGGGATATAATCAAGATCACGTGAACTGTTAATACCACTTTACAATGCCTTGGTAAGGCCACACCTGGAATACTGCATCCAGTTTTGGTCACCACAATGTAAAAAAAGATGTTGAGACTTTAGAAAGAGTACAAAGAGCAACAAAGATGGATCAGGGGACTGGAGGCTAAAACATATAGGGAACGGTTGGTGGAATTGGGTATGTGTAGTTTAATGATAGCAGTGTTCCAATATCTCAGGGGCTGCCACAAAGAAGAGGGAGTCAAGCTATTTTCCAAAGCACCTGAAGGCAGGACAAGAAGCAACAGATAGAAACTAACCAAAGAGAGGAGCAACCTAGAACTAGGGAGAAATTTTCTGACAGTTAGAACAATTAATCAGTGGAACAACCTGTCTCCAGAAGCTGTGAATGTTCCAACATTGGAAGTTTTTAAGAAGAGACTGTACAGCCATTTGTCTCAAAAGGTATAGGGTTTCCTGCCTGAGATGGGGGTTGGACTAGATGATCTCCAAGATACCTTCCAACTTTATTATTATTATTATTATTATTATTATTATTATTATTATTATTATTATTATTTATTTTATTTATTTATTTTAATCCCATTTATATCCCGCCCTTCTCCGAAGACTCAGGGCGGCTTACAATCTAAAGCACAAATCAATGTGCTTAGTTGTTATTATTATTATTATTATTATTATTATTATTATTATTATTATTATTATTATTATTATTATTTTAAATTGGGTCCCAACCATTTCTAAAAGGATCACAAATAAAATGTTATTATTGTACTAGGAAATAATCAAGCACTTTTGGTCAATATAAATGAAAGCTGAAGTATATAGCAATGGGTATACAGTTTTAAAAATCAAGAGGACAATTTTACCACCTCCCAAAAATAGGTAACAGGTTACGTAGCCTCTAGGAATTATGAAATGTGAAGAAAAAGCTACATTCAGTTATCATTTGAGGCATGATAATGTAAAATTGGGAAGGAAAAGGCAGAACAGATCCATTAAAACTCTTTAGAGCCTACAATGGAGTTACACAACTTGGAAACAGTTGGAAACAACCACTTATACTGAGCCCAGCCATCACGTGCAACCAATTTAAAGCTTCTCCAACTACTATCTATCTATTCAATATTTGAGTACAATCAACAAGAAAAGCCTATGTAATTAGCTCCATTGTTGAACTGCTTAGGCAGTTTTTTCTCATCTAGAATCTTCATTCATGCAACTTGATAGTAAGTCCCCATCCTACACTCCGACCTGACAGAGAACAGTTTGCTCCTTTCTCTGTGACATCCCTTCAAGAGTACAATCATATTCTCTCTTTGACATATTTTCTGAGGGCTAAACGTATACAGTTACCTCAATCTCTTCTTATAGAACTTGAGCCCTGGGCTATAGGAAACCCAACACAGCTCAGGGAAAGCCCTTGATCTCCAAACGTAATTGTAAAGTCATCATTTTTATGACAACAAGGGAAATTGATTATTTACTAATGAGAAAATCATTCGGTTATTTGATTTTCATTTAATGTAAATGAAATTAAATCCATGTTAGTTCCTATCCTGATCTTACCCACTACTGTTTTTTTAAAGTGTGGCTCTAACATGTCATTCAGATCCATGTATCTTTGGCTCAGGAAAAAAAATTGTACTCCCCTACTCTATAGTAGCTAAGGAAGAGGCTTGATTGATTGGCTTTTTGACTACAAAATGGGAAATGGGCAATTTTTCAGATAAGAATTTTGGAGAAAAAATAGGAACAAATCCACTTGGTCCCCTATTAGTGCTACCAGTTTACACAGTTCTCCATTTTCAAGAATTTGTGAATAGCAATGTTTTGGAAAATCATGAGTGACAAAGAAAAAAAATCCCATGCATGAAGGACTGTCCACATCAGAATGAGTGGAGTAGATTCATTGGGTGGTGTCCTAATCATTATCCAAAATATATTCTTGCAGTAACCTATATGAGTGGTATTATGGCAGCCAAGTTAATGACAAGGCTTTGCCATACATTATTACTTGTGCATTATGCAATTTGCTGTTTCCATGCTTAAGTGAGTTGTAACCCAATAACATATGCTATAAAGTACTGAGTGCCTAATTACTTTTACATGGAAATGTAATCTTTCTCAAGTCATTAAATACACTGATGAGATTATTAATTCTAAATGATCTAATAGGAATTCTGAAGTTGTATTGTATAATTTGCAGTTCATGAGCCAAGAACTGAGGAATATGAATCAGAAAAGACAGAATAATGATTCTAGAGACACATAACAGGAAATTACACATGAAGGAGAAACGTTTGTGAAAACATTTCCCCACAAATGGATTGCCATAACATGAATGTAATGAAGACATATAACTGTTTTCAAGTTCTGTCAGACAATGTTTTTAATTTAATTCCATGTATTCCTCTTGTAGTTGCTTGAATCTATATGTCTGCAATCCAGTTGCACGACAGTTCCACTAGACCTAATATGGAAGGTCTTTTGTAGTAAGGAATGCACACTGCAAATGAATTTATTTCACTCTATTTCAAGGTTTGCCAAAAGGAAGCCAAAACCAAGATAGATGTTGACAGAATCAGGAAAAAAATAAATTTATTATAAGTTACATTTTAGTTATTAAAATACTGCATTCATTAAATCATTTAAAAAATGTTTACATGTTTAATAATTTTCCCAACCTCTCACATTAATAAAGGAAAGTTGAAATCGTTTAGTAGTGCTAACTCTGGCATGGGGGGGAGGGGTCATTGATGTCTGAGACCTTCAGGATGTCCAACCTGCTCCATGCAAAATTAACATTTTCCACTTAAAAAAAACCCAGCTATGCATCTATCTCAGCACTGCAAAATTCAAAGAGTAAAAGCAGACATATTTTCTTTGCAGATACCTCGGGCTGTATGGACTGTGTAGAATAGCTTGCCAGCTGTCGACCTGAAGACCTTGCCAGTTCCCTTTAAAAGCTTCAAAAGCACTGATCAAGGATACAGCCTCTGGGCTTGCCATCCTATCTCCACAGGTCTCTTTGTTCACTCTCTTTCCATTCTTATTACTGGCAAACACAGATCTGCTCCTGACAGGAAGTTGAGGGATGAGGCTGGGTAAAGACACGGATGGCATAGCAGAGCAGAAGATTCCATTCTGTGTAGTGTTTCGCTTTTTTCAGGACTTGCAAAAAGAGACTCTTTAGAATGTCATTTTAGAAATGACAAGAAAGGCTGTATATAGGTCCAGATACTAGGAATTGCATGAATTAAACAATGCTTCAAGTTTCCTTCCATTTCAGCTCTTCAGACTCAATTATCTATATCTCACATATTATAATAATGTGATAAAAATGAAAGTGTAAAATCACACATAAGTGCAGAAGAAGACTATGGAGAAACTATCTGGTAGCTATAGATTTATTTTTTTTCAAACTTCATCGAACAGGCATTTTTGTAAGAACTACAGTGGCTCTCATGCTGAACTGACCTTGACAAGGCACGAGACAATTCTTTATAATAATATATTAGTAGACCATTTAAATTTAGCATAGGGCTGATCTTGTTTTTCATCAAAAACAAACATATATTGGTTGAACAGCTGTTTTGTAATAAGAAATTATCAAATGAGATTCCAAGACCACTAAATCTCAGGTTGAAATAAATGTAAGACCAAGAAATCTTCTGAAAAACTGTTTTTAGAATTTATCCCCTAATTTATGAAACTATTTTTTGAAAAAGCTCTTGGGAAAACAGGCTGAATTTCTCCTATTCTTTCTATACAAGTTTTAATATATCCACAATGTTTTAACCAAGGAGTTATAAAGATAGCTGTTTAAATGAGAGCAGATTCTCTGATTTTAATGGGGTTCTATTAATTAAAAAAATGACCCTACCATGAGAGAAGAGTTGAAAATGACCTTTTATAGTTGCATGGATTTATTTTGCTCCATGAAATCATGGAAGAATCAGCAGTCTTTGGGAAAGCTGGCCATCGTGTGTTTACAACACAGCTATTTAGAAATATGGAAAATTGTTTTAGAAAAAAAATAAAGAGGAAGGACAAAAGGGAAAGAGAAAGGGAAGAAAAAGAACAGGAGAAGGAGCAAAAATAATAAAGGAGGCCTTTTCAAGAAAGTGTAGATGTTTGCACATGATAACCCCTTGGCAACTCTAAATGCTTCCTCCCTCCCTTCCTTCTCCTCCTCTTTTTTTTTCTTAAGGTGTGTGAAGAAAATGAATTACCTCAGTGCTGACACTTATTATGCCAAGATTTAGCCTGGAGGAGATTTTTACTGCTAAATTATAAACTTCAGCAACTGTAGATTATAATGGATAATAGACTGAGCGATGTTTCACTGTAGCAGTTCTGACAGGATATCCATGACTGACCTGGCCTATAAATACTCATTAAATAAATAAAACATATACAAAAGGAAAACAGTGTATTATCTTATACAACAAGCTGCATTACAGGTTGTGCTGATTTATAAAGGGAGCTTTGTTATTAAGATGGGCCTAACATGACTAGGAGAGACTCCCAGTGAGATTCAGGTAAGCCCCTGAGTTCACAGGTAGCCTGTTGACACCATCTTGTTTCCTGGGTTAACATTAACATGACCTCTCTTTGGACCCTGCTTTCCATATTATGTTTAAAAGATGAATCCTGGGAAAGTGATCCAAGTCAGATGGAGCAGGATAGAGGCTTGAATTCCAATTCCAACCTTTTCTTTTATTCTTTTATTTCTGAATTGTTTGTTACAAAATAACTATTTTTTCCAGTCCAACCATTTAGAATGGTCAAGCAACAGAGTATAGATAAAAGCACACAGAAGCAAAGTGTCCTGGTTATAAATAAAACAACTAATGAAATAAGGAAAAGAGAAATCATTTGCCAATTCAATAGTACAATTTAATTTATTCATAATTTACAATTATGAAACTTGAAGCTCTCTTTCCAAAGCATAAAAGACATCTCCATGCTAACATATATGTAATCATTATCATGTTTTAGTCAATTGATTAAAAATTCAAATATGGATTATGTGCTATCAACAGTGCCATTTGCAGGCTTTGGGAGCAGTGATATCAATCCTTGTTTTATCACTGGGAGTAATAATCTAAATGTCAAGTTTCCGAGGTATGGGCTTTTCAAGTGACTCTGAGGCACTGTTTACCTTAAAAGTCCTTTATTAGCCTAATACACCAGCAAATACTTGCTCAAAGGAAGCTGGAATCTGAAATCTCCACCCCTTGCACAATATAATTAAACACAATTCTCCACCTTTCTAATTTTGTCATTAATCATATTCTCCAATTAATTTAAAGAATCAGCTTCCCTTCCGTTAGAAGAACCGCCAAAATCTTATCATCTTTAGAGAGACAAATGGCCTTCAAAGTGCATTCCTACTCTTCCCTCCCACGAATTTTAAACTAAAACAATACACAAGTCTTAAAGCAATACACAAGTTTAACATATGAAATAGCTACTTCTTCATCTCATATCAAGCAATAACATTCGATGTTAGCAGCGTTGACACTAAAACTAAAAGAAATGAGTTCCCTCTATTGAAAGAGGGATTTTTCTCAGAGGAATAGAGGATCCTTCTGTAACAGCTTTTGGGCAGCACAGAAGGTGAGAGGAGAAGGAAAAATCTTGGATGCAGAAGCAGAATTCTGATTATTCAGCAATGGCCAGGAAAAAAATAATGCAGTAAAACCTTTTAGCAGAGCAATTTGTAAATATTGCTTCAACTGGTGCAGAATGCGGCCGCGCGAGTTGTAATGGGGGTCTCCCGATACTCCCATGTAACACCTCTACTCCGCGAGCTGCATTGGCTTCCGGTTGCCCTCCGGGTGAAATTCAAGGTGCTGGTTATTACCTATAAAGCCCTACATGGCCTGGGTCCGGGTTATTTGAGGGAACACCTGCTGCCGGCATCAAATGCCCTTCGCCCAGTGCGCTCCCACAGGGAGGGTCTGCTCAGGGTTCCGCCGGTGAGAGATTGCCGGCGGGTGACACCCAGGGATAGGGCCTTCTCAGTGGGAGCGCCTGCCCTCTGGAACCAGCTGCCGGTGGAGCTGAGAACTGCCCCCGACCTCCGATCATTCCGCCGGGGCCTGAAGACCTGGCTCTTTGAGCTCTCGGGCCCAGGCTGAGGAGAAATTTTTAATTGGGGTTTTAATTGTGTACAGGGTCAATTTAATATTTTTTAATTCGGTTTTAACTTTTGTATGTTGGATTTTTAATTCCCTGTAAACCGCCCTGAGTCCTCAGGGAAAGGGCGGTATATAAATGTAACTAAATAAAATAAATAAATAAATAGGGATTGTTGCTAATAAGACCATTTTTAGACAGCCAACTTTTATATCCTCCTACAGAGGTCCCAAAGGTGCTTTTTCAGGAGGCAACTGAACTTTCTTGTTTTTCTTTGAAGACATTTTGCTTCTCATCCAAGAAGCTTCTTCAGATCTTCAAAGAAAAACAAGGAAGTCCAGTTGCCTCTTGAAAAAGCACCTTTGGGACAACCGTGACCTGGATGATGGAGAATCTCCATAGACACTTCCTACAGAGGATCGATCCTTGGAGAAGAGACTGCAAAACAAAGTTGGTATCAGTCAATACATATTAGAAGACACAGCAAGGAGAGGAATTATTATTCCCAGGAGTTTCTTTCATTCAAAATTGCCTGCCAAACTCTTCACTGATATTAGGTGAAAGGCAGTACATGTTGTTAACTATGAAAGGTACTGTCAACTGGTCCAGCATTTAAGAAGAGGCAGAGCCCACTTATTCATTCTATTTCAACTCACTTGTGAAGAACACTCATTTCACAACTGAAATCCTGAATTCTGCATATAAAATGCACTACTCTTCTAGAAATGTGAATTGCTGCTGGACTATGTATGTCATCAGCACCAATTTCTTTGTACCAAAAAAATAATAATCCTGTAATTCAAGTTAATAACACTATAGTAATAATGCATACAAATTAACATTAACTGTTGTTAATGCTGTGTTTGTTAAGTCATCGTGTTCTTTTCAGTTTAAAGAGCCTTTTAATCTCCCAATTTCATTTTAAATGTTGGCATCTCTTTTGTGATGCAGTGCTTTAACCAGTTTTAGCTCTGCTTTTAATTTCTTCCCCATCTGTAGCTGTTTTAATGTATTGTATTTTAATCTTTCTTTTTAGCTACTAAAGGATAACTAACACATTCCTAAATAAATAAACTGTTATTTAGAACAGAAAAAGTGAGTCCTGCCTATTTCCAAATATGAACTGATACCTTGTTCTATCATGGATCCTTGCAGGATTAGTTATGAGTACACTTGAGGCTAAGCAGGAAACTTAAACCTGATAATGTGGAGAATTTCCAGAACAGTAATTAGTTGTCCAGTTAAGGTATTGTGAAACCAAATCAGACCTCAAAGAAAGTTTTATTTTACTTCCAGCAAATGTTGAAATAAGATTGCTGCTTAAAATTAGAATTAATTAAAACTAGATAGAAAACAAATGTTTTTCATTCTTAATTATAGAACTATTCATGTGATGTTATATTTTGATCAATAGTCTTGACTTTCTTTGTATGTAAGTAACCCTAATTACAAATAAACTTTCATTCTTGGAATCCACAAGTTACAATTGTTAATTCTTGATGTTTCCAAAGAGACTTACGGTGTTTATTTTACAAATATGTGAAAGGGTATATGCCTAATTGCTTCTTGGGATAGAAAGTTTATTTTGTGGTTTTAGCATACATTTTTTTAAAAAACACAGTTTACACTTTTAGGGGTTATGAGTAATTTTTAAAACATGATTGTGATAAATCCCCCAGTACACTCCCCATGGAATGTTTTAGGGAAAAACAAACTTTATGAGACAATGAAAGAAAAGCTGAGTACATTGCTAAGAAGTGCTCTCTTGTCTTTTTTTATGTGTATTTGTCTATGAGTATGTAAGTTTCGAGGGACGCGGTGGCTCAGATGGTCGATCTGAGCTTGTCGATCAGATGGTCGGCAGTTTGGCGGGTCAAATCCCGAGTGCCGCATAACAGAGTGACCGCCTGATACTCTTCCCAACTTCTGCCAACCTAGCAGTTTGAAAGCACGTAAAAATGCAAGTAGAAAAATAGGGACCACTACGGTGGGAAGGTAACAGTGTTCCATGCGCCTTTGGCGTCTAGTCATGCCAGCCACATGACCATGGAGACGTCCTCGGACAAGCGCTGGCTCTTCGGCTTTGAAACGGAGATGAACACCGCCCCCTAGAGTTGGAAACGACTAGCACGCATGTGCGGGAAAACCTTTACCTTTACCTTTACTTTTATGTAAGTTTCATAGTTAACATTCACAAATCAGAAGATTTCAAACATTATCATACTGTGAACCCTGTCAGTTAAAAGATAATCCCCAGATCCCCGTTCAAGAGATGAAGTTCTAATGATAGAAAACACTTTTCTAGTGTTAGTCAAGTATCACTGAGGAGAGATATCCTTAGTATCTAACAGAATCCTAAATTTTAAAAAACCTGTCCTGGTCATTATTTGGTATGCATGTAAGCATAATCATCACCATCATCCAGGCACAGCCACCTAATACCACAGACTTAACAACAGCTGATAAGAAAAAAAAATCTGTATAGTGCAGTACCTGGAGATAGTAGAAGAGTAGAGAAAGAACCGGAGAAAATCCCAAATACAAAGATCTGCAAATAGAAGTAGAACTATAAAAAAGAAAGCAAAGATAGTACCAATAGTGATAGATGCCCTGGGTGCACTTCCAAAACATATGGAGCACCACTTGAATACACCAACATTGACAAAACCACCACCAGTCAATTTCAAAAGGCAACTTTATTTGGAACCACTTACTTTCCTCCGATGATACTTTTAAAACCACCAAACAACAACATCTGCCTATCCCAGATCCTTGGGAAGGAGTTGATACCATAGGTGGATAAAAATGAAAAAATCAGTCTAAAAATATGCTGTGTGTGCAACAAACCATAACAATAAATTATATACTGCCCAACTCCCAAAGAGTCCAACAGTTCTAAGATCTCATAAATTTTCTATCTTATATTATATGGCTCTTGATCTCTTCCCATAATTAACTTCAATTCAGATATTAAGATAGCCTTCTCCAAACAGACCCAATATACAATTCATCTGGCCAAATCCCAGATCTTATTTGTCCAGCACAACTATGCCAACAAGGTATGGCAACTATCGATTTACTCCACTTAAAAGTGGATTTGTCTTTTCAAAATGAACTGAGACTCCCTCTCAAATGACAAATGGACTGCACTAAATCCCAAAAATCTGTGAGTAATTTGCTACATTGGAAGCTTCAGCTATTTGAGAGACAAAAATGTTTGCTATGTAATAACAAGTTTTTATATGGAATTGTTGCCTTAAAGTCAAAAGATTAATTGTAATGTAAATAACCTTTTTCAAAAAATGTAATGTTGGCAATTCTATTTCTATTCCTAAGTCTATTAAGTTTTCAGTGCTTTATTTTGTTAAATTGGACATTACTGAAGTTCATGACTTTTGTACAGTGCTTTTTTTGTAAAAGAAAAAGGTGCCGGAACTCACACATGTCATACAACCTGCCTTGCCTACCCTACAAGGTTCCATCCAAAAAAGGTGCTGGAACTCCATTCTGAGCATTCTATGAGAAAAAAAAGCCCTTCTTTTGTACTGACACTGCTGCAAGTGGGCCTAGTGTTATGCAAGGCTTAAAACTGAGCTAAAATCTGATATCATTCTCCTTATAGAAATACATTTAGCTCAGCTTTTTTCAGAGAGATGATATTTTCCTATATGATGAAGGATGCCTTTTTTAAAAAAAACTGCAATTGATTAGTTTATCCTGGTAAAACGTAGTAAATTAGACCACGGTTTGAGGCCAGATTACCCTACCAAGATAGTAGTTTATCATACTTATATATGACCTCTGGTGGACTTTGGATAGGGGTAACGCCTGGTCATCCTTGATTCTCTCAGTGGTGTTCAATGTGTATCAATACATGATATCCTTCTGGGTCAATTGAGGGGTTTGGGAGTTGGGGGCACATTTCTTCAGTGGTTCTCTTGCTCCCTCTGAAGCAAGTTCAAGTTGGTGTGATGAGTAAGGAGGGGTCCAGTACAACATCTCTGCTTTGCTGGGTGCTACAGAGCTAGACTCTATTTCCACTCCTGCTAAGCAAGGTCATCAGTTGGCAAGGGATTAGCTACATTAAAAATCTTAATAAAGTCAGTTGCATATTTCTGACCTAAACTATCCAAATGATGCCATCAGGATGCTTTCCCAGAGCTCGGAGGCTAAACAGAGCCCTATGAAGAAATCAGGCTTCAACTTAACTTTAAAAGGACCAAGTGGCTATGGGTTTTAGGATCCCTGGGTCAAGTGATCTTCCATAATTAATATTGCACAGGTGACATTTCTCACAGACAGAGTTGTTGGGCAATCTGGGGTTCCTCATAAATGTGTGGCTCCTGTTCAAGGAGTAAGTGGCAGCCATTGTCAAGAGGATCCTTGCACAAATAGTATTGTACAACAGACCCTCGAATTTTTAAAATACAATGAAAAATATATCTCAGCTTATCCATAGGTGGCACATTTTTATGGTATTTTGGTTAAAAATATCTTACCTATCCATCGAACTATTTTTCTTCTGGAATAAGAATAACTATTTTGCACTTTTATACAAAATAAAATACAAAATTAGAAGTTTCAATTTCAATTTATTTTCATCAAGGAATCAGTCAAAAGTTCAGTTATACATAGTCATTTAATATGACCAAACTACCTAAATGTACTTTTTAATATACTGGTTGTTCACTTTTCTATTCAGCCTCTGTTCATTTCTCTCTTATTAATTTACCACAATTATTTCCCAAATATCCATTTCCCAGTGCATTCAAATTACTTTTATGTTTCTCCTGATGAACTGATTTTCATTTCCATATAACAAAATTATTCCACCTTTGTTTCCTTTGACAAACATGCATTCCTTGTAGTAGACACATAATAGTCAGTACTTTTCTCCCAGCATTTGCACATCTTAAAAACTGTCTGTCCATTAACTCATCTTTAAACACCATTCTCCCAAGGAATAGAAATTCATCTCCTTGGTTTAATTACTTGCCATTTTTATATAACCTACAATCACCTATTCCATTTTTCTTGCTGGCCACAAGTTATCTTGGACCTTTCTACATTAATTTTAAAGTTCATATTCTTTGTTACCTCATACAATAAAACATTCACTGGAAAATATGAAGGTTCTCATCCATCAATAACATAATAAACATGATGATTGTTCACATCATCTGCAAACAAAATTACACAGAGTGTTGCCTCAAACCACAAGATGGGTGATGTCAAATAAATTTAATAATAAATAAATAATCATCTAACACCACTGCAAGCATTTTTATACATTCATCTATAAATGTAACTAACAATGGGATATCAGATATACCTGGGGGTGTGTGGTTCCTGCTCAGTGTTAAACATATCATTTATTCTCATGTATGCTTTACTTCCATCATATCTCTATCTTAGATATTTAGTAATCAATCTTCAACTGCATAGTTACATAAAATTCAAACCTAAATATGTTTATTTATTAGAGGTGACATGATAGCAGTGTTCCAATATCTCAGGGGCTGCCACAAAGAAGAGGGAGTCAAGCTATTCTCCAAAGCACCTGAAGGCAGGACAAGAAACAACAGATGGAAACTAATCAAGGAGAGAAGCAACCTAGAACTAAGAAGAAATTTACTGACACTTAAAACAATTGATCAGTGGAATGATTTGCCTCCAGAAGTTGTGGGTGCTCCAACACTGGAAGTTTTTAAGAAGAGATTGGACAGCCATTTGTCTCAAATGATATAGGATTTCCTGCCTAAGCAGAGGGTTGAAGACCTCCAAAGTCCCTTCCAACTCATATTATTATTATTATTATTATTATTATTATTATTATTATTATTATTATTATTATTATTATTATTATTATTATCTCCTGCTAAGAACAAAAGATTGCTAGATGTAGCACTAGTCTGCACTTCCCAATGTTTCTCAGTGTCACCTCTTGTACCCTTTCAGTCAGAATGTGCTAAACACTCTCCCAGGCAGGCTTAACAAAATGAATCCCACTGTGGTGTTTTGCATTTACTCTTCCTACCTTTCTTTTTGTGTAAGGAACAATAATGGCATCCTTCCAGTATTCAGGCATGGAAGTAGCTTTTCACATATACTAGATATACCCTTACTAGTCACACAGCCATTCCGTAAGCAAACAAAATCCACATTTTAATATTTTTCAGTTAGGTCATAAGCATAGCCTTGCCATTTTTTTTCAACATTGTCAAAGTATTCATTATTGCCTTTTCAACATTTATTTCTTGAATACTAAAGTTCATTTCAGTTCTGTTCTTTGACATAACCCTATCATTCTCATTCATATTTCTAAAATATTCATTCTAGCATTGTCACTAGTTTCTTAAATCCTACAAATTCTTAAATCCATTTACTCTGCAATAGGGCCCCTTGCTTAACTCTTTTCCCCTACTTCCAAAACCAAGTTTTATTTCTATCAATATCACTCTGCATTTTTTCTGCCTTTTAATCTTAACCATTCCTCATTATCTTTGACTACATTCTCTGAAATTATCTTCTCTACTCTATAAACCATATACAATAATTTTCTTTTTTTTTTTCATTTTACAGCAATTACTCTCTTATTAGCATTTTTTCCTTGTCCACAGGCTCCTTCGCTTCATCTTTCTTCCAAATATCCTTTTTGATGCTTACTATTAGCATAATTACATACCTTTCTGTGTATATAATATATATTATTAAAAGTATAATTTTAGAACAACATTTATTTGAATTTTATCCATTGCTTTTACTTTGGGATTTTGCTTTGATTTTTATCTAAATGAATATTTATTTGGCACACCATGTATTTAATTAGTATTTATATGTTTCTGAGAAACAAAATATGTAGCTTGAATAGAAATTAACAGCATTAAATCTTATGTTAACAAGTTTCTCTTGTTTTACTCTCTTACTAAAATCAGCGGAGCAGAAACTTTCCTACGTTCGGCTGGAATATGTACTAAAGCTCTACACTCTTTTCTTTAAATGTCTGGGATAGTTCCACTACAGCTACAACTAAATGTCATTGGTTATAGGAATCTGATGTTACCTTCCTGGGAAGAAAGAGAATGTTCAGTTTATACATTCACTATTTAAGAAACATTATAACAATGGTAAGCAGGTAGACTTGAGAAGGGAGAGGAGGCTTACTTAAGGGTGTGATTCAGATTGGATTCAACCTGTAGCCTGGAGATTCTCCATCTTTTTTTCTATTTTCCTCTCCTTTTTAGTAGAGAAGATGTGAAATTATAAAAGTCAAAATACAGTATTAAAGAAAATGCTTAATATTTTTCTGATGACATCGTGTTTCTTGAATTCACTGTACATAAATCCTTCTAAAAACTTCTGCACTCTCAGTAATAACTCTGTTCTTAAATATTGCCTCCAAGTTTCCTTGTCCATGTTCTCCTTAATTTTTTGATTATTAATGTTTGATCAAGTTTCATTCTGTAATAATGAATTTGAGAGTTGCATGAAGGACTATCAAATAAATATAGTATTTTTTTTTAAAAAAATGAACATCCTGTGATTCTCTGGTGTACAGAAATACTAATTAATATCATCCTACCAATTATGATAAAGAGGGAAAATTTTCTTGTAAATTGTTATTGAGGATTCTTCTTAAACAGGACTGAGCCTAGCTCTAAAAGCAGGAAATACCCTCGGTAACCTAAAACAGAACAGAGTTACTTGTGGCTAGGCTGGAGGGACATAGAACCTGTGAAGTGTTCAGGCAGAAAAAAATTAGCTTATAGTTTTATTTCTGGTAGGGTAAGGAAAGAGAGAAGAATGTGAAGGGATGAAGTCTTCACTCTGGACAAAGGAATTGAAAGTCTTTTTTTCTTGATATATTTTGTTTTCTTTTCTTATTTTATCTGTAAGCTGCTCAGAGTCACTGTGGAGCTGGGTGGCCTCAAACTTCAAATAATAAATAAATAAAATATAAAATTAAAAGTTCATAGTATTCTCACTGACGACTCAATATCTATTTATAACTGAAACTGTCCTTGATTAGACAAACATTTAGAGAAAAATCCACCATAGATATTAGCAAGTAAAAAAAAAAACCTCTTGTGTTCAGAAGCAGCAGAGTATTTTTGCCTGCCAAATATTAGGTACCTGGAAACCTGGATCATATGAGAAATAATGCTGGAATTGCTAGGAATGATTAAGAATGAGTTGAGCTGTGGAAGGAGTCACTGGTTAAGGGATGGAGGACACTGAACTTGAGAAGAAAAAAGACCCTTACCTATGGCTGTATAGCAGATTAGGTATGCTTACAGATTGGATTCAGCCTGTGGCCTGGAGATTCTTCATCTTTATTTTTCTCTTTTACTGGGCAGCCTTGTCAATTTCTGACAACTGTATACATGGACCCAGTTCTACCACTTGAATTTAAAAGAATAAGTTTTCCACATTAAAAATAATAATAACAACAATCCTTGCACTTCAGACATTATTTTATTGAGTGGATGTAAAATGGGTTTTCTCTAGAATAACCTTCATCATTTCTATGATATCATATTTATAAAGATTGCAGCTTTAAAGAGAATAATGTGAACACTGAGTATTTTTCAGCATAGACAAACCGTTCTCCCACCATCAAAGAATCATCCTATGTGTGATACTAGTTCAAGACTTCCTTTCCCTATATTTCACCACCTGGTATTGATATTCAGTGGGACTACAGTGACCTCAGAAAATAATAAACAGGCACAGATACCATATTTTCGACTAACAAGCATGGAGTTTATTTTATTTTTCCTTAAGACTTCCATACAGAGAAGATTTTCTGGGAGTGGCAGGGCTGAGAGAGGGAAGTTTGAGTTCTTCTTCCCCATTGCAATTTCTCCTGAATAAACAGATCCGCGTGATAATTTACATTATGGTGGGAAAGACATCCATAGGCAGACGGGATTCGGGGAAATCAGTGTGATAGCTTAAAAAAAACAGTTCCCTGCAGAGGATCCCCTACTTAGCAACGCCAGCAACCTAGCCCCTAAGTAAAATTTTCGGATAACTCGGATGCTGTTGTGAGGAAGAAGAAGAAGAAGAGAAGAAGAAGAAAGCATTGCCTCTCTGAGTTCGGATTTCGACTCCCCAAAAAAGCAGAAAAAGCGGTTCTTGAGGAAAACAACACCCCGTCTCAACCTCCCCGCCCCCCCCCCACGGGAATAATACCACGATTCTCAGTCCCCTGGAAAAATGGGATTTCTAAACCGCAAAAATCCATTACAGCATCTAAAGACAGAGTGCTCGGGAAAGCTCTGTTTTCTTCAGTCTGAAAGTCTATATACGCGAAACTGTCTGCATAAACCTGCATTTCGAGGGGAAGCATCGCCCGGTAAGGGTGCACGGGACTGCAACCCTAAAGACACGTGAAGAGGCGCTCCTGCCCCTTGAGCGGGCTTACGTTTAGCTCCGGTTAAGTTGCCAGTCCTCTCGAGAGGCTTGCGCGCTCCGGATTCAGGAAGCGGCGGAAAGCCCGGCGGACGCGCCAAAGGGAGGCCGTGGCCTCTGACGGCCCCTGGGCTGCCCCGCGATCCGTCGCGGTGAGAGAGAGACGGGCGCCGCCGACCCATGCAAGCTCTTTAAGTCTTCTCAATTGCATCTCTTAACTTCCGGCTGCCAAGCCGAATCTGAAGGAAAGCAAAGCCCTACTTCCTGAAACACAGTGGGCCGACCTAGACTTTGGGAGGGTAGCCTTCCCGAGCCGGGCCCTCCAAAAAGATAGAATCGCAATTCCCATCATCCCCAGCCAGTGGGGCCGTCGGCCGACCGGCCGGCCGGCTGGCTGACGCTGAAAGGAAGCGCATACTGACTGGGTAGTCTGAACAGCGACAGCGTTTGAGGGGAGATAGTTTAGGAAAATGTTTGCATCAGTCTCACAGGATAATACTTGGACGAAACGAACCCACCTCTAACGAGAAGCCCTGGAAACTAGCCCTGTGAATAAGCAAGCAAAAGAGAGAGAGAAAGCTGACAGATGTAACTCAGCAACAATTGTGTGTGTGTGTGTGTGTATACACACACGGATATGCATCTATACACCTACAAAAAGCAGAGTACCCCAAATCTTATCCCATAAGCAATTATATAAATTATATTAAATCTTCAATTATATAAAGTAGATGAAATGTTTGGATCAGTTGCCATTTTCCTCTAAACACTTCCTTTAAAAAAAATTTTTGTTAATAGATTTTAGGTAGTTAATAAGAAATACATCCAAAGACAGAAAAAAATATAGCAAAGCAAGTAGAAAAAGTAGGTAAAAAGAAAAACCAAAAAAGAAGATAGGAAAAAAAGAAAAAAGGCAGCATTTTTAAAAAGTGAGTATCCTTTTCAGGAGTTATGCATACAATCCTGGTCAAACCACTACAATTTCGTCACAATTCCCAACTTTCTGTAACCTATTTTTTTTTAATCATCAATACCATAAATCATAAAATCATTTTCTTTCTGATCCAAAAAAGTCCATAAAAGGTTCCAGTCACTGATGAATGTCAGCAATGACTTGTCTCTAATCAAATAAGTTAATCTCTCTATCTCAGCAAGTTTTGTCAATTTCACCAGCCATTCCTCCATAGTAGGTAATGCCAAATCTTGCATCTGTGCTAGCATACAATGAAATAATCTTCCATGGCTCTTTTCTAACTATTCAGCTATCAATCTTAAAAGGAAAGTTCTAGCTTCAGCTGAATATAAATTTTTAAAATCCTCTGAGTATATGTATATATTTCAATACAAATGTTTTTAGTGTTTCAAATGTTCACCAAGCATGATAAAATTCCCTTCATGTGGTTCACATTTCTAACATACATTTGAAATACTTTTATGCATTCTAGATAATTTCTCTGGTGTCATGTACCAATAACACAACATTCTGTAAAGCTTTCTGAGATCATAACATAGTGTAATTTCTACCCTTTTGCCACATATTTTCCAATTCGTCAATCGGTATATTATAACCAAAATTATTTGCCCATTTTTCTAAATACTTTCTTACTTATTTGACTCATGACCTCTGAACACTCCTATGTACAATAACATTTTCTATGGAAAAAATAAAATATTTTTTGTACATGGGGCTTGACTTTTGGTACATGCTTGCTGTGTGTGAGAGAGAGAGTGTGTGTGTGTGTATGTGCACATATATACACTTAGATCTACTTATTCAAATGTTACACATTCATTCACAGTACAATCGTTATAGCTATTATGCTGTATTATTTTAGTTTTTCTGTTTTGTTCCCTGGCTTGCCTCTTGCCAGTCCCCATGACTTCTTTCTCTGCATCTCTGGTCTTCTTAATTCTTTCCTTACTCTCTTTTCACTAGAGGTAGTCCTTGACTTACAACTGTTCATTTAGTGACCGTTCAAAGTTACAACAGCACTGAAAAAATTGACTTATGACCTTTTTTCACCCTTACAATCATTGCAGTATCCCCATGGTCACATGATCAAAATTCAGATGCTTGGCAACTGACTCGTATTTATTATGGTTGCAGGGTACTGGGCTCATGTGATCACCTTTTGTGACCTTCTGACAAGCAAAGCCAATGGGGAATCTGGATTTACTTAACAATTGTGTTACTAACTTAACAACTGCAGTGATTCATATAACAACTGTGGCATTTCTGTGGCAAGAAATGAGGCAAAATTCACTTAACAAGTGTCTCACTTAGCAACAGAAATGTTGGGGTCAATTGTGAGCATAAGTTGAGAACTACCTGTATTTTTAATGCCTTTTTTCTTTTCATACATGTAATCTATGGTGGGCAGGCTTTGCTTTGGTTCATTTTTGTTATCATAGTCCAAAGGATCATATATCATGCCAAGGACTATTGTCTTCCCACCAGCAAAGTGAATCCTGAAGGAAAGACAAAAATGACATGTGGTGTTTTCTTATACATTTTTACAACTTTTATAGATTTTTGCTTTGTATACAGTGGTTTTTCCAGGATAAGGAACACCTTCCTTTTGTTTATGCTGAAATAGCTGGTTTGTCATGAGCTTCCACATTCTGATGGCCACAGTTTTTGATGACTTCTCCTGTAGCCAAAATGGAGAAAATGAAAAGTTTCTTTCTTGGTTGGGCCCAGCAGTGCACAAGCAGTGAAAGAAGAATGGTGTGTTTCTCCTATCCTTGCTGGCTCAGCAGCCACCTCAATAAATTCAACATAAATGTGTGGGATTTAGGTTTATGGGATGGAAGTATGAACAGCAGCAGTGAGAAAATACGGTGGGATAGAATTCCTTCAGTTTAACATAGAAGCATGATCTCCAAGTGGACAAGAGATATATACCAACATAATATTTCAATTTAAGAAGTTTCATAGTGATTTTAGTTTAGTTTCCAATCAGCAGAACAAATGTTTCACATGATCCTTTAGCATCCCACCTTTTCAGATGTGAAGACTAGCCATATGCTGACTTTGTAAACCAGTTAGAGTGGGCTGCAAAGCACTGTGAAGCAGTATATAAGTCTAAGTGCTATTGCTATTGCTACTTACAGGTGGGGAAAAAAGCAGTCATTTCTCTTCAGATTTATCCTGGATAAAGTGTGCATCCAATTCTGCAGCCAGACAAAGCTTCTTTAAAATAAATGGCTTACTCAAATGGGATCTTTTGAAAGGCTGATCTTATCTATGTAAGCTAAAACATCAAGAGAGTGGGATTAATCTAAAAAGTTAGTAGCAGCAGCAACAATAACATTCCTATATCATCTTAGAGAATATAGAACAGCCTTTCCTAAGGGGAGGGTGGGGGGACGAGCCATTCTGACCACTGGCCAAGCTAGCTGAGGAATGATAAGAGCTGTACTTTAGAGCATTTAGGATGCTACACTTGGTCTGTTTTGTTTCTAATGAAGAAAGATTTTGTTCACAAAGGCTTATGACAATTATGTTACTGAGTCAGTGCAGCCTTTCCAAAATTGGTACAACCAAGCGTCCTGGAACAACAGTTCCCAGAATTCCCAGTACATATGACCAGGGCTTTTTTTCTCATAGAACGCTCAGAACGGAGTTCCGGCACCTTTTTTGGATGGAACCTTGTAGGGTAGGCAAGCCGGGTTGTATGCAATGCATGAGTTCCGCCACCTTTTTCTTTTACAAAAAAAGCACTGCATATGACCATTGGATATGCTGACAGGGGATTCTAAGGATTGTAGATCCAACTACATATGGATGATGTCTGGCTTCTTCCTCACATCCTCCTTGTGGCAGAATGATGCCTGACTAGCCATTTTTGCAGGCCATACTATCCAAACGTTGTCTTTATCTCATTTCCAACTCACTACAAAAGCAGCACACATTCTAATTTAGCTGATTCAGTTTATAAGTATGTTTTCCATCTTCTTCAGATGGAAGTATTCACACTTATGCTGGTGATGAAGTAATTAAAAGCTGGGTTTTACTTGCTCCCATGGGCTACCTGAGGCTTCTGCAGACGTGCCTCTGGTCCCTGGGATCTGTTTCCCACAGCTGTTCTGCTTTTGGAAATGAGAATCTCCAGTTTTCTCAACCTGAGCTCTATTTTTTTTTAAAAAAAAAACACCTCACTCTCCCCACCTCACCTGCCAATCCTGCTAGGCTGCTAGGACTTGGAGAGATGGCAAGTATAGTGGAAGGGAAAAACTGGAAACCAAGCAACTGCTTTCTCCCCCTTCTCTTATTAACATGCGTGAGGGGAGAAAGGAGGGGTGTTTTTGAAAAGTGTCCAGTGACCTTTTGGAAGGCTACCAAACATATGTCAGCACTCCTCAGACTTATTCATGTGGTGAGTGGGCACTTCCTGGCAAAGCAAAAAACCTCTACTCTTCTGCTCTCCTGGGAAGCAATACCAACACCAGTGATCAAGCAACTGCCTTTCTGCACAAAATCCTCCCCTGCCGATCAGGCATTCCAGCACTTAATCTTTAGGAGGAGGTTCTGCTTAGTGAAATGAGAGATATTCTGCCAGGCCAATTTGTGCCTGAATCATGGTGAGGAGGGTGGTTCTGCCCGGTAAAGCAGAAGTTTTATTACTTCACTCATCAAAACCACCAACACAGATGCACGCATACCCACGCATGTACTATGTATTAGTTTCAGATCAGAGTTTGACAATTGGACCAACTTTATCTCCTTCAGAATAACAGAATGACATAGTTGGAAGGACCCCCAACCTCCTGCTCAAGCAGAAGACCCTATACCATTCCAGACAAGTGGCTGTCCAGTCTCTTCTTAAAAGCCTCCAGTGATGGAGCACCCACAACTTCTGAAGGCAATTTGTTCCACTGGTTCATTGTTCTCACTGTTAGGAAATTTCTCCTTAGTTCTAGCTTGCTTCTCTCCTTGACTAATTTCCATCCATTGTTTCTTGTGTTGCCTTCTGGTGATTTTGAAAATAGCTTGACCCCCTCTTCTTTGTGGCAGCTCTTTAGATATTGGAACTCTGCTAACATGTCACCCCTAGTCCTTCTTTTCACTATACTAGACATACCCAATTCCTGCAGCTGTTCTTCATATGTTTTTTGTCTTCAAGCCCTTAATCATCTTTGTTGCTCTTCTCTGCACTCTTTCCAGAGTTTACAATCTTTTTATATTTTAGGGACCAAAACTGGATGTAATATTACAAGTGTGGTCTTACTAAGGCTTTATAAACCATACTCATACTTCACATGATCTTGGTTCTATCCCACTGTTAATGCAGCCTAAGATTGTATTGGCTTTGTTGACTGCAATCATACACTGCGGGCTCATGTTCAAGTGATTGTCTACTAGGACTCCAAGATCCCTCTCACAGTTACTGCTACTGACCCATGATTCACCTAATTTATATCTGTACATTTGGTCTAGAACTTTACTTTTCTCTCCATTGAATTTCATTTTGTTAGAAAGGGCCCAGTGTTTGAGCTTGTCAAGGTCCATCTGGACCTTGAGCCTATTTTCTGGGATATTAGCTATTCTTCCCAGCTTAGTGTTGTCTGCAAATTTGATGTTCCCCTTCTGTTTCTTAAGGGGAAAGGTTGGTCATTGGTGGGGTTTTTTCACCAGCAAATGATACAAGGAGGAATCAACAATCCTTAAAATAATCATCATCGTTATCATTATCATCAACAACATCAACCTCATAATTATTTTAGCCATTGTCTATCCACTGCAAGATAAAGGCCTCTTCTGCATGTTTTCGACCAATATGGTCCTGAGTTTTCTTTTGCCAAATGGGATCGCAATACTTGCTGATGTCATCGACCCATCTTGTTTTAGGTCTTTTTTATGGACACTTTTTTTCAAGTGGGATCCATTCTAATGACTGACTTGGTCCACCTGCCATCAGTTCTTTTTGCTATGAGATTAGCCCATTTCCATTTCAGTTCTTTTACTCTCTTGATGAAATGATATACTTTTGTTTGCTCTCTAATCCATGTGCTATCTTGCTCTAACATATGCCAGTGAAACACGGACACTAACTGTACAATTGATACAAAAGCTAATTGTGGTACAAAGAGCCATGGAAAGATACATGCTCCACATTACAAGACAAGATACAAAGACCTGCACAAGGACCTTTAAATTATCCCATATTAAAATCTGTAAGGACAATTGCTGCAGCAGAACAGTGTTCAACAATGGGGTCAGGCAGATGAGCTGGCATACTTTCATGCTGCCTCATGGACTGGAGGCAATTACACTGAAGTGGCTCTGAGCAAAAGCTCTTCATCATTCCTTTCATAAAAGGACACAATTCACTAACAGAATTGTAGCACAGACCCACTGAACTCAATGGAAGAGTTAACTGAGCTCTTGACCTTGCTTTTCTTCCCGTGAATTCAGTAGGATAAATATATACATATTTAATACTGATGGGATTTGTCCTTTTAAAGACATTGAAAGCTGAGTAAAGTCCACAATATAAGGCACAAAAACAGAACCTAATAAAATGTAAATAGAATCATTGTTTTCTAGATCTGTAGGAGAGCTGTATCAGTTTATGGTGGCAAAAAAATCAGGAGTCCCAGATAGTCCTCAACTTAAGGCTGTCACTGGGACAAGCATTTCCATTGCTAAGCAAAGCAGTTGTTAAATGAGACACACCTGATTTTTATAATCTTTTTTGCCAGGGTTGTTAAGTGAATCAGTCCACTTATTACAGTACATAAATCCAGTTTTCCCCATTGATTTTGCTTGCAGGTCGCTGCCTGTGAAGATCTCAAATGGCAATCACATGATCCCAGGGCACTCCAGCTGTCATAAATACATGCCAGTTGCCAAAAGCCCAAATTTTGATCACTAGACTGTGGGTCTGCTGGACTGGTTGCAAGTAACGTTTTTCAAGGCCATTATAAATTGTTCAAGGTTGCTAAATAACGGTTGTAAAGTTGAGGACTACTTGTAAAAGGTGCCATCAATCTGATGAAATGAGCTGCAGCTCAGGGAGGTTTTTGCTTTTTAATAAAAGGCGTTTGTCTGACCAGGCTTCTGATTTCTTTTTTATTTTTTTTCCTTCCAGATTGGGTGCTTAATAGCTTGAGAAAATACTTGCCATCTCTAAATGAACTGAATAAATGCTAGGGACTTGAACACAGGACCTTAGAAGCATTTTGTCACCTGAAATCTAGGTTTGGCATTTTTGTAAATCTATTAGAAATCAAAGAGGAATTTGGATGGATGAGTTTCAATGTCAGGATATCAAAGATCAATTTTCTTCTTGTTGTTTTTCTTGAATAAATCCCGTGTTGTAATGTGCACAAAGTTTCTCCTGTTGGGGTGTAAATGTCTAAGTCAGGGGTCTTCAAACTTGGCCCTTTTATGACTTGTGGACTTCAACTCCCAGAATTCCTCAGCCAGGCATGCCTGGCTGAGGAATTCTGGGAGCTGAAGTCCACAAGTCATAAAAGGGCCAAGTTTGAAGACCCCTGGTCTAAGCTTATAGCTGATCTTCTCTCTCTCTCTCTCTCTCTCTCTCTCTCTCTCTCTCTCTCTCTCTCTCTCTCTCTCTCTCTCTCTCTCTCTCTCTCTCTCTCTCTCTGTGTGTGTGTGTGTGTGTGTGAGAGAGAGAGAGAGGGGGGGTAACAAAGGCAAGATCTGTGACAGTTTGTAATATTGTTTTACAAGGATATCAAGTGCTAGCACATGGACTATTCAGAACGGCGTTGCTGGACCATAAAACACACTTTTCTCAACAGGAACATCAGCCCGGTCTTCATTAAGCCTCTCTGACTGCGCTATTTGAATGCCTCTGATTTCCAGTCCTACTTATGCACAGCCTGGAAACTGAATTCAAAAGACCGCTGTCCCGCTCCTAAGGACACGTGAATTCCCCGGGCCACTGTTAAAATCACAGAAATGGGAGGGAGGCAGAGCGAGCGCCCTTTGCCTTTAGAGCTGGGTCTTCAGCTCCGATTTCCTGACGGAGAAATGGTGAGCTAAGTTCGAGGGAGAAGACTTCGGAGTGAAGCGCTGTGGTTTTGATTAAGCCTCCCCGCCTCCCCGCTCCCCTGGTTTGAACGCTGCCCCAGGCCGGCTGGGAACCAATCTGGAGGCCAGAGAGCCCCGCCTCCTCGCCTTGGAGAAGTCCTCGCCAAGCCTTCGAAATTGGCTCCAAAGGCAGCGAGGAAGCCGCAGGGCGCAGGCGCCTGCTGCCAGCCGCGTTGAAAAGCCGAGGAATGTCGCTCGTCTAACCTGGAGAACCTTCGCGGGAAAAAGCCGGGAGGGAGGGAAGGAAGGAAGGAAGGAAGGAAGGAAGGAAGGAAGGAAGGAAGGAAGGAAGGAAGGAAGGAAGGAAGGAAGGAAGGAAGGAAGGAAGGAAGGAAGGAAGGAAGACTTAAAACGGCCATTCGCTTGACGTCTCTAAAATCAGAGAAAAGAAAAGAAAAAGGACAAGCAAAATGTACAAGCAAAAGTGCATTTGAACTTTGTATATCTGCAAATCTGGACGGACTTCTCGGGACGTTGAAGCTCAGGCTGAATGCAGTGTTGCTTTTTGCTTCCCAATTAATGTCCTTAAGACCTCGTTGCCTGAATATTTCCGATGAGAGAGATCCGTTTGCTTGAACGTCCTCTTTCTTAAAAGAGGGGTGAAGCAGCCTGAATCTGCCACATGGAAAGTGGTTTCCCCCAGCTATGATTTCTTCTTCACCCCGCTATATCTAGAATTCAGGGATGCGTTCCTAACTTTATGAATGTAAATGCTAGGAGGCTACAAACTACTAAACAAACAAACAGACAAACAAAAAAATAATCAAACACGCCTGTGTGCTCTTAAGTGTTCGAGTTTTTTCACGTTTAGATGTATTCCTGAAGCGTGCCCAGATGCTTCAGGTGCAGCAGGCAGTGAACTGTAGGATTACTTATTTGACTACCTACCTACAATTACGTACTGTAGGTGATATTTGATGATGAATGATCGAAAGTGGGGTGTAAAAAGGAAGGGCCGGTGGAAATCAACGAATCTCTGCCGTGTAAGAAAATAGAGAGGATGTAAGAGGACGCAATTTAGCTTTTCCTCTGTGACTTGAACGGAGAGGAGAGGCAAAGCGATTTTAGAACACCTAGGAGCTAGAAAGGAAATTAATGGTAGGGAAATTCCCCTTTCAAACAAAAGACAAAACGCAAGTTCAGGTAAAACAATTAGTCAAGAATCTCTCTAATCATTTTACATTCAAGCCTCTGTAACTAAAGGTGCTTATGCCTCAGATAATTTCCTAAGGGTGCAGGTAGAAACCCTCGTATTTTGTTTTAGGTTTAATATTCTAATTCCAAGAACGTTCTAGCAGGTGCAATAATTGTTGCCAGTCTGTCGCTGTGAATGCAAGATGATTAATATGCAACTGCTTCTCCACAGAATCTTTGTGGAACAAACGAACATTCCAGAAACAATCTAAAGCCGGGAGGGGGGAGGTTCCCTTGATATTTCGGGAAGTGTCCTGCTCTCCCTCGCGCGGAAATGTTCGGCAGCTGAATAAAAGACTCCCGGCGACTTGAATCTCCCTAGAAACAAAGTATAAGAGAGAGAACTCTTATTTTGGATCTTTCAGCTCTGTAGTCTAACCAAAAGTGTTTCTTTATGTGTTTGTTGTTGTTGTTGTTAGTTGCGAAGTCGTGTCCGACCCATCGCGACCCTATGGACAATGTTCCTCCAGGCTTTCCTGTCCTCTACCATCTTCTGGAGTCATGTGTTTATGTAGCCTTAAAGTTTTATTCCCAGTTTTTAAATACAATTTGATATTTTTTTTAATATTATTGTTTCTGAATTCTGAAATAGTTACTACTGAAGCATAGCATTGATTTTCTCACCTACCGGAAGCGAAGAAACTCATCTGCTCACATCTTTGATAATTACAATCAATATCTAACATTTCTAATAACAGTATACCTAGCATTTTACCAGAGAGGGATAGACCTAAGGCAGCAAAAACTGAAGGGGGAGGGCATAAAATCCTTCAAAGTGAGCCTATAAAATATCAGAAATTAAGCAGGATGCTGAAATTCTAAATGCTGGTTTTAAATAAGAATAACTGAGAAATTGTTGGGATAGGTAATATCTTCAATATGAGTAAAAAAAAATCCCCAATGGAATACTCTTGTAGTTCAAGCAGTTACCAAGAAATAAACCTCACTGGATTCAGTGGATTTTAGCTCCTAATATCAGAGTACAATAGGAACCTTCATTTTTTTTCTTCCATCAGCTCTTTCCCTCCACCCATAAACATGGATATCTGATATGAAATTGTGTGCAATGGTAAAGAAAGCAAACTCTTGTTTGAAGATAATTTACACTGATGGAGGGATGGCTCCAATTCTGTAATGCATATATGTGCAACTGATCTTATTGACTGTTTACAAACATGAATAAAAATTCATGAATTTCAGTTGTCAGAGAAGAAGGCTAATGAAGGCAAGGTCTCCTTGATTTTCAAAAGGGCATAAAAGAGACTCCTTGTACTCCATCTCTCTCTCTCTCTCTCTCTCTCTCTCTCTCTCTCTCTCTCTCTCTCTCTCTCTCTCTGTGTGTGTGTGTGTGTGTGTGTGTGTGTGTGTGAGAGAGAGAGAGAGAGAGAGAGAGAGAGAGAGAGCCTGGGATATACTTTTGTTCCTGGACATATCCACTGAGTAACTTATTAAGTTCATCCACTAGCCATACATGTCAAAAGCACAATCCCTTTGTTATAAAAGGATGGAAGAAAATTGTAAAAAAAAATCTAACTTCTTTTGGTATTGTAACTTGGTTATAGCAATTTTGAAGAATACTAAGGAATCCCAAAGTTACTGTGGAGAAAAAAATAACAGAGCTGATTTACCAAATGATTGCAAATATGGATGTAATTGTTTTAGTTAACTACACTCTTCTTGAAGAACAAGTTCCAAAGATTCCAGTGGACTTTATTTCTAAAAATGCATTGTAACAGATATTTCAATATTACTTGGAAGTAGTTGTATAGATGACAACATGCTTCACTTTCAGATACATGTACCTTCTCCAGAGGAAGTCTTAAATTCTTCCTATTGAATCATCAATAGATCAATAAGATCCTTAAACCTTAACTTCCTTAAACCTTAACATCCTGAAATCTTGCTGAAATCTGTCTTACCAGAAAAGCTGCTTCAACCCCATCAACAAAAAACTCAGACTTCCAACTACCAAGTCCTAAAAACCTGACTCTGCTCAAGAGGGCATTAGCACCTCTTAGAGAGACGAAGTGTAGCTTTAGTCTCACTGGATAGCAGCAGAGGCCTGGCCAAACTGGCCCTTCCTTGGAAGCAAAGCAGCGCTCATATTTAGATATGTCTACCAGGAAATTTAAAACGAAAAGAAATCTAGTTGAAGGCAATACGTTTGTATGGTCACCAGGAAAACTTCTGAAGGTGTCCATTGTAGATGCTTTCTTCAGAGTTGGCCTAACTTCCTGCCTGAAAAGTTTCAGAGTTGTAAGGATAGCAACAAACTGGCCTTCTTCAAGGAAGCTTTGCCTGCCTGTCAGGTGGAAACCTGAGTGCTAAGGAGACCTTTGAATGGTGAGTATCTGCTGTGCTCAGCCTGTGTGGAATCTGCCCCGATACAGACAACCTGAAACTTAGAACTTAGTACGTACATAATAAGAACCAAGGGAGGCCAAAATTCAAAGCAGAAAAAAGCTTTGAAGCTGGGAGCAGAAGCACCGGGAAGCTCTCCTACCCTGGATGTTTCCCCCCTCCCTCTCATGGTGTCTGAAGATAAATGCACACAACATTACTTATAATTAAGCCTGTTTTCTACTGACTTCGGCTCCGCCCTTTTCGTTTGTTAGAAACTGAAAGGGTGGAGGGAAAGAGAAAGAAAGTCTATTCATCTTTGTGTTGAGGCTGCAAAGACCAAAGATTAGAGTTTAGTCAATTTCCTTCTTTCCTTTGGAGTGAAATTTACTTCTTGGAAGAGGGGAGGGGGGAGGAAGGTTACCAAAGGGAAAATGGATGAGTCTCCATTTGATTAGGAAGGTATTATTTTAAAACATGCTACTGATGCTTTAAGAATGAGAGTTTCTAAACAAGGGACACCTTTTTGGGGAGGGGGGGTGAAATAAGATGTGGTTTTGTTGCCTCTTCCTTAGCCTGTCTCATTTAATATTTAATAGGAAAGACACATATTGCCAAGGATTCCCAAGGATTTCTTCTGAGCATTCTCTGTTTCTGTGTCCAGGCTTTTAGCTGCAATCTTACACACATGTTTTAAAGGAATGCTAGACAGACAAGGATCTCAGCTAGCTTCCCCCAGTCTAAATCGCTTCTGTCACATTTGGGACCACAACTTCCACCATTCTCATTCCATCCCTACATAATCTCCCAGAACATAGCTGACGGTGGTGAGAGTTGTGGCTCAACACGTGGGAAGGATTTTAGTCTGGTGAAGATTGATCTCTGCTCTCTACAAGCATATATTAACAGCTCAAATCTGTGTTGGCTTCAAGAATCTCACCTGCATCTATAATTTTATTGCAGTTGTTTTGCATGAAGAATAAAGTTTATGAAAATACAGTCCCTTCTTCTCATTTAATTCTGATCCCATTTTTATTTTCAGTTATTCACACACAATACTTACAAGCAACCCAAATCTGAAGTTGTCTTTAAATGAAGGGACCACATTAGTGGAAAAGACAAGCTATTTGTTTCAACTCACTTTTTGAATTTGGTATTTGGGGAAAGCACTGTGGTCCCCATTTTTGGAAACATCGCGATTCCTAAGGAGATGGAGGGGGGAGGGGGTGTCACGAAAAGCTGGTTATACACAGAAGCATCTTCTTTATGCTTCATATGAATAGAGAGAGTTCGGAAATGTAGGATGGTTTTGATGGTTTTGATTTGGTTCACCTTTAGCTTTTTTTCCCCCTTCTCCTGGGGCTTTCTTTAGAGCTACCGTAGAAGGGAGGAAAAAAGAAAAAAAACATAATTTGTGTGCGCTTATGGGCGCACGAGAGGGGTGTGGGGGGGGGAGAGAGAAAGCATGTGTCAAGAATCATTCAACACACTTAATTTAGCAATTGGATTAACTCATTTTTCTGGATTCATAGAACCAAACCAGCTGAGTTCGGGCAAGAAGTTAAGCCTCCGCCAGCAAGAGTAAACGCTTCTCCTGATGTGATTTGGGACAGCGGCTTTACAAGCACAGCCGGTGCGTTCTGCTGAGAAAAAGCGCTGTTTTTGTCCCTCTTCTTTCCCCCCCCCCCCCCCCACCCACCCTCCACTTCTCCCAGTAGTTGCGATTCGGTGCAGATAAGGTTACGGATGCAACTTTCCCTTTGTTCGATTCGGGCTCCCGAGATCTGTCCCTTTCTCTCCTCTCTCCTTCCCTGCCGCCCCTTTTTACGGCAAGGGCACCTCTGAGAATCCCGCCACCGGTAGCCAGCCGGCATCCCTTTCCCTCTTCAGGATCTTTCCAAACCACACACACACACACACACACACCCCGTCCTAAACATCCTCCCCCTCCCCCTCCCGGACAGAGTCACCCCGGGGTGGTGGAATCTGCGGGCGGCCCTCCCCGTCCCAACTTCTCTGGGGCCGGAGCAGCGGAAGGCAAGCCGAGCTGGGCAGGCTGGCGGCTGCCCTGGGCGGGCGGGGCGGGGCGGGGCGGGCTTGCTTGGGACAGCCCGCAGCTTCTGCTCTCGCTGGAGCCGGTCGAACTGCACAGCCACTTCCCCCAGGAGGTTTGCTTTCATCTCCCCGCTGCTGGCGCCTGCAAACAGCCTTAGTTTGTCTGCCGCGTCTCTCCCGCCCTCCTCCGTCTCTCGCTCCCTCCTGCTC
This sequence comes from Vipera ursinii, assembly GCF_947247035.1. Taxonomy (NCBI): domain Eukaryota; kingdom Metazoa; phylum Chordata; class Lepidosauria; order Squamata; family Viperidae; genus Vipera; species Vipera ursinii. The sequence continues at coordinate 95,019,450 of NC_139513.1, read as the reverse complement.
GCCACCCCTCCTCTAGCGAGCGACTGACTTTCAGAAACTGGGCGCATATTTCCCAGCTGCTGTAATTGACCAGAGAGGGGCGGCGGCGGCGGCAGAGAGAGAAAGCGGAGGGGCGGCGAGGCGGGCTGGGGGGGGGGGGGAAGAGAAAGTCGACGCGGAACTGTTCTGGGAGCTCTCCGCCTTCATGGGCCTCTCATCTCCTTCAGGAGGGAAAGTCCTTAGAAGAGCTTGCCCCCCACACACACACCGCTACTCGGCCCCTAGCGCCGGCACAACGGTCCCTTGAGGCCCTGCTCCATGCCCTGCGCGATGTATTCGCATCCAGTAAATAATATTAAGACAGTTCACCATCGGCCCCGTTAATAATAACAAGCAAAAAGTCTCTCACACACACACTCCAGGTTCTCCTACTTGACCAGGAGATCCCTAGAAGACCTCCAAGGTCCCTTCCGGCTCTATTCTATTCCGTCACACCCAACCCCAAACTTGGCGGGCACGTGAACTTTTTTTTTTTTGTTTGGCAGTTTGATCCAACTGGAGCCCTTACAAATAACTTTTGGAACCTGAAATCGTAATTTCCGTCAGCCCCCACGGAATCCAAAGGTAGGTACTGAAGCGAGGCTCCTAAGGACATCGGCCTCCCCCCCCTTTTTTTTTTTTTAACGTTAGCCGGGCGCGTAGGACGGCACATCTCTCTTCGAATGTGATAAAGACAAGTGATAAAGTGATAAAGACAAGTTGCACAGCGCCTCGGAGATGGCTAAAAAAGTGTTCGTGGCAAAACAACAATGCCGATCTGTGCAATCCCGCTTAATTGCCCGAATCGCTAACTATTATTACTGTCACTATCAACCCGATAATCAGCCACAGTGTGTACACACTCTCTGTAGTCCAGAGGCGTTTCTCAATCTCAACCATTGTCGGCAGAAAACGAGAAGCGCTTTGCTGGTGGCAATTCTCGCCTAAATTCTAGGAGGGACTCCTTCTCCTCTCCCTCTTGTATAAACGCCAAGCCTGAGGTAAAAAAAAAAAAAAAAGTAAACTTATTGGGAATCAGGAACCAAACTGGCTGAGTGGCGAAAGCGCGGCTGCAAGCGAATAGCGGGGCAATGTACTGTATGTATTCGTGCCTGTTCGGGAAATCTCCTCCTCCAGTTGAAGAAAATGCCAGCGTTTTAAGGACTGCAGGCCAACAGGGAAGAAAATTCGGGACCCTTGCAGTTTGCGGCCAGGTATTAATTGTGGCCCGAGAGTGCAGTTCTACGAATTGCTCATCCCGGAGGCGGCTAGTTTAACGCGCGGCGTCAGTTCAGGAAAAGCAAGAGCCAGCCCCGCCAGAATCGGCAGCTCCACTTCTCTGATGCTGTCGGCTAGACGCGCATACGCCTTTAGGAAGGCATCCTACCGAAAGACAAACCCACCCCCCCCTTCCTTGTCAACAGGCGAAAGGCCGTCCTGCTGGGAAAGATGTATTGCTCTTTACAAAGACTGTGGCAGCCCGAATCCCTTCCCCCCCCCCCACTCCTTCCAGCTTTTGACTTCAAAGCCCCGGAACGGTGAGAGGTTGACGCTTCCACTGACTTCAGGGGAAAGTCCTTCCACGCGTCGGGCTGCTGCCCTCTAGGCGTTTGGACGCCCTTTGAACTCCTTGGGCCTGTATTGGATTCGAACTCTCCTCCGATCCATTCTGCTCAAGAGCAAACAACCTTCCCATCCAGCCCCTCCCTTTGGCTGTCTTCAGAATGGGGAGGGGAGTGAATCAACAAGCCCTTTCAAAGACATGGAGAGCCTTCCTGCCTTCCCCCCCAATGCATTTTCCACCCACCCCCCTCCGTTACATTTTCTCCATTGAACTCAATGGCCTAGCGAAGGGGGAGGGGGCTAGGGAAGTCCTAGCTACTGAAATAATACTTGGGGGTTATATGGAACGGATTATTTGTGCTGCCTTGAATGAAATGATTGATCCAGTTGAGCGTTTCAAATCCGAACCATATAGTTGGGTCCCCCTGTCTCTGAAGCCTATGGGAATATCCCTCCCTCATTACCATCCTTTAACAAGGCCTTGTGTGCAGGGCGTGGGAGGTGGGTGGGTGTCTGCGAGTGGTGTTGCTATTTCTTCTCTTGCTACCTGTAATAAAAAAATAAAAACAAAGCAAAACTTGCCAGCCACTGAAGTTACCAAATGTGGTTTGAATGGATAAAACTTGCAAATCACATAACAAAACAAAAAAGGGACTCAGCTGGGCAGACGATCAAGCTGAACTCATAACAAGAAGAAGAAGAAGAAGAAGAAGAAGAAGAAGAAGAAGAAGAAGAAGAAGAAGAAGAAGAAGAAGAAGAAGAAGAAGAAGAAGAAGAAGAAGAAGAAGAAGAAGAAGAAGAAGAAGAAGAAGAAGAAGAAGAAGAATGGGAGCAATAACAGGCTAGGAGAATTCAAAAGCCTTAACCTGTCCGTTTGAAGACACAGAGTCCAATACGCCCGAACTGTAAACCAGGTCATTTTGACCTAACCTGATACCTGTTCCCATTCATTGTGGTTGAAAGCATTGCATTGACTCGGGGTAATTATCTGAAGCTTTTCGACGGAGCGTCATTAGCTTTCACATTGTTCCTGTTTATTCACATTGTTCTCGATTTTCATCAATTTTAATTTTCCTGTCACTGAGGGTGGGAGGAGAATCGGGATGCAGGCTGGTTGCCACCCCAACGGTGATAGTTTTGCAAAGAGGACTCAAGTCAACAAATTGGTCACTTTCTGCCACTCGGGTGTTTGGAACCTGTCTTCGGTTCTTGTTGGCTACCTGTTTGACAGCCCTGAGTTTTGAAAATAGCTTAAAAGTGGTACTGGTAGTAATAACTCAGATAAAAGAGGGTGGGAGAATTAGAGAAGATTAACCTCCCCAAGGTTTTATTTCAAGTTGTCTACTCCGGTTTGATGGAATAATTGATTCATCTACCTAATCTAAAATACTTCTCAGACGGAGGCATGTCGTACCAATGGAAGAGAATATCTGTAGTTCAGGGCTGAACTGAAGAATCCTTGATGCTCTCTGAGCCTGGTTGTTTTCTTGCAGACATTTCATTACCTAACTGAAGATGTTAGCCTCCTTGGGTAATGAAATGTGGGAAAACAACCCAGCTCGGAGACAGATGCTTCCAAGTTGGTCCTGGCATTCACGGGGCTTGGTGCTAGGGAGGAGACCCAGGGGTACAGACGTGGGTCAGTTTGGAGGAGGCGTCCACACTTTTATCCAAGCGGCACCCCTTTGTAGATACGCAGAAGCCTTAAAAGTGAAAGGTGGACTTTAGAAGCTTCAGGGCTGGGTTGGCAAATGAATAAAGAACTTTGCGCCTTCTTCTCCGGGATTCAGAACGTTAAAGGGGCTGATTTGAATAACTTGCAGCTCAAACCCGGTGCAGCTTTCCTTAGGATGAGTTCAATAGCTTGTCATCCTAAATTACTACTGCTTTTATGCGATATGTAGCATAAATAGTAGTGGTAATAATAATAACAATAGTAATTGGCTGCAAGACCTGACAATAACAGCAATTACTTTGGAAGTCCATGTGTTTTCTTGCACAGCCTTTCAGGCTCCTGAAGGCACTATGATGAATTCCATAGGGGTGTTGCCATGGTTTCAACGGGAGGTGGACTGTCCACCCTCCGAAGTCCAGCGGTTTTTCTCTCACATCCACTGCTGGAAGTAATGGCTTCGGACTAAGGTGGGGGATGGGGGCGGTGGAAAACACCCGGATCAAAGCAACTGTCTTCATACCCCGCAGGAGAGGGGGCAGCCTTTATTTTCGCCTGCCACTCTGACAGCCTTCTCATAAACAAGGAAATGGTGATCTCTATCATCTTGTGTAAGGCAGCAAATTAGGGTGGTTGGTTTTTTTTAGCATTAATGATCAAATGAAAAAGGCAACAGGTCTTATTTCAAGAAGAAGTGAGTAAGCAAGCCAAAGCCATCTGTTTCTCCGAAACCACTAGAGCGGGCTGCTCAAAAAAGTCCGGGGAAGCAGAAATTCAGATAAATTCGGTGTGCATAGCCTCTCCCCCATAAAGCTGCAGGCCGAGGTTCCGGAGGGGGGTGGGGGGGAGAGAAAGGTTTGGCTTGAAATACCATTCGCTTTTGCCCTTCTAGCTAATGATGGAAAGTCCAGCAATGTTGGGGAGGCGCCTAATAACTGCGATAATGGCAGATTTATCATTAAAACCAGCAGTTTTACATAACCGACCAAGCGCCAGTTCTTTATTTCTCCCAGTCTCTTTATCCTCTGGGCTGGCTAAAGAAAGCTGGAAAGATTCGAGTCGCCTTCGCTTGAACTAATCCTAAATTAACTCCTTGGAAAATAAGTGTTTATTGAGATCAAATTAAAAGGGCATCCCTCTTTCTCACTTTTTGAGAATGGGGGCTCGAGACCGGAGAATATTGTTCTCCTGTTGTGGTTCTGCCTCTCCCCCCCTCTCGAAAACACCGCCATCCGATCGCCCTCCCCAACGCTTCCCCAGGCTGCCTGCCTTCTTTTTAATAGCCACAATAGTTATCAGCGAATGATTAGCTAGCTATCATCAACAGATTAAAATTAATTGCCAAGCCAAAAAAGAATGATCCACTTTTCTCGAGCTGCTAATTGCAATGCCATTTAAATTGAATCCACCTCCTTGGCCTTAATGGCACGTCGTGGTGGAGGAAAAAAAAAGCACAGGGTGACAATTGCCCTCCTTGAGGCTGTTTGATGCGCTCGCAAGTGAAAGAGTGCCGACTCAGGCTTATTAAAAATGCATCTGTTTGTCATCAGAGCTTAGGCGCCTGTTGCAACTGAGCATTACCGACATAATTATTTTTTAAAACATTTTAAAACACACACACACACACACACCAAAAACCCAGGTTCTCTCCAACACGCTTATGTGTCCCTTAGAGCGGCGGGAAAGGATTCCTGGACAAAGTGAGAAAGCGAACTCCAAGTCCCAAGTATCTTGGCGAGGTGGTGGGAACAAGTCGGTTGCCTCTGATGAAATCCCCGAAGATCTGCAGCCTCGGGAGCTCATCCCGCCTCCCACTCACTCCTTCCTTCCTTCCTCGGGGCAGTTTCGTCCTTGTCCCGCGAGGGTCTCCTTTCATCGTTCGGAGGGGCAGAGGAGTTAGCGGAGGCGTTGGAAAGGCCTCGTCTCGGAGCACCGCCGACTCGCGTCGGGAGACTTTGCGCAGCTCGCCGGTTTCACACACACACACCCCCCTTACCCCAAGGGAGCCTCAGTATCCCGGGCCGCGCTTTGAGACTGCGTGGGCTTCGCTTCCACTAAGAGAAAGCTCTGCCCAGAGGACGTCCATTTCACCTCCCTAACCTGGAAGTGATTCGTGCCATTGCCTTGTGCCACCCTTCCTCCCTTCTCTTCCTCTCCCCCCCCCCACCCCGACAGCAGTGGCTCTCTAGAGTAAAAAGAGATCATTATTTTCCATCGAGTTCTCGTTGCACTTTCAGTATGGGCAAAATAGATGGCAGCCTTATTATGTAAACTCCTCAGTTCGGACTTGACTGTTGTCAGGGGAAACGGCTGTCTAGTTTTCAAGTGATTCTGGTTGAAAACCCAGCGGTCTCTCTCCCCCTCCCCCCTTTTTTCCCAGGGTGAGTGTGTGTGTGTATAAAGGGGGGGGGAGGCTGAAATCTGCTCTCTGAGTTTCCTTTTGGTATCATCAGTCCTAATTACTCCACTGACTTTCCTGTTGTTTGGCAGGGTTACAGAGCTGGAAAGCTCCCTAATAACACAGCTCCGTTTGCTGCCCAAGTCATTAACTTCTAATTTATTTAAAAGGAGGGGGAAAAAAAAAACTCCACTTATGCTCCAGGCCGCTCAGAGCCAATCACATGAGTCACCGCCTTACGTCGCCATCCCGGACAGCTCTCATTTGCTGAGCCGCGCTTACTCAACTTCCCAAAGGAGGAAACAGCCAGAAGTCTCCCAAAAAAGGGGAGGAAAAAAAAAGTTGGTCTGTTGTTGGGGGCTGAAGTGAGCGGAGGTGGTGCGTCCAGGAGCGCCTGAGCGAGAGATTGATTGAGAGGTCTGGACTCGGGAACAAGAGGAGGAGGAGGAGGAGGAGGAGAAGAAGAAGAAGAAAGGCGGCGGAGGAGGCGGCAGCGGCAGCGGCTGCTGCGGCGGCGGCAGCGGCGAGACGAAGGGCGGCTGCTTCTCTACGCAGGGATCTTTGCGAAGCTGCGCCGAAATGTCTTCTCCTTCCAAAGCCAAGGAGGTTTTCTCCTCGGACGAAGAGGGCCCCGCTGCTGGGCCCGAGGATCCCCACAAAGTCAAAGTCTCCAGTTTGCCGTTCAGCGTGGAAGCGCTGATGTCCGACAAGAAGCCGCTGCGAGAAGCCAGCGGAAGCCTCGAAGGGGCTGGCTTGGGTACTTCTAGGAACCTGCTCTTGCCCACTCACGTCTCCAGGGAAGCTCCCAGCCCCGGCGGGCTTACGAAAACCTTCGAGACTTCGTCGGTGAAGTCCGAAAACTCCGAGGATGGCTCGTCCTGGATTCCAGAGGCCGGCAGATACTCCCCTCCCCCAAGTGAGTGCTTTAGCCTGGGGGAGGGTCGAAGGGCGCTAGTAGAATGAAGTTGGGAGACCAAGTCAGCGGGGTGTGTGTATGTGTGCTGGTGTGTGTGTGTGTGTGAGATGTGGCTTCACCCCCCTACAAAACTGCCATCCCGCCGTTGTCCGGACTTTAGAACAGCGGGAGGGGACGGAGCCTGCGAGTTTTTGTGTTGTGTGTTTTTTTTTTTAAGAAAAAAAAATTCCGAGAAAGAAAGCATTTACCAGGCTTGAATCCCCCAGGCAGGCTTCACGTTAGGCAAAGCGCTTCGGTTTGCAGGCGAGCGAGGCGCATGTCCGATGAATAATTTCGGCGCCGTCTCTCGGCCTAAAGTTTTAAAACGGCTTCTTTTGTTTGTGTGCCGCGAGTTAACGTTTTTGACTCGCTGGCGACGCGGCCTTAAAGTTTAAGCTAAAGCCGCCCCCTTTAAGCTGCCGAGTGCCCGGAACTGTCCAAAGAGACGCCGCGGGCCTGGCGCCACTCACTGACGCTTCGCAGTTCAAGGCTCAGCTAGATCCCGTCCACCACCCCCCCCCCGCCCCCAAGTCCGAGCGACTCTCTCTCTCTCTCTCTCTCTCTCTCTCTCTCTCTCTCTCTCTCTCTCTCTCTCTCTCTCTCTCTCTCTCTCTCTCTCTCTCTCTCTCTCTCTCTCTCTCTCTCTCTCTCTTCCCCTCTCCCCCTCTTCCCCTCTCCCCCTCTTCCTCTCCCCGATCATCCGGACCCAACTTTACCTAGAATTTTCAGCTTCTGCTTTTCGAGAGCAGAAAGGAGCTGCTCACGCTGTCTTGCTTAGACCTCAATCACCCCTCGCCACTTTATTTATTATTTATTTATTTATTATTTAAATTTATATACCGCCCTATTCCCATAGGACTCAGGGCGGTTTACAGAGAAAATTTGATGCTTGATGCACTTGGACGTGAACATTTTGTCCAGATACTTGTCACCTGCCCGATCCCCGACATGCAAGCCAGAACCCGCCGGTGCGAGCCGCCCCGTGACTCCCCCACTCCCTCCAGTCTCCCCCCCCCGCCCCTCAGTGAAAAGTCTGCTTCTCTGCTTAATTCCCTTAGTTCAGTGGCTTTACCCCCCCCCCCCCTCCACTTTCTCCATTGCTCCTTCCTTCGCCGCCAAAATCGCGGCTTGCTTTCTAGCGGGGCGAGGGACGATCCTTGCGCTCAGCGCCCTCCGGTGCCTTCTTCCGTGCACCTGTAAGCAACAGCCGCCTCCCAGGCTTCGCTGATTGCCTTTTTTTTTTGCCTAGTCCCGTCGGCAGAGTCCAGGCCCGGGAACCAAAGAACTCCGGATGGTGAGGAAGGTTCGCCTTGCTCTTTTATATAATCCGCCGGCAACTTCCCGCTCCGCTTCGCCTGGACCGCGCGAGTGATTCGCTCGAGGTCGGCTGGGTCGGAAAAGGAGCCTCGGCAGCGTCTCTGCTTAGGCGGTTCAGCCGCACCTTCTTTCCTTTTTCTCGTTTTGTCTCCAGGAGCCTTTCTGCCATCCTGGTATACCTCCCTAGCTCGTCTCAGGCAGGCTTTTGAAATGAATATATTTTAAAACTCTCTCTTAACCGAGTTCCCTCTCTCCCCAAAAATCAACTGAAGGAAGGAAGGAAGGAAGGAAGGAAGGAAGGAAGGAAGGAAGGAAGGAAGGAAGGAAGGAAGGAAGGAAGGAAGGAAGGATCGCTCCTCTTTTATATTTTTGACGCAAAAACAGTTCCTCAAAAGATACTTGTTTCCCCTGTGTCAGCCTCCTCTTCTGATTCGTTGGAGGAGATGAGAAAACAACTTATTTTATTTGCAGCTCTCTTAATTCCAGAAAGTGAGTGCAAACAAACTGCAGTGTCTTCTCGATAGTCTATCACATTTTTTTATGGCCCTTAGTGCTGTTTTGGTCTTACATCTGACAAATGATGGAGTCTGGCCAATGAAAACTTGTGTCAAAAACTGGGTTTGATTTTAAAGGTATTGTGAGACACACTGTGCTTACCAGTTTTAATGGAATATATTTTCTACTAGGTAGGTTTAGGATCAAAGTACACTTTAAAAAAACAGAACAAAAAAACACTATTGTTTTATACTGTTGAGTATAAAACACTTCCAAGGGGAACCTTGTTTGGAGGGGAAAACACATAAAGTAAGATAACCTATAGCCATCCCTTTGTTTTCCCACACACCTTTCTGTAAAATCATCCTGAAAGCAGTCAAAGATTGTGCCTCTTTTTCTTTTTCTATTGCCTGGTCATATTCAATCAGTCTTAATTCCTGAGTAAATATGGATAGGATTGCAACCTGATCATTCCCTTCACATGATCAAACAACCCCAAAACAGTCTAAATCTGACTTGCAGCCCAATTTAGAAGGTCTGCCTGAGCAAATATGAAAGGATAGTCTTGAAAAAATAAAGCAAAGTAAAATAACTTCTGCTAAGCATACATTGACATGTCTGCTTATTTTTTTTTCCCTATGGAGTGAATTCAGATTTTAGAAATGATGAATTTTTTAAAAAAAAAAACCTTTTAAAATAGTCCCAAACTCATCTTAAATCATTTTTACCTAGAAATTAAAATTGCACTAGATTCCAGTATGACCTAAATGTGTTTTCAACTGAAAGAAAAGTGAAATGGGGAAAAAAAAATCATAAGACAATATTACTTTCTGAAAGGTGGAGTATTCCTGCTTGAGAGTCTGTCCCCTTTAGTGAATTATTTTGACAAGTAATCTTACCTCTGTATAATCAAAACATAACTTTTGTTAACTTCAGTGGAATTTGCTCCCATGGATTGTATCTTAAAGTCTTCCTGTAGTATTCAGGCCTACTAATTTGCAAATTAACTCTCATTGCTCCTGAAGAGGGAAAAACTTATCTGGAGGAGATCGGGTCTCATCAAATAACCAAATAAACTGAAATTCACCTGTGGTATAAGGGGGAAAAATGCCCCAAATTAGACTGTTTGGAAGGAAATGCTTCTGATAAAATTGCAAGGATAGTTTCCAGCTGTTGCTCAATATATATTTTGTAAATAGTAATAAAACTTTTTTATATATAGTTATACTATGGTGATGAACTGTGGCAATAAATGGAATGAGACCATATGACAGATGGCAAGCTGCTGTAGAAGACAATTTAAAAATTACAGCAATTATAGTGATTATATATATTTTTATAATGCACATCATATTTTAAAAGCAGATGTAATGCCATTTGGAACCGTAGTTATTAACCAACTTCCATTAAGTAAAACTACTGCTTTGTGCTTTATTGCTTCAGTCAGAAGATATATACCTTCCCTTCTTGTCCTCTCTATTATCAATAGGGGCATAACACTCTAACTGAATTTATGTATACTTTCCTAACCTAAGCCCAGTTAAACCAAAGTCATCTATTCATTTCAATAGTTTGATAGTTTAGCACATTCTTCGTAGCTTACCAAAACTCTTATACAAATATGAGAACATATTAAATGTTGCCTTCTGATAACGTCTTTGAGTCAGTAAGATTTCTTCATTTACAAACAATTTATGATTTTTAACAATATCTTAAACCACAAAAGCCGTTCTTCCATTTATCAACTTTATTCATCAACATGTAGAATCATTGTTTACTGGACCACTTGTGCTTTGCTTTAGCTAGGGAGAACTGAGGAAAAATGAAGGATTCTTTTAATATGGATCATAATAATAAAAAAGCTACTTACATTATCAGAAACCTATTCCATTCACAATTAATACACTTTAAGATAAAGCCTTTATTTCTGCAGCATGCTGGTGACATTTACAACATAATCCTAAATGAAATATGAAAATAACTTCATTTTTTTTTAATTTCTGTGAAAGATTTACTTGGGAGTGGCTTCTCCCTAAGTGTGCACATAGGAGTGCAATCTTACTGTATTTCGTATTTCTGAACATTCTTTCTAAAGACCAAGAAAAGATTGGCAAGCGTAAAAGAAAAAAGAGCCCTTGCAGACCAGTGACATGACATCTTTAGCATTGATTGTGCAGTGCAGCAACTACTTACTTTGTTCTTGAATTCCACACTATTCTGGATTTATACTACCCTCTTGGTCACAAACTGGCTAAACACCTAATGGGTTCTGTGAAAAATAGCCTGTGTTATTTGTTTGTGGAGTAGGAAGCTAGGAAATTGAGTCAGTTCAGGAAACCATGTTAAGGATATGCATAGGTAAATCTGGCATGTAAAGATAGCCAAAATTTGCCTCTTCCACCACTAGTTCCCTCGAGCTTATTCTGCAACCCTAAATATGTTTATAAGGGAGCAAGCCTAAGTTGAACACAAGAGACTCACTTTTGAGTAAACCAGCAGAAGTTTGCACTCTTAAGTTTACAAGTGGCTACCTTAAGACTGTGATTTTCACAAAGTGTGTTGGAAGTAAGTCACCATGATTGATGTGGCACAGTAGGAGTAAGAAATGTGTGGGTTTTGATGCTGGCAGTTATTCTTTCTCCAAGGAATTGGAAATAATAGTTCATATTATTGAACCTCTGGATATATGCAGAGCGTGCTGCTGAAAAGAATCACAGCCTCCTCAATTAAAGGTCTTGAGTAGTAATGGAATATGATAAATCTCATATTTGTTCAGAATATATATTTTCAGGATTAGCACATGTCACAAAAAACTGTATGTTAAATCAATACATCGGCTTTTTGATCTCCATCTCTTCCCCTCCCACCTGCCACTGCTGCCTAAACATACAAGAAACTAAATTAATTTCATCAGAGAGGCGATAATCTACTCTGTTCAAACATCACCTATATATCAATCAAGCCTTAATTTCAGTGGAAGTCATATAAGCGAACATAGACTTGAACAAACAAATTAAAAAACATATCAGCTTTTATACTAGTGCCTGTAGGCAAAACTTCAAAAATATTTCGGCTAGATAAATCATAACATGTAGTGACTGATGTGATATCTAGTTTTCTACCACTTACAAGACTTAAAAAATAAACTCACCTAGCTGAGTTTCTTTTAGTATTATGTTCCCCTTTTGCTTATAACCTATTAAAATTCTTTTTTCCCCAAGATGCACTAAAATGAACATATAGGCAGCATATGATGTGCTTATTCTTCCAAATGGAGGCCTTTCAATGTCTTCACCTTCCATAAGTTTCCTTACTGTTTTATTGGACTATTGTACGCAGCCCAGGGCCACTTTCTGTGAGATGGTCCAATCAAAATAAAAAAAAAAATAACTTATTTTATCCAGGCTATCTGGCATGGAATAAATTATTGCAGAGAGGACTATGTATTGACTATGTAACAAGCTGATTTCCTTCCTTCCTTGATGTGATATTGGGGATACAGAATATGAAAGGATAAACTTGGGCAACACTTTGCCATATAAATTGTGGGCTGTTCTGTCACATTGCACATTGTGCAATGTTATACTGACATACTGTTTCTAAATATGATAATTCTCAGTAAATCACAACTTTTGTTCTCTACTCACTTTCTTGGAGAAATACACATGGTCACTGGATTCCTGTAGTGGAATAAGACATGTATGATAAATGTTAAACTTCTTGGTGTAATTCTAATATTTCTAATGGAGGAATTTAAAGTATTGCTATAAAAATATAGGGCGTTGTTTATTATTCCATTTGCATTGTTTTCTAATGGTATTGCCAGAGTGTGCAAAGTGTACACTTCAAACTGGGTTGTTGATACTGTGTCAAACACATGTATTGCATAGATAAAGTGAAAACAACAATTGGCTACATATCCCTGTCAAGTGTGTGCTTGGTGATAAACCCCAAATTTGGCCGCTAAGTAATGTGTGTGAAATAGCTCTCACACCAGGAGAGTTTCTAAATAGACTGTTAAGGACAAAGCAACTCTTGTGCCTTTGATTTGCTAAGTTGCAGAAGACTTTAAACACTGTAGATAAAGACTGACTTAAGTGGATTATATTGGCTAAATTAATAAACACAATGGATTGGATGGGTGATTGCTTTGATCTAGTGTAATATTTTAATGTGTGGGCATGGGAGGTTTATCTGATAATTTGATTTTGCTAAGAATAATCTTAAGACATTCACATTATGAAATAAAAGGATATTAGAAGCCAGAATTTCACAATTAATTCCTTCTCCATTTTAAAACTTCCGTAACATCTGGAATGTTCTTATTCTATGTTATTTCACATACTCTCATCCGTGTTCTTTTTCAAAATGGAATGTTTTATCTTATTGGCATCAGTGTGCGTGTTGCACATTTTGTGAAATAAGCTTAGTTGCCACTCCTGTACAGGCTTTTATGTTCCTACTTCATTAGGCTATGGACATTATATTTTCCCCAACAATTTATGCGGTTTATATGCTCTATAATGTATAAGGGAAAAAAAAGTTGGTATTCCTAGCATTTGGCCATCTAATTCTCATCTCATCAAGTAATTGGTCTTTGTTTGCTTTACTTCCAGGACACCTGAGTCCCACAGCCTGTACGTTGAGAAAACACAAGACCAATCGGAAGCCCCGAACACCTTTTACAACTTCCCAGCTGCTAGCTTTAGAGCGCAAATTCCGTCAGAAGCAGTATCTATCCATTGCTGAAAGAGCTGAATTCTCAAGTTCCCTCAATCTTACAGAGACCCAAGTCAAAATATGGTTCCAGAACCGGAGGGCCAAGGCAAAAAGACTGCAGGAAGCAGAGCTGGAGAAGTTAAAAATGGCAGCGAAGCCCATGTTGCCATCCGGTTTTAGCCTCCCTTTCCCTATCAACTCGCCTCTCCAGGCAGCCTCTCTCTATGGAACATCGTATCCCTTTCACAGACCTGTGCTTCCCATCCCACCTGTAGGACTCTATGCTACTCCTGTGGGCTACAGCATGTATCACTTATCGTAAGAAGACCAGAAGAAAGGGATGATGGAGTGTACTCAATTAAAAAGTGCTGTACAGAACCGTGACTGGTCATTTTTCACCTACTTGTAATGTGCCTTATCAAATATATACCTAGGAGTTTGAACCCAGAACCCGTATTCCGCAACTTGGGAACCAACCAAATGTGAGCTCACCAGCTAGAATCTGATCTTGAATGCAAGTTTTTTTTTTAATATGCAGACTTTAAGGAATATAGTTTATTTATATACTGCATAGGGAAGGAGGATTAGAGTGATAACTATTCCCATGAAAATGTACGATTTAATTACCAGTGGCCTCGAAGAAGTTCCCAGTAAACCTGTGGAATATCATTCACACTCACACTCACTCACACACACACCTTGAAGTGAGAAACCTGCAGTCTTTTCTTATGCCTGTTTACTGAGAAGGAATATATCTCACTTTGTTCAGTAGTACTTATTCCCATAGAGTGGTGTGAGTGCAGGCATGGAGGTAAAAATGCACATATATTCTTTGATTGATTAAGGAAGCTTAAACATATAGATGATCTTTATTTATAAAACCAACTTCAGAAATAAAAGCTGACTTGAGACTGGGTTGGTTTCTGTATTTCTCTTTGGACCCTTCACTGCATTCCAGTCCTGGAAACTGAAATGCAACTGGAATACTTCAGATGCAAAAAAACGGTGGATGGGGTGGATTGTTCATCTGATCTGGCAAAGTGAGTTTTCCATTCCTTTATAAAATTCCATCCTGGAATATTTCCTGTAGAATGGCACCCATGAAGTGGGACTCCCCATTTCCATCTTGTAAAGGATTTCTACAGATGCAACTTTTGCCAAGTTTCTGTCTGCAGTTTATTATTGTTTGTAAGGCAGCCTTCCGATGGCTACAGGGGTATGCCGTGGCAGAGGAAAACCCGAGAAGCCTCTTTTAGATTTGTCTCGATCCCAGTTGCCCCATGTCCATTTAATCATTTAAATCAAGTCTGCGTTCAACTGACATTTGGATATTGGGAACAAACAGGTTAGTGATAGGAAAAAGAGGATATAAGAGTTGTGCATATGTGCAGAGACATGATGAAACCAGAGTTGTTTTGTGTTGCAGAGTTTTGTGTTTATTTCAATAATCTTATGATTTAACCATTATTAGCTTGTAAAAATGAATTAAGCTTAAATGAGTCTTGACACACCACAAACCCAGAGAATGAAACAAAGCTATGAGAACAAAGTTGTCTCGCCCACTCTAAAGGTAGGACGGCTCTCCTCTTTTTGACTTATTCCAGAGGTGGGCAGGGAGGAAAGAGTTCTGCTTGGCATATAAGGTACTATATAACCCATTGTTTTGTTTTAATATTAATATGGCTAAACCTTGTGGTAAAGTGTCTACAGAGGAGGCGGGTTACTGAAGACCAGATGTTTCCAAGTTGTGTCTTTAGCATGTCCTCGAGAGTGAGAAGGAATCTGCCCTGCTACAGGCTACGTTGTGAATCTTTTGTCTATTAGTTCAGTGCTGGCCTTTTACCCACCCCATCCCTAGCCTCTATGAAAATCCCTTTGAAAGGGACGCCTTGTACAATTTTATATATTTTATTGAAGATTTATTATTTCTTATCTCTTTATTTAGAATTAAATTAAAAACATCTTGTTTAATGGTGTGTTGATTGGTCAATGCGTGGAGTGAATTTGTTTCTAAAAAAGGTTAATTTTGTCTTGTCTGTTCTGGGTCAAAATCAAAGACTTTGGGGGCAGGTCAGAAAATTTTAAGAAAATCCAAAAAACAGACATTGCAAGTCCTTACCAATTTACTTCTAAAGAATTTTTTCTTTGGCACCTTTACTACAGACTTCTTCATTACTACAGTTTGTGATTTTGGTAGGATGACTTTATCAAGATGTTCAGAAGGGGGAGAGAGGTGAATAGTATTCACTGGTTCTATTCAAAATGGTGACATCTAAGATCTGAATTACTTGCTTTCAGAGTACCCAGATCATTAGGACATGCTCCCTAATAAGTATTAAAAGGTTTCACATCCTGTTGGGATCTATTTGCAGGGTCAGATTAGGAGATCCTAATAGTGAGGGGAAAGTTCCCAAAGGCTGTTAAAAAAAATCCAGCTTAAGGGATATCAGACAACCTGGTGGGTGACAAAACCATGCACACAGCTGTTTTCTCTTAAAGGGTCAAAAACATAAGCACAGTCCATAGGAAAATATAAAGTGATCTTTTACCACTGGAAATTGCTAGATAAGAATTCATGGAGATGAGAGAATGTTACCTTAATACTTCCAATCTAAAAAAGTCTCTAGGCTGCACACCTGCACACCTTTTAACAGAGAGTAAACTTAGATTCTGTTGAATTCAGTGGCTCTCTCTCTCTGTGTGTAATTATACTAGTACAGGACTAAGACAATGACTTCACCATCCTTGTCTTTGATCAGGAAGTGCCTCTTGTGTATTCCCAGTTAGTTCAGCTGATAAGTCTTGTAGGGGTTTTATTTTTGTCACGAAGGGACAAATTGTAATAACAACAATACCTTTTGTGTCATTTCTGACTTCTGGTGGTTGTCTAGAAAAATTCCTGCAAGATTTCAGAAGTGGTTTGCCATTTCCTGCTTCCTGGAGCTGTGAGACAGTGGCTGGCTCAAAGTCACCCAGCTGGCTTGGTGCCATAGGTGGGACTTGAACTGCCTTATGGGGGTCTCCAGGTTTCAAGCCTGGTGCCTTAACCACTTCACCAAACTGGCACTCAACCAAATTGTGACTTCTCTTTTTGTCCATGGTTCCTCTTGGGATTGTCTTCAAAAATCATACTTTAGAGATATGGAGCTTCACAATCTTGAGATCTGAAAAACCATAATTTGAGTGGAACATCTGAATTTATTTTGAAAATGAAACTTCTAAAAAAAAGAAAAGCAGACCAGGTCAGCACTACCAGTTAATTGCTGGGGGAATGTGCTGTTAAACAATAATCCTGTAACCCAGGCCCTAATCTTCCACACAGTAAGTTCTTGCAGAGGAAGCCCTGCTGAGTTTAACGGATCAAATTCTTAAATGCATAAGAAATGCTCAAAAGGGTTTCACACCCATCATAGTCTTATGTTTTTATTAAAGAATAACTCCCACTAATTTCAACATGGCCTGCTTAGAAGAAAAAAAGAAAAAAAACTCGCATAGAATTGCACTGTTTATGACATCTGCAGCATCCCAATTGGATCAGTGTCTTCCTTTAGGCCACCGATTGAAACTCTGCACCAGTTTCCTTAGCAACAAGCCCTTCTGTAACTTTGAATGGACAGCCTTACACTGCAAAAGTGGCCTGAGTTTGCAGCAAGAGAAGAGAGATGATCCTTGATTTGGGTATATGGGAGAAGCTCCGGCCCTTTCTTGGAGAATAATCTGGCCTCTCCAAGATTGTTCCTTCCAAGGGTGGTATGATAAAAGGATCCAAAGGATCTGCTTTGACAAGAACAGGAGGAGCACCTAGCTGTTTGTGCAGAAGGGACAAGTGTCTACACTGCCCAAAATATACAAAGTCTGCTTTAGTCCATTGCAGGGATTGTTTTGAGTTGTCTAAACAAAAGCCTGCAAGAAAACAGATTAAACCCCTTTACCTCTGAGCTATTATCAACTCTTAGTCTCTAATTTCTTCCACCCATGTTCTCCATGGTCTGGTCCAATTATTCCTCTAATATGTATTTTTTTTAAAAGTACTCCTGAAACATACAGCAACAAATAATGTCAACAGACATTTGCCAAAGTGGATGATTTTTCTTTGTATAAAGAAAAGGGGATTTACAGTTATCAAATCTATACCTGCTAGAATTAACCAGACTCCCCTAGTTTCCACCAATTAAGGGCGCAGAACTGTGGAAACATTCACAGCAAGACCAAAAGCAAGATTGGCCTGAACTGAACATTCACCGAGAGTCGATGCAGTTCACTTAATTAACGTAATTAATGACGGGGGGTGGGTGGGGAGAAGGGAAGCAAGAGGCTCCAAACCGCCTGGCTTTCCTGAGAAAGGGTTGCCGCGAAGGGTGGGAGATACCACCGAAGACGGGCCAACGGGGTTGGGCGGGGATTCCCGGGAAATCTCTGCGCTGGAAAGTCTCGGAGGGCTAGGAGGCAGGGAGGGACCGCAAGGGCGAGACCGCTCCCCAGCTGCTCTGCCTCCCTCGACACTCCTCTAATTTCACCCCGGCCTTTCTGTGACTGCTGCGATCCGAGCCGAGCGAATCGCACCTTGCCCTTTATGGGCAGATTCTGTCGCGGCTCCAAAGGGAGCTGTCCCGGAGACAGGCAGATGGTTGCCGCAGCTCCTGGGAGTCAGGAGTCCTCCCCACCCCCACCCCTACCCCCTCTCCGGCCTTTTCGTAGGAAGCTGCGAAAACTATAAAAAAAAGGGGGGGTAACTGAATCGGAACCTCCGAATCGCTATCAGAAATTAGTTCTCTGATGGGGGGATCGCAGAGAAACAAGATCTTCCTGATGGTATATAAGCACAACGATCCCGGTCAAAGCAGACAGTAGCTGGGGCAAAACTTGGGATTTTAAAAAGAGAAAGCGGAGGGAATCATCCGCGACGTAAAACCTAGTTCCAATCTTGGGGAAGCGCGGTCCCCAGGTTGGAAAGCAAATTCCCCCACCGAAGCCGTCGACATTTCTTCGTGGCAGAACTCTGGGCTTAAAGGTCCTCCGGCGCGACAGACCCTCGACGGAGTGGCGCTGCGGGAACAGCGTCCCCTCTAATCACGGTCCGGTCCTCCCCTCCAGCCTCCTTCTCCTCCTCTTCCTCCCCCCCCCCCCCACCCTCAGGTTGTGCCAACGCCGAGGCTCTGTTAATTCCAGGCGTAGGTTCAGTCCGGGCTTATTAAAAAAAAAAAAAGCCAGGTTGATCTGGCACACCGGTTTGGTTCTCTTTCTCTCCCACCCGCGCAACCCCCCACCCCCACCCCCAGGGATGGGCTCTCTTGAGTCCGAGCTTGCAAACTCCCAAGTAAATCCCGCTGGCTTCTCCGGGACGCGTTGTGCTGTGTTTGAGTTCCCTCATCTTCCTAGATCTCGAACAGATCTGCTTTTTTTTCGGACTAATTTCTGGGGGTTGGTTGGGCTGGGCGGGGCGGGGCGGGAGAATCTCCAAGAAAGCGCTTCTCCGGCGCGGTTCTTCCGGAAGATGGACAACTTTGGCAAAGGCATTTCCTCACTAGTGACATATAGCATCGCGGCGTCGGGGCGATAATAAGCTTCCCCATCGCGGTGGCAGGGATGTTCCCTTCTTTCAAGAGGCTGCTTGAAGTTCTGCCTCTCCGAACAAGCGCTCCCTCTAAAGGAGGAGATGGCCATCTTCAAATCCTCTCCCCCCCACACACACACCTTTTGGACTGCTCCTTGCGGACCGATACAGGGATGAGACCATCAAGGCGTAGGCCAATTTCCCTCCCATCTGAGCCACCCCGAGTTCCTGAAATCTCCCCCAGGACCAAGTCCTGCGATGTGCATTTCGGACACCTTTCCAAACAGCTTGGCTTTCTTCAGGCAGCAGCTTTCCTCTCGCCCGAATCGGCCGCTGGTTCGGGCTTGAACCTCAAAAATTCCGAATATTTAACGGACAGTCAAGGAAAAGTTCTTGGAAGTAGACACTTCTCTATTACAGAATAATAAGCGCACACACCTCGTCGTCGTTGCTGTTACTACAATAACTACTCTTTCCAATTACCATCGGCTTTATGACCTTGTGGATCATAAATGACCTTGTGGGTCATTTCTGGCAGTCCAACATCAAGGCAGGTTTACGCCCATACTGGGTTAATTGTAGGAAAAGGATTTTTCTAACCTTGTGGTTGCATGTTTCTTTGAGCGGAAGTTCATCTCCGACTCAATTCATCTACTTTAGGAATTCCTTTGGTGTCTTCCTTGGATTGGGTTGCACGCCTCCCCCTGTCTCTGTAGTGGCTCCCCTTCCAACTCCTGGCCCCAAAACTGTATTGCTCGCGATGAGCTCTCTCTGCCTCTTCTCTCTCTCTTCGGCATTAGAATCCCCTGGGGGGGACAGGTGGGGGCTTTTTTGTTATTGTTGATAATTCCAGGACACAGAAAAGCTAAAAGCAAAACAATTCGATCCTATGCCTCGACTAAAGTGAAATACAAATATTTATGTGCAGTTTCAGAAATGGGTCCGAGTGAGTACAAGAGATCCCGTTCCCCGTGAAGACAGAAGGAGGAGTCCTTTCGTCCCGTGGCACTTGCTATTGCAACCCATCCCCATCCCCACCCCCTTTTCCCTCTTTAAAGTAAGTCTTGCAAAGGCTTACTTTATATGTTATATGCCTGGCCAGTATAGGTTCAGTATATGATGTAAAACTTGCAAAACTTTCAGAAACCTTTATCAATCGTATCAATAAGTTGATCTTATTTCAAATCCTCACAGCGTAGAAGAAATTCTCCTGAAAGCCCAAGAGGTCGCTAACTATTACTAGGGAGGACTCATTTCTGAATCTGCCCGATCTGCTTCGGGGCTCAGTCGAGACAAGGCAAGGGAAAAAAAAAGCTTGGAAATCGCATTCATGCCTTCCTTTCGCACTGAACTCAGACTAAAGTGAACTTAAAAGAACTTGCACCTGCACTAAGAGGGGGAGGAGGAGGAGGAGGAGGAGGGAAGAAGGAGGAGGAGGAGGAGGTGGTGTTTTTGTTGTCGTTGTTATTGTTGTTTTGAAAAGGGGAACACTCAACTTGAAAACGGAGGGCTGTTTTCTGAGGCAAAACCTGGTCCAGAAAGGAGAGTGTCTCGCCTGTTGATTTTCACGGGATGTTTTCTCTACTAAAGCTCGTGTTACAAAGAGCTGCCACTGTACTCAAACCTACGGAATCCAGTTAGGATCCCACCTGGGTGGGGGAGAGATAGAGAGACAGCAAAGACGGTCCCCAGGCAGGCGCAGCTCTTCTGCCCGCCTCTCTCTCAATCTGATAAACCACCTGGGCTGGACCCCTCACTTTTCAGGGAACAGGAGATCCGGCTTAGCCTTGCAGCTCATTGAGCTTGGCCATTATCCTATCGAGGAAAGGCCGTGTTCCGTCCCTCTGGCCACTAACTATCAAGTTCTCGACTTCCATCTCAAGGATAAGGGGAAAAGCAAAATGCGTGTTGCGAGAGGCACACGCTTGTGTTGTTGTTTCTTTTTCTTTCTGTTTGCTGCATCGCAAGTTTAGATTCTGGAAAGGGAAGGTGGCAGAGGCAGGTTCTAAAAAAAGAAAAAAAAAGTCCTCCTTACCCTTAGGTAAAGGTAAAGGTCCCCCCCCCCCCCGCACATGCATGCTAGTCATTTCCAACTCTAGGGGCCAGTGCTCATCTCCGTTTCAAAGCTTGTCCAAGGACATCTCTGTGGCCATGTGGCTGGCATGACTAGACGCCAAAGGCGCACGGAACGCAAAGGCTGTTACCTTCCCACCGGAGTGGTCCCTATTTTTCTACTTGCATTTTTAGGTGCTTTCGAACTGCTAGGTTGGCAGAAGCTGGGACGAGTAACAGGCACTCATTCGACCCCACCAAACTGCCGAGCTTCTGATCGACAAGGTCAGCGTCCTAACCCACTGAGCCACCGCGTCCCTTACGTAACCACAAAAACTTCCCTACCTGCCGCTTTCGGGGGAACCTTCTCGACCTCTAAAAATCCCGAGGACACCCCTGCCCTCTCCCACCACAGCAGTGAATGCCAGGGCTTTTTTATTTTATTTTTAATTTTGTTTTCGAGGGCTTGCAACTCTCCGCATTGCCTTTGGAGAAACGCCTCTCGCCTCCATCCCGCACGACTGTTGGTGTCCGTGCCGGCCAGCATCGGGAGCGAAGGGAGCAGGTTAGAAGCCGCGCTTGGAAACGAAGCCCGCTTTCTACCCCTCGCAGCGGGGAAAAACAACTCTCCGCTGCAGAAACAGCGCTTCTTTCCTTTCTTTTAAAAGAATGCCCGATTCGTCTTTGAAATTAGGAAGAAAGAAAAATCACAACGAGAAGGAGGCCCACGTTCCTTAGAAAGGGAATTCCCCATCTGAAGTTTCTTTTTGCTCTCTCTCCCCCCCGCCCCAAGATTCATTATTGGGGGGTTGCTTTAGAAACGTTTCAGGACGAAGGAACGGGAGGGAAGGGAGAGTTATTTTGCTTTTTAATGAGCTTGAATAGCCGATTTTGGACTATCAAGGTGTTGTGCTAAATAACGAGTACCTTGGAAACAGCAAAGAGGTGGGGGGGGAGAGAAAAAACGCCGTTTGGAATGAAGTAGAAACAGCCGAGATAATCTCCCATTGGCGAGCCAAGAAAAAAAAATATATGCAACGAAGCTAATTTAAGACTGTCAAAAACTTCAAAGCTGAGAAAAAGAGCTTCTAAAATAACGTCCCTTGATAAGGAAATAATAAACGCGCGCGCGCGCGCACTCACACGACGCCCCCCCCTCACACACACACACACACACACACAAAATGTCTACTCGATAAACTCCCCTGGATCTCGAGGTCTGGGCTATATTTTATTTGGTGATGAAAGCACTTTGATGTCAGTGTATTCCAAACAATTATTATTATAATTTGAAACAACCTGGTGTTTTCCATTACTAACGGCTTACGCTTTGAAGTTACACCTCATAATTTCTTAAATTAAATAAATCATTTTAAGTTTGCACTGGGAGCCTTTTAATAGCAGAGAAAGGAATATCATTGTCTTATTGAGAGGCAATTGCCGCGGCTCCAGTTTGGCTGTAGCTGGGGGCAAAGTGGTTCTCCCGAACAGACATACTTTATTAGCCTCCCATAACTCTTGAAAGAACATTTTTATATTTTCTTTGATTCGGCCCCCTCCCCCCACCCAGCGCTTGTTTTCAAGCTGTCCCAACCTTTAATTACTGCCTAATATGAAAAGCATTATTTTTTAATGCTGTGTAATTTACCAGAGGCAATAGGCCAAGCTAACAATTGTGTTTACGGGACTTGTTGTTGTTTGCAACAGAGGCGAAGAGTGTGGCTTTCAACCCACCTTTTTATGGGTGGTTGCACTAATTAAGACAGTGGCTGGGACTCCCGGGAGGGGAGGGGGCTTAATATTGAAGCCGGCGGGGACGGAAGGCTTTGGAGAAGGCCGGATCCCGCTGGCGCCCTCCTCCCCGCCCCCTGTGCCGCCTCCTCTTCTGATTTTCAGCTCTCAAGTTGTTTTGATCCTTGTTGAAAGTCAGCGGCTCTTGCTTGCTGCTGCTCCGCAGGCCTCACCGAGTGCTGGGTGCGCGGGGGGGGGGGGAAGAGTTGAGACAAGAACTCCCCACAGGCTTTGGATCCGGACGTTCTTACTCCAGGGGAGGCGGCGCCCGTCAAATCCCTTCAGGCGAGCTCCCACAGGCTTGAGGCCCTCACTCCGCTGGGACAGCAGCCATCCTACGCATTGATCTGTACAGAGCAGAACGGGGCCGTTGGCTCTTTTTGAACCATTGACACTTTTCTCTGCATGTAATCCCAGCACGTGTGAATGAATTTAGGCCGGTCTCTCTTGTCTATGGCTTGTCCTCCTTTCTGGACTGCTGGTGCAAGCCCACCTGACTACACTATGTCCTCATTTAAGTTTACTCCAGCCCTTATATCTCGGGCTGCACAGGGAGCATTGGGCTGGGGAAGGCTGATCCGAGGCCACCTCAGAGGACCCCCTCTTCCAGGCAACTTTATCTACTCAGCACCTGTTGCAGCACCTTGTGGACCTAGTTCACAAGACACCCCTTCCCCAGGTCGTTACAGCTGCTTTTACACGACCTGCTAAGCTTGGTCAGACAAAGCTCTCTTCTGTCAGCTTCTGTGACATTAAATGTACCGGGCAAACTCGGTTACTTAGTTGGTAATTGGTAGGTGGTGGTAGGATGTATTGAGAAAAGACCCCTGGAAGTGGGTTAGTTCAGTAACTTGGTTAAGAGGGTTCTGTGATCGGAGATGAATAGCCTGCATCAGGTCCCAGTGGAGGCCGGGATGCGCCCTCTCGAAAAGTGGGATCCCAGGCCCTCCTTCTGAGCTGGAGGTGTTGTTTTTTCCCCCACTGGGTGAAAAATACGAGAGGTTAAGAAAATGGGGGGGCAAGGGCAGTAGCTCAGACAGTTCTCCCTCTACCCCCAAAAAGTAAAGCTTTCCAGCCAAAGTTTGTTTGAAAGCAGAGGACAGACTGTCATCTCGGGAATCAAATTAAAAATCATAACCAGATACATAGAAAGCATGTGAGAAATGACTTCTGTGTATTTAGATATAGTGGCCATGTCCTGCATGGGAAAAGCATGCTTCTGAATACTCCCTCGTCAAGTTGACCCCCAAATGTTTTGAATTTCTCAAGCTTAGGAGCATTTCTTTGAATGAACAGGCTACATAAAGGAAGTAGGAGCTGTGAATTTGCCCCCAGGACAAAGGAAGGAGCAGTAGTTAGATAAGGACAGGCCTTGCTTTCAGAAGGCTAGCTTTGGACCCATTATATGGTTTCTCTGGAGTATGAGAAAAAATGGCTTGGGTTTCTTAGTTTAGTGGCAAAGGCGGGGATTTTAAATTCATGGGACAAATATTGTTAATTTGATGGATTCCTGTGTCTTATTTAGAAATCCTTCATTCCCATTCCTCTCCTTCAAAGACTCAAAACAACTCAGGAAGCATTCCAACCTATCTTCCCTCATCAAACAAACCTGGTTTGCTGTCCACACTGCCCTGAAAGGGGCATCCTGGAGAAGCCCAGCACCTGCAGATTTCAAACACCTACGGAGGACATGCACCCCCTTTTCAGCTATACCCCTGGAAATACTCTTAGATGCCTCCTACTTAGTTATCAAGATTGCCACGTCAGCCACCACAGCTTTAGGCATCCTCAATATTTAGCAGTATTAGCCATCTCCCTCGAACAGGACCTCATGTGTGAACAAAGGCCAGGTAAATGTTAAGGAATTGCTCAAAGTCACACGTTTGGGGATGTCTTTTAAACCGTGGTTTTACGGGGAAGGAGGCTACGCAGAAGAAATGAGTTCCAGCATCTGTTCCGTACTCTTAGGGGGATTCGATTTGGGGAAAGAAAATTGTCCCGCAGGCAAAAAGCTCGGTCTTTATAGGATGCCCCCCTATAGTCATTTCTCCCGGAGTTAACAGCACGTCTTGAAAGTTTGGGTTGCTCTGCAAATCCCTGAACGGGCGCGGGGCGGATGCTGCTGGATGTCCGCTCAAAATCAGTCTCCGTTCCTTTGGAAGCTCGATGGGTAAACTTAGCTAACCTCTAGCTAGATTCGCATCTTCCTTATCGTGGTTCACTCATTGCAGTTTAACTAATAACGCACCCAACACATCAAGTCATTCAATGTTTAAAACCAGGCTGGCTAGGTTCATTCAAAACACGCTACACCCAAAAGGAACATTTTGGTTTAGCGAGAGGCGTGAAGCCAGAATAGTTTGTCTCTCAACCTAACATCCCTCATAAAGTGTTGTGAAGCTAAAACAAGGAGGGTAGACGGGGCGGGAGCACTATTTCCATTGTTTTGAGTACTTTGGGTGAAGGTAGGTAAACAATAACAATGTCAACAGCCCAGTGACCCCTACATCCTGGTCTCCGGGGCCCAATTTGGCTGGAATTTGGAAGCTCAGTGTCTTCCCGCGGTTTCTACGTACTAAGAAGGGAAGAGCCGGGCTGCGAACCGATGACGGCTTGCAGCATTGCGGCTTTGGGCTCACAAGAGAACTTCTTCCTTTAAAAGATTGGGAAGGTTGAAAACGATGGGGAGAACCAACGCACCTAACAACCTCTCGAAAGTTTTATGAGCGCAGGCGCAGTTCCCAAGGGGATGGGGAGGGCCGCGAGGAGCGGTTCTGCGAGCCTTTTGGCCGCGCAGGCGCAG
Source organism: Vipera ursinii (assembly GCF_947247035.1). Lineage (NCBI taxonomy): Eukaryota > Metazoa > Chordata > Lepidosauria > Squamata > Viperidae > Vipera > Vipera ursinii. The sequence goes on along the minus strand of NC_139513.1, from coordinate 94,994,113 downwards.
CCCTATTTTTGTTTTACTTTAGCTTGGTGTTTGAAACGGTAGGCAGGCTCGGGGTTTCAAAGAGCGGAGTCAGTCACCGAGGAGTTTGCTTTATGTTCGGGCGGATCTCTGTCTCTCTCTGTCTCTCCTCCCCCATCGCCTCTCTTCTTCTTAGTTCAACTCCTTTAAAAAGCCTAATCCGCCCAACTCCATTGCTATTTTTCACGCCGGGCTCCAGCATTTCTCGGCTAAGCCTTTTTCCTTTTTGATGTAGCGAGTCAATTGAGGAATGCTGGTCTCGGTTATCAATCACCCAGCTGGGGCTTAAAGGGCTCCGACTAATCAGATTTAATTGCTCATGTAGCGCCACTCCTGCCCCGGGCCACGACCGACTTGCTCAATTAAACCCCCAAATACCTCCAATCAATAAATAAGAAACGACAACACGTTTAAGGGATTTATCCAGCCAAGGAACTGAACTGGAAACGGATTACAACCAAGAAGGGGCCTTTCATAATTAAACATACCCCTCTTTCAGATGGGGAGGGGGAGGGAGAGGAGCAAGGGGAGAGAAAAGAAAAGGTTTCCTATTGGAGAACTTGTGATGCACCTGCTTCTTCTTCTTTTTTTAAAGGGGGCATTTAATTTATTATTTAGCTGTTGTAACCTCCAAAACAAACAAACAAAGGAAGTAACAGACCAGGTTCAAATGGGGGACAGTGGGAGGGGATTTGGGGAAAAATAATCCTTGACTTGCTTGCTTATTTATGCATGTGTGAGTACTTAGGTAAGTGGCTCCAGCATGTATTTGACAAGTTCATTTAAGAGTGACACCAGCACAGTGGTTCATAGGTGTTCTCTCCTCATCTGTCCATAAAATTAATAATAGCAAAAGCAACATTTGTATTTAGTTGATTAAAATGTTTTGCTTTCATTATCCAAGTGTAATCCTTACAGCCACTGTTTAATACAAATTAGGAATTATCCGACAGGTTGTAACTGGAAAGACTGAGGTTGAACAAGTGGACCTAGCCTATGGCCACCAAGTGAAGCCACAAGAGGACATAGATAATTCAGTATAGGAACTTCTTGATTTTTAGCTGAGTTTCAGACACTCTAGAATAGATTTAATGCTGTCATACCTCATTCTATTTAAACACGATATTTTTTTAAAAAAATATATAGTAAATATTTTTTTTAAAAAAAATACCACCAATGCAGATTATCTGTCTTTCAGTGAAATGCATATATATACAAAAGGCATCTCAACTTCTCCTACTATTCTTGTTTCATCCTCTCTACATAGATAAGCAAGAGACAATATTCAAGAACAAGGGATGATATAAATTTAAGCCTACTGGATAGGGTATAAGAAAATAAGTAAATTACTTATTTACTTGAGATCTTAGAAGCAAGGGTTATCAGAGATAATTCCATTACTAAGGAGCAACCTTCAAAATGGGGATATCCCAGGATATTGCCACTTCATTTCTCACGTGCAAGCTTTAGAGCTACCTCAATATGTTTTTTTTTTTAATTCAGGCTATAGAGTTTACATATATACATACATTCTCCCTCTCAAATAGGAGAAGGTATACATTCAATGTCTGTATAAGTCAATTTATCTATAGACCAGTGGTGGGATTCAAATATGTGAACACCCGGTTCTCTGTGTGGATGCCACTTCCGGATGTCCATTCTGGGCCTGGGCAACAAAAAATTAGCTACTGGTTCTGCCGAAGTGGTGTGAACTGGCTGAATCCCACCACTGCTATAGACATGACGTAACCTTTCTATAGGCATTTTGTGAGTTATTTGGTGTGATGCTAATGGAGAGTTCCTGGAAAGAGAACTAACTGATAATTAAACCACAGGTTTAATTGTCCTTGACTTATGACCACATCTGAGACCAACATTTCCATTGCAAAGCAAAAAAAAGTTGCTAAATGAGTCATGCTCCATTTTATTACCCATTTGCCATGGTTTTTAAGCAAACCACTGAAGTTGTTAAATGAATCGTGTGGTCCTTCAGTGATTCTGGCTTCCCCTATTGGCTTTACTTATCCAAAGCTCCCAAAGTAGGTTGCAAATGATACTCCAGGATCCCAGGATGCCACAAGCATTCATAAATATATGTATGTGGCTAAGCACCAAAGTTGGATCATGTGACTGTGGGGATGTTGTAATGGACATAAGCCACTTTTTTCAATGCTGCTATAACTAGGAATGGTCATTAAACATGGTTGTATGCAAGTCCAGTATTCTCCTCTCCATGTTGCACAAAGCAATTGGCAGACATTTTGCTGCTCCCTTTTAAGACATGTGATCTTAAACATAATTATATGGAATAACAGGAAACCAAATATTTCTATATCCTAATATTTAATTCTTGTTTCTTAAGTAAATTGGAAGCCTCTGTAGTGTGATTGTAGCTCTTAGGGGCATTCATGAGAGATGAGGGGGGAGGGGTAGAGGGAGTGACATCATATGTTCAGGACAAATGACAAGAATTACCTATTTGTATATTATTTGCATCATGAAGTGAGTTATGCAAAATACTTAATTCATGCCTTTAGTTGCAGGTTGCAAACCTCTCCCAATCAAGGCAGCAGAATCTGAATTTGAATCCATTTTTTGGAAAAAGAAATACTCTTCCAGTCACATACAGGAATGAATTGTTCTTCAGTCTCTCCCTCTACTGAATATTTGTAGTTCTGATCCTTTCACAAGAAAGGCAAAAACTTGGTTCTTGAGCTAGGTGAATGAGAAATGTAGCACTGTTCTCTTAAATCTCTGATTTAAAATTGAGAATTACAACAATCTTGAAAAATTCAGGGAAACAAGCCAAAAATGTTCACTGCAGAGATCCATTTGTCTCTAAGGAATAGGTAAACAAGTCTAGCCAGAAATAATCTTTATTTTTCCATGTATTTTTTAATTTAAGTTTTATTGTTAATGAGGCTTATTTCTCTGTATAAACTCAATAACTATGTCAGATGTTATCACTTCCCAACATTGCTTCCCATAATATCAACAAACCAATATCATCTTATTCTGCTTGGAGACTTTTTCTATGGGAGATCCTTTTGAATTACTGTATGCAATTTAGTCAGCTCAGAATTTTTATCCTGTTATCACTGAAGGCTTAATATTTTAAGTTTTATTTTTAAAATTAAAAATGCTGCAAGTTATTGCAAAATTTAAAATTAAAATTGATTTTTAATTTTCTTTTTAAAAATAAAGTTATATATTTTATATATTTCTTGTCAGATTGACCTATCTTTGAAAAGTAAGAGGGGGATAGGAATGCTTTTGATTTTGTATAAAACTCAGAGATGGCATTATAGTATTTATTATTTTAATCTTTTTCTTTTTAATTTAATTTAATTTTAATTTTAAGCTGCATTGGCTTCCGGTTGCCCTCTGGGTGAGATTCAAGGTGCTGGTGATGACCTATAAAGCCCTAAATGGCGAGGGTCCGGGATATCTGAGGGAACACCTGCTGCCGGCATCAAGTTCCCTTCGTCCAGTGCGTTCCCACAGGGAGGGTCTTCTCAGGGTGCCACCGGTAAGAGATTGCCGGCGGACGACACCCAGGGATAGGGCCTTCTCAGTGGGGGCGCCTGCCCTTTGGAACCAGCTGCCAGTGGAGCTGAGGACTGCCCCCAACCTCCGGTCATTCCGCCGGGACCTGAAGACCTGGCTCTTCAAGCTCTCTGGCCCAGGCTGAGGATTAATCTTAATTTTAACTGGGGTTTTATTTATGCAGGGACAAATATAATTTTTTAAAAAAATTGTTTTTAACTTTTGTATCTTGGTTTTTTTAATCACCCAGTAAACCGCCCTGAGTCCTTCGGGAAAGGGCGGTATATAAATGTAATAAAATAAATAAGTAAATAAATAAAATTTGCTAGGAAAGCAAATCAAAGGTTGTGAGAACCCTACTTCTTTCATATACAGAGGGATGGAAACTAATGAAGGAGAAAAGCAACCTAGAACTAAGGAGAATTTTCCTGACAGTGAGAAAAATTAACCAGTGGAACAACCTGCCTCCAGAAGCTGTGGATGCTCCAACACTGGAAGTTTTTAAGAAGAGACTGGACAGCCATTTGTCTGAAATAGTATAGGGTTTCCTGTATGAGCAGGGAGTTGGACTAGATGACCTCCAAAGTCCCTTCCAACTCTGTTATTATTATTAGTGGAGTAGAGGAGGAGAAAGTGATGGCAGCATTAACTCTAAACCACTACTCCAAATAAGAGGAGGTGTGACCAGGTTGCAAAGATCCACAAGAGTCATAGAACTTCTTGTATAATGGCTCAGTTGTACTGCTATGGTGTCTTTTATGGGATGACATCATGATATGTATTATATTACCATAATCAGGAGTGTCAAACTCGCATCGTCACATGATGTGTTGCAACATATCATGACTTTTTTTCCATTGCCAGCAATGGGGTGGGCGTGGTTTCGCCATGACACATCTGGCCCATGAGCCGGCAGTTTGACACCCCTGCCATAGCTTCTATGAGATAGCTTACAAAGTGGTTACATAACAGCTGTTTTAGGCTAGGTCTGTCAAATTCAGCAGACATCAGTGAGGCTTCTGTGCGGCATAAGGGATTTCTTCATGTATGAGCTACAAAATAGGAATGGGGATACTTAGGCTGAAAAAGAAAAAAAGAGCTTAAATTGTGAATTGATTGACTAGACATTAAACATAGATCTAACCTTAGATGTTTTTAACAATGGAAGAAACTTCCTCAAGATATGGTGAACTCTGTTTTACTGAAGATGTTTAAACAAAGGCCAGAAGGCCATCTATCCAAAAACTGTAGTAGTGAACAGTGAGGTGGACTAGGTGATCTTTGTTGTTAGTTGCGAAGTCGTGTCCGACCCATCGCGACCCTATGGACAATGTTCCTCCAGGCCTTCCTGTCCTCTACCATCTTCTGGAGTCCATCTAGGCTCACGCCTACTGCTTCAGTGACTCCATCCAGCCACCTCATTCTCTGTCGTCCCCTTCTTCTATTGCCCTCAATCTTTCCCAGCATTAGGCTCTTCTCCAGTGAGTCCTTCCTTCTCATTAGGTGGCCAAAGTATTTGAGTTTTAGCTTCAGGATCTGGCCTTCTAAAGAGCAGTCAGGGTTGATCTCCTCTAGGACTGACCGGTTTGATCTCCTTGCAGTCCAAGGGACTCACAGGAGTCTTCTTCAGCACCATAAATCAAAGGCTTCAATTCTTTGGTGCTCAGCCTTTCTTATGGTCCAGCTTTCACTGCCATACATTGCAACTGGGAAGACCATAGCCTTGACTATACACACTTTTGTTGACAGGGTGATGTCTCTGCTTTTTAGTGTGTTGTCTAGATTTGCCATGGCTTTCCTCCCAAGGAGCAAGCGTCTTTTAATTTCTTGGCTACAGTCCCCATCTGCAGTGATCTTGGAGCCCAGGTGATCTTTAGTACCCTTCAAATCCTTACATTCTTTGATTTGATTCTCTCAGCACAAATTATGATTGTTATTACATATATTATTCTCTCTCTCTCTCTCTCTCTCTCTCTCTCTCTCTCTCTCTCTCTCTCTCTCTCTCTGTGTGTGTGTGTGTGTGTGTGTGTGTGTGTGTGTACCCAGATTGATTCAGAGAATCAATTCACCCTGGCAATTCACAACTGGCAATTTGATTCTGATAATCAGATCCTAAATAATCTAATTTCTCTATGCTATTCAAAAATTTGGGCTGTTTTCAAATAGTATGGGAAGTTTAAATCAAGTTGGATAGTAAACCAAAACTTAAATGATAAGCTGAATCATGGTAGCTGTGATATGCAGAAATTTTCTAAAAATCAGGAAGATGGATTTAAAATGAGAGGTGGTTAGATTTTTCTTTCTGAACTGTTTGTTGGGCACAGTTGCTTCATACTCTGTTTGCCTTCAGTTTTCAAAGCAGTTAATCAACCCTTTTTAAATTCTCCATTTTGTAATAAACATTTTCTCAATAATCTGCTGTCTTTGTTCTGGGAACATCCTTAAAGCTTCTGTTTTCTTCTGAGCTGGAGAGGGAAGAGTTTAAAATTAAAGTTTAAAGTTAAAAATAAAATGGAGTATAAAGTGTAATCAAATGGAATTTGCTATTAGGGACAATTTTGTTAGAATGTTATGATACATCAGAATTTGATGTGGTAAAGCTGATGATTTATAGACATTTTGGGACTGAACTCTATCTATCATGAGTAATAGAATAAATGTGTTGTTTCAAATTAAATTTCTCCATCCTTCCACATCTGGAAAGCTACACGCTTGATTAGATACAGGACACATTGGAGCAATGGGCTGATGCTCTTGTTGTTGTTGTTGTTGTTGTTGTTGTTATTATTATTATTATTATTATTATTATTATCATTATTATTATTATTATTATTATTATTATTATTATTATTATTATTATTATTATCTACTTTGGTAATAGTTAAGGCACCAGACTAGGAAATGAATTCTGCACCTGCCTTAGGCATGACGTTGGTTGGGTGACTTTGGGTCAGTCACTCTCAGTCCCAGGAAGGAGGCAATGGCAAACCACTTTCAAAATCTTGCCAAGAAATCTCAGGGACTAGTCCAGGCAGATGTTATCAGTGACTTGAAGGATTATTATTACTATATGGTTGGTCACATAGTCAGTCAGATGTCTAGACTGGATTTGGCATTTTTGTCTACTTATCAAGTACTTCCCAAGGATCTGCAAAGGGGGATATTGTTGTCTGATGATGTTAAAGGCATTGCCACAGGACACGACCTTTTCCAAGTAAATCTGCCTTTTGCAATTAACTGATGTTGATTTTGTCAATGCCAATGGTATTCAAGTGGTGTTCCAGATGTTTTTGTGATTGCACCCAGGGCACCTATTACTGCAACTGCTGGCCCTGGTTGCTCAGCGAAAAGTCCTGACTCCTGTAGCCCATTTATCATCAGATGTCCAGGAACTCCAATGTCCATCTGGCTTCTCATCCTCCTCAGAGCATCCTCCCACAACCATGTCAAGGTAGTTCCTCACGGCAGGATTATTTTTTATTTATACTGGAAATTATCAAGATAGATCAAACCCAATTACATTAGTAGTAAAGTGTCTATTTTTTAAAAAAAACATGAGGTTTTGAGAAACAGCCAAATACAGTACATTTATCAGATTGAATGTCTCAACTCTGAAGATAGTTGTCACCATAAAATTGGACATACTTTCTTTGTACTTAAAGGGTTCAGCTAAGCCCCTAAGAGAAACGGTGGATTCATTTTTCTTTTTTGAAGTGATGATGGTGGTTTGACTGCTCATGAGTCACAAGGATAATAGCTGTTATTTTAAAGAGTGCACAGGAAGTAGAAGAAAGGTTATCTGATGTTCCCATCTTTAGTACCTGCCTGATGTTTAAGACTGTCACAGAGACAGCTTGAGGTTAATAGTTTTACAGAAACATTAATTCTGAACGGTAGCAACCTTAATGTTATCTCCAATACAGGGAAAACATTAACCGCAAGGAGAAGCAAAAGAAAAAAAAAATCTGGCTTGTTTTCATTCAGATTATGCTGCCAACATTTCTTATGTATCTGTAGTACCTCCTTTCATTGATATTGTGATTGAAAATGTAACATTCAGGGACTACTACTACTATATATCCCAGGATAGCAATTAAAGAAAACTGAAGTCCTCTTCTCTGGTGAACGATATCTATTTCTGGCCAATGTACAGGTCCTGCATACTGTCTGATTAGTATTGTACGGTATTACTGTACTGTAAATCCCAGCATCATATGCAGTCCCCGGACACCATTTTTATTGTCTGTTACTGAAAATTTTCCATTTATGAATAATGAAAAACTTTGGCCTGAATTTCTACAATTTTGAGGCAGGAAATGCAAGCAAGTATAAGCCCTGTGGTGAAATTCTCATGGATATTTTACAGTTAAGAAAGCAAACTGGGGAAAAACGTTTCCTCATCTCTTCTAATATTGGAATGAACTAATAATGTCCATGTTACAACCTGCCATTTCAAACTTCTTGCCACTGGAGGTGAGATCTGCCCCCACCACCTTGGCCTTCAAGAAGGACCTCAATTGGCTGGGATCCTTAATGGGGGCCCTTTATGCTGAAGGTGGCTGGTGGAGTAACAGAGAAGATCCCACCTCCATACTGCTCTTGTTTTTGGTTTCTAGTTTTAGCTAATTCTTGTTAATTTTATTTTTTTATATTTTTGCCTTTATTGCATTTTAAGCTACCCAGAGTCGCTTGGATAGCAAAATGGCCAGCGTATAAATAAAATAAATAAAAATATTCTACCTACATTCCACCTAGAAGCCTAGCTGAGGAAGCTGTATCTAGATTTCCTATGGCCCACTAAAATAGTCTCCAAGTAACCAGAGAACAGCAAAACATGGCTCCTGCCAAGTCTTTTCTTTGTTTTATTGCTGTTTTCACAGGAGAATGTTACAGACAATTTTTGTGTCCTAAAGATATACATGTAAATGTACATTTTTGAGATATACATCCTCAAAAATAGAGGAAACACAAGGAGGTAAACTGAATTGCTTTGCTGTATCTTATTCCTGCCCCAGAACTGGCAAGAAATCAGATCACTCTAAATCTTTCTGCTATGCATCTGTTCTGTATTGCTGTGTCCATTGAGCAATACCACATCACTGTTTAAGTTTGGTGATTGGTGGTTCCCTTGACTGAAATTCTAGCCCTCTCAATTTTATCTCGGTGAAATTAGGATAAATGACAGTGGCTTAAATAGCTGGTCTAAAGAAGATATGCACTAGTGCAGACTTAATGCGCAGTTTAGAAGAAATTAGTCTTTCTTGGTAAGTTTGTCTGTTGCTGATGCAGAAGATATCCTTAAACATTTGATAGGTCTATGGCTTCTGAGCATGAAAAACACCACAATTTCCTATTTTGTGTGCCATTGGTTAGAAGGATCCTCCCCTAGCTTCAGTATAATTGTTGCTGATGGTATGGCACTGGTCATAACTGAGCCAGATTGCGTACACTTGGTAAACACTCCAGCATGATAATTACTGGTAGGCTGCCATCATCCATATGTAGAGTGGCATTTGGTCATGTAACTGTGGATCAAAATAAAATTGTGTGCTGTGTGTTTCCTCAAAACCTATTCCAGTTGTGAGAAAGCTGAACTTTCTCTCATACTTTGGTCACAACATATTAATAACAATCATTTCAGAAGGCAATTACAAATTACTACTTCTGAACTCTTGTGTCAACTTTCCTTGATGGCTTACTCAGCGCAATATTGTTGCCACACAGATCTCAGATTTGCATTGCACTGTTTATATTCCATTTTCCAGAGTGCATTAACCAAGTATTTAGCCTTTAGGAACATAGGAAGCTGCATTACATAGCATTACATCAGTCTCTTATATAGTCATCCAGACTTGTCTTCCTCCAAATCTTCACGTCCTTTAGATGAATTGGACTGCAATGGAAATTAACATGTTCAAACTGATTACATTTACTTTGAGAGTAAATGCGATGTATTTGTAGCAGAGAAAAAATTGGCCGTCTAAATTTATTAATAATAACTATACATTAATTATTAATGCAGAAGAGGAATGTTTTGGACACCTCCAGCACTGTGTGAATGTGTTGACAATTGAAACTGTACAGGAATGGACCTTACTGGTATAGATTGTTGTTTGCTGCTCAGTTGTGGTTGTCTTCATTCCCGTGACCGGCTGATTTCCAGAGATACCCAAAAAATGCCATAATGAGTGATGGAAGGTCATTTCGGAGTATTCTGAAGTTATCTTATCTCAGGGATATTTTGCTTGTCATCGAAACAAAGAGCATTCCAGAGAATGGCTGAATAAAGAAAAAAGAGAAAAAGTACTAGATATCAAACTGCTAAAATAACTGAAAACTTAAATGCACCTTTAAAAATTGTTAAAATCAGAAGCTGAAATAGTTAAAAGCTAGGAATGTCTTCAAATTTTTAACAAATGAATTTAGTAAACTTATATACCCTCCTTTAGTTAACTGAGCTGAAAAAGGAGTGCATTCCAAGATAAATTAAAACCGACTTTGTCTTTTAAAACACCTGTTGCATACTGAGTTGACACTTTCCCAAAGTTATTGCATGATGATCATTCACTGTCAATTCAGGGAATATTAAATACAATATTGCATAGGCTTCTCCCCTCAGCATGAATCAGCTGAAGCCGATTTGCACTAATTCACATCTGCCATTTTCTTTCCTACTTGTTAGTTGTGGAGAGGTCCTCTTTCACATTTTCTTTAATTTTTTTCCCATCTGAAATAATTCAGACATTGACAAACTTCAACTGTAGTTGAGAGCCAGTTAATATGTTATGTATGGTAAACCACCAAGACACTGGCAGTAGAAAAAAAAACCCACTGTCTTTTTCTATTCTTTCATTTTCTTTATCTGAGTAACAATCCAGAAGAAGATCCATTCTGATCCAGTGATCTCTTTGTTCACTTGGGAGACTTTCTTAAGGAACTTTACCAGAAGCTGTTAGAAAGTACAAGCATCCATTGTCAGCCATCCAAATGCTTATTAACACTTTCAAAGAACTCTGAAAGGTTAATAAGAGAAGACTTAGCTTTGAATAAACAAGGACAATTATCCTTTAAACAAGACTTCTTGTCGCTATTTGATCATCTTTAATTGTAATAGCGCTTCCCCAAATATCTCCAGAACAGATGTTAAGATAAATCATCTCAATTTAATTTCCTGGCTTCTTCTTGAATCCTTTTTAAAATTACCACATTTGACTACTTTTCTGCTTATAAGGGATGATCTAAAGGGATGAGAAGGCTATGATGATGTTGAGGGAAAAAGCATGTAATTGGAGGCTTTTTATTATTATTTTTGTCATTAAGAAACCAGATTCCAGAGCTATCATTATAATTACAAATATAAATGCAGAATTTATAATAGAATAGGCAAGAAAGATTAAAATAAATCCAAGTACTTGTTCTAAAAACATGCACGCATCATCTATTCAGCTAAGACTTTCTCAAAGTCAGAATTGGCTTAGAATTGATGTTTAGGGGGTTTTATTTTATTTTATTGATGGCAATATATAGTTATCTGATGTAGGAAAATAACATTAAAATGGATACTAAAACAGGGGAGTTTTAGTGCAAATTGATTATTAGGGCTAGCTTTCAATTGAAAATTCCAGTAAATAAACACAAATATGTGAATTTCCTATACTCTGCCAGTATTTAAAAAAAACATTTGAAAGTTTTCCATTGTAAGGAACAAAACTTTTACAGAAGCCTCAGCTGCAAAGCAATTTCCACATTGTTCTGTGGGGTTTATCTGAAGCAGGCACAGGACTACAACTCTCTCCTCCTGACTTCATGATTGCAATTTGCAATGCAAAACCCAAATGAAAGGTGCAGCCAAGATCCAGGACAAAGGAATGATCAACTCACTCTTAGAGGAATGTCTGCCCTAATGGCTGCCTGCTGCGAGAGAGAGGCTGCTGGGCAGAGCGCTATTGTCTATTGAAAGAGAAAGTGGCTGGCCAGTCAAATCAACTTTTTTTCATTCCCACTTCAGACAATTCCAGCTGCAGACTTTGTGGCTTTGACATTTGCCAGCTTCCCCCCCCTCCACCTCCCGCCCCCATGACCTGATTAAAAGTTGTGAAGAATTCATAAGCTTGTTCACTGTTTTGGGAAATTTGGTAGCTCCTGATAAAGGTACTTACTGCCCAAATGGTTGAAATAAAAAAAATGATAAAGGTACAATGAATATTCAATGATTTTTTGGGGACTCCAGAGTCTAATAACAGAGGACTCCTAAAATCAGAGGACAATATGTATCTGCTGCCTAGAGAGGGGATCTGAGATTTAAAGGTGACAGATATCTAGATATTGCAACATAATTTGGTTCCTGCCTAGTGAACTGTCCAAAGTTAATCTCCAGAATTCTTAATTTTTTTGAAAAGAAAACTTCTGTTTTCTGTCTTACAAGATAGCTGTATATCCTTTGGCTCAAAGGACACATTTGTGAAAAAACAATTCCATCGATCTGTCCATCTGTCCATCCATCCATCCACCCACATCTTCTGTGAGCTAATATTCTGCACCAGCAAGGCATTGTAGCTTTTCAGTGGCATACCAAAAGTGAATCTAGAAAGAGTACAGAGAAGAGCAACAAAGATGATCAGGGGACTGGAGGCTAAAACATATAAGGAACGGTTGATGGAATTGGGTATGTCTAGTCTAATGAAGAGAAGGATGAGGGGTGACATGATGATAGCAGTGCTCCAATATCTCAGGGGCTGCCACAAAGAAGAGGGATTCAAGCTATTCTCCAAAGTGCCTGAAAGCAGGACAAGAAGCAATAGATGGAAACTAATGAAGGAGAGAAGCAACCTAGAACTGAGGAGAAACTTCCTGACAGAACAATTAACCAGTGGAACAACCTGCCTCCAGAAGTGGTGAATGCTCCAACACTGGAAATTTTTAAGAAGAGACTGGACAGCCATTTGTCTGAAATGGTATAGGGTTTCCTGCCTGAGCACAAGGTTGGACTAGATGACCTCCAAGATCCCTCCCAACTTTATTATTATTATTAAACTTCAAAATAATGAGGTCAGACAAAACCTAACTTTCATTTCCATTTAACATAGCAACAGTAGCATGATTTTTTTAGTCACCTATTTAACTTTCTTCTCTCTAAAATTACAGATTGCTACCAGTTTTGAAAATCTCAAAATTCTGAGGCATCTGGGGAGGGCATTCAAAAATATTTGTGGAATTTGCTGCATGTGACCCTAAAAACCACAGTTTGGACATCACTGTTTAATCTATTACTAACCTACAGGCTTTGCAATTTTTCCTGTTTCCACTTTTACGTTTAGCTTTACGTCACAGTGTGATAAAATATTTTGAACAATCTGAAAGCTTGCTTATTCATTGGTCTACTGCAGCTGCTGCATCTGGTTCCACTCCTTCCTCTTGTAACTGCTACTTGGTGTGAATCAACTTGGAAACTGGGCTTCTGCAAGCTCCTTTCATTATAGCAAGCTATGGAAGTAGCTCTCAACTAACCATCATTGGCGACCAGTCAAAGTTACAATGGCACTGGAAAAAAAGTGTCTTATGACTGGTCTTCGCACTTGTGACTGTTATAGAATCCTCACAGTCATGAGATCAGAATTTGGATGCATGGTGACCAGCATGCATTTATGACAGTTGCAGCCTTCTAGGGTCATGTGATCACCATTTGCTAATTTCCCAGGGAGCTTCTGACAAGCAGAGTCAATGGGAGAAGCTGGATTTGTTTAATGATCATGTGATTCACTTGACAATTGCAGTGGTTCACTTAACAACCCTGTTTAAAAAAGGTCATAAAATCAGGTGTGACTCCTTATCAACCATCTTGCTTAGCAATGGAAATTTTAATCCTCAATGTGGTCATGAGTTGAGGACGCTTAATTAATTAATTAATTAAGTTAATTCCATTTATATTCTGCCCATTGGGCACTTCAAAGCAACTCTGGGCAGCTACTTGTATTATAGTATTTTAGGTAGTATTAACCGATAGTATTATATCTCAAGCTGTTTCATTCTCCTTTATTTCTCCCAGATAGTGATGAATAAATTTAATTGCATTATGTATGTCCAAACTGAATTATTTTTTAAAATCATTATATGGATAGAGGCAGATACATCTTCGCCCCTTGTGTCTTCCTATCTGTGTTTTACGTAATTAAAGAGCTACATGCAAAATTCAGAACACAGTAAAATACCTGTATAGAAGAAAAAAAATACATTTTAGGTCACGTGGTGATTTGAGAAGTGTGATTTTTTTTTAAAAAAGTGCTTTGAAATGAATGAAACCAAATGAATTTATTTCCTATTTTTACTCCAGATGGCTTCTCATGAAGTTGTCAGAAGAGAAGGCTTCTGCAGTCCAGGGCAAAAATCCTATATGAGCTCAGAATGAAGTCTATTGGCCCTAAATAAGGTATAAAGCAATATTTTTTTTACTTTAAGAGCTAAATCTGTGGCTAGGTTAGGGATCAGAGTTGCCCTGTGGATTAGTAAAGATTGTGCATGCACTCAGACATGAAAATTCCTCTCTTTCTCTCTGAAATATCTTACATCTTCCTGAACTCTGTGTTCAAGATCTCAGGTTTCCTGGTGCCTAGGGGAATGGGAATGTAGCACTCCAATCATGTGTCACCTGGAGAAAGCATGGGTCTCTTATGTGCCTGTAGACCACCTTTTCTTATTGCCATTAGCAGCAGAAAAACAGCACAATGTCATGTTTCTGTGACGTTATGCTAGCCATTCAAGAAAACTCTTGAAAAATCTCTTGGTTTAAGGATGTAAGTAGCCCTTCTTAAATAGACAGAATTGCGGTCTGATTTAGTTCTGTATCTTTTTTCTTATGGCATCTGAAATAGTCATTTCTTATGGCATCTGAAATAGTTGTTCCTGATACTTAAAAAAATAATAATAAAGGGTTAAAGTCCATATCCTTGTGGCAAACTATGAAAGCATCCAGGATCTTCCAGACATTTTTAGACAAATACTGCCATTAATTCCCAGGAGCCTGGCCAATTTAGGGAATAAATATATCTGGAGGGAACTAGTTTGAGGGAAGCTGTCCTATTGGCGGTGTTCATGAATAGCAGGTTTTAATTATCTGTTTTCCATTTCTTTTACTGTTCCAGTCTGATCAATTTTTGTTTTCATTTCCTTTTCTCCAAGACGATGTCCATTATTTAAATTGCACCATTAAAAAAAAACTACTTTTCATCAATGGACAAATGGAAAAACAAAGATTTTTTAAAGCACATTTCAGGAGAGAGCTGCCATTGCTAAGAAGCTTTTATCGAGTACTTTGCCTCCTAGCAGTTCACATATTAGGGTCACAAGATAAGAACTGTTTCCCAGATACAATTCACTTACTTTGTACTTCACCTCTAATGGGCAGTTTGGAAAAGAGCGTTCTCCAACATGTATTTAAAATGATCCATTTGAAAGATAAGTAAATTGTAGCCACTCATTAAACCCAGGACTTCATGCCACACTGCAAACATATATTTAACTAAGAAAAGAACAGCACTGGGACCTCTCTGTTTTCCTCTTTCCTCCGAGATCCTGAAATGTTGTGATTCATAATAATTTCCAAAAGCACTTGAAATTACAGACCAAACCAAATTGCTAAATGCTGCAAGGATCCAGGATCTCAATGCTTTTTCAAATGGAGTAAGCACTTTCCACCCAGCTGACAGGCCTTGTATCTGGATTGCTTTGATCAATAGGTTTATCTGATCGCTACACTGGAGGGGAAAAATGTTTTGAAGAGTGGCCTATAAATTTTTTAGGCAAAGAAAATACAGCACGGTGCATGTGGTGGTGTGGCTCCCTAAGGGCCACAAGGGGCTTTACAGCTCAGGTTGAGTATAAATTTATTTATGACTTAGAAGGAAAGCCCAACCAGTTAAATTTGGTGTTCTACCATTAGAGTTTGTATAAAACTGCAGCCCAGCTTGGGGTTAGCCATCTACATTGGGCCACGTCACCTAGAAATTTCAGAGGATTTAGTCTAACACGTTAGCAAAGCAGATCAGAAATTAACAACCTTAGAGATAGTCTCATATGTGTTGTTGCTCATCAAGAATTCAAAGGGAATTTTTATACAATGATTATATTCAGAAGTGAGGTAGGTAATAATCTACTGGAGAGTTGTGAAGATTGCAATCTATCCTTGTTTCTGCATCAAAACAACAGTCTATGCAGGAGACATTACCAGGTCAAAGCATTTATTTCTATTACTTACATTCATTTCTTGATTAGATTGTAATTAAAGAAATAGAGGCTGATTTACTTTCCTGGTGACTTTAGTCTGTAAGGATGCACAAGCAGCTATTAGATGAATGTCTCAATGACTGTGTTAACACTGCAAATGAATTTGGCTGAAGCCATTTCCACTTCGTTTTCGGTTGCCACAGAATTGGGAGAGGGGATGTGTATTTTTAAGTTTAGATAAAACAATAAATTGTCTTGTGGGAACCAAGGTTATTACTCCTGAGTTTTGGCGGGCTGAAGTTTCCATTAGAAAGCCCGCCAAAGTAGATTATTGGGCAATGTGTTTTATGACCTATTACTGGGGTGGGAAGTTCAACTTTGTAACATTGTAACTTTTGGGAGGGAACTTCAGTCTTGGTTTCACTTTTGATCATACCGATACTATGTAACCAATAAATATGTTTAAGAAAACCTCTTGCCTTGGAGTTCTGCTTTTACTAGTCTCATCTATCAGAACTATGACATTAAACCAAGACTCCAGTTCATTTTTAAACACGGGGTCCTGAGCCTACCTAAACCTTTGGGAGGACAACAAAAACTCAAGGAAGATTACATTGGGGGGGCTGTGTGGAGAGAGTTTCCTCCTTTAAATTTCTGGGAGTCTACCTCTGTGAAGATCTGACCTGGAAAGTTAATACAACCCAGGTGGCCAGAAAGGCCCAACAGAGACTCCAGTTCCTCAGGGTCTTGCAGAAGAACAGGGTAGAACAACGGCTAATGACTCTCTTTTACCGGTCTACTATAGAGAGCGTCCTCTCGTACTGTATTGTGGTTTGGTATGCTGGTCTGACAGCCCCGGATAGGAAAATATTACAGAGGGTGGTGAGCACAGCACAAGACATTGTAGGCTATCCCCTGACACCACTGGATGACATCACGAGGGCTCGCTGCCTTGGAAGAGTGAGGAAAATTCTCAGGGATGACTCACACCCTGGACGGTATCTCTTTACTCTCCGACCATTGGGTAGGAGATATAGGAGTATAGCCACCTGCACCAACAGGCTGAAGAACAGCTTTTATCCATGGGCTGTTAGGCTTTTGAACGGGAAATAATTTTATAAACTTTAAATATGATTGAATTGTGAGGCTGGTGTGTTGTGCAATTAGCTCACCTGGTGTAATAAGATGGAGGGTTTGTTGTCACTGTGAGTTGGGGGGGCACGAAGGGAGGCTCAGCCAATCTCAATGTGTACATGGTTGTACTTTGACAATAAAGGTTCAATAAAGATTTCAAGATGGAGAAGAAGAGGGAAACTCATTATGAAATAAAATGAATTCTTGATTCTAGAGTGTACAAGGGGAAATTGCAGTATTTAGTACAGTGGAAAGGATAACCATTATCAGAGGCCACTTGGGTTAAAAGTACTGATGTCAAAGCTGATAGATTGATACATAGATTTTTTTTATAAGCACCCTAATAAGCCTCGGGGAGATTCCTAACTCTAACTATTCTTTGTCTATAGGATTTTTCTTGGGGGATCCTACTGTCAACTCTGCAAATGAATTTGGCTTGAAGCCATTTCCACTTTGTTTTCTGTTGCCACAGAATTTGGAGGGGGGATGTCTACTTTTAAGTTTAGACAAAACAATAAATTGTCCTGTTTATTGTTTGAGACTGCATTCTCAGACATCACATATATCATGGCTAGTCCATAAGTATGATCTTGGTTACTGTCACAATTTTTTATGACACAATAAATCAGAATAGCTTTCAAGGTTCCTTTCCTTTTCTTAGTTATTTTTGGATTAGAATGAGTTGGGTTAAGAGGACTTGTGGTTCTCCAGCCTTCCTTTAAAAAAATGCAAAACATATGACAACATATTCTGTTGCTCTCTCTTTCCTATGAGCAATTGTGCAGATAAACAAGATTAGATTTTGATTTATTAGTCTTATCAGCAGTGCTTTTTTCTAAAAAAAAAGTTGCTGGAACTCTCATCTTGGTGGGCGCAGGAGGTGGGGGGGCTGGTGCTGCTGCGGTCACAGGTGCGAGCGGTCTTGGTGGTGGGCTCCCCCCCAGGGCCAGAGCCAGCGCAGCTGGTGCTGTGGGAGCAGCTTTATATGGCGGGGCTACGTGGGGCGGGCAGCGGAGGTGGTGCGGGCCAGGTGATGCAGGGCAACCATTTAGGCGTGCAGGGCGAGGCGACGGTGGCGCAGGTCCAGCACCAGGTAGGCCACCAGCCTGGCTGACATGGATGAGCACAAGGAAGGAGTGCACATGGACTACGCAGAACCCACCTCCCACCCCTTGTCCTCTCTTACTTACCTAGTTGAGATGGTGTAGTTGGGCAGCAGGGAGGGATGCAAAGTTCCTGCCTACTCGCTTTCACTGCAGACAACTTGCCGGTGCAACGTTTGCCAGCCAGGTCTTTTGGCGTGCTCAGCAGCAATTCCTATTGGCTTTTGAAAGCCAATAGGCTTTTGAAAGCCAATAAAGGGAGTAGCATAGCTTGTGCAAAAGCTTTTTTTTTTTTGTGCAAAAAAAGGTGCCGGAACGCCATTCTGAGCGTTCTATGAGAAAAAAGTCCTGCTTTTATGTTTTAAACTTATGATTTTAAAATATATATTTTTTCTATTGTAAGTTGTCCCAAACCTTGCCATGTGGATTTCATACAAATATTATATAATTGGTAAATAAAGGTAGAACACATGTTAAATATACATCAAATGATAATATGCTTCCCTACAAAGTCAATTCTTGCTCAATGACAGACCAAGGAGTTAACTTGGAAAGGCAAGAGGAAAATCTAGAAGAGATCTGTGCAACTTGTAGACGGGAAAGGCCCACACTGATAAATTAAAAATCTTTGTGGTCTGCAAAGGAATGCTGGTAGGCTAACCAATGATTTGGTGACTAGAGGAGCATCTACAGTGTTGGAGTTCGTGGTCATGGTAAGCCATGGAGGCACTAGGCAATGTGACTTTCAGGGCAGTGGTGGTGATCTTATTACTTTTTTTAAAAAAAGTCTATGCTCTGTCCAAGGGTGCTTGGTAGGCTGCATGTACAGGTCTGGTCTAGAATTTATTTTGGAGCATTCAACTATCTAGAGCAGGCATGTCAAACTCATTTTCTTTGAGGCAACTTTTTATAAAAGAATTGCCATTAATTTGTTTTAATAAAATAATTTAAACCAATTTTTCACTTGATTTCAGATTAAACGAATTATATTGGTTGACAATGAGATTTTTTTAGTACAATTGCCAAATGCAATAAACTGGTTTTAGGTATATGTTACTGGAAGGAAAAAGCAATCCCTGCTGCATTATTGATCCCAGAGAAACGTTTGAATGTATGCAGGTATCCTTAGGGTGCCTTAGTTATGGATGGGAAATATTGGTTGCAAAGTTGGCATTTCTGGATGTAATACAGATATTTTGGACTTATTTTTGTTTCTTTGAATGTTTGATATTTTTAAAAAGGCATATCCTACTGACTATGCTTATGCACATATGTAACATGATCACTGCTTGTCCAAAATTTTACTATACAGATAATACCACCAGAAATTATTTTAGCATTTTTAATAAATGTTGTTATTGATGTTAAGCTCACCAGGGAAAACATCATATATTGTTATGTATATACTGTATTAGGTTAATTATTTAAAGACTGAAGTGCAACATAACTAGATTCTAAATAATCTATTTTTCAAAACACACAACAGTCCAAATAGTAAAAGTAAAGTCCAAATTAAGAATATTTCATTCTTAAGAATTGTTTAGATTCAAAATAGTTTTCAAGAGTGTACAAAAGATACTATTTTTTTCTAGAATCAGCTAAATTAGACATATTACATTGAGAAAAATGTTTCTCATTTCTTTCCTGTTACCTTTGATTTCATTGCAGAGATGTTAACATAAGAAATAGATTATTTTGTTATCTAATTTTACCTTCCAAAAGACAGAAGCAGATGAAAAATGTGAGGTTCTTTCTTATTGGCTTTTTTGAATTAGCTGTTTTAGATTCTAAAAGTTTAGTTCCTAAAGAAGTAATCCTGTAAATAATTTTAATGTCCTCCTCTAGTGCAGGCTCTTTTATGACTCAAGGACTTCAACTCCCAGAATTCCTGAGCCAGCATGGCTCAGCTTGGAAACCTCTCCCTTTCCCCTCAGCATGGCTGGCTCAGGATTTCTGGGAGTTGAAGTCCTCTAGTCATAAAAAAGAGCCAAGATTGCTAGCCCTGCAATAGGTTTAGGAAAGCCAATAAGGGAGCTGGTTTTTTTTTTTTTTGCAAAAAAAGGTGCCGGAACGCCGTTCTGAGCGTTCTATGAGAAAAAAAGCCCTGCTTATCAGAGTGGAGTGAGAAAGGATTGACCTGTATAGTATTAGGAAATAAGTACCATTGTCTTACAGAGAAATATCAATGTGAATCTCTAACTATCTAGGTTTAGCAGGTTGCCTTCAGACTTGAGAATATTTACAGAAATGAAAAAAGGGACACTGTGGTGAGCAGCATCCTTTTCTTCTTTTTAATGTAGAAACATGTCAACCCAACTTGCTACTGCGCTCATCACTTTCCACTCTCTGTGTAGTCATTAAAGTCCCCCTTAATCATTATTTAGGCTCAGTGGATTAGGATGCTGAGCTTGTCAATCAGAAGGTTGGCAGTTTGGCAGGTCGAATCCCAAGTGCTGCGTAACAGACTGAGCGCCTGTTACTCATCCCAGCTTCTGCCAACCTATCAGTTTGAAAGCACGTAAAAATGCAAGTAGAAAAATAGGGACCACTATGGTGGGAAGGTAACAGTGTTCTGTGTGCCTTTGGCGTCTAGTCATGCCGGCCACATGACCACGGAGACGTCCTCCGACAAGTGCTGGCTCTTCGGCTTTGAAACGGAGATGAGCACCAGCCCCTAGAGTCGGAAACGACTAGCACGCATGTGCGGGGGAAAATTTACCTTTACCTAATCATTATTTGAGGCTGTGAGATGCTGTTCTACACCCCTAAGGTTTAGCAACAGTTGCACTAACACCAATAAATAAATCAATGGGTTTATGCTCATGCAAGACTGATTTAGAAGTTGTGATCAAGTCGACCTGCAGCATTGAATTAATCTCTTTTGATTGAAGAGCATAAATGGAAACAAACTGTTGCAGCAGCAGAGACTCCTTAGGACTAGTAGGCTTCAAAATGCAAGAATATAGAATATATTTTGCTTATAGTTGCAGATAAAGGTTTACTACTCAGGTCACTGAACATGTGAATTTGGATGACTGAATGGAGAATGTGAAATATTAATACACTTAATATTAAGAATTTGTTCCCTAAAGCTGGGTCAAAAGGGTCTTCAAACATTCACTTCCTCTATGATACTTATTCACAAAGGAAATGGATTGCTTTGTCCCCACTTTAATATAGTTTTATTATATGTTTATTAATTCATTGATTCATCTACTTAAAGTTGACTAACTGCAGTGAGGCCTATGGAGAACTGGAGCAATTGCTTCACTTTAATCTGACTTTCTGATAGCATCACATAACCAAACTTATTTGAATCTCATATTATCACATTTCTGTTTTATTAATTGAAAATGGACTACTACATGCTCTCTGACCTGCTAGGATCACTTTAAGAAAAAAATTATACAACTACACATGCAATCAGTACTTTTTTGTAAAAGGAAAAGGTGCCGGAACTCACACATGTCATACAACCCGCCTTGCCTACACTACAAGCTTCCATCCAAAAAAGGTGCCGGAACTCCATTCTGAGCGTTCTATGAGAAAAAAAGCCCTGCATGCAATTATACATAGACCCAAATAATCCTGGTCTGCATATTATAGAAGGTTCTTGAATACGAAAACAGAGTATTTAGGACACAAGTGTGTATGTGAGAGGGGGAAGGGATTTATTAGTGTTTTTCATAAATGAAATCTTCTCTGTCTCCATTTGTTTATGGATATAATTTGACATAGATCTCAAATTGAGTGGTATATTTCCAGCAGAGGGAATGCCTATCAACATTTCTACTTCCACCCGAACTGGAACCTCTCTAATATACTCTTACTTAAACAGAGAACAACTTGTAATAAACTGTGCTGAATGTTAAAGAATC
This sequence comes from Vipera ursinii, assembly GCF_947247035.1. NCBI lineage: Eukaryota > Metazoa > Chordata > Lepidosauria > Squamata > Viperidae > Vipera > Vipera ursinii. Next base: position 94,972,215 of record NC_139513.1, on the reverse strand, counting down.
TATTTCTTTCTCCATGTATAGGCCTCACAGCTAATTATTTTCAGTTGGGCAGACTATTTTCATGAGTTCAGCTTAGTCTGTTGTATACTTAAGATAATAGTTATTTCAGCCTTGCTATAATGATTAAGGCAACCACACGGAGTGATCATAGCAAGTAATTGATTGCTATGATGAAAGAATAGTACATGATGACACTAACCCTTATTGGCTTTGATGCTTATTAAAGAAAATCTCTGTAGCAGGAGCAGCAGCTCCACCTGTGCTGGAGGGCGAGAGCATTATTGGCAGTATTTAAAAGCCCATCATCTTCTGGACATATTTATTCAGCTTTGCTTAGTAATCCAAATTGACCTCACTAATTGCCTTGACTCTTTAAAGGCCAGCAATAATTTGTGTCTTAGAACACAATGAACATAGAAAAACTTTAGCTCACAAATTGTAATGGCATCTGCTATTAGAATGCTAGAATGCTGGGTAACTGCTTTAGCCTAACTCTTTTTATTGCTGCAACTTATTCCCATCTGAAGGCACTTAGTGGTATACTTAAATTTCTTAATAAGATAATTAGGCTTTAAAACAAAATTTGGGTTAAGTGGTATCATAATGAAATAAGTGTATCATATCTCATCTTTAAACATGTTAGCATGGCAGTTCACAATAAAACATGTAAAATGTCATAAAGTAAATATATAAAAATGAGTTTTAAACTACAAAACACACACACAAACACACACACACACACACACACACACACAAAAGCCAGAATCACTAGTTCAAGAAGAGTTAAAAGGTTCAAGAAATAATTAAATAAGTCCACTTGGCTTCAGAAAGTGAATACTCCATAAAGAGTGTTTTAAAGTTGGCATGCTATTACTGAAAAGCCCTACTCTCGAGAAATGTTCCATTGCACTGTGCATAGTGAAGAAATGGGAAGAATTTAGACAGTTGACCTTTAAACATTTTGATCCAAAGCTGGGAAAGTTAAGGCCAGTTGTTTGAGTAGAAAGACTGGAGAAAGTCAGTGACACCTCGATATAATTACTGTTAGTTTCCAGTTCCCAAATTAAAACGAATCAGAACAAAGCAGAAGTTTTAATGTAGCAAAGAATATTATATTGGGCTAGAGTCCCTTTTGCACATTCATATCAAATTAATGAAGGTGAGCAAAGATATTTCCATAGATATTTTTCTTCTCATGACTCCTTCTTAGCTGTAACCTCATTGCTAAAGTGATGTCTCCATAGTTATACATATTATGGTAATTTCATAATAAAATCCATTCAGTTAAAAAACCCAGACTAGGTGCCTGACTCATCCTCAAAGACAGGCTACAGTATTTTCCTTGTGTAAATTACAATCACCTGTTGAGAAAAGCAGATATAATTTTCTACAGTTTCAGTTTAAGAAGAAATAGAGGAGAGATGATAGTAGTATTCAGTGCTTTTTTTGTAAAAGAAAAAGGTGCTGGAACTCACACACATCTTACAACCCGCCTTGCCTACCCTACAAGGTTCCATCCAAAAAAGGTGCCGGAACTCCGTTCTGAGCGTTATATGAGAAAAAAAAGCCCTGGCAGTATTCCAGTATCTGAGGGACTGCCACAAAGAAGAGGGGGGTCAGGTTGTTCACCAGAGCACCAGAAGGAAGGATGAGAAACAATGGTTAGAAACTGATCAAAGAAAAAGCAACCTAAAGGAGAAACTTCCTGACAGTGAGGACAATCAACCAGTGGAACAGCTTACCTCCAGAAATTGTGGGCGCTCCATTGCTGGAAGTTTTTAAAAAGAGACTGGACAATCACTTGTCTGAGATGGTATAAGGTCCTCCTGCTTGAGCAGGGGGCTGGACTAGAAGACCTCCAAGGTCCCTTCCAGCTCTATTCTATTCTATCATTGGATATTTATACTTTGGAACTTTTATTTTATTTTTATTTTAATCCCATTTATATCCCGCCCTTCTCCGAAAACTCAGGGCGGCTTACAATTTAAGCACAAACCAACATTCAGATTCTCTTTGGGCTCATCTTGAGAGTTATTCCTTGAGTGTATTAAAATCATGTCATTATCAGTGGAAAACCTGCATTGTAGGATAATTCCAGTGAGAAAGTACAGTCTAAATAATTTTTAAAAATATAAATTTCACCTCTCAAATATTATGATGGATCAATCAATTCCAATCAAGCCATTTAAAAACTTTTCAGCATTAAACAGAAGTTTGATTTACCACAGAGTACTTCTTAGTGGAATACTCAAATATTTGTGATTTCATTGTGATTGTTGTGTTTAAAGTAGCAACAGTTAGAAGTTCTGGAAAATTACTGCAATAACCTTTCTTTGTAGAATTAAATGTGCTACTTATGCAATCTTTAGAATAGGAAGCTTGAGTTTTCTGTCCTAGTACATTAATGGAAGGTTGAATATGATATCATCATTCAAAATTTATTTTATTTTATTTAATTTGGTATATACCTAATACTGGGAATGTACAGAGTGTATGTGCCTTTAAAATACAGCAGTTGTCCAGAATCCTATGAACAATCTTGCTGATGTCAGCCCTAAATACAATAGTAATTATACAAGATGAAACAATACAAGATAATGTTCCTGCTTCTGAGTTACATTTCTAAGAAAAAATGAAGTTAATATTATTTCATCTACATTTCTCTCCTCAGAATAGATTCAAGGTTTGACTACAATCACTTTCTTCTTGGAAATGTAAAAAAGGATAAAGGTTTTGCCAAATGCCTATAGAACTCCCATGAAGAAGGTATAAAGGTAACTATCTTATTACCTCCTGTAAATGGATAATCAGTGGCCTGATGCTTCAGAATGTGGATGTATAATTTAGTCATAATATGTAATAGCCATGGACAGATTTAGCCACACTACAATTGTCTAGCTTACCTTTAAGACTACGGGTGGGTCCAAGAGCCACACTTGATATTTATGTTTTACAAGGGAGCAGAGCTCAGCTCAAAGCAAAAAGTGGACAAAACCCAGACAAACAACCACAGCTCCTTTAATTCTTTTTTTTCTTCAAAAGATAATGAAATGGTTGATTTTTTTTAACCAACACTAAGTTTCAATTGAACCGAAAGTTAAGACCATAAATAGTCAAATGTTGTGGAAGGCACCATTCTGAATACTGATGACAAATTGACAAATTTTGGCAGTGATTAAAAAAAGAGCCTTGATGACAAAAGGTATTGATATGGGAATACTTACACCAATCTAAGCTTATGATCACCAGTTAATCTTAGGGCAGCAAATTATGCCTTTTAATCAATATACAGTATGATGATAGGTTCTAATGGTCTGTTTTGAAACTACTTGCCAAATAGAATTGAAGGAGCTTCTTGGATGAAACGTGAAATATTTTCAAGGAAAAAAAGATCAAGAAAGTCCAGTTGCCTTTTGAAAAGCAGCTTTGGGACAGCCATGACCTGGATGATTAAGAATCTCCATAGAAACTTGCCAAATAATTTAAATTGGTGACCTCCAGTTTTAGTTTTTTCTGTAGGAAGGGGGAAAACCCTCTTGATTTCCCCTTCTTCCACAGGATGCATAATTTTCTAAATCTTTATCAAGTCCTTTAATCCAGGGTTGCCTTTATCATGAAAAAAAATGGGCTGCCATCTTAAACACTCTTTCCATGAAGAAAGTGCCAATGAACATAGGAGAATTTATTGTTGAATATTTATAAACCTGCACTCAAAAACAACAGGAGCAATCCCAAAGCTGCAAATGCTTTTTTTTTTTTACAGAACTCTGTTTCAATAATTCAGAAATGGGTAAAAATAATTAGTTCTTTGTTTAACATCAAATGCTATTCTTAAGGGAAACTTTTTATCCACTCTGATTTTTTTTTAAAAGAAGCTTCTAATAGCTTGCCACTAATGTTAAATTTCAGAGCCATAAAATATATTTGAATATATATTATTACATAATCTTGTATAAGATAGGAATGCTTCTAATGTTCAATAGCCTTAAATATTTTTAGCTAGGCTAAGCATTAAAAAAGGGAAGGGCAAAAATAAATTAATGGCACATTCGGCACTCAGTTTTAAACCATCTGTTCTCCTACAGTGAGTTATGTGGATCCAAGGGGGGGAAGGACACAGAGGGGGACTCCTTGAAGCTAAGCTCCGATTTTCATCAGTGAGCTGTTAAATTAGTCCTCATGCTTCACAGGACTTGTTTTATTCAATCTTCCTTTATTAAGAACACAGGTTTGATTCTGTGAAGAACAAATTCTTCTAAGATCTTAAAAGGAAAAATGGTTGTAAGCATGCTTTTATTAGGCCTGCCTTACTGAATAACCAATACAGCATGTTGCTGTTATGGATCATCTGAGTTGGAGTGACAGGAAAAGAATTTAGAGAAGGAAAAAAGGAAAACAGTGGGGAATGGAAGCAGAATTTAACACAAATACTGACAGCTGACAGCTCACAAGGCCAGATTTGATCAGCTGTAGCTAGGTTTTCTGCTGAGACTGATAGCAATAAATGAAAGTCTATTTTTATTTTGGCTTCCTGACTAAGAAATAAAATTGGACTGATTGGAGGGTCATACCAAAGGCATATCTATACTGGAAAGATAAACAACTTTCATACCTGTTTATCCCTTGAGACCCAACTGTAACTAAGGAATTCTGGGGATTGTAGTTTATGCAGAGAGAGCAGGTGAAACCACACTGAATTCTTTCCTATCCAAACCTACTAATTTGGAAATATTTTTGTTCCACTTTCTGAGGGAAGCCATGACCACTACACTGATTCAAATGTCCTTACATTTATAGTGCTACTGTACTTTTGGAGGCAGAGTTTAATTACTTGGTGGAGTGTGCTATAAAGATCACTGATCTTACTGTTACAAAAATAAATTAAAATATTTGACCTTCAGCAAGGAAACTTGTATACTGGAACTATTCCTCCTTGCATCAATGGAACAAAATTTTGCTCCTTGATGTGCAGTGATTTATGTTTTTTTTTTAAAATAATCATGATTCTTGAAAAGGGGTACAGAAATTTATATTTCATCTTTCCTGCAAATTTCTAAAAGAACAGTTGTATTTATCTGTTGCAGATACGGTTAGCTGAAACATCTTAAAGCAGTGTTCCTCAACCTCGGTGACTTTAAGATGTGCGGACTTCAACTCCCAGAGTTCCCCAGCCAACATGCTGGCTGGGGAATTCTGGGAGTTGAAATTCACATATCTTAAATTCATCAAGGCTGAGAAACACTATTTTAAAGACTGGCATATTTATTGTCCTATAAAGTTTTGTGAGTTCCAGTCCATATCATGATGTGTATAAGTCTCAGGATAAGACCCACTTATTGTCAAGCTTAGAAGAGCAGCAAAAAGAAGGAAGGAAGGAAGGAAGGAAAGAAGGAAGGAAGGAAGGAAGGAAGGAAGGAAGGAAGGAAGGAAGGAAGGAAGGAAGGAAGAACAATGGAAGGTGGCATGTAGCTTTTTAACTGCCAGCTCTCCACCTCCATAGATCTGATCCTTGAGATTGGAGATCTATTGACTTTCCCATTAATCAGGTACTACAACCAGTGATGGGATTCAGCCAGTTCGCACCAGTTCAGCAGAACCAGTAGCTAATTTTTTGTTGCCCCAGGCCCAGAATGGACTTCCGGAAGAGCATCCATACAGAGAACCAGTTGTTCACATACTTGAATCCCACCACTGACTACAACACATAATGTCTGAGAAGGATAAGTGTTTTAAAATATATCCAGTGGTCTTCTGGAAGTCATACAAACATATGTAAAAATCTTGCTGTGCTGTCCACATACCAGGCTTATAGAAAGGTTGGGGGGGTTGGGGGGGTGCAAAGAGAAGAAAAGTCTGGGACAAGAGAAGGGGTAAGTAAGTCTTAATACTCCCCCCCAATAACTGCTCACCTGATCCAGAGAGGTAGGAATGGGTTCATTTCTTTAATGTCTTCAGTGATTAGGCACAGTATCTGATGTATGGGGTGCGTGGCAGCTTTTAACTAGATGGCAAGAAAAAGTGGGGAGAAGTGGCATTTTAACTAAAAATTCTCTGAATCTGTACACTTCTGCTGCTTCTCCTTCATTTCTCTTTTGTAACCCTATCTTTCACCAATTCTTTTCTTCAGTTTTTGTAGCCTATGAGCTCTTTAGGTGAAAGATAAAGAAAATGTGGAACTCCAGATTTATTGAGCTTCAGGTCCCATCACTTCTTGTCAAGCATGACAAATTATGAGGGCTGAAGGCAGTGGTGGGATTCAAATATGTGAACAACCTGTTCTCTCTGTGGATGCCACTCCTGGAAGTCCGTTCTACTGTAGGTCTGGGCAACAAAAAAATACCTACCAGTTCTGCCAAAGTGGTGCTAACTGGCTGAATCCCACCACTGGCTGAAGGATATCACAGTCTAATAATTTTTGGAGGGTTGTACACCATCTACTCATCATCTCTGTGGGCTGAGGGGCAGAGACACTGAACTAATTGGGAAGAAATAAAGAAGAAGTGGAAGATGGTATCTATTTCTGAAAAGTGTACTGATCGGGAGCTAGGTTTTAACATTTTATACTGATAAGACATCTATATCTATGTATCAACTATAGAAATCTCATCATGAGCATCTTTCAGGAACAGCAAATATTTATTTAAACTTACTAGAAGCACAACCCAGATGGATCAATGGATGCAAGCTGAATTTGTCAATAACTCCTAGTTATTATAAAAATAATGCAATGTTTAATCAATTTAGAAATCCCAGAACTAAATAGGATGGGTTTGCTGAAGCCACAAGACTCAGATGTTTGTCATGGAATGATATGATAGAGCACTTCCTGGATGTTTTAGATTACAACTGTCTTCATCCCTGGCCAATACACCAATTTGCTGATTAGTGATACTGCATGAACTATCTTGCATATTTATTTTGGGTTAGTTGAGGTAAAGTATTTTATTTCAGTGATCTCCCATTTGCTATTAAAATGTAGAAGAACATCATATTATAGACAATCCTTTGGTAAAATACCAAGAATCAACATAAGAACTTAGAAGAGATATTCAGCTTCAACAAGAAATCTTCAAATGTGCAAAATCACTAGAAGGGTATCATTCAGCAGAACTTCCACAATGATGCAAAAACTGAGCTAGAGTAATCTTTCCCAAACAAATGTCTTACTGAAAATCTCACAATCCTGTTAAGATGCTCTGTGTTTCTACTGCGATTACTCATGTCTTTTGTACAATCCTATCAGCTTCTTGAAACTTGTCAGATATTTCTCACTAAGGAATCCATTTTTGCTGCACATTTCACTATCTTCTATCACTAACACAAATAACGACATCACTTTAAAGACAGATTATACAGATATGCTGCTCAAAAACTCCAATATTGTTTTCTAGGACTGTGTAATTTTTTTTCCCTTGAAAGAGTTGCTTTGGAACATGCTAGAATACAATTAAAACACTTTTTCTTAATTGGAAGAAAGCAACCACATATTTTCCCAGGCTTCTGCTAATACTTCAAAACCATTTCTGCAGGCAAGTTATCACTTCATCACTTGATAGGGATTTGCACAGACCTAATGAGAAGGAAGGACTCACTGGAGAAGAGCTTAATGCTGGGAAAGGTTGAGGGCAAGAGAAGAAGGGGACGACAGAGAATGAGGTGGCTGGATGGAGTCACTGAAGCAGTAGGTGTGAGTTTAAATGGACTCCAGAAGATGGTAGAGGACAGGAAGGCCTGGAGGAACGTTGTCCATAGGGTCGCGATGGGTCGGACATGACTTCACAACTAACAACAACAACAAAATGATTTCTATAATCACTACTATATTTATTTATCACTGAAATCTCCCAGGACTCCTGGACATTCACAACAGAACAAAACATCTGTGATAAAAAAGTAATTATAAGGGAAACAGACAATAAAACAAAGCAACAACAAAAGAATGCCCAGAGAGTGTTACATCACATTAATTACCAACCTTTGAAAGAGCTTTCTCTTAACCAGTTTCCAGGAGGTTACCACAGAACAGGCTAATCTAGTTTCCAGCAGGAGGTTGTGTCAAAGTATTGGTGCCATAACTGTGAGGACACATCATCTTGTCCTACTCCATACCTCACAACCACCAGTAGCCTCTCACAATGAACAAATCTGACAAATTGATCCTGGTTAGAAAAGGTGGTTCTGAAGATACCTAGAGCATAAAGAACTTTATAGATTAAAATTAGGGTTTTTGAATTATATCTAGAAACTCCAAAAGCAGCAATATAATATGTCCCTGGCAATGCATACCAGCCAGCAAGTGGGCTGATGCATTCTGAACTAATAATGGGTCTCCAAAGGTAGCTCAATGTGTCCAACTAAGTAGTGATAAGCATGTAAGCCACTGTAGCAAAGTCCTTCCTGCTCCATGTAGAGTCACAAGTGGCCATTGGAACTGAAAGAGAACCATTGTATACAAACAGCAATTCTGCTTGCTTAAGTTCAACTTTAGATCCCAACAGCTTCCAGAAAGTGCGACAAGGTTTCATCAAGAACTTCTGGTCATGCCTGGGGAGGGGTTGATTAGCTAATTCCCCACATTAGGAATAAATGTGTTCTTATTACCAGTGGAGCTAGCATTTATCACCAACAACTTGAAATCAAGATCCTCAGTAATCTGAATACCGATCCATGGAAGCAGAGGTTGAAACCAAGATGTCATCTCTTTTCTCCTGTAAATCATTGATCCTTGAAGATCTGATCTGATCTGATGATCTTCTAAGCAGAACTCCAGTTTCAGAGTTCACTTACACACCATCTTAATACTGTTGCTCTCTCAGGACTTCATTGTCCTATCATTGGTTGTCCAACATCTCTATCCAGCTTCCTGGTGAGCCTCCAGGACTTCCAGCTCCATCTCTAACTTTTTCAAGGCTTCCCTCTTGCCACTGCTGATCATTTCATGTGCTTCTCTGACTATTATGGTCGCCACCATGGAGCTGGCTCAAACTCTCTGGACAATTGTTAGTTTCTGATAGCTCTGATATACAGTAATCTTAGTTACCATTTTCCTCTTATACATTCTATTCATTTCTCTGTTTCATTCTATCTATCTTTCAACATCCTCCATAGCTATCCAATCAGCTCATTTTCCTCCCTTATGTCTTCAATTTCACTTCCTCTACCCATCTTTCCAGGTTTATCAATACCTCAACTTTTAGAATTCTCTCTCAAACAATCAAACAATAGTGTTATCCACTCACCATTTTTAAAAGCCCTATGGTTTAATTTTATTGAAAATTTCATTCCATTTACACTTAAAGCAAAACAAAACAAAGCTATACTTTAGCATGGAACAGGGGTTCAGGTAATTTGGCTCAGGTTACTTTTTAAGCTGAAGATCAAGCTCCTAACTGTTTGATTATAATTTTGTATCAAAGGGAAATATGGAACAAGTTTGTCCCTTCAAATATTTCTGGCATTTGTAAAAAGTTATTAGACTTATTGTACTAATTGCTGAAACCTCCACAGATACACTACAGCAAAATGGAAATAAATGTGCTAGCATTCCTTTCCTCTGTAGTTTTTCTTCCTATCTTCTATAAGTTGAAGGCCAGCATCTTTATTGTTGTTTTCTGACTTATACAGCTACCATATCATTGAACTGTAAGCCACTCAGATCACTGACTGAGATGAGCAGCCATAGAAAATGAATGAATAAATGTATATATGTGTGTGTCTGTGTACATACATATGCACACACACACACACACACACACAGAGACACACACACATATCCCCCTCCCAAAAAAACCCTCTAGATCAGGGGCCTTCAAACTTGGCCCTTTTATGACTTGTGGACTTCAACTCCCAGAATTTCTCAGCCAGGCATGCTGGCTGAGGAATTCTGGGAGTTGAAGTCCACAAGTCATAAAAGGGCCAAGTTTGAAGATCCCTGCTCTAGATGCTAGCAAGGAAAAATAGTTTCTCTGTCTTTTTGCAGTCTCCATATGGGAGCTTATTGTGTATAATATAGAATCCTTAAAATAATTGATGATAAAACTTTCAATTAGTTACATTGGCTATGTATTATTTGCACTAGTAGCCACTTGTCTTAAAAGCTGTCTAAAAATCAACATAGGAAAGAGTGTTAGCTTGCAATCATGCCTTGCTGTAGAGCAGGGGTCTTCAAACTTGGCCCTTTTATGACTTGTGGACTTCAACTCTCAGAATTCCTCAACTAGTGTGAAAGAGCCTTGGTGAAGCAGTGGGCTAATGCCTCCTTAAGTAACACCAGCTGCCTGCAATCAGTGCAGGTTCGAGTCCCACCAGGCTCAAGGTTGACTCAGCCTTCCATCCTTCCGAGGTAGGTAAAATGAGGACCCAGATTGTTGGGGGCAATAAGCTGACTTTGTAATAATGCCGCTTGGGGGGGGCAGCGAAAGCCCTAATAAGCAGGCATATACATAGAATGAAGGCTATTGCTAAGCACATTGATTTGTGCTTTAGATTGTAAGCCACCCTGAGTCTTCGGAGAAGGGTGGGATATAAATGGGATTAAAAAAAAGTCATAAAAGGGCCAAGTTTGAAGACCCCTGCTGTAGAGATTCCCAAGGGCATTTGGCTGAGTACTATAGAAGATTAAAAAACAGAGATGCTTTTGATCTGATCCAGCAAAAGCTTATGTTCTTTGGGTTTTTTTAGTAGTTATGTCTCCCACAATGGATATTTGCCTTCGAGTTATGTAGGTTAATGAAGATAAAGGCAAAATGTCCATCATTGTTATTGATAAAAAGTCCAATGAGTTAAGAGATTAGAAACCTTTACTTGGTTCAGAGTATAACACCTCAGTAGTGGACTCAGCTCTTTAAACACGCAAGATAAGTCTAGAGAAAAACACTGCTAGATAAACAAAATGTACACAATTAAAGCGAGACATCAACTCAGTATCTCTTGTGTCCTTGAAGAGCAGGGACAGCATGTGGCCAGGTGGACCTTTGCAAAATCTATCTTGTGTGCATTTTTGTGTGTATTTTAAACTGTCCACAGTTTTTTGAGATTTAGGCAGCCTCCTACTTCTATGAATACATCAGATCCAGGATCAGGAAGTTTTACAGTCACTCATGCCTTGGATTTTGCAGTGTGTTTTACATGGGGATGCAACTGGTCCAGAATGCAGAAACTCAGCTATGCCCAGTTTGTACTTTGCAGACTGCACTTGCTTCCCCAATGCAATTCAAGGTGCAAATTGCCATTTTAAAGTCCTTTATATCACAGAGCCAGATTACTTGAAAGATTGCCTGTCTTCAGTTGAATCCACCCATTCCATGAGATCTGATAGAGTAGGCATGGCCTAAGAGGAATTCTTGTTGCCTTCTGAGCTTGGTTGTTTTCTTTTTTTTATATACAAGTTTTACTGATTTTTTAATATTTACATATACATGTATTTATGAAGCAATATGGTGGTTGGGTAGTCAAAATAACAAATAACAAGTTGTAAATAGTTCAGGTTACATCAACAGGGATTCCCTCTCTGATTCCCTTAGTTATCACATATTCAAAATAGTCAAGTTAATACACTTCTAGATGTAACCTAGTCAATTAACAAAATTTTCAATATATTCTCACTAATACATATCAATATCCTGTTTTTAAATTTTATCTAATTGCAATAGAATATTCTAGAATAGCCTGTAGTATACAAAAGAAAGCTTAATTTTTGGGTAACCCACAATTCCCTATTTCAATAAAAAATAATTCTCTTGTCTACAAAACTTACATTGTTCGTTAAAAAACATTCTTATGTTTTACCATTAAAGTCTAGTTTTCATCTTAACAAATCACCAATTATTAGAAGTATATTTTTTATCTTAACCGTTCAACAATTATTAAAATACTATCTTTTATATATAAAATTCTAGATTCTATAATATAGTTTGAAAGTAACAACTAATATATTCTATAAGTCATCTTAACCATACATCAATTGTTAAAATACTATCTTTTGATATATCATTCCAAATTCTATAATATAGTTCAGAATTATATTCTAAAAGCTTACTTTTGTTTTCCCTTACAGATCTAAAAGCTAAATGTAGAATCAGTTATATTTTTTAGAGATTCCCCTTAATCCAGGAGTGTCAAACTCAATTTCACTGAGGGCCGCATCAGCATTGCGGTTGCCCTCAAGGGGCCGGGTGGGTATGGCCAGGGTGGGCGTGGCCTACTGGGTGGGTGTGGCTAGAGTGTGTATGGCCTACTGGGTGGGCGTGGCCAGCTCTACATCATTCGCATCAAGGGTGCCTATGGGGGCCTGGGCAGGAGTGGGACAGATCTGAGGGTCTCTAGCAGAAGGAGGGTCTCTGGGCTAGGACCAAGGCAGCGGGGGCCATTCCCTCACTGTTTCCAGGATGGCTTCGGGGGCCACATGAAACCACTTCGTGGGCCGGATCTGGCCCCCGGGCCTTGTGTTTGACATGTCTGCCTTAATCCATTGAAAGGTATTTTTATACTCTATATTTAGGAATCCCAAAAAAGAAACAAGTTCAGTTTTTTAAATCTAACTCTTGCTTCCTTTTGTGCCAATCAGGCTTCCCTCTTGGCATCTTTAAATTCTAAAATGTATCTTCCTTTCTTCCTATACCCCTTATTTGAATCCAGGGAATGTATCCAAATGTCAATTTTGCAAAGAAAATGTCCTCTTTGTAGCCATTGTAGTTTTGCTTTGATAGTTCAGTTTTTGATGATTGATGTAATATAGTTGTCATTAGATCAGTCAAGTCTTTTTGTTCTTCCAATTCTATCTGGGTTAGGTAGAAAGTAGTAGCTGATGTTATGGTTTTCATTTGATTAGTTGAATTCTCAATATAGTGTATTTGAAGGCCTTTAGTGTCTTCATCATTCACTCTTAGTATTGCTTTCTTCAGGTGCTGTTGCTTTTTGAGTTGTAAGTTTTGTAGTTGCCATTAAAGTTTGGACTCTAAGGTTTTCTGTAGGTTGCTTTTGTTGTTCTTTGAAATCTCCTATTTTAGTGTTAGTTTCCACTTCTTCTATTTGGTTTTGGGTTATCTTTTCCTCATTTAAAGTCAGAATTTGATTTGGTAGCTTTTTTGTTGTCAGATTTTTCTTGCAGTTTGGCTTTAATTTGTTCTGTCATTGCCAAAATTGTGTCTAGTATCAGTTTATAGTCAAGTGATGGGATATATTCATCCATTTTGTTATTGTATGTGGCTAAATCTTCCATGGAGGCTATTTTAATAAGAATCAAGGATTATCCACCTCCAAAAAAGTTGTTTTCAGTGCCAGGTGTTCCCACACTTATCTTTAAGAATAATGTCAAGGACAGCTCTATTATATAAAAAGAAATTTACTTGCTGTACCAGGTTTCACCACAAGATGTCATCAATAACATATAAAATGCAATGTAAAAACTTTCTTTTTTTCCAAATTAATATAGAACTTTTGTAGCATTAGTCCAATTTTTTTCCTTAATTCACAGTTTAGAGAGAAAATAGGATAGTGGATCCCCAGCAAAAAAAGGAGCTTTTTAGTAAATACAAATGAAATTACTTAGATTCTTTGCTGAATTAATTAAATTTCTTTTAAAGCTTTAAGGGTTTAAGATTTGTTCCCTGAGTAGATATTCACCATTTTTTCAAAAAATGGGGAAAGAAATTTTCAGGAAAGTCCCACAGGAAGATGGTTAAGGGAATAGGAAAGGTAAAGGCTCACACAGGTCCTCCAGATTGCTTCTTAGTGCTGGGTAGTGCTTTTGGCTTTCGGCAGGGAGTGGCTTAGTGATTGGCCATCTTTATGGCCAGTCTCTTCTTCTTTGGGCCAAAGGAGATTGTCCTGGATTCAAGTGGAGGGCTGCCGCCCTTCCGCGATTGCAGGGAAGTCCTCCTCTCAGTAATCGCCCCTCCAGGGTGATTTTTGACCCTTTTCAGGGTCCTCCAAAAAAGAAAGAAATGGATGGCAGGAAGTGGACTGTTCCTGCGCGTCCGGAAGTGCCGCGCGCGTGAACCAGAAGCCAGCTTGGTTGTTTTCTTGCAGACATTTCATTACCCAAACTAGGTAAAAAGGTAAAGGTAAAAGTTCCCCCGCACATGCGTGCTAGTCGTTTCCAACTCTAGGGGCCGGTGCTCATCTCTGTTTCAAAACTGAAGAGCCAGCGCTTGTCCGAGGACGTCTCCATGGTCATGTGGCCGGCATGACTAGATGCCAAAGGCGCACAGAATGCTGTTACCTTCCCACTGTAGTGGTCCCTATTTTTCTACTTGCATTTTTATGTGCTTTCAAACTGCTAGGTTGGCAGAAGCTGTTAATCTTGGGTTTAATCTATGTTCATCTGGGTGTTGATTGCTGGTGGGGAGGTGTTTTGGTCTTTTTGTTCCCTTTTTGGCTTGCTGATTGTGTCTTTTGCACAGTATTTAGATTGTTTATGTCCATGTGTCTATTGCTGGCTAATTGGTCAGAGTGCGAGGAATGCATTTTCAGTCACAGTGTGACTCTATGTTCAGGATGAGCATTTTCCCAAGTTTCAGATACTCCAGTTCTGTTGGCCTTTGTCCCCAGACATTGTACAAGGGTGGTGAATCAGTCATCTGTAGTAGATAGGAATTGAACAGCTGTGGGCTAGCCTCAGTTACTTACGCTCTGTGTGTGTGTGTGTCTGTGTGCATTTAAATTGTGCATTTTTAAATTTCATTGGTGGTGTTCTGAATTTAATGCTATGTTAGCTACCCAGAATGGGTATATGTGCAGGTTGCATTTTGAATGTCCCACATTATTACAAAATTAGATTGTTGGAGGGCTTCCAAAGTCCTTTTGTGGAATGAGTAACCACCATTCAGATTTCTAGTTTGTTGTTGGTTTGGGAATAGCTGTTTGTTTATGGGTAATTTATATATATACTTGATATGGGCATTTTATATGATATATATTTGTTTGTTAACCTCTGGAAGTCCTATCAGATTCATATAAAAATATGAACAGAGCATTGGTTGAATGATTCTTTTGTTGAAGTATGAAAGAGTACATGAAGCCTAAGTTTGAAGAAAATTCATCAGTTATACATAATAAAGCAAAAATTAGTTTGTTACTATGACAAAATCTGTTAAACTCCAGTTTCATTATTTTGCTTTAAACTATTTCAAATCATTGGAAAAATTTGGAAATGTTCAAACATCTATTGCTATTTTTATAAACAACATCAAAGCTATAGCCATATAATTTATTGGTGAATAAGTGCCATTGAACTCAGTGGGGCTTAAGATTCCTAAATTTACTTGCTGCAATCCTAAATTCCCTTTAGTTTTCTTTAGTGCAGGCTTAAACATGCGTAGGATCATATGGGTGAGAACACAGATTAGCATGTCCCCTCATCATATATGGTTCATTTATAGGACATAGCAATAACAAGCCTTGTCTGAAGGATAGCCAACAATTCCCTAACTTTCCCTCCACTTCCTGCTTCTTCTTCCTTACCTCCACCAGAGTCCTAACTCCCACTAACTCATTGTCATAAACACAATAACAGTCATTATCCTATAATTGGGCACTATAGTCACACTCTGGCTAAATACGTCAGTGTGGGAAGGAAACTAGTAATGATCATGATGATAGAATAACATATTATTTATTTCTCTATTGTCTCAGCCATGGGTAGTATCCCTTGTGAAGCAGCCCTTTCATCAACCAATTTCATCTCTCCATGTGGCTCCCTAGCTGTGCCCACTCTTGTTAACAATCAAAAGCTGTCTGATTGCAAGGCTTGTCTGCTGCTGCTACTCCTAGTAAGATATCAGAAAAAGCAGGGAGAAAAACGATTAAAAAATATCAATTTCATAGCACTATTTTAATAGATTTCACGTAATTATGCTTCAGCAAAGTATTATAGAATGTGCCAGAAGAAATTCATAGCCCCCATGCTTAGTCAAAGACTTCCATACTTATATTTTGTTTCCCTATTATGGAAGCTGGAGAGGAAACAAAGTTCCTGTAGCAGCTTTTAAGATTTTCAAAATCTGCATGGCAAACTTTCTCTCCTTCAATCCTTCTTTCATACTGCATGAAATAGTTTTGAATAGTCATGTGTTGCACAGTTCATGCAGGAAATTAAAGTAGGGAATCCATTAGTATAACATATGGAATAGATGTTTCAGTTGGAAAAGCTAAGTGCGTCACCTGGAGTCACTGGGAGCCATAATTCAATTATCAGGAGGATGCCTACTTAGAGAAGATTGATCTAGATCAGGGTTCTCAAAAGTATTCAGTGTCAACACCTAAGGGTTGATGAGACTATCAATTATTGTTGTCGTATTATAAGTTGTAAGACTGTTAGTTAAAGTAGTATTTATTAAATTATTTTCATATAAAAACTTGAGAATCAATGAAGAATCTGAAACTTCATGAAAGGATTGATGATCTGAAGAGTTTGGCAATCCCTCTAGAGGGACCAAATGGTTCCTTCATATATTCTATTAAACATTGGGTAATTTTCTCATCATTACCCACATTACAGGTAGTCCTCGCTTAGCAACAGTAGGTGGGGCAAGAATTACTAAGCAACGTTGTCATAAATTGCAATGTCAAGTGGGGCCATGCTGCTTAGCAATGGAAATTCCAGCACTTCCAGTTGTTCTTGTTAAGCAAATCACTAAGGTTTGTTAAGTGAGACATTATGTAGTCGTTGAGTGTGGCCCCAAGTTTCCCCATTCATTTTGGTTGTAGGAAGCAAGCAAAGAAGGTCACAAATGGTGATCACGTGACTGCAGGACACTGCAACATCATAACAATGAGCTAGTTGCCGAACGCCCAGTGGGTCATGATCACGTCACCGTGGGGATGCTGCAAGTTTTGTAAATATGAGAACTATTCATAAGTACCACTGATTCAGGCTAAGTTCAAACAATTGCTGAACAAGTGATTGTTAAATGAAGACCTCTGTATTGTGATTCTCTTGCAATGAACTGTGCTAGGCATAGGACAGAAACAAAGATGCAGAAATAGCCCAATTTTTCCCAGGATAAGAAAAACTGATGTATCTTTTCCTTGGAATGGATGACAAAGAGCTATTCCAGCACTGCAGAAGAGGACAAATTATGGCCTCTTGAAATCCAGATAGTAGAAATAAAATCCTGTGTATTTCTACTCCAAAGTAAGTTTTAATAAAAGTGATTATAAGATTTCAGCCTAGGTATTTGAAAGTATATATTACTAATCAAAAATACTAATCAAATAAACCTCGGTCTAAGTGCTGAATTTTGTAATTAGATAAGTTAATATTTCCCTTTAATTTTACCACTGCTACCGTAATAATAATGATAAATGTGGGTTAGTGGGGTTTATTTAGAATGTGAGGCCCATGAGTTGCAATTCTATATTAGATTATTAAGAGATATTGGTAATAATATCTAGCATATATAAGATTAAGGGCTAGTGATATTTTTAAAATTAGACTTGAAAATGAATATCACAATGAAATAAATGATCCATTATTCAAAAATTGAGTGCTTTTGAACTAAATGCTTTCAAAACTATTATTAAACTACATCAATGGGCCAATATAGTCCTTTTCTATTAGCAGTGAGAATTAGTAAAAATATTCAAATAATAGCTATTATATTTAGAATTTTTTATATCATGGATAAAGATTGTACAGGACTGTTTTGCTGAACTACAGTTTCTGGTATCTTTTGCCTTGCTAGCTAATGCTGAAAGACGTTATAGTACAGCACACATAAGAGTCTGATATTCCTCAGGATCTGTAGTGATGATTTTGCTGAAAAAAGAAGATCATTGCTTAGTAGTAGAATTCATCTCCACCTTTGTATTTATAAGGTTACAGGTTCAATCTCTACTATCTTTCAGCTAAAAAAAAATATCTCACAACAAAGAGCTACTGAATTTTTTTTTGCTGAAGGTGAGTACGATCCACAATCACAATGAAATAAATGATCCATTGTTGAAAAGGCAATGCTTTTGATCTAAATGGTTCCAAAAATTCTATGAGAAAATGGGGTTTTCTTTCTTGTATAAATGCTTATAAAGTTAAAGTGGGCTACAGAGTTCATGGCTCTAATCCAAACCAATGCTAAAAAACAACAACCAATATATGAATTTTGAAATCTCTGCTGTGCTGCAAACTATTCTTTCATTTCCATTCCATTTTGCAAGGCTTAATAGCATCCTGCTTTATAGGACCACTTTACTTATTTATTAAATTTATATGCCACCCATCTTGCTGAGATAATTCCTGGAATACTGTAAAATATTTGCTATACTTAAAAGGACATGTCTTAATGTTAAACGTCAGTATTAAACCAAAACAGGTGGCAGGATTTAGCTGATCTTTGACTCTAAAAAGTAATCATGGTCAGACCTGGTCAGTACTTGAACGGGACATCACCAAGATACACCAGGAGAGTAAATTGATTGGAAAGTAAAAAAGCAATGGCAAGACTTTTCTATATTCTTTCCAAAACGATTACTTGAATATATCCTTGAAGTCACCTGGAGACTTCGACTCTATTGTTTATTAATAGTGGTATTTTATGACTGTACAGAATATGGGGGCTATAGAAACTGTTACTCCACTGAAGCAGAATATTTTTGCTAGCTAAAAGTTACCCAGTATTTCATCACTACAGAGAGAAGCTCAGTAAAGAAAGATTTAGCAGATCATATCCAAAGAATGAACATTCAAGGAAAATTAAAAACATATAAAATGAACTCCTTATTGCAACCACTGAGCGTCATATGAAAATCAGTAATTGTAAGGCAACTTCAATGTTACAGTGTCCTGTAGCATATAACTTTCCCTTGAATTCACTTTTCCTTGCATTATTGATAAACATCAGTCAGAAAGAGGGTCCATAGGTTAAATCTATATTGCTTTGAATTTCCCTTCTTTGACTAAGATCAGACGCCATCGACACATCTTGAACTGATTTAAGGCCCCGGGGTGTTACTTAGTGCCATTCAAAACACAGCAAGCCATTTTCCATGTGCTGAGGCCACTAGGGCTCGTTAGAATGGCATTTTTAATAAAAGTGGAGTAGAGCTTCAACTGTTTGCAGTTCTGCTCTCCAGATCAACCATTATGTACGTCATTCCCCTCT
The DNA here is from genome assembly GCF_947247035.1 of Vipera ursinii. Lineage (NCBI taxonomy): Eukaryota > Metazoa > Chordata > Lepidosauria > Squamata > Viperidae > Vipera > Vipera ursinii. The sequence goes on along the minus strand of NC_139513.1, from coordinate 94,953,118 downwards.
GTCCCCGTTCACAGACCCTTCAGACTTTTGACTGTAAGGACAAATTCATATTAGATGTAATTCTACTGAAACTAATACTGTTCCAACCAACATGAGTTAAGGTTATTGCCATTTGAACTTACATGTGCCCACAGATGGAAGGAACTATGGCATATTCAAAACAAAATTTATTAAATGAAAAAAGAAATATCTGGCTTGGGTTTCTTTCCTAAATAAAGTATGATCCCTGTAATGTTCACAAGGAGTTAACTTTCATTGAACCATACTTTATTATCAAGAATTAAGAGAAGATTAAAATTAGAATTATTGTACATATACACTAATTGCCAGTTAAATGGTGACATATTTATTCTGCAGAAGATTAATTTAGATAACTCTAGTTTGTGATCTAATCTTAAATTTAATGTATTAATACTGTGCATAATACTTCAAAATTATTTATAAATACTATGATTTATTTTTCTATTTTTTTATACATTTCTTGTATTTTTTTTCCAGTCCATGTCATATGAAGGAAGAAGCACAATCAGAATTGCAATAAAGGTCTCCATTGATGAAGAGAGCTAGTTTGGTGTATTGGTTAAGGGGCTGGCCTAGAAACCAGGTGCCTGTGAGTTCCAATCTGGCCTTAGGCATGAAAACCAGCTTAGTGATTTCAGGCCAGTTGCATTCTCTCTCAGAGCAACAGCCCACCTCACAGGGCTGTGGGGAAAATAGGAGGAAGGTGTGTTCATCACCTTGAGTTATTTATAAAAACATTAAAGATGGGGTAAAAATATAATAATAAATAAAAATAATAATAAAAAACCAATTTGCAGCAAACAACCTTAAACCTTTTTAAAGAAGATACTAACATGGTGGATAGTGGTCACCTTTTAGGTTCAATTAAGAGTCAAAGAGGCAGCAGTCAATAAATATATCATAGATAAATACTTTGCAGGATAATAATGAAGGCCCTGGAAAATAATTTCAGTACAAGGATCAGAATTATGCTGGCAATGATTTTCCCTGTGGCATTCCATGGAAACGAAAGTAGGATGTTGAAGAAGAAGGGTAGAAAAAGTTTTATATATTTTTGAACTTTGCCACTGAAGAAGACCCCATGAGAATACCACTGATAGCCAAGAAAATAAACGAATCAATCATAAAACGCTTCAATCCCGAGTTCCCACTTAAAGCACAAATAATCAAGTTCACCATGTCATGTTCTGGAGTCTTTGTATGACACCCCTGAGAAATCCACACTCCTGGTGGGAGTAGGTGGTACAAAAAAAAAAGAAAATGACCAGCCTCAGTGGTGATGGAACCACTTACAGTGGTGATGGGTGCACCATTGGCACTGTTGAAGAATTTGGCAACAGATTGTCCTGGAGAAATTTTATCTATTTGATTGCTAACAGTTGACAGTGATTTGATGGCAATACTGAATTGAATACTAAGGTTTAATATCTGAGGGGTTTTCTAGATCACGTTATGCTCCTGAATTTTTTCCTGGTAACTGAGACCAGGAGTGCTATTGACTTAAATTAGTATACTGACTATACTCAAGTTGTTTAACAATGGTAACTTTCATGAAAACTGGATTATTCCAATATACCATATTTCCCCCAAAATAAGACCTACCCCGAAAATAAGCCCTAGCTTGATTTTTGGGGGTGGGCCTAATATCCTACCCCCAAAGTAAGCTCTAGCAGTGTGGTTGCCAGGGGGGGTTGGGTGTGGTGAGCTTGACATCACCCATGTAGGACGTAAGGGAGCCCAAGCAGGGCTGGGGGGAGGGACAGGAACTACTGAGTTTTGCATGGTACAAATGAGGTAGAAGATACTGTTACTGCACCAAAGCCATTTAGTCTGAAGTGACCAGTGAATGTGGTTTTAGCTTTTATACTGTCCCTTGACTAGAAAGGGTCTAATTCAGGGATCGCTCCAATTTTCCAAGCTCCCCACACTTCTTTCCCGTTCTGCCTCAAAGCCCCAGCAATCCAGTTCTCTCCCCACCTTCCCAGTATGCAAGCCTAACCCCACCCCCTTCCTTCAACTACCACCTCCTCATTTACCTATTTCCACCCTCAATGGGCAGGCTTTCTTTCTCATTGCTTGTACTTCTTTGGGACTGTTTTCTTGCAGAGGGTCTACAAACATGGCTTGAGGCAGCAGCTGAATGAATTTCAATTGCCAAGCATGGCATCTCAATGCTGTGGGTTCACTGCACTGCAAAAGTTTTGCTTGTTTACTTTCTCATCAGCAGAACACGCCCCATTCTGAAATGATTGGTTTTTGGCTTATTGGAGGGCTCCACCCAGTTTGGTGATTGGCTTACAGGTGGGCTCCTCTTCAGCCTGTTATACGCTGGGTCCTGAAGTTCTGTCCAAGTGAGGTTTAGCAGGCCAAGCCACGCCATGGCCCCTGACTCTCAGGAGGAGTCAGGCTTGCTCCATGGCAGCAGTGGCAGCAGCAGCCTGCCAAATCTGCACCATCCACAGCACTCATTGGTGGTCTGGTCCGGGTCTGCTCTTACTTCATCTTCCTTGTGTCCCACCTGCCAGACATAAACAATGTCAAGCTGGTCCCCACCTTCCAACGTTTGCTGAATTACTGGGGTAGAAGACTTTTGACAAAGACAAAGATTGGGGCATGCTCTCACCTCATAATTAACCCCCTTGTAAAATACAGAGATATAACTCCATGATCTTGTTTTATAATGGGCTATATCCCCAAATTCCCTATTGATATCTTCACCTCCATGCAGCAGGAAACCATAATGAACTTGTCTTTTATGTATTGTTTATATACAATGCCTGTTCTCTTTGAACTTACTAAAATAATGAATACTTGTCAGCTCATTTTGACTTATCTATTTATGGCAATTTATTTGTGTTGGGTTGGAGTTTAATATAAATACATATTAGTTTATGTTACACACTTTCATTTCTTATTTCCTTTCCATCCCCAACCTTCCTGGTTCCATCTCAAACCTCAGACTAACATCCTGAGGGAGATGTGATTCAGGAAGAATAAGCCAATAGTTAGAGCATTTGTAGCTTCAATAAGAAGTTGTTTAAAGACCAGGTCAGCGAGGTGAATAATACTACAAAACTTTATGGTCTGTAAATTACAGCCACATCTTTCTCCTCAGTTTCTGCTTGTGAACTCTAAGAATTTGTAAGTGAAAACAGGCCTCGTTAACTGATGTAATATAGTATATACTCCTTCAATGGAACTGAGCCAATGCAGCATTCTTGTAAGAGGTTCGTTGCTTGGATGAGCCACCAAATCAAAGGCAGAGTGATTTCTGTGACACAGACCTTTTAGGCAATTATTGTCTTAGGATCCACGTGGCAGATGAAGCTTCTTTGAAAAATCTTCCAGAATGTGAAGAGTAACCTCCAGTTAAAAATGTTAACATATATTCTAGGAATAAAATGAGTTTTGAATCATTTTCTCAAGCTTAAAAAATTAAAGTAATGATACATTTACAGGAAATGTCAATATAACCTTGCAAAGGTCACATAGTTCCCAAATTTCCATAAATTGTAAATATACTACAGCAGACATGTCAAACACAAGGCCCGGGGGCCAGATCCAGCCCGCAAAGTGGTTTCATGCGGCACGCGAAGCCATCCTAGAAACAGTGAGGGAACGGCCCCCACTGCCTTGGCCCAGAGACCCTCCTTCTGCCAGAGATCCTCAGATCTGTCCCACTCCTGCCCAGGCCCCCATAGGCACCCTTGATGCCAACGATGTAGAGCTGGCCATGCCCACCCAGTAGGCCATACGCACTTTAGCCATGCCCACCCAGTAGGACATGCCCACCCTGGCCATACCCACCCGGCCCCCTGAGGTCAACCGCAATGCTGATGCGGCCCTCAATGAAATTGAGTTTGACACCCCTGTACTACGCATTAGACCACAGTAGAAAACACATTTGCAAAAATTCTCCTCTCCTCTCCTCTCCTCTCCTCTTCCTCTCCCTCTCCCTCTCCCTCTCCCTCTCCCTCTCCCTCCCCCTCCCCCTCCCTCCCATCCCATCCTAGTCAAAGCAGCAATGCAGCAGTATTACCCACATGGTCTAAGTTTTGCAAATATGTAAATATTTTAAGGATTTGTTGGTTTTGTTTTTTGAACTTTTCTTCTGCATAGGAGAAGACTACAGTTTCTAGCAGAAGACTTTCCAAAATATAGTTTCCCATATGCACATTGGGATTTAAAGTGTGGTGAATAGTTGTGTCCACAAGAAACTCATTCTTTTGGGATGATCTAGACACAAAGGGTTTCTGGGAACACAATATTGCCGCATGGAATGTTTCTTTTCAGAATTCAAGAATCCTACTGTAGATCTCTTCATTCCTACTTTCCCAAGAACAGACATCATTCTAAGCCCTTTGAATATGTTCAGTTCCCATTACCTATTAAGGCAGGATTATTTTTCCTTTCCTTTAAAAATTCCTGCAGCTCGCCAGCCTGCTAGACTCTCCTCTTATGCATGGGTGGTGCAGTGTTGGCTTTGTGGATAATAGCAACCATGTCCTCACCAAAAGAAACAGATCAAAAGACTGGCTGGCTATGCAAGGTGCTTGTTTGTTTCATACTGTGATTGACTCATTTCAGAAAATAGCACTGTCTCTGAGACTCTAGAAAGTTACTTTTGGTCAGAACTTTCAGTACTGATGGAGATCTGGCCTAATTCACTAACATTATTGTCATTTATCTAGTATTTTTATTTGAAGCAGGTAATAACAGCTGACCTTAAGTGATCTTGAAAACACCTGATTAGTACTTAAGGCAATGGCAAATCGTTTTCATACTGTAACAAAAAAAAACCCTACATTATTATTATTGTTGGTCATGCAGTCAGCCAGATGTTTAGAGCGGATTTGACATTTTTGTCCACCAAGTGAGTTCTTCCCAAGGATCTGGGATAGGCAGATGTTGTTGTTTGATGGTGTTAAGTTGCAGGATGTAAGCTGTTTCAAAAAAAGTTCATGATAATTTTGTCACTGCCAATGGAATTCAAGTGGGATTGTACCTAAGACACCTATTACTATTAGAACTATCTTTGCTTTTTTTTTTGCTACAGTCTTTCTACTTCTATTTTCAGTTCTTTATACTTTGTGCTTCCCTCCAGTTCTTTCTCTTCTATTCTGCTATCTTCAGGTATTGCAATATTCACAACCCAGATTTGTGAAGACTTATTATCTGGCGTTCTCATCATAATTACTTTAAAACCTCATTACATACAGAATAAATTTTAGCTGAATCTCTGTCATAGGATAATGATTTAGCTGGTTAGCTAAACTCAAAGTAAAATTAATCAGATCTTAAAACTTATTTTAAGAATGATCATGTTTCATGAGCAATTTGGCTGCACTCTCTTTTTCTCAAACACCAAAATATAGTTAGAGACTACATGATTAATAGAAATGGTTTTAGAAACAACATAAACTATATATGTAAATATTATGAAAGAAAAAAAATGGAAATGATGGTAGCATGAAGTAAAAAATACAGCCTTACTAGCCTTTGTGGGAGAGAAAGAGGAAAATACTGCTCGCTTGAAAAATAGTGTCAAAAAAGCACTTTGATTTTATGTTTCTTTATAAAAGTATGTAGACTAGATTACCCACAAATTTATACACTGGAAAGAGAATCTCTTCAAGATCATTATATAGTCTGACTACCAAGTAAAAATCCAAAGGGGCTGATAGCCCAGAAACTCTCTGGCATTAGTATTCTGTTATGTTTCCTGTTATTACATAGAGTACGGAATCAAAATAAAAATGGGTTCCTTACAATAACAAACAGATTGATTTAAGGAAGATCTTTTATCTTGTTATTAAGCCATGTTGGGTTGAATCCTGAACACTTTACTCAACAGGAACATAAGCTAACCCAACCAATTTAAGTTTCATTTATTTTGGTGGTCCATTCTAAGAATAATTAATTCTGCAAACAAATGTCAGGAATGTCATCAGACAGGACCTAGGAAGAAAGCTTTTTCTGTCATAGCTCCACCCATGGAACATGATCCCCAAACTGAGACTGCCCCCAGATCTTTCTGGAAGGTCCTCAAAACATGGTTTGGTTAAGAAGCTTGGGGAATCCTATGATAAGAGTAGAGTTTGCTAGATGGCTGCATGATAGTTTACTGATGCATTCTTTGTATGCTTTGCTGCCATTTTGTATTTTTTCTTGTATTTATCTTGTTTTTCTAATTAAATTGTTTCTGAATGATTTTTATCCACGCCACCCAGAGTCATATGTAAAATGGGCAGCTATGAAAATGTAATGAACAAGTAAATTTTCCAAGAGACAGCCATATTTGTTTTTGCAGTAGAAACATCAAGTGTCTCAAGTGGGACCGTAAAGAAAATGCCATTATAAAACCATCTTTAGCCTTCATTTCTAAATACATCTGACTGCATTTTTAATCTCTTCAACAAAAACATATATCTTTCACCTGTCTCAAAACTGCAGAAACTGCTGAGCATAATGAACAACAGGAGCCAATGTACAAATTGCTGAATTGGAAGAAGAAAATTTTGGCTGCCCTTTCAAACACCTCAGCAAGTCTGGTCAAAACTAAGATTCACTGAATCCAAAAACCATTACTCCTGCAAAAATGATACAAAAATGCAGGGAGATGTTGTTATTTTATCCTGATTTTTTTAAAAAAATAGTCAACTCAAGACAGCGAACACACTTAATAATCTGCTTTCTATTTTCCCCACAATAACCACTCTACAAGGTGGGTTGGACTGAAAGAAAATGCCAGAGCCAAAATCACCCAGCCGTTTTTTCATGCCTAAAGAAAACCAAGAACTCACAGTCTCTTGGTTTCTAGGCCAGCACCTTCACTGCAACACCAAATGGTTTTTTAAGTTATCTCTTTGAGCACAGTGTTGTGTTCACGTACACTACCAAGAACCTTTTTCCACAACACAAACATGCCTGACAATCTCCCCCCCCCCACTTTGCTGGGCCACTGTCCCATTTGAGTGACCATTGAGACATGTTAATGAGGAGGTACTTTTAGTAACAATTGGAGGCTAAAACACCATGCTACCTCCCCCCGTCACCCACACAACATTTTTGCCAAAGGGTGGCACTAGGCCACAATCATCATTTTCTCAACGAAGCAGTCACCTTTCAACTGGCATTGTACAGTTGAGTGGCATGTCTTTGGTACAAGGGATACTAGCTGTTGATCCTGAATTAAAACATAGACAGTCTTTTGCTGTAAATTTAGATTGCAATTATTTTTTTTGCAAATTTACTTGGAAATAAGCATATCTTCAGTTGTGCTTCCAATAAACATTTTATAAGTGTTAAGGACATTCTTATGGTATTTGTTTATGTCATTAATTTATTGAAAGTATTTGTATACATTTAATTACCAAAACAATCAAGCAAACACCAGCTCCAGTTTTTTTAGAAAGCAGAATGCCTTAGGATCTAAAGGAATAGGACTTTGAAAAACATCTGGGCCAGCAAGATCCATGCTCTCTCGTGTGGCCAAAATAAAGTACTGCATCTTTCTTTTCAGAAATAGAAACTGCTTTATATAATACTTACAGTATATATTTTTCCAAGCATTTTGAAATTTCATTTAAAAAAAATTCTGACAATATGACTTCATATACAAAACACATTTTGGTTTGATAGGATATTCCAGAAATTTGGATATTCAGTTGTTAAAATATTAGCCACAAATCACTGATGTTCTTTTGTAGATGATTCAATACCCAACTAGGTAGCATCTTCAGAGCTAAAGATGTTACCTAATTGGGTAATGAAACATCTGCAAAAAAACAAAAACAAAACCCCAACAAAGTTCAGAGAACTTTTCTCAGGGATTCGAATTTGGGGCTACCGATAAAAGACAATATTTGTAGCTCAGGGTTGAAATGTTGTCTTGTATCAGTAGCCCCTGAGCTACTGATCTAATCTAAATTCTAATCTCTGAGAAAAATTCTTAGATATTAATTTAATTCAGAGACTACATTTCAAAATTGAGAGTATTTAAGATGTTATTAAGATGTAAACAGTGATCTGTTACAGCATACATATTGACATAAACTAGACTGTTGAGTACTACACCAAAATCCCCATAGGACTGTGCTCTTAAGCAAATCTTGAGCTTAAATCAAATCTTGATGAAGAAAGAGTTGGTACATAGATTTTAAGATCTATCTGAGATTATAAAGTGTGAAGTTTGTCATAGTCCTATTTGAAATGATGGCGATCAGATTGAATTCTTAACATACACCCACTTATAATTATCTTCATTTGGGCATGTCTCCACTATTCTCTCTCTCTCTCTCTCTCTCTCACACACACACACACTCACACACACACACAACTTCTGCCCCTCCCCCCAATGTTTTCCCATATATAGGGAAAAATAGAAAAAAAACAGGATGAAACAGAACTCTCGGTGTGTGGATTTGTTGCTGATAGGTAACAAACTATAGTATTTAGTAACTGATACTACCTGTTCCAAGTATCCAAAAATTAGCTTTTTGAGGCAAGCAGTTGGAACAACAGCCCTAGCATTAAGTTTAAACAACACCCAGGAGAGACTAAAAAATAATAATAGCAGCAATAAATGGTGCATAATACCTAGCAAAGAAACAGAAAAAGAATAAGAAAAAGCATATTAGGAGAAGAATTGGGAAGTTGAAATAAGGGTTGACAGAGAAGCTGAAATATCTGCATGGTAAACAAATCACAAATATCTTCCTCACTTTATCAAAGTCCCCCCCCCCCAACATTTCTATTCAAAAGAGGCAGAAATGGAAAGGAGAACAGAGCAGAAATGTAGAACAATCACAAAACTCTCTCATCTCTTATTTATTAGTAGATTTCTTTCAAAATCATGGAACAAAATGTCCTTGATGTTCAAAAGAGGTTATTACAACAGAAAAAAGAAACATGTCATGGTTATCAGACACTCAGAGAATGTTTAATAAAAATGTTTAATAATACCATCACCTTAACCTGGAGATATAATTTGGAAGTTGAAATGCTAACTCATATGGTTTGGGCTTGTCCTATTATATTTAGGTTTCAAATTAGTAGAAGGAAATATTTATATGATTTTACAATTGAAGTTTATAAAGGATATGTATATTCTGCTAGTCTTCATTAAGTGTATCAATCTATTAAGAATAATGGCTACTTTGTGCATGAGCAGCCACTAAGAGCCTGATTTCTACAATCTTTTAAGGACAGATATCTGATTTCTGGCAGCTCATATCAATATGTGTTCCTAGGCAATACTTGAATTTATTAGTTTTGTACAGAGATACAAGGGGGATGATTTTCAGGCAACATCATCCAACTTTTAGCAGACAATATATTTTCAAGCAGCTTTTCTTCCTCACTATTCATTTGCTTTCTCATAGCATACGTTTGTTAGTATTAGTTCCCCATCTTGTAGCATTGAGGCCTGTAGTTATGTTTGCCCGCTTCCTTATATTTTATGGTGGAAGATGGTTCTTGCTATTTTCTGTGGCCTACAATAGATTGACAAGACAAGGGAGGTTAGCTTTTCGTACTACAGATAGTCAAAAAGACAGTTCAGGAAGCTATGAATGCATGATTCAATTTGTTTCAGCCTGCAAGGACTGAGAGGAGGAGTACTTTTAAATCAGTCTTTAATCCACCCTCCGAAGTGGAGAGTGCAGCATGTTGTATTTAGCCAGGCAAAGAATATGTAGAAAGAGGCTGTCAGAAAAGGCTTAAAGAAAAAGCTTGATCTACATACAGTTGTGTAAGAGCAGAGAGGTTTCAGAAGGCCTATGTTAAAGACTCACTCTTTCACTTTTAATTGGGCTTTGCTAAAACACAATATACTCAGATATTCTGAGAAGCCATTTGACTTAATGCCCACAATTATTCCCTTAGGTCATGTAAATGTGAAGGTGTCATGGAAGGTCAGGAAAACCAAAGTGCTCTCAAAATAAATTAATTAAAGCCAGTAGTTGAAATGGCTAAAGCATGCACAGACCCCATGAATAACAGATCAGCTGCAAGCCAAGATCCTTGGGAATTTAAACTGAACCCTTTCAAGAGGACCCAAGAGCCTTATTCATAGATCTGAGCTTCATAGCTTAGGTCAGCATTTTTCAAACAGTGTTCTGTAGATCTCATGGATTCCATGAGACTTTGCGAGGAGCTGAGGACTGCCCCCGACCTCCGTTCATTCCGCCGGGGCCTGAAGACCTGGCTCTTCGAGCTCTCTGGCCCAGGCTGAGGAGTAATTTATTTTAATTGGGGTTTTAATTGCACAGGGTTAAGTTTAATCTTTTTTAAATTGGTTTTAACTTTTGTATTGTTGGTTTTTAATTCCCTGTAAACCGCCCTGAGTCCTCAGGGAAAGGGCGGTATATAAATGTAATAAAATAAATAAATAAATAAAATAAATTTTACACCATTATAGTTTTGTCTCTTGATTCCAAGGTTTTTTTAAAAAAAGAACAGTCTCTGTAACCTGAAAAATGCTGAATATCCCTGGCTTAGATGGTTCATTGTTTTTCCTTTTCATATCTGAGTTGCATTGTACTTGTTGCTGTTTTGCCTTACAAAACAATGAAACTGTTGTGCTTTCTTGGATGCCATCCTTGTCTGATCTTTTTAGGATGCTGATGCCACAAAGCAAATTTGAAATATTTAAATAACTTATATTGCATTATCCATTATCCAGGTGTGAAGACAAGGTGCAGCATTTCTAGAGAAATGTTAACAAAACAAATTTTGTTATGGCACATTTGATGTTGAAACAGTTTTCTCTAGGACAGACGCCAGCTCAGTTCTGAAACAGATTTGGGATTCTATCAAATTTCATGTAAATTTAACAGATGTGCTCCTGGGAAGATTTGGAAAAATTATTCCAATCTCATTTTGTAGTCAGATCAGCCAAGTTCATTCTGTCACTTCTGTTTACAATCTTATTTTGTTCCATTGCATGAACTTTTTAGGTTTATTTGTAAAGAAATACCATACATTTTTTATGTTTCATTCTACAGAATAAGCATATTTTACTACATACTACAGGGAGATTCTCAACTTGGCAAATGTTTCCAAAGGAAACAAACAATTAATTTAATAAGATCTGAAAATTACAGAAGCCACTTTATAATGTTCTAGCCAAAACTGCAGATGGAAATAATTGTAAACAGCTTTTCATCATCTGAAAGGAGTTTTAAGCTCTTACAAAATGCATGAGTATGATTTTTTATTTTTTTTGTTGAATCCCTGAAGCGCTGTAAATTTTGAATACTTTAAACCATTCTGCTCACATATAGATTTGTGCTGAAGGATATTTGGTTTATATATAAACAACTCTTAATCTGGTTTAAGTGCATGAATTACAACTAAGCATATCTTCGACTAGGAAGCACAGTTGAAAGTTTATATTAATATCCTACATATTGGCATTATGTGTTTGGTTTCTTTGGGTGACCAAGAGTCTCTACTTAGCCTTGGATATGATAATAGACCTATTTATAGGCCCCATATATCAATTTTGAGCCTTGGTGGAGCAGTGGACTAATGCCTCCTTAAGTAACACCAGCTGCCTGCAATTAGTGCAGGTTCGCGTCCCACCAGGCTCAAGGTTGACTCAGCCTTCCATCCTTCCGAGGTAGGTAAAATGAGGACCCAGATTGTTGGGGGCAATAAGCTGACTTTGTAATAATGCCGCTTGGGGGGCCCAAAAGCCCTAATAAGCAGGCATATACATAGAATGAAGGCTATTGCTAAGCACATTGGTTTGTGCTTAAATTGTAAGCCGCCCTGAGTCTTCGGAGAAGGGCGGGATATAAATGGGATTAAAAAATAAAAAAATAAAAATTTGCACAGGAAGAAAAACACATTGGTCTGTGACCAATAGAAGAGAATATTTGTATCTCAGTGTTGAACTATGGAGGCATTGGTGCTCTCTGAACCTGGTTGTTTTGTCTTCATTACCCAGCTAAGTAACATCTTCAGTGCTAGACAATGTTATCTAGTTGGGTAATGAAATGTCTGCATGAAAAGAGTTAAGCTCAGAGAGCATCACTGGTGTTAGAACTTCATGGTTCTCATTGGGTTTCCAGATGCATTCAAGGTGCTTGTTATCACCTTGAAACCTTACATGACATAAGGCCAGGCTACTTTTGGGGCTGCCTTTCTCTCACTGTTTCTGCTTGGCCTACCAAATAGAATATTCTTGGGGTCCTTCCCATCAAACAGTGTCACCTTGTTGGACCCAGGTGTCATGCCCCCTGCCCTGTGTAATAGCATCCCTCTAGAAATCCGGATGGCCCTGACCCTGTTAGCATTCCAGAAGGCTTTGAAGACCATGGTCTGCTGTTGATGTGGTTTTTCTGATGTGGGTTTTTTGTTTTAACCTTGGGCATCATAGATTATATACAGATGCTGTAGTTGTTGTTTTAATCTGTGTATGCCCCTGGGACTCAATGTTTGAGGTGACAACCATAGAAAACAAACAAACAAGCAGATTTGGACTGTGTCTCTTTATGTGTGTGTGTGTATCAATTTATGAAATTCTACTTTTCATCCCATTTTAATTACAGAAGCCTTTTTATAGTTTCAGTCCCTACCTCTGTCAGCTCCATCATACAGATGTCTATTTCTTATGTAACAGTATAGAAAACAGGGATTGTCCTCGGAGAACTGAGACAATAAGGCAGCTTTTTCATTTATCCATGGGACCATTTTCAGGACTTTAACATTCAACATTATTGAATATTAAAGTTTTTGATCAAGATGTAAAAATGAAGTTCAGAAACTTCTGAGATTTCATTTCAAATAATTGACAGATCTGAGGCAGAATCCTGATAATATTTATTATTTTAAATGGACTCGGCCCACTTCCAAATATTCAATGAAATCTCCAAGATACTTATGTAAATTACTTAAAATCTCCAGGGACATTGCAACATGGAATTTATGTGTTGAGCGTATTTTGTCATCATCATCATCAATGAAAGTCATGCTCCCTTGTAAATCTCTGATTTAATCCTCTCTCTGCTGACACTTTATAAATGATGACTTTCAAACTGGCTCTTTAAAATGAATAAGATAAAGTGGCTGTCTACTTAGCAGGCTTGAGGTAAAAAAAGTTTTTTTTTTCTTTTTTGGATCTGAACATTTCACAATGTTTTTCATAGCTCCCTGTTTGCTTGTGAATTGAGTTTTTGATTATTATTATTTTCCTCATTTAGGACAATAGTATAATCAACAGGGATGAATGACCCAAAAGAAATCATTCCAAATTGCTCCATTAAATTTAAAAATTCATGCAAAAATATCTTTCTCTAAAATATATTTTAGAGAATAAAAATGGAGTTAAATAGACAAAGTGGTAGGGGAACGTTCCATTTTTTGTATTTATCTATAAAGTTGTCTCATATACTTACAAAACTTCAAGAGGTTTATCTCTTTTTAACATCTCCTGGAGTGACCATTCACCTGACTATCCAACATCATGTGCTCTCATGCTTCTTTCAACATCCGGGATACCTCGAGGACCACCTGCTGCTGGCGTCAACTCCCCTCCGCCCTGTGCGTGCCCACAGAGAAGGCCTCCTCAGGGTGCCTCCGGTCAGGGAATGTCGACTGGTGGCCCCCAGGGGGAGGGCCTTCTCTGTGGGTGCTCCGGCATTATGGAACCAACTGCCGGTTGAGCTCCGGATGGCATCGGACCTTCGCTCCTTCCGCCGCGGGCTGAAGACCCACTTATTTGAACTAGCTGGTCTGGCCTGATGGGGAATATTAGGGTTTTTTTAATGGGTTTTTTATTATTTTATTGTCATTGTATTTTAATTGGGCATTGGTTTAATTTCTTTTTAATTTTTGTACTGTTATTTATATATGCCCTGTTAACCGCCCTGAGTCCTTCGGGAGAAGGGCGGTATAGAAATCGAATAAACCTAAACCTAACCTAAACAAGAGAAAGCTTTCAACAATTGTGTGCATATTATTTTACAACTGAGTGACGAAAGTTATTAGCTATCACATACAATACAAAAAAGTAAAAATAACTGTGCCCAAGGTAGATGGTTTTATTGAACACTAGCTGGTAAACATTAATAAGTATAAACTGAGTCTTGTAGAAGATGGATGTATTGCATTAAGCCTGCTTAACTATACTACTCTTGTTTTATCTGTAAATGAGAAAGTCACATACTCACAGGCAAAAGGTTAAGGAAAACCTGCAGAGGCCAGGATCAAGACAATTTTTCCCAAAGCTAAGCACTAATTGCTGCTCCTGCTTTCTTAGTGGCATAGAAATGGATGAAAACTGACTAGATACTTGTCAGTTCCTTTCTGTGAGATGTGTGCACTTAGATACCTGCAACTCCATAAAAACTGGCCCCTTTTGCTGCATCTTATTCTCCTTTTCAGCTTATCTTGTTTGGGATGGTGTGGTGGCTATATATTCATCTATTCAAGTTTTGGGTTGCTTTTTCAGTGTCTCTTCATGTTCTCTGATTCAGAATGTTATTCCAGAAAAGTAGATCAAGGAAGATCTCCAAACTAAGTACCTTCTTTCAGCACAACCCCATCTATAACAGACTGCATACTCAATTGCTAGATAAGGAAACCACCCATTAGTTCTCTTTACACAAGGGGTATTTTATACGTCTCTATTATATCTTGTTTCACTTATCCTTTTTTTCTAAGTTAAAAAGCCCCATAGGCATTAAACTTTCATCATACGGGAGTTACTCAGCTCCTTGATCATTAGTCTTGCCTTTTTCCCCCTCTCTCTACAATGTCCATTTTGAGCTGTATATTGCACCATAGGTTGTTAAATGACATTAGAGAATTATTTACTTTTCTTTTTCTTTAATCTCCATCATAGGATCACTTTACTCTAAGTGTTTTTATTGAACTACAGTGTTCATGACTGCCCACACTTGCTTTTCCTAATCAGCCTTCATTACTTCAGAGCCTATTAGCATATAAACTTATGATCTCAGTTATTACTTACATCTGTTTAATTTAAATTGCATTTATCTTTTAATAAAGCCCATGCAATGACTCCAATTTTCAAAGGTCCTTTTTGAACTATTCATTATTTCTTTTTTCCTTTAGTCTTCCTAAAACAGATTTAGTCCTGCTAAATACTACTATGTCAAAAACAAACAAAATCTTTTAACTCCATATTCTTTGTGAACTAGTTCCAAAGCATTTGGTTTGATAACTTCCAATACTATTTTCTGAAATCAAACTTGAAAGTGGAAATATATTTCTTTATATCTTATACCAGAGCTGATCCATAACTGATAGTATCAAATTCACTGAGAAATAAGACAAATTATCAATCTTGCAAACCTTCCTCACCTCCCCTTTTGATAAAAAATAATCCATTAGGATAACAAAGGCAAAATCAAAAGGATATGGTTCCACATACTGCTTCATCTAGTGAATGATTACTATCATGATCTATAAAAGACATAATAGCAACTGGGAATAAATAACAAGGGTTTGAATTTTAGACATCTCAGATTTAAATGGACTGTTCCAATCATTCTTAAAGCCTTTTAAATAAGCTTGAAAGAGGTCATGTTTTGGTCAGAACAAAACAGCCAATTTTGTACTTGAAACAACTGATTAAAATTCTAAATCAGGCATGTACAACCTGTGGCCCAGGGACTGCATGCTTTCCTCGACAGCAAGAAAGCAGCCATTTATTTTGTGATTTTATGTTATAAAACTGTATTGTATATTTTAGAGGTGGCCCAAGACAATTCTTCCTCACTCAATGCAGTTTACACAAGCCAAAATGTTCTAAATATTTTACACATACGTCTAGTAAAAAGTATGGGTCCAAATATGAGTTCTTGTAGAGAACTCCTTGAAACCATCTCTTTCAAGGAGGCTGGGAGACCTCTCTCCTTTTGACATTCCTTTCAATTCCATTCAGTCCCAAATGTAGGATGGATATGAATGAATGGCTTGGTGGACTCTTTATATCTGCATTCTGGAATACAGCCCTTAAAACTAATCTTACTTCATTGGACTCTGAAGGCTTTCATAAGAACCATATCAAAATTAATTTTAAGACTATGGCAAATACAAGAAATTTCTCCTTCCTTCTTTAAAACTAGATCCAACCCATGGTTTCACTTTTTAGCTATTTATGAATGGTAAGACCAGTTTGGATATTACAGGTAGTCCTTGTGTAACAACTTATTGCTTAGCAACTGTTCAAAGCTACAAAGGACCAGCAAAAGTGACTTAAGATCTGATTGTGAAGTTCTGATGGCTTCATTCCTTTCCCACAGTCATGTGATCATATTTTGGGCCCAAGGAAACCCTTATAAACTACTTGCAGTGTCCTGAAGTTACATAACTGATTTTTGACATTTTTTCACTGGTTTCCTGAATTTATTTCATTTTTGGAAAAAAAGCCTGTTAGATAAAATAGATTTGCTTAGTGACTGCTGCATTCATTTAATGACTGTGGCAAAAAAGATAGTAAAATGAGGCATGTTCACATGTTTATCCACTTAATGATCACAACAATTTCCAACCATAACTTTGGGCTCAATTACAGTTGTAAGTTGAGGACTACTTGCATGGTAAACCTCATAATTGTGAATGTTATTCTTCTTTTGACCTCCTTTTGCACATGAGAGCCAATCCCTCAGTAGTGGTGCAGAATGCATACCTAGCATTTATTTCTTTTACATGTATGATTTAGAAACCACCCAACTCCAACTTAATTGGAGTGATTTATATATTAAAAACAAGAACCAATAAAATGAAATAAAAAAACCTGTTGTGTACATCCAAAGAAAAGAACAAAGAAAGAATATAATCACAGAGAGAATGCTACAGGTGGTCAACAATGCTTTGGAAAATAGTGAGATTTGCATTGCCATCATCAAGATAGTTGTAGGAGAAGGAGTGGTAAAAACTGGGAGTGGAGTCAAAAGAGGAATCAGCCTAGAGTCTCTACCTAGCCAGAAATAGATTAAGCCCAACTCCTCTTGAAATCCATTGAACCTTATCCAGTGCCAAAATAGTGCTGTGAGATGAATAGATTCCTTTGTATAGGCATGAGTAAATTCAGCATTTCAAATACATATCACAAGCCGCATATTTTAAAAATGTTTATTTTTAAGAAACATTTTTGTATATTTTCTTTCATGCTGTTCTCTATGTTTAAGTGTGCATGCCAATGTTTGTAAAATGTTGTATTTTCTACAGTAAGCAAATCAGTAAGGTCTGTAAGACGGATGCTTGAAAGGGAGAAAATATTTGGAAAAAGTGTTAAGACAGGATATTTTGCAGATACTGCTCACACATTTTAAAACAAAGTTATTGCAGGACATGGCCTAAAAGCTTCTAATGTTTGAAAAATAAAATATTATAACAGAAATTTTGAGGAACTACTCTTCTATGAAAAATGACAGAATTGGCAAGGAGTTATGTATATATTGGATAGTAAAAGACTAGCTGTCTGGCCTATATTACAGATCATTATCAGTTTTGGATAAGACTGTTATTACCCATTCAACTGTATGTAATCTTCAAGTAGTGATACTTAGAATATTAGATAATGCTTAGTTGTAAAAATTATAATCTAGAAATTGACAGATTTGTCTAAGATAGGCTCAAATATAAATATTTCAATCCACTAGAATTAAATTTATATCTAGAATAATAATTATTATTTTTTAAAAAATGTTTTTCAATACTATATTTTAACCCTCTAATGCCCTTCAACCTAGTCTTTTTGTGGTTTGGCTACAATTGTTTTTGTGTTCATTTTTAGAGGCTTTTAAAACACCCTCCAGAGGAAGTTGTAACTTAAAACTGTCACACATTAGTTTTAGAGATACCGTAGTTTCCGGTGTATAAGACTACTTTTTAACCCATGAAAATCTTCTCAAAAGTCAGGGGTCGTCTTATACACCGGGTGCTGAAAATTTAGGGACAGGGCTGGCTGGAAAACCTGGAGTGGATCTCCCATTTAGTCTGCGCAGGGAAAGCGGGACCAATTGGAGAAGAAGCTGCAGTCTGTGATTTTTTACAGGCTGGGGTCTGGGCGTCTTTCCTTCTAAAGTTGAAGAGCAGCTGTAGTCTATCCCAACTTGAAAGGCAGGTGGGGAAGGCAGCAGCCAGAGCAGCGGCTTAGCTCTAAGGACACATTTGACTCAGGAACTGGGCGGGCTGGCTGGAAAACCTGGAGCGGATCTCCCATTTGGTCTTTTTTTTAAATCCCATTTATATCCTGCCCTTCTCCGAAGACTCAGGGTGGCTTACAATTTAAAGCACAAATCAATGTGCTTAGCAATAGCCTTCATTCTGTGTATATGCCTGTTTATTAGGGCTTTCACACACCCCCAAGCAGCATTATTACAAAGTCAACTTATTGCCCCCAACAATCTGGGTCCTCATTTTACCTACCTTGGAAGGATGGAAGGCTGAGTCAACCTTGAGCCTGGTGGGACTCGAACCTGCACTAATTGAAGGCAGCTGGTGTTATTTAAAGCTCTGCGCAGGGAAAGCTTTAGAGTGAATTAGGAAAAGTAAAAAAGTGAATTAGGAAAATAGGGAACGGTTGCTGGAATTGGGTATGTGTAGCTTAACGAAGAGAAGGGTGAGGGGTGACATGATAGCAGTGATCCAATATCTCAGGGGCTGCCACAAAGCAGAGGGAGCCAAGCTATTCTCCAAAGCACCTGAAAGCAGGACAAGAAGCAATGGATGGAAACTAGTCAAGGAGAGAAGCAACCTAGAACTAAGGAGAAACTTCCTGACAGTTAGAACAATTAACCAGTGGAACAACCTGCCTCCAGAAGTGGTGAATGCTCCAACACTGGAAGTTTTTAAGAAGAGACTGGACAGCCATTTGTCTGAAATGGTATAAGGTTTCCTGCCTTAGCAGGGGGTTGGACTAGATGACCTCCAAGGTCCCCTCCAACTTCTTCTTCTTCTTCTTCTTCTTCTTCTTCTTCTTCTTCTTCTTCTTCTTCTTCTTCTTCTTCTTCTTCTTCTTCTTCTTCTTCTTCTTCTCCCTCTTCCTCTTCCTCTTCTTCTTCTTCTTCTTCTTCTTCTTCTTCTTCTTATTATTATTATTATTATTATTATTATTATTATTATTATTATTATTATTATTATTATTATAGTTTAATCCACTTGCACTGTTTTATGTTTACATGTTTGATGACAAACAGCCTCATGTTTATAAGTGACAGTTTTCCTACTAAGCACCTGCATGTCATAAGCATTTGAATTAAAATTACCATATTAAAATCAAATCTGATGTTTTTTAATTTTTATTTGGTGTGCATTGGAAGAGGGGTAGTCTTACACGGTGAGTATAGCCCAAACCCTATAATTTAACAGGAAATGTAGGGGGTCATCTTATACGCCCAGTCGTCTTATACGCTGGAAAATACGGTACTATTTTATTTATTCATTCTCCATTTTATTTCCTTTTTACACTTTTCTTCTATACCTTTCTGTCCAGTGCTGTGATTCTTTGGACTCGGGGAGTTAATACCACATCTGTCCCTTTGATAGATAGAAATAAATAGGGGAGCCTTTGTAGAGGGGGGTATCAAAAGTCAATATGGCATTGTAAGCACAGGATCAAAATTAGCTTAATTTTTTTAATCATTCGCAAACAGTAATAAATGAACTTTTCTAAATTAAAAATAGTATAATTCCTAAGACCGACTGACTTATGTTTATCTGTCTATCTGTCTATCACCGCCCACTCTCATTTATCAAATATTTCCCCAAACTACATGAGCATATTATGAAGAACTGCCCCTTCTATTTGTTGCCCCTGGGAGAAATTCATCCCACAATTTCTTTCAACTGTTCTTGCTGATCTTAGCTTCCTGCAGTGCAGGAGTCTCCACATCCTGAGATGCAAGCAGTCATGACATAAGGGTAGATGCTTGAAGTTTCTTAGATGATTGACATGTCTAATTTAAATACTACCATCTTTGTGCTTTTGATTTAATGGAACATGTCTCAAATTCTCCAAACAATAATATAGTGAATGTTCTTTGGTATCAGATGGGTACCAACACACACATCGTGTTTAGTGTCACAGGAGTGGAAAGGAAGTTGAAGCAATGTGATCAACAAATTATTGAGCATAATCAAGAATCAGAATAGAACAAAATAACAGAGTTGGAGGTCTTCTAGTCCAGCCCCCTGCTCAAGCAGGAGACCCCACAACTTTTCAAACAATTGGTTGTCCAATATCTTCTTAAAAACCTCCAGTAATAGAACACCCAGAATTTATGAAGGTAAACCTTTCCACTAATTAATTGCGCTAAGTCTCGGGAAATTTCTCCTTATTTGTAGGTCGGTTCTCTCCTGATTAGTTTCACTTCATAAGGACAGCACAAACAAGTGTCTCACACTTCATGGACAATACATCTGCCAAAATATGTGGCAATAAAACAGACTTCAGGTAAGGAGAATAACTGTAAGTACACATATTTGTTCTATGGGTCCATCAATATCAATACTCAATTTGGCCCAATGATGAGTTGATAGTGGAAGAGATTATAGTGACTGTTCATCATGTAAAAGTTGACCATCATGTAAATGTTTGCACTCTTAGTAAAGCATCCACATCGGAGTCTCTATTTGGCCAACTATTTGGTTTGTTCCATAGATTGGTGCATCTCATAAACTCATTTTAAACAATTTCACCCTTTCAGTTGAGGTACAACAATCATTATACTTCATTGGTACAGAATATTTAACAACAACATGCTTAAATGGACATAATTGAGCAGGTAACAATTTCTGGGATTACAAAATAAGTCAAAATGTTCTGGGTGAAGCATCCTTCTAAGAAACGAGGCAGGATTCGTGTAATGATAATTCCTCAAACTCCAGCATATATAAATCAACAACCTGCCAAATAAACCCCTCTCCCATTAAGTTTTGTGCTGAAACAGGCAATGGAACATGTAGTGCGGAACCATATACATTCAATTTTCCAGAAATGTGTTGAACAACAGCATCATATGGTTGCCATACCCAACAGAGATGTGGGGGTGAATTGTGGTTTTATGTACTTCAAGCAAAGAACATGTGATTTGTGATCTGTTAACAGAACAAATGACAATCCTACAGATAAATATCAAAATGATCCAAAATGTCACTCTCAATCTGTGAATACTTCTGCTCTGGAAAAGGAAATAAACAGCTGCATATGTAATAGACTTCTCTGATGCTTCTGCCTTAGTCAGTAGCAAGATGGCGCCTAGTTCCAGAGCATTGGCATCAGTCACTATACAAGTTAGTACATACAAATTATAATAAGCTATTCAAGGTCCTTACTTAATACATCTTTCAGTTACTTGAAATGCAGTGTCAGCTGTTGTAGACCAGTGCCAAGTGGTTCCTTTTCTAGTCAGCAGGTGCAGTGATTCTAAAATATCCACATAATTAGGAATACATTTCATAAGATAGCCACAGGTAGCTACAAAAGAATGTAGCAAATCCAGATTCTCGGGATCTGAAGCTGCAGAATAGCTTTTAATTTCTTTGGATCAGGCTTTAATTTCCTCAGCTGAGATCTGTCCTAGTATAGCAATTTCTCCAAGACCAAAATGTTATTGGTTTTGTGGAATTTCTGAGAAAACACATCACAATATCTTCATTGGTTGTTACAGAGACAATGATGTCATACACCAACATCAGTAAGACTTGGCAGGTAGATAAGCCTCAGGGGTACTCGAGAGTCCCAATGAAATTTTAGACACTGGTAAGAGCCATGATGTATTAGCAGGTTGTCAAATTGGGAGTTTCGAGTGCCAATTCTATTTGCCAAGAATATTTGGCGGCATCGACTTTAGCAAAATAAATAAATAAATAAATCAGTGCACTTTGCAGAAAATGCAAAATATTATCTCTATTACCTCTGTTGATTATCTATACATGATGGCACTGCTGTACCACAGCCTTGTTTACAGCTCCCAGATAGGTATGGAGACAGATGATTAGTGTGTGTGTGTTTTCGGTACAATTAACATGTTGGATACCAAATATGCATCGCCATACACTTTTTAATAATAACATTCTTACACATTTTGTCTATTTCAGTATTCATAATTTGTATCATGGTATAAACTGCCTCTGGAAGTAATCTGAATACATGGATGAGGCTGAACACTGGCAATTCAGCCTCATCATCCATATTTTTGGATCCACATTAAAACCTTGCTCACAAATACTAATAAAGTTTGCTCCAAATGAGGTTCTATGGTCCGTTTCTTCTGGCTTACCATTAAATAGTACCAATTTCTCTCTTCCCCCCACCCCTGAATTAACAAATAAGCCAATTTTTCCTGCTCATCCTTACCTTCTGCTATATTGTTGTTTTTGTCTTTGTTATGACATGTGTCCCTGGATTTCTAGTAACCAAAGGAGCTAAATGTTTTCCTTTATTACAATATCAGAAATAGGGTTCAGTGCAATATATTGTTCTCTGAATAATAACAACAACAATAGTAATAGCAATAATAATAATGTTGTAAGGTACCTTGGAGGTCATCTAATCCACCCCCCTGCTCAGGCAGGAAACCCTATACCATTTCAGACAAATGGCTGTCCAGTCTCTTCTTAAAAACTTCCAGCATCGGAGCATTGAAAACTTCTGGAGGCAGGTTGCTCCAATGATTAATTGTTCTGACTGTCAGGAAATTTCTCCTTAGTTCTAGGTTGCTTCTCTCTTTGATTAGTTTTCATCTGTTGTTTCTTGTCCTGCCTTCAGGTGCTTTGGAGAATTGGTTGACCCCCTCTTCTTTGTGGCAATCCCTGAGATATTGGAACACTGCTATCATGTCACCCCTTACCCTTCTCTTCAATAAACTAGACATACCCAGTTCCAGCAACTGTTCCTTATATGTTTTAGCCTCCAGTCCCCTAATCATCTTTTCTCTTCTCTGTAAAATAGTAAAACAGCTTACATTGGAAATAAGAAATTTCTACCCTTTGGTGCCATTAGGCAGCCTTATTCTTAAGGAGTTTCATGTAATCTTTATCCAATGTCAAAAGTTTCTGCTGTATTTGTCATTATACTTGGGGTGAATGCAAATCAACCCATTTTGAATCTTATCTATTTCTATGTTTCCATATTCACTAGATTTGGCTATTCAACAAGTGTATTAACATATGCATCTAGAGATTCATTAGATGCTTGCATTCTCTAGATCAGCTTAAAGCATCCATAATGCCTCTCTGTGGAATGAAACATTCAATCAAAGCAGCTTTAGCTTATAACAAAATACTGCTTTCTCTTAATAAATGTATGGAATAGTATTTTATAGGAGCTCTGTTCATACAGAAACTTCTTTCTGGTTTGATAGCAATTTCATAGAATGTAAAAGTGCTCATCCATAGCTAACAGTCTGTATTCAGTTCTTCTGAATTAATATTTGGAGACTTGAGAACAAGAAGAAAAGAGTGAACCATGTTTATCTAGCCACATTTCACCCTTGTCGACAAGATCAGAATGAGCCATGTTTATGTAGCCATGTTCTATCCTTGCTGACAATTGTTGTGTTCTTTTTTTCATAAGGTTCTTAATATAGATTCCAGAATACGTCATCTTATAACTCCTAATAATTTTAGGCACAACAGTCTCAGAAATCTTCATTTTGTCTTTCTCCGCTCTTCATACTATTTGTTTCAATGTCTCATGGGACTTGTAACATTACACTACAATTCTCACTGCCCAGCTTGATTAAGGAAATAGACCTCACTGCTAATTCATTCTACCTTTCATGTTTCTTTGGTGGAGATGATCCAGTGTTGTATTGTTCAGCTGGGAAGGAAAATGAGGTACAAGTTGATTCCATAACTAATCTAAGGAGAAGAAACATGCTGAAATTTATTTTCATTTACATCCTGAAAAACTTATGTCTTCCATGTTTGTGCCTTGGCAGTCTCCAGAATCTGAGCAAGTAAAGTCTTTCCAAGTTGGTTGAGTGTATTATGCTTTTGTGGTCAATCTGAGAATATTTTCTGCATAGGGACAACTTGCTCATCTGACAACTTGTACTTACCAAAAGTGAAATGTATCATCACGGCTGATTAAATAGACATAAATTCTTAATTAAACATGCAGCCAACAGTGGCTCACCCACAATCAAATCATTCTGAAGACTTAAGACCAGATTTGTAAGAGATTTCTGCTTTCAGTTAAGTTTTATAGTCAATAACCAGCTGCTCAAAATAACTTAGCATAATGGCTGCTATGCCTGTGGTGTAATAACCTGGCATGGAGTACATGGATTAACACAGTCCTGCTGTTAAAAAAAAAAGAAAACGTGATCAAATGTGCCTACAACAATGCAGGTGGGCATGTCTAATTACTATTTAGCATCTATGTTTCAAGTTCTATCCAATCTATGCCAGAAGCAAAAATACCCAGTTATTACTCTGACCTATCAAGGCTTTCCATTATTCAGCAAATTAAAAACATAGATTCTCTATAACTTTCCCCAAATATGTGGCTTTTGGTATGTAACTTTGAGCAGATTGTGAGACCCTGGAGGCTTTTGTCTTTGAATGCTGAGCAATAGACCACTGTCTCTTTGCCTGTTTCCCTGGAGGCTCCTCAAGATATTTGCCAAGAAATAATTCTCTTTGGCTTATAAAACTCAAAGACATGACAAAAATCAAAAGGCAGTTAGAGACTGTTCTAGTTCTTATTCAGTTTAGTCTATCAGTTATCCTTAATTATGGTATCCTCTGAATATGTGGATTTCAAACTCCCTAAATTCTCAGAAATAGTTTTAGTGGCTGAGAAATAGGTTCTGTTGTACTTGATGGAAAGATACTTTGATTCAGGAAAAACTGACATCTACAATATGGAATAGGCGGGAAAAAATTATGAGCTTAAGAAAATATGAGAAATACTATCTCTCTCTCCCCTGTTCCCCTAGCCAATCCTGTTCAGTTCTCATTCCCAAAGGACAACTAGAAAGGCCCATATTGGAGAGATGGGGCAGAGGATAGGCAGTGATTGCACGAAGAATGGTAGACAAAATTACTGTGCACTCTTTTTAAGAAAGAGCAAGGTTCTTTTCTTGGTCTGTCAAATGATGTTGACCAAATCCAAGAAGAGGAAGGAAGGGAATCATCATCATCATCATCATCATCATCATCATCATGAGTTGATACTAGAGGATTATACCTGACAAGATCCCTGGTAGGGTGTCCCAGATATAGCTGCCATTTGAAATTCTAGATTTATTGCAGAATTAAAATACTTCAAAGTGCCTAAGAAAATGCTAGACAATAAATTTATTTAAAAAATGAAAATAGAAATAGCATGCTAAGGTGACCTCACATTATGCAGATTATCAAGCTTATATTCAAAGAAATAACCTACTTAATTCCCCCCCAGTGTAATGCTTTTCAGTAGAATCAGCTTGCCTAATCAAGTCGGATTTTGAAAAATCAAATGAATGAACTCACCCTTAATTTCTTTTCCAGCAGGTTATATTGTACTGACTATTAGCTAATTTATACCTATAACTTATTCATTGAAATGTAAAATTGAGAGCCTTGCTAATGCTTATTAGCTCTTAATTTTCCAATCCTTAAGCCAGTTATTTTCAGATAATTCCTCTGATGTCATTGCTTTGGAATAAGTTATTGGGAGATATTGGTCTAAAAAGATTTAAGGGAGAAATGTCCTATTAAAAGAAAAAACAACATTTTTTTAAAAAAAAAGCTGAAAAGGTTGATGCATTTCTGCCATCTATTGGATGAAGCTGGTACTTAAAAAGTTCTGATTTTTCAGGGTTATAAAAAAGTGTATTACTTTCAAAAATGTTTTGATATTTGATTATGATATAGAAATGAACTCACTATATAGTTATATACTGCCTTGCTAATTTCAGTCTTTTTCCCCCATATGTCCCTGCTTCCTGCAATTAGATAACTAAACTGCATAGGCCAGGCTCCAAGAAACTATAGGTTGCTTTTATGCTTCTTTTTTTTCCTGAGCATGAATCCCTGTGACACACAGTGTACAGCAGACATGTAGGTCTAAATCATGACTTAACTTGTGGCCTTCCCAACATCACCAGACTGATCTGCCAAAATAATTGAGGCTTCTCAGAGGGCTTTTACTATCATTACTATCATTATTTTAATAATAAACGGAACAAAATAACCCATATTATTTTTAAATAGTATCGTATTTTTCCTCTTTGTTTGCGGGTAACCGCATAACATTATAGTCCTTATACTCTCACCTTCTTCTAAAGTTCTCGACAATGTTACCCATGCTAAAAGAAAAGAAGGGTAGAATAGAAAATAACTCAACCCCACCCCCAAGAATAAAATAAAAAAGAATAGAATAAAGCAAAACAAAGAAAGATTAAATAGTCACTGAATGGGAAAACTCAAAACATGGATTAACCCTGTATCTGTTACTTTCTTATATTTTCTAACACCCACAAAGAAGGGCAGCAAATCCAAATACTGATTTAATCATTTTTAGGCAACCCAAGGGGTGGGCTTCTAGACATTTTGTAAAACTTACTGCCATCACATGGCAGGAGACTGTGAAAGCCATTCTGCATTTCATAGCTGCTGAAGATCAGCATAAAGTGCACGCTGAAGTTTTGAGTAAGATGGATATTTTTTGTTCTCTGCGCCCACAGCTGTTAGGCTGGAAGGAACCATTCTTAATATGTTCATTGCTTCAGCTCCATTGTGGCAAGATAAATGCCGTGGCTTTCTTTCAAAAGGACTCTGAGTACAAGAAGGTTAATGGAAGGACTCATGGGAAGTGGGGGGGGGGGATGTTGGAATGAGACAATAATCTGGGATTACTGAAATGAACCTTGTAACTATGGAGCCTCTGGGAAACAAAGAGGTAGACTTTACATCTGTTAGCTCCTAAACCTTCTCCATAAATTGTTTGGATAATTAGGGGCTTAGATTCCATGAAAACAAAAGGAAAGATGTCATAATTACCCTTTCATATTTTCTTTTCTTGTCAATAGAGGAAAATGATCCCAGTAATTTGGTGCTAAAGAAGCCAGGACACATTAAGCATTGTTGTCGCTTTGGCTGAGCTTTGGGAATCACAAAGGGACGTCTGGAGGTGAACCTCAATACTGCAAGGGAATCATTCTGCATCCTGATGTTTGGAGCAATTAGCATTGCATTTCAAGGTCATTGCTGTAAAATGCTGTAAAAACACTAAAACTTCATGAAATTTGCCTCATTTGGAATCAATTGGGAGCCTTCAAAGTATTTGCCATTTTCCGGCTACCCATTTTCAACCAATTATTATTTTTTAAGAAGTACCGAAAGAAAACATGAATGGCATGTGCTGTTATGTGAATAGAGGCATTGCCTTTCCCAGTTTTTTTTTTCTTTTCCTCTTCAGCCATTAGCAGTCCCCCCCCCCTCCGTATATTAATAATTAGTATTTTCCGAATAAGGACTCTTATATCCAAAACTCAATCAATGCACATTTTGAAGTAATGGAATTATCAATCTCTACTCACCCAAAGATAAATACTTTAGGGTGTGAGGGAGTGAATCCTAAAAATGGAAAATTCCCTCAAATCATACTGTGCACTCAGTCACAGATCACAGAATGCTGGCATGGAATGAAAGAAGAAATTAAGAACAAGGGGTTATCAGCCCTTTGAGATAACCCAGATAAGAAGCATCAACCAAGCACCACTACTTTGATTGTAAGGTTACATTAGCAGAATCTTGCAAGTCTGAAAATACCCTTTCTGTACCTTAATTTTACTTTCCTCAAAACTAGGAAAGGCTCCTTCTGTGAAGCTTTTTCTATCCCACCCTTCCTTTGGACTCAGATTTCTCTTTTCAGTATACGCTGGGTCTTTCTCCTGTCTCCCAAGGTTATTCCTGCATACCATTACAACTATCCTGAAAATAGCATTGGCAACTAGCTGGAAGCCCAAACACAAGAGCACTGACTATATTTGTTGCAGGCCCCACTAGCTTCACTAAATATAAGAAACAATATTAACACTCATGTATGATAACTAAAATATTGTTTTGTATCAGACTCAGAATTATTTGAAATATCTTCCACATCCACTAGTTTACTAATAGATGCTGGATAATATTACCAACTTTACAGTCAGAGATGTTGCTGGCTGTTCTATTCAGTGGCGTAGCGTGGGTTGTCAGCACCCGGGGCAAGGCAAGTAATTTGCGCCCCCAACCCGCTGGGCGGCCGCTGCACTATCCCTCCCCCAGATAGTCCCTCGCTCTTTCTCCACACTGCACCGCACGCCTGGCACCCCCCCTCCACAGTGGGCGGCGACCCGGCGGCTCAGATCGGATTCACACAGCCAGCACTGCAGTGAGAGAAAGTGAGTGAGCCAGGCAGGGGCAGAGAGCTGCGAGTGCAAGCGTGCCCCCCCGATGTTGCACCCGGTGTGGCCGCCCCCCCCCCTGCACCCCCCACGCTACACCACTGGTTCTATTACTTGATTTAAGGAACTAAATTCAGCAGCAGCCATTTCTTGTGTCTCCACCCCATTCTTACTTATTCTCCATGAATCTTCAAAAGGTTTCAATATCTGTGTCTGTGCATCCCAGTCCACCTTCTTTCAACTTTTAAAATAGGGAAAAAACAAATCCTTCTTGCTTCCTTTTAAATCCTGTCAGGACCAAGAATGACATAGAACAATCTAGCCAAAGTTCATTTCTTTATATGCTTATACCAAATAAACAGAATCATGCCAGACTAATCCTTTACTGCTCTCACCCTAACATATACACTCTAAGGAGTGGCTATCCTAACTCTCTTCCTCTGTCTCCTGTCCAGCTCTGATTTGTGCCGCGTCCTCCCTCCCTCCCTCCCTCTCTCTCTCTCTCTCTCTCTCTCTCTCTCTCTCTCTCTCTCTCTCTCTCTCTCTCTCTCTCTCACACACACACACACACACACACACACACACACACACACACACACTTGGAATGTGCTCCCTCCTTCCTGGAAAATTTTGTCTTCACTGCAGTCCACCCCATCATCTCCCCCTCCTTGGACATCATCCCTCACATGTTTTCTGTTTTGGAGAGATAGTTTTCTTCTTTTACTCATAACTGCTTTTCTAGTCTGTGTATAGTGATTTACAACAAGCATAGGAGACAAATGTGTAGGCAGAGAGCAAGTAGATAGAGCATCTGCTCCTACTAGTAACTTCTCCTCTTATTCTATGCAATTCAATACTGGAAGTCAGTGGATTCAAAGAAGCAGCCGGAAATAAGAAGCTGCCTCTGAAGCTGGTGTTTCTCAGGCTAGGCCAGGGGTAGGCAACCTTGGCTCTTTTATGACTCGTGGACTTCAACTCCCAGAATTCCTGAGCCAGCCATGCTGAGGGGAAAGGCAGAGTTTCCAAGCTGAGCCATGATGGCTCAGGAATTCTGGGAGTTGAAGTCCACGAGTCGTAAAAGAGCCAAGGTTGCCTACCCCCTGGCTAGGCACACAAGACACAAGTTCTCTTCCTGAAGCTTCTTCTGCTTCCTGTATTCTCTCCCACCTCCTCTCCTGCCTGTCATGTCTCTTGTGCCTCCTTCCCCCACCATCTCTGCATATCTGGAACAAGGAGAGTAAATTTGTGTCAACAGCAGAAACATTCTCCTTGTGATACCTCCTGTTTCCCCGACACACTGTCTGGTACCCAAGGCAGCCATCATAGTTTGCCAGGCCAGCATTAATCTAGAAATGATGCAAAGCCCTCCTATGGAACAATCTTATGAAAAGGACTACTTATGTACTTTTTCAGCAAATTGTTAAAAAAAATACTACTACAGAGTAACACACCATACTTAGATTATTAAATCATTTTGCAATTCTTTTGAGTGGTGAATTTATTGATGGCAGCCTTTTGGCACTTGTTGTCCAAATATGCTCCTTGGAACAATTAGGTGCTGAAAGATAAATATGACCTGTGTTCAGTGTACTTGTGTCAACACATTATTCATTGTACACACACACACACACTTCTATTTTGAAATGTGTGCTTCTTTAACATCTCTTGTGTACATCCTTTGACAACTATTGTCAAAACAAAAAAGTATCTGCCTCACTAAGCAAGATCAATGTTTGCAGCTGAGCTTACTTTTCAATAAAGATGGTTTCAAGTACAGCTGGAAATTCTATTTATTTTAATATGGAGTATTTTATTCCAGTCCATTTCACCCAGATTCTTCATAAAATATCTCAACAATCTAGGTTGTTTCACAACTCAGTACGCCCACTTTGCTGGCCTCAACTGCCAATTGGGGCACTTTGGGCAGAGATTGGATAATTTTCTTTCCATCCTCAACCTCCTTTTTCAGGGCAATTTTGTCAAGAAGGTGATTGTGCTGTAATTTCAGATAGGATAGAGGAATACAAAGGTGGCCTTGAATAAAGTATTCAATAACTTCTAGGTAAACATTATACTGTTAACTTGCTCCTCAGTGACAGACTTTATACAGTAAAGGGGGAAAAAATAGAAGTGTTAGGAAAACTAGGGACAACAGCCAGTAAAAGACAGATCTGAACTTCTGCATGAATGAAACAACAGCCCTTTTCCTCTTGTTTACAACTACTCTTAAATGCAAAATTAAAGTTAAAAATGGCCACTAGATGGTATCATACTTGCAAAATTGTAATCTATTACAAAGTAAAGGAGTTAGCTTCATAGTTTATTAATTCCAGGAAGAGGTATTTGTTGATTACCAATCTATATGTCCAATCTCTGCTTTGCTATTTATTATATTTATAGGTTTGATATCACAAAGTAACAAAGAGAGGGCTATTAGAGTATAAGTTACTTCATTTCCTCCAATTTACCTATGGAAATAATAAAACCACTTAAATGAATTTAATATGAAAAGTTTATTTTAGCTCTGGACAGAGCAATATATACTAAGTAAACTATATATACTTCCTTATGAATTATCATGAATTTCCTAAAGATTCCACAAATATTTGGCAAAACTTTGAACACAATAGCACTATTTATCCAGTGATTATCTCTCAATACAATAATTAATTTTTAGAAATATCAGATGTACTGCCAGCATCTGATGATATTCTATAGTTGCATCCAATAGTATTCAGGACTGTCATATATATGATATTTCATAATCATCATTTGATAGCAGATATAATCATGTCAATGGACACTGAGCACTATTCTATTTAATATTCTATTAAAATTGAATGGTACCAGTGTTTTCTGTGTGCATGATATTTATTTAAATTTGCATTTTTCAAAAATATGCTTATTTATATACACATATGTTAAAGAACCAATCACTCTAGGTGTTTTACATAACAAAAAGCCAGAATAAAAAAGAGAAACATGATATACCTACAGAAAAAATGCAACTCATACAGAACAGAACAAAATCTTACAGGGGCTCACTAATTACCTATTCCCCAAGGCCAGGGATAATATCCAGGGCTTCATTACCTTTTAGAATATCATCAGTGTTGGGAATGTTAAGGTTCTATGAAGGAATACTATTTCAGAGGGCAGGAGAAGGCACCCCCCCCCATGACAGATGACTATGATTAATTGTGGTGACCCAAAGGTCTTGCAGCTGCCATAAAAGCCAATGCAGTCCTAGGCTACATCAACAGAGGAATAGTAACAAGATCATGTAAAGTATTAGTACTGTTTTAAACTGCACTGGTAAGATATCGCTTAGAATACTGCATCCAGTTTGGGTCACCATAATACAAAAAAAGATGTTGAGACTCCAGAAAAAAAGTGCGTAGAAGAGCAACAAAGATGCTTAGAGAGCTGAAGACTAAAGCATATGATAAACAGAACTGGTATGTTCTAGCCTAACAAAGAGAAGGACTAGGGATGACATGGTAATAGTCTTCCAATAGTTGAGGGACTGTCACAGAGGAGAGGGGGTTAACCTATTCTCCAAAGCACCTGAGGGAAAGACAAGAAGTAACGGATGGAAGATTATCAAAGAGAGATGCAACCTAGAATTAAGGAGAAATTTCTTGTCAATTAGAACAATAAATCAGTGGAATAGCTTGCCTCCAGAATTGTGAGTGCTGAACATTTTTAAGAAAAGATTGGACAGCCATTTGTTTGGAAAGGTATAGGGCAGGGGTAGGCAACCTTGGCTCTTTTATGACTCATGGACTTCAACCCTCATGGCTCAGCTTGGAAACCTCTCCCTTTTCCCTCAGAGTGGCTGGCTCAGGAATTCTGGGAGTTGAAGTCCACGAGTCATAAAAGAGCCAAGGTTTCCTACCCCTGGTATAGGGTCTTCTGCTTGAGCAGCGGGTAGAAGATCTCAAGGTCTTTTTCACGTCTGTTATTCTATAATTTTGTAATTCTAGGTTTAGATTAAATTTTGGGAATCCTTAATTTGGATTTGGAAATTTCTCAAAAATGATTCATAAAAATTTACCCTTTACAGCGGCCAGCAGTTCGACAGAATGTTCTACTGAGAAGCAGCAACTGTTCTATTGGAATGGTTATTGCTGACTGTTGACAATAAACTGTAACCTAGTAGCTTAATGTACAAATTTATGGTTGAACTTGAAGGGTAGCTATTTTTATGATAGAAGATGGGCAATAGGAGGATCATTTGATCCATTTGTGTACTGATGTTTTTTTAAAACTCTGTATAAATGCATCCTAATTGTATTTTTCTTTTCAAGGTGATATAACAGAACTAGTACTGTAGAAAGCTAGAACTTTTTACAGAACTAGAAAGATAAATGTGATTATCTGCAAATATCCTGAGGACATACACAAAGAGAAAATTAAGAACCATTCAAAAGTGAAGCATTGTCCAAGAGAAATAATGGTTTGGAAGAATGGAGAACAATATTTTCATCTAATGAGAGGACATTAATGTTTTCCATATCTTAATGTGATTGCCAGCTTGCTCTATTTTGTTCAATACCAGAGCTTATGCTCTAGCACTTCTTCATGAAAACCATGGCAATTTTCTGTGTTCTGGATGTCTTCAGAAGCCATTAACAAAGAACTTTTAACAAGGCAATCTGATTTATTAAAGTAGTCTGACAATGTAACTTTTACCAAGTCAATTAGCAAATTGCTTTCAGTAGATGAACCAATTTGCACTGAATATGCTTGGAAGATATGGAGGAGGAATAAAAATTTGAATATTAACATGAAAATGAAGCCATTTAATTAGCAAAGCGATGGGGAAGAAGGGGAAGGCCCCCTTTAATGATCTGAGCAAAACAGGTGCCTTAGTAAAAAGATTGCTAATGAAGCAGTCTTTCTCCAAGACAATTTGCATAGCATTAGCCTTGCAGATCTTGCTCATCAATTTAACCTACAAGAGGTGGAAGAGTTCATGTTGCTTTGAGAAATTGACAGTTGCTTTAAAAGCATCCAAAGGTTCTAAATGGGGGAGAGAGAACTTTCATAAATTGTTATCAACTACTTTAGAGTGATTGGAAATATTTAGAAATATTTCCCATTCATCACTACTCTATCCAAGGTGAAACTTATGTTACATTAAAAGGAAAGCATGTCTTTATGCTGCATTTGATACTGGAACAATAGTTATTAAGGGGGGAATCAAGGTAGGCTTAGTGAGTGGAATATATGAAATAAACCACTATTAGATAAGACCAACCCCTTCATGGATTACTGCCTTGTCGTGGTGAAGGGGCTTGCATAATTCAATGAAGCTATGAGCTATGCTGTGCAGGGCCACCCAAGATGGAAAGGTCATAGCAGAGAGTTCTGACAAAACATGATCTACTGGAGAAGGAAATGGCAACCTACTCCAGTATCTTTGTCATGAAAACCCTATGGACAGTACCAAAAGGCAATACGATATGACGCTGGAAGATGAGCCCCTCAGGTCGGAAGGCGTCCAATATGCTACTGGGGAAGAGCAGAGGGCTAGTACTAGTAGCGCCAGAAAGAATGAAGCAACTGGGCCAAAGCCGAAAGGACGCTCAGCTGTGGATGTGTCTGGTGGTGGAAGGAAAGTCCGATGCTTAAAGATTTTTTCTCCATAGGAACCTGGAATGTAAGATCCATGAATCAAGGAAAGTTGGACGTGGTCAAACAAGAGATGACAAGACTGAACATCGACATCTTAGGTATCAGCGACCTAAAATGGACAGGAATGGGTGAATTTAATTCAGATGACCATCAGATATACTACTGCGGGCAAGAATCCCTCAGAAGAAATGGAGTAGCCTTCATAGTCAATAAAAGAGTAGAAAAAGCAATACTGGCATACAATCCTCAAAATGAAAGAATGATCTCAGTTCAAATCCAAGGCAAACCATTCAATATCACAGTAGTGCACGTCTATGCCCCAACCACCGGTGCTGAAGAGGATGAAATTGACCGGTTCTATAAAGCCCTACAGCACCTTATAGAACTAACACCAAAAAATGATGTCCTTATCATCATGGGTGTAGTGTATGCAGCTAAAAGCATGCACAGGCTGTCAGCACAGCAGGAGGCACAGGGCTGGACAGCTCCAGGCTATAACAGCTTTTGGCAGGAAAGCCTGGTTGAAACGAGTTTGACAGCCTCGGGCTATGGCCATTCCTGGCGGGAAGCCAGGGTTTAAATCTATTGACCACCTGCACTGGTGGGAAGCCCAGGTTTGAATCCATTGGCTGGTATTCACCTGGGCAGGTATAAAGGTACACCAGGTAACCCCTTTTCCCCAGCTCCGTTCCTGACTACAATAAAGAATTCTGCATACCCAAGCTGAGCGTATGTCATTGTGGAGACCACACGACTTAACAATGGGGGATTGGAATGCTAAAGTAGGAAGCCAAAAGATAACCAGAATAACAGGCAAGTTTGGCCTTGGAGTACAAAATGAAGCAGGGTATAGGCTGATAGAATTTTGTCAAGAGAATACGATGGTCATAGCAAAGCAAACACTCTTTTCCAACAACCCAAGAGACGGCTCTACACATGGACATCACCAGACGGTCAACACAGAAATCAGATTGACTATATGCTCTGCAGCCAAAGATGGAGAAGCTCTATACAGTCAGTAAAAACAAGACCAGGAGCTGACTGTGGCTCAGACCATGAGCTTCTTGTTGCAAAGTTTAGGCTTAAATTAAAGAAAGTAGAGAAAAGCACTAGGCCACTCAGGTATGAATTAAATCATATCCCTGTTGAATATACAGTAGAGGTGACAAATAGATTTAAGGAATTAGATCTGATAGACAGAGTGCCTGAAGAACTATGGACAGAGGTTCGCAACATTGTACAACAGGTAGCAACCAAAACCATCCCAAAGAAAAAGAAATGCAAGAAAGCAAAATGGCTGTCTGAGGAAGCTTTGCAAATAGCTGAGGAAAGGAGGGAAGCGAAAGGCAAGGGAGAAAAAGAAAGATATGCCCAATTAAATGCAGAATTCCAGAGAA
Source organism: Vipera ursinii (assembly GCF_947247035.1). Classification (NCBI taxonomy): domain Eukaryota; kingdom Metazoa; phylum Chordata; class Lepidosauria; order Squamata; family Viperidae; genus Vipera; species Vipera ursinii. The sequence goes on along the minus strand of NC_139513.1, from coordinate 94,917,699 downwards.
TAGCTAGAAGAGATAAGAATGCCTTCTTAAATGAACAGTGCAAAGAAATAGAAGAAAACAATCGAATAGGGAGGACCAGAGATCTTTTCAAGAAAATTGGAGAGATGAAGGGAACGTTTAATGCAAAAATGGGCATGATAAAGGACCAAAATGGCAGGGACCTAACAGAGGCAGAAGAGATTAAGAAGAGGTGGCAAAATTACACAGAAGAACTATACAAGAATGAGCTTAACGTCCCTGATAATCACAATGAGGTGGTCACTGACCTCGAGCCAGACATCCTAGAATGTGAAGTGAAGTGGGCCTTAGAAAAGCTGAGCAACAACAAAGCTAGTGGCGGTGACAGTATTCCAGCTGAGCTATTCAAAATCTTAAAAGACGATGCAGTAAAAGTGCTACACTCAATTTGCCAGCAAATTTGGAAAACTCAACAGTGGCCACAGGATTGGAAAATATCAGTTTACATTCCAATTCCAAAGAAAGGCAGTGCCAAAGAATGTTCAAACTATCGCACCATTGCACTCATTTCTCATGCTAGTAAAGTTATGCTTAAAATTCTACAAGCTAGACTCTAGCAGTATGTGGATCGAGAACTACCAGAAGTACAGGCAGGATTTCGAAGAGGCAGAGGAACTAGAGATCAGATTGCTAACATACGCTGGATCATGGAGAAAGCTAGAGAGTTCCAGAAAAACATCTACTTCTGCTTCATTGACTATGCTAAAGCCTTCGATTGTGTGGATCATAACAAACTGTGGCAAGTCCTTAAAGAGATGGGCATATCAGACCATCTTATTTGTCTCTTGAGAAACCTATATGCGGGCCAAGAAGCAACAGTGAGAACTGGACATGGAACCACTGATTGGTTCAAAATTGGGAAAGGAGTCTGGCAAGGCTGTATACTGTCGCCTTGCCTATTTAACTTATATGCAGAGCACATCATGAGAAAGGCAGGGCTAGATGAATCAAAAGTTGGAATTAAGATTGCCAGAAGAAACATCAACAACCTAAGATATGCAGATGATACCACTCTAATGGCAGAAAGTGAAGAGGAACTAAAGAGCCTCTTGTTGCGAGTGAAGAAGGAGAGTGTAAAACTTGGGTTGAAACTGAACATTAAGAAAACCAAGATCATGGCATCTGGCCCTCTCAATTCCTGGCAAATAGATGGGGAAGAAATGGAGGTAGTGACAGATTTTATTTTCCTGGGCTCCAAGATCACTGCAGATAGGGACTGTAGCCAAGAAATTAAAAGACGCTTGCTCCTGGGGAGGAAAGCCATGGCAAATCTAGACAGCACACTAAAAAGCAGAGACATCACCCTGTTAACAAAAGTGCATATAGTCAAGGCTATGGTCTTCCCAGTTGCAATGTATGGCAGTGAAAGCTGGACCATAAGAAAGGCTGAGCATCAAAGAATTGAAGCCTTTGAACTATGGTGCTGGAGAAGACTCCTGCGAGTCCCTTGGACTGCAAGGCGATCAAACTGGTCAGTCCTAGAGGAGATCAACCCTGACTGCTCTTTAGAAGGCCAGATCCTGAAGCTAAAACTCAAATACTTTGGCCACCTAATGAGAAGGAAGGACTCACTGGAGAAGAGCCTAATGCTGGGAAAGATTGAGGGCAATAGAAGAAGGGGACGACAGAGAATGAGGTGGCTGGATGGAGTCACTGAAGCAGTAGGCGTGAGCTTAAATGGACTCCAGAAGATGGTAGAGGACAGGAAGGCCTGGAGGAACATTGTCCATAGGGTCGCGATGGGTCGGACACGACTTCGCAACTAACAACAACAACAACAACAATATGCTCTGCAGCCAAAGATGGAGAAGCTCTATACAGTCAGTAAAAACAAGACCAGGAGCTGACTGTGGCTCAGACCATGAGCTTCTCATTGCAAAGTTTAGGCTTAAACTGAAGAAAGTAGGGGAAAGCATTAGGCCACTCAGGTATGAATTAAATTATATCCCTGTTGAATATACAGTAGAGGTGACAAATAGATTTAAGGAATTAGATCTGATAGACAGAGTGCCTGAAGAACTATGGACAGAGGTTCACAACATTGTACAAGAGGTAGCAACCAAAACCATCCCAAAGAAAAAGAAATGCAAGAAAGCAAAATGGTTGTCTAAGGAAGCTTTGCAAATAGCAGAGGAAAGGAGGGAAGCGAAAGACAAGGGAGAAAAAGAAAGATACTCCATCAGTGGATGGAGTCACTGAAGCAGTAGGCGTGAACTTAAATGGACTCCAGAAGATGGTAGAGGACAGGAAGGCCTGGAGGAACGTTGTCCATAGGGTCGCGATGGGTCGGACACAAAGTCGCAGCTAACAACAACAAGATAAGACCAAAGCGACTATATGTATATAAAGCTTCCTGTGCTGTCTATCAACATCTCTATGATACAACCTTGAAACTATTCATTGTCTGCTGTGGAACTTCAAAGGACTTACCTCTGCTCCCAATTACATGAGAAATGAGGCAGCAGTATCTTAAATATGTGTAGGTTTATCTCTATCTGTACCATCTTTATAATCTCTCTGTTATTGTAATGCAGCTGTAGGAATGTGAGCTTGACTGGGACAGTGACTATGAAAGGAGTTGCAAAAAAAATAGAGATTCTTTGGAAGCATTAATATTGCTTCTGAATTGAAAGGGCTCTGCTTGCAAAGCTGTACAGTGCTGGATGATCTTGACACTTGTGATCATGTTCTTTTTTACTTTCAGATTTGCAAGGTCAAAAGTTATTTCACTTGCATCAGACTACAAAGCAGCATTGTAATGTTCCAAAATGGGTAAATACAATTTTAGATGGCATTATGAAATTATTGTTCCAAATCATGGGAAAGAATAGTTTTATTTTATACCATCATGACTGATCTGCATTTCGAATATTATATCTAGTTCTGGGGTCCAGGACTGTGTTTTAAGAAGGATTCAGAGGAAGCCTCCCTGAGAAACGAAGACTTTGGGGCGGCGGGGGGGGGGAATAAATGGCACTCTTCCAGTAACTGAAGGACTGACTCACAAAAAGAGGTCAAGGCCTGTTCTTTAACATTCCAGAGTGCAGGATGTTGAATAAAGACTGATTCCATTTGAAGGTCAGAAAAAAAAACCTTCCTAACAATGGGAATTCAGCAGTGGAACCAATCCTTCAAAGAATGGTTCCTTTATTGGATGTGTTGAATTTAGAAGAAGAATGCTCGAGAGCCATCTGTCATAGATTGTGTAATTTGGATTCCTGGCCCGGACAAGGGATTTAACCCATGGCCTAAGCAGCCCTTTCCTGCTTAGTGATTCTATGCTTTTATGACTTAATCTTCCCACTATTCTGGAAAGGAAGAGCAGAAAGGGGTGCAGCTTGACAAATGACAGCTCTAGATTCTAACCACAAAAAGACTTTTTACCTGAGTTTTGCAATTACATTGCTTTGAGGAGGGTGCTGAAGAAACATAGCCCAGATGTTTGCAAGTTGGTTCTTCCAGAAGCAGCTATCTTTAAAGATTCTACAGAGGTAGAGATTCTACATTTTTTGTTGTCTTTTTATTGCAACTATAATGTCTTTTCATTACAACTCTGGACCATGTTGTTCTAAAAGTACCTAACAGACATTGCTCTTAAAAACACTTGCTGTTGTTTGCCTTGTTTCGATCTTGTATCCTAGTTATTACTATGGCCTTTCCCAATGCAGTAATTTATTGGAACTGAAATCCTGTGATGGGTCTGTGTTTGTCTCTTTGATGTGTGTTCATTGTGTGACTGTACATCTCATACACGTACACACAGTATGCATGTGTTATTACAAAATGTCCATCCCTCTTGCCTCCTCCAAAAGGGATGTTCCAAAGACTAACAAGATATTCTATCCACAGCCCTAATGTTGAAATAACAATAAAGCACATGATTAAAAATTACATTAAGCAAAAAGTAGCATAAAAGGGGGGGGGGAATGGAATTAACAGCATCAACAGCTCAAACAATGAAATTCTGCCCACAATGCATTCTGTCCTGTGGAAACACCAGGGGATGAAATGACCAGAACTGGAAAAAATAAAGTCAGGTAGAATCACATAGCCTTGATTTGGAAGGAACATCAGTACTTGTAATCTCTCAAAGGACTCTAGAAGCAATAATGCAGAGTAAAGCAGACTTTAAGAGAAGACTTTAAGAGTTTACAGTGTCTTGGGGGTCTGACGTTTTGTTTCTTAAGAACAATTTAGCTTGTCTATTCAGAAATACCATGAGGACAACCTGGTCCCTGTCCGCATGTAAGATCTTAAGAAGAGTCAGTAAGATCATCATAGCTGTCCAAAATATGATCTCATGAAATATTAATTTTAACTTTTCTATATCTCTAAAATTGCACAATGGCATATTTTGAAACTTCTGAAGATTGTTCCCAGCAAACCACTTTCTGCCCCCCTTAATCTTTCCTCATCCAAACTTTACTGATTTACTGTATGTGGTAATTTTGTGGTTCAATTTATTTGAACAGGAGAATTAACTTGTCAATGTGTTGATTTCTTTTCTTATTCTAACGATCTGCAAACATTTTAGCATACATTTTAAAGTTCTTCTTTTCTATCCTTTCCTCTGTCTATTGCAAATCATGAATTTATTCCTCTATATTTTTTTTAACAAACAAAATAATTAGCAACTTTATGGAAGGAAGTTCTATTTATTGTCAGTCACAATCCTATGTTATAAATATGTTTATGTGTGAACTTTATACTTGTTCAAATACATTGGGCCTGTAAATCCTACCATTACACTTAAATGGAACAAGTGTTTTCTGTTCCTGCTTTGAGTGGATCCTCTGAAACTGCCTCTTGTTTCCTTTTTTACTACTGTCTTTATTACTCCCAGCTTTTACATACTCCATAAAACAGAATGGAGCTGACCTGATTTGTCATCACCAATTTGTTTTGCAGGTACCTTACTTTTCAGCAACACAGCCATCTCAGTGATGTTTGAGTAGAAGCAGGTCAGGAGTGTTCCCATAAACACTTATTTTATTGAAATGGCAAACCAAGACTACCAGAGAAGAACACACATACAGTGATAAATCAAGCCTAGGAAATCACACTGAAACCTAATGCCACCAGAGTTATAATTCATCAGGAAAATGAACATTGCACAGTGTGCAATTATTTTTTTTCTTGAGCTGAGCATTGCACCTGTCTTTGAACAGCATATTCAAAGCTGCTCTGAGAAATAAGGCAAAATTCGTGGCTGTGATAAAGCAAAATTCATGGCTGTAAATTAATAATAATAATAATAATAATAATAATAATAATAATAATAATAATAATAATAATAATAATAATAATAATAATAATAATTTAATTTGTATACCGCCCTTCTCCCGAAGGACTCAGGGCGGTGAACAGGGCAATACATAATAAAAAAACAGAATACAAAAATTAAAAAGTGATTAAACCATTATGCCCGTAATAATTAATACATATTAAAATTAAATGCTCAGTGTAATGAATCTAATTATTCAAAGGCTAAATGTTCACGCATACGTGCAGTTGGCATGTTTTCCATTCCCCTAGATTTCCATTCTTTCCCAAGTTTCAAATAAATTAAGAAATCTATAAGCAGCGTCCTCCTATTAATACCCTTTCCTCCTCCACCACATTGGGATGAATGACGCAACAAAGAACCTGAGTACAATAGTGAGAGATTACAAACAACTAAGCAATAAAGTTAAGAAACTAGGAGCACAAATAGTATTCTCATCCATACTCCCAACAAAAGCCCAACACCCATTGAGGGAAAAATAATTTTAGAAATAAACCACTGGCTAAGGGGTTGGTGTCACCAAGAAAACTTTGGTTTCCTGGATCATGGACTGTGTTAGATACTGGGTTTGTTGCTTGATTGATGAGACAAGGTGAGTGAGTTCAGCAAGAATCATTCTTTATTTGGTTGCAGGAACTGAAAGGAGAAACAGGGCTGTGAATGCAGCAATTTATACCCTGGCCTCTAGGTGGCGGCCAATAGGTTTGAGCCAACCTATTGCCACCCAAGAAGCAGCCAATAGTGGCACTGAAGACGGTTGTCTGAGAAGCTGGGAGCCATTAGCCAGCTTCCCTGCTTAATCAACCTTCCAGCAATTAACCCCATGTGATATTCTTAAGTAAGACAAAGCCCAATACATTACAGACTGCATTTCCTATGCAAAGGATTCCTGGGAAGGGATGGTTTGCACCTCACAAAAACAGGGAAAAATGTACTCAGAAAAAGACTGGCCCAACTCATCAGGAGGGCTTTAAACTAAAATTGAGTGGGGAGGATGACCAATCATTAGGTGGAGGAAGGAACTAGACATAAAGCCATACTGAACTTAATTCTAACTAATAGAGAAGAAGTGATAAATTAACAGAACCTTGGGTGAAAGTGACCACGTCATACTGGAATTTAATATAACGCAAACACTAGCAACAGAAAACAATCCAACCAGTGTCTTGAACTTCAAAAGAGCTGATTTTAACAAACTCAGAGAGAACCCAGGAAAGATCCCATGAGTGAAAATCCTAAAGGGGAAAACAACCCGAGAAGCATAGGATACTCTGAAAAATGCGATCATAAAAGCCCATATAGCTCAATACCACTGAAAAAGAAAAACAAGAAATTCAACAAGAAATCAGCATGGCTGCACAAAGATCTCTCTGACAAACTGAAAGACAAAAAGGACAAATACAAAAAAATGGAAAGACGGGCACATAGCTAAGGCCAATTATCAGCAGACAGCCAGAACACGCAAAGATGAAGTCAGGAAAGGAAAGTCTCAGAACAAAAAAAGACTTGCCACAGAAATCAATAAAAAAAGTTTCTTCCAACATATTAACAATGAGAAAAAAAATCAAGGAAACTGTAGGTCCACTAAAGAGAGTAAATGGCAAGGAAATAACAGGCAACAGGGAGAAAGCAGAACTGCTTAACTCATTATTTGCATCAGTCTTCACACAAAAAGAAACTATAGCACAATATACCAAAAAAACTACTGCAAAAGACAAATTAGAAACAAAAATTAAAATAAGCAAGAAAATGGTAAGAGAACACCTATCTGACCTTGATGAATATAAATCACTGGCCTGAAGATTACATCCCAGAGTTCTGCAGGAGCTGGCAGATGTTATCTCAGAACCATTGCAACACATCTTTCAAAAATCCTGGAACACCAGGGAAGTACCTGAGGATTGGAAAAGGGCTGATGTGGTTCCCATCTTCAAGAAAGAGGGGGGGGGGAATGGACCCAAGAAACTGCAGACCAAGCAGTTTAACATCAATACCTGGGAAGATCCTAGAAAAGATAATCAAAAAACACATCTGCGAACAACTAGAAGCAAACAAAGTTATAACTAGTAGCCAGACAGGTTTGTTAAAAACAGATCATGCCAAACCAATCTTATTTTGTTCTTCAACAAAGTGACTAAACTAATAGACCAGCGAAATACTGTGGATATAGTATACTTATACTTCAGTAAGGCATTTGATAAAGTAGACCACAACCTACTCCTTGGCAAGCTAAAAAAAGGTGGAATAGACAACATCACCACCATATGGATCTGTAGCTGGCTGGCAAACCATACTCAACAAGTAGTCCTCAATGGCACTACATCCACATGAAGAGAAGTAAGCAGTGGGTACCACAAGGTTCTGCTTAGGACTAGTACTCTTCAATATCTTCATCAATGATTTAGATGAGGGAATTGAAGGGGGACTCATCAAATCTGCAGATGACACCAAACTGACAGGAATAGCCAACACCCCAGAAGACAAACTCAGGATCCAAAAAGATCTAGACAAATTTGAACAATGGGCCCTATCCAACAAATGAGTTTCAATGTGGAGATAAGCAAAGTTTTGCATTTAGGTAGGAAAAATCAAAGGTACAAGTACAGATTGGGCAAGACCTGGCTTAAAAACAGTAACTGTGAGAGGGACCTTGGAGTCCTAGTGGACAATCACTTAACCATGAGCAAGCAGTGTGCAGCAGCAGCCAAAAAAGCTAATACAATCCTGGGTTGTATAAACAAAAGCATAAAATCAAGATCACACGAGGTATTAGTACCACTTTATAAAACCCTAGTAAATCCACACCTGGAATACTGCAGCCAATTTTGGTCACCATATAACAAAAAAGTTGTTGAGAGTTTGGAAAAAATTCAGAGAACAACAACTAAGATGAACAAAGGCCTGGAGACTAAAACATATGAAGAATGGCTGCAGGACTTGGGTTTGGCTAGTTCAGGGGTCAGCAACCTGAAACAGTGAAAGAGCCACTCAGAACCGGTTCCCTCACAAAAGGAAAAACTGGGAGCCGCAAAAAAATGTGTGCGCATGCACGTACATGCGTGCAAGTGCAGAACAGGGTTTGACTGAAGAGTGGAGCCAAGGCGAGATATGCACCTACCCTGCATATTTGAATTGATTGGTTGAACTTTTTTAGTCCCACTTTTTTTTGGGGACTGCACATGGCAGAGGACTGGGAGCCACAGGGGACGGCTGAAAGAGCCGCATGTGGCTCCAGAGCCGCGGGTTGCAGACCTGTGGGCTAGTCTAAAGAAAAGAAGAAATATGGGAGACATGATAGCAGCATTTGAGGGGCTGCCACAAAGAAGAGGGGGTCACGTTATTCACCAAAGCACCAGAGCGCAGGACAAGAAACAGTGGTTGGAAACTGATCAAAGAGAGAAGCAACCTGAATTAAGGAGAAAGTTCCTGACAGTGAGGACAACTAACCAGTGGAATACCTTGCCCTGAGAAATTGTGGGCACTCCATCAATGGAGATTTTTAAAAAGAGGCTAGACAGTCACTTGTCTGAGATGGTATAGGTTCTCCTGCTTGAGCAGGGGGCTGGACTAGAAGACCTCCAAGGTCCCTTCCAGCTCTATTCTATTCTATTCTATTCTATTCTATTCTATTCTATTCTATTCTATTCTATTCTATTCTATTCTATTCTATTCTATTCTATTCTATTCACATAAGCATGCCCTCTTGTACATGCAAAGAACCAGGTCTCATGGAACAAAGAGTCAAATCAGGAAAGACTAGCATTATTGGACAGGTGTGTTGCTGATGAATAGTAGATACTAGGAAGAAACAGGGAGCCTTCTATGATTTCCTGGAGGGTCATATGTTGGCTCCTAACTGTGCATTTTGGCCTTAGGCAGCAGTTACTCACTAAATTAAACATTGTTAATATTTAAATAATAAAATTAGTGATAGACAAGAAGGTAGGGAGATGTTTAACTGGAAGATTTTGTGCTGAGAAAATATGATACAGAAGAGAATATAGTGTGTACTATTTCTGATAGAACACTTGGCTGCTGCTTCTAATCTAGAATGTATAATGGTTGAGGGTTAAATAAAGGATGGAAACTTTCTGGGATCCAATTCAGCTGCCTGGTATGCATGACTGGACTAAAGTTTTAAAAATCTCTTGTCTCTCTTGGCCCTGTTAAGCAATAAACCCCAGTCTTATTGATAGACAAGGTCATAGCAAGGTTCACGATGATAAAACTTTTCTCCCTCTGCAGGCTGACAGAGCACCAGTCTACGATCAATCGCTTTCCCATCTATCTCAATAAAACTATAGTCTGTCACTCTGTTTTTGATTTATTGGCCAGACAGCTTCTTTTCACTTGATTGGCACTTAAATCTCTTTATCATTGTAGTGTAGTTATAGCAAAGTCTAAGAAGGCTTTGTGATTAACCTTTTCATCAAGTAATTTAAAAGAAAGAAGAAAATTGCGGGTAATTAGCTGTATTGAGGGTATGCTGACCCAAACAACTCAGATAAATGTACTTTGCAAATTTTTAAGATGGTGATTCTTTTAAAAAAAAAAAACCATCAGAACTGCTTAAAATGTTTATTTTAGTTGCTCATTATTTTAGTTCTGGCTTTTCCATAAAATGACCCCTATCTACAGTCTTCGATAAGGAAATTGGAATGTATTATTTACCTTAGGCCTCTTGCCCTAATGATTTTAATCTTTGTATGCTACCAAGAGTCCCTGTTGTAAAATGAGCTTCCATATAAATTTTATACACACACACAAGCACACACACACACACACACACACACACACACACACACACATATATATATATATATATATATACACATATACATGCATATACACACACACATATACATATACATATATACACATATATATATACATATAAAGGTAAAGATAAAGGTTCCCCCGCACATGTGTGCTAGTCATTTCCGACTCTAGGGGCCAGTGCTCATCTCCGTTTTAAAGCCGAAGAGCCAGCCCTTGTCCGAGGATGTCTCCGTGGTCATGTGGCCGGCATGACTAGACGCCAAAGGTGCACGGAACGCTGTTACCTTCCCACCATAGTGGTCCCTATTTTTCTACTTGCATTTTTACGTGCTTTCAAACTGCTAGGTTGGCAGAAGCTGGGACGAGTAACAGGCGCTCACTCTGCTACGCGGCACTCGGGATTCGACCCACCAAACTGCTGACCTTCTGATCGACAAGCTCAGCGTCCTAACCCAGTGAGCCACTGCGTCCCTTATGTATACATATATATACATGCATATATATACATATATGTGTGTGTGTGTGTTTGTGTGAGTATGTAATATGTATGTATGTATGTATATATGTACGTATATGTATATGTATGTGGGGAAAAATGGATCCAGGAAATTACAGACCTATCATCCTGACCTCAATACCTGGAAAGATTCTGGAAAAGAATCAAACAACGAATCAGTGAGCACCTAGAGGCAAACAAAATCATTACTAAAAGCCAACATGGGTTTTTCAAAAACAGATCATGCCAGACAAATCTTATCGCATTCTTTGAGCAAGTAACAAAATTAGTGGATCAGAGGAATGCTGTGGATATAATTTACTTGGACTTCAGTAAGGCATTTGATAGAGTAGATCACAAACTACTACTTTATAAGATAGAAAAATGTGGGTTAGACAGAATCACCACCAGATGGATTCGTAGCTGGCTGACCAGCCGTACTCAGCATGTGGTCCTCAATGGAACTGCATCTACATGGAGGGAAGTGTGTAGTGGGGTGCCCCGGGGCTCTGTTCTGGGCCCAGTGCTCTTCAACATCTTCATCAACAATTTGGATGATGAGATAGATGGGGAATTCATCAAATTTGCAGATGACACCAAGCTGGCAGGAATAGCCAACACTTCAGAAGACAGGCTTAAGATACAGGAGGATCTGGACAGACTTGAACACTGGGCGCTATCTAACAAAATGAAATTCAATGGTGAAAAAAGTAAGGTTCTACATTTAGGCAAGAAAAACCAAATGTACAGGTATAGTATAGGGGGTACCTTGCTCAATAGTAGTAACTGTGAGGGACTTCGGAGTCCTAGTGGACAGTCACTTAAATATGAGCCAGCAGTGTTCTGCAGCTGCCAAAAACACCAACACAGTGCTAGGCTGTATTAACAGAGGGATAGATCACATGAAGTATTAATACCACTTTACAATGCCTTGGTAAAGCCACACTTGGAATACTACATCCAGTTTTGGTTACCACAATGTAAAAAAGATGTCGAGACTCTAGAAAGAGTACAGAGAAGAGCAACAAAGATGACTAGGGGACTGGAGGCTAAAACATACAGTATAAGGAACGGCTGCTGGAATTGGGTATGTCTAGTTTAATGAAGAGAAGGATGAGGGGTGACATGATAGCAGTGTTCCAATATCTCAGGGGCTGCCACAAAGAGGAGGGACTCAAGCTATTCTCCAAAGTGCCCAAAGGCAGGACAACAAACAACAGATGGAAACGGATGCCTCCAGAAGCTGTGAATGCTGCAACACTGGAAGTTTTAAAGAAGAGACTGGACAGCCATTTGTCTGAAATGGTATAGGGTTTCCTGCCTGAGCAGGGGGTTGGACTAGATGACCTCCAAGGTCTCTTCCAACTTTACTATTACTATTATGTATATACACATACACACACATTATACTGTATATACTATATACATTCTCTCTCTCTCTCTCTCTCTCTCTCTCTCTCTCTCTCTCTCTCTCTCTCTCTCTCTCTCTCTCTCTCTCTCTCTCTCCAGAAGAAGAAGAAGAAGAGGAGGAGGAGGAAGAAGAAAAGTGGTCTAAAAAATTGGGAGAAGTTAAAGGGAAGAGTCAAGCAAAGGTACCAGAACTCTAACAGGGGTCAGTGTAACATTAGTTATCTTCTCTGTCAAGTTTAGTCTCACTCAGTACCCTTTTGCAAATCTCAACTTTGTTTGGCCTATTTTCTCAATAGGTTGAAAATAGCTTCTTTTAAAGTTTGTATAAAAACATTTCTGGGTACAACTTCTTTCAATACAGCTATTCTTATATGCACCAGCATTTTTGTGCAAATATGCTTTTACAGGCATATTTCATTATATATGCTCTTTCAGCAAGCTGCTCTATTAACAGAATGCACTTTTTCATATATATATATATATATATATATATATATATATATATATATATATATATATATATATATATATATATATATATATATATATATGGTAATTTGAGTCTGCATTGCTGCCTTCCAATATTTGGATGGTCGTGAATCTTACTGCAAAGCAGAATTGTAACATTTAAGCTTTGTAAAACTTCATTTTTCCAACTATTGACATCTCTGTAAAGACCCAAGCAATTTGGATCTTTGGATCTTTGTATTCGAAAGATCACTTTTTGGCACGTCTAGTGCTCGTGAAAGATTTCTCTAGGTGCTGTACTCATGAAGAAAACTTTTTAGGTGTTTTCAAAGACCTGTCAAAGTGACACAGAGCAACTGAGGTGAGCTAAGTGATCACTAATCCTCAAGGAAACAAAAAGTGTTGTCGTCATAGTGCAAAGCACCACATCTGCTCTGAGGTGAACAATGGCCACCTGGCACAGACTTTCTGATAATGTTTTTGTCTTATGTTTTTTCCACGTGGCCACCATCTTACACTGAAGCAAAAGCACCAAATAAACATCTGATTGCTTCTAATAGAAAGAATGGTTAAAAGTGGAAACAATTTCCCAGAGAGATGGTAGGCTGTCCTTTTTACTTGTAGATGAGATCAACTTGTATATTATGGTAGTTGTGATCCTTGCAGTGATTAGGATCCTGGATTCAGAAGCCAAACTGGCACTTTCAAACTCAGAGTCTCTGCTACTAGAAACCACCAAAAGTCCAACAGAAAAAGAAACACTTTGAGCCGATGCATTTTTGCACTTTAACAATCGAATTCTTAGTATCATTATGATCACAGAGACATGGCCATTGGTCCTGAGAGCCAGCATGTAATATATAGCAGCATGTAATATATTTAGGTATGGTCCTATTCATATTTACATACCTGATAGTAAATCATATTAAGTTCAGTGAAACTTAACTCATGTGTTGACATGAACTGTGATTATCACAGTAGATAATGATGATCAGCTAAAATTAGAGCCCAATTTGCAAGGTTCACACAGTAGATCAGTGGTGATGGGGGACAAAGTAGATGGAGGCAGGTTTTTTCAAGCTGAAAGAAAAGATGAAGAAACATATACCTATCATTTGGATCAGTTTCATGCTTCTGTCAAAAGGGATTAAATTTTAAGAAAATTGACATAAAGAGAAAGAAAACTAAGAAAAGGGGACATTATCCAATCCTTCCCTTCTCTTCCTTCCCTTCCTTCCCCTCCCTTGCCCTCCCCTCCATCCTCTCCAGCATCTGACATGCCTTTTATGGGAGTATAACAGTGAATCGTAAGAGTTGTTTGATACATCATAATTTGTGTTTGAATTGTTGAATATTGGCTTTCAAAAGTTATACACAACCATAACATATTTTGAGAAAGTGACCTATAAATTAATTAAAAGATAAATTAGTGCTCCTCCATTAATACATTTCCCATATCTCTCTTAAAACACTGGTACACAATATGTTACCAAAAAAAAGGCTCAGCTATGTGTAAACCATTTTGGAATGAATGTAGAGTCTGCTAACAGGAATGACACTGTGGAAAAAGATGACCAGCATCCTTAAATCAGAGCTATTTTTTAAAAGGCAAGGATAAAATTGGGAGTGGGGGGCACTGTTTTGCAGTGGTTCTCCTCCTACCTCTTGGGCCGTTCGCAGTCGGTGTTGATGGGAGGGCAGAGATCCGCCCCGAGGTCTCTCGTTTGTGTAGTTTCTCAGGGGTCGGTCCTCTCTCCCCTCCTGTTCAATATCTATATGAAGCTGCTGGGTGAGATCATTCGTGGTTTTGGGGTGGGGTATCATCAGTACGCCGATGATACCCAACTTTTTCTTTCCACCCCAAACCTACTCAGTGATGCCCTCAATGTGATGTCCCATTGCCTGGAGGCGATTCGGGTTTGGATGGGGAGAAACAGGCTCAGACTCAATCCTGCCAAGACTGAGTGGCTGTGTGTACAGGCATCTTGAGTGAACCACTGTATTCCATCTTTAATGATGGGGGGTGAGGTGTTACCCCCCCGTCAATAGGGCTCGCAACTTGGGTGTCCTCCTGGATTCGCGGCTCAGCCTTGAAGATCATATAGGAGCCGTGACCAGGGGGGCTTTTGCCCAGGTTCGCCTGGTGCACCAGTTGCGGCCCTATCTGGACCAAGATGCCTTGCGCACGGTCACTCATGCGCTCGTGACCTCCCGGTTAGACTACTGCAATGCTCTCTACATGGGGCTGCCCTTGAGGACCACTCGGAGGCTTTAACTGGTGCAAAATGCAGCCGCGCGAGTTGGGATGGGGGCCTCCCGATACTCCCATATAACACCTCTGCTCTGTGAGCTGCATTGGCTTCCGGTTGGCCTCTAGGTGAGATTCAAGGTGCTGGTGATGACCTATAAAGCCCTAAATGGCTTGGGTCCGGGATACCTGAGGGAACACCTTCATCCTGTGTGCTCCCACAGGGAGGGCCTTCTCAGGGTGCCGCCGGCAAAGGATTGCCAGCGGGCAACACCCAGGGGGAGGGCCTTCTCTGTGGGTGCACCTGGAACAAGTTACCCATAGAGCTTAGGACTGCCCCTGATTTTCGTTCGTTCCGCCGGGACCTGAAGACCTGGCTCTTTGAGCTTTCCGGCCAGGACTGAGGATTTTTTATTTTTTTTAACTTATTGTAATTGGGTTTTTAATCAGAGATATAGGGGTTTTAGATTTTAATCAAGGAAAATTTAATCTATTTTAATTGCTATTAATTTTTGTATTGTAATGTTGTTTTAATTGCCTTGTGAACCGCACTGGGTCCTATGGGAGAAGGGAGGTATATAAGTTTAATAAATATAAATATATAAATATAAAATAAGGTTTATCTCTATATCTTCTTCAATTGCCAGCTAGGGGACAATGAAGTAAATTTAAAACTATTTAATACTTGGAGTACAGTGCTCTTTATTTTAATTCTGGTCATTGGGGCAGGGGAGAAGCAGAACTGAAACGCTTGATCTTTTTTTTTTTTTTTTCTGATGGGGGGTGAGAGGGAAGGAAGGTCAAAGTAACAGAGTTAAGTTGCCAGAGGTTTCACAGGCCTTTTCATTTACTGGCTTTTTTCATGCCACTCATTTAATTGAATCAAGGTCATTTTAATGAGTTGTATGAAAAGCACAATCCAGTTCATTAGGACAGGGGCTGGGAATATTTTAATGCCCATGGTCGGTTTCTTCCCACTCCAAATAATCATACTGAGACAGAAGGAAATTGTAGATAAACCTTACCAGATAAGCAGTTGCTTCTTTGCATTTATACAGACCTCACATTAAATTTAGATTAAAAAAAAGCAGTTAGTCTTTAATCTGAAGATAATTTAGGAACACATAAAAACATAATAATGAAATCAAAGGATCCAATTTTATTTCCTCCTCCTCCTTTCACCCAGTATGCACTTCATGCTAATTAAATATTATAAGCAATAAAACAGCTGCCTGATCATGATGACACCAAGACTGGCAACTGCCCAGTTTCTCAGTGGCTGTGATCCGATAAGCTGAAAGATGTGTTTAAAAATGAATGAAGCAATGTAAAAACACGAACGTTTGGGACTGATTTTAATATAGCTATTTTAACTCAACAACCCTTGCTATATTTTTTCTTAAAGCTGGAGTCTTCAATCTTTTGGAGCATGCAAATCAGTTTTGTTTGTTGGGAAAACTCTCACAAAATTATTATTGTAGAGATTGTGCCAAATCAGATAGTATTGTTTCCCAGAAGTCAAACTGGTGAGGTTACTTCTTGCTTCCCCCTTTGATATTTTATATTACCACCATTTATACTTTTCTAGCATATGGGCTAACTTCTAAATACTGACTGAATTCAGTCACATTTTTCATTTTTGAGAATGACTTTGGGGTAAATGTAGGAACCCCCAAATTAGAAATAAATATGTTGCAGATGTCAGCATGCTAGCATCCCGTTAATTCATTTAATTTTATTTTAAGAAAATCAGATGGGATTGTATTGGTCCTTGGACACCCAAACATTGTAAATATGATGTTAACTGAAAAAAACAGGAATAAGTATACCTCAGCTGATGATGCAATTAAAAATTAGCCCATCTAGGATGCGTGTATAATATCTTCAACCATGATTATTTCATTTCAAAAACACAATTATGGTTTCCCAGTAAGGAGTGGACCAGATGTGTTAGTACTGCAGATCTTAACATTCTAATCTGTACTACTTCAGAACCACCCATCCTAAAACAACTCCAAAGCAATAAAAAGATTTGGCTCACAAGCCTCATTATCTAAGATCTAGGACCAATCCAATCCATTGCAGGGCCAATGCTGGAAGTATGGTAGAGAATGCTCTAAGTCTAAGACTATTGGTGATATATTAGTGATAATGATAATAGCGGTAATTAAATTAGTTAAGGGTTTTCTGAGAAATAAAACACAGAAGATGAAGAGGAGCTTGGAGAGGGATGGGATTGTTGGAATGGGTGGTAGTGAGAAGGAAAGAAATGATATTTTCCAAATGAGAGGCAGAAAAACTTGACCTGCTGTTTTTAAATGTGAGGTGTGTCTATAGACTTTCTTTATCCATGACAGAGCAGAGCTGGCTGATATTACTGTGACCTATGTGAGTGCAGAAGGAAGGGATTCCCTTCTTAGAAACATGCCCTCCTGAACATTTGGTGTTAGCCATGAACCTATAGTAGGGGAAGAGACACAATTACAGTATATGGGAGACTATGCAGGTGACTGGAGGTATTGTTCCTAAAATTTGGGCTTGAGGGAAAAGCTGGTTCAGAACATGGCAGCTCAGTTAGTTCTGGATGCAATTCATTTCACTCATAAAACACAGCTACTTGAGATAGAGCTGCACTGGTGCTTCCTCCATCCATCTTTCTAAGTCTGCAATGGGGTTAAAAATCTCTGCAGCACATCCCTCTGACAACTCCGCACTTTATTAGGTATGTTTACATAGGGACATGAATTAACAAAGCGTGATAGATACTCATTTGAAATAAACATGATCTCTTCAGTCTGTTAAGCACTATGTCCTTTGTTGATCATTCAGAGCCATATGGCGAAACACTGGTCTTCACTGCCCTCCATCTTCTGACTGGTTTGCTGCAGTGAAGAATAACCTGGAGACTTAGACTCTGTGTTTTTTGTTGTTTATCTAAAACAAATCTAGACTCACTTCGTTTTTTATTAACTTTGTAAAACTGGCCATAAGAGGCTGGTATGAGGTGCACTGGAAAATACAACCTTTGTACGGTGCTCAGGAAGACATCTGTGTTTATTCCTCAACAGGCTCCTCTGTATGTGATATGTACACAAATAAGATTTCTCCAAAGAGTCATATAATTAACTCTAACTAGAGACCTCGGTTAACGTCAAACCCTTTTTGCTATTTCTTTCTTAAGAGCTGCTCTTTTCCTTCATTTGGCTTGCTTCTGCTTTCACATAGGTTGGCATCTTAAACACTTTTAAATGGCATTAGATTCCATTGAAGAATAGGACTCAATTTTGAGTAGCTATAAGAGATTAACAGAACAATCCTATACACATATGTATATACATACATATCTACATCTACATATATACATATATGTGCAGTATCCTCTGTGGTGCCATTGTGCCTTGGACCCAGAATTATAATCTGTCTCTCCTTTAGAAACAGAAGGGATCATATTTAGCATTTCTTCTTCCAGGTTTTTTTTTTTGTTGTTCAGATCACAGCAATCTTGTGGGATAGGTTGGCTGGGAGAGAACGAGTTTTCATGCCTGACTTTACTTGAATTGCTCCCGTTCAAGTCCAATATGTTAACCACTATGGCATTAGGAGACAAGGCAGGTAACTATATCTTGCCATTGTACTTCATCATTGGATGTACATTAGTGATGGTGGAAGTGATATTAAAAATGTTCTAGTTTCTCAGATGTGCTGGAATCCAAGAATGCACTATCTGCAGAACTCTTAGAAGATGACACTTGATATAATGGTCCAGAATTAAATTTAGGGTTGCCGCCCCTTTGATTGATATTTTTGCTCAAGGGTTAAATCCTAACTTTCTTCCACCCATTTATTTTAATGGATTGCTTGCATCTTTTTCTTACACTGGCTGGTGGGTTGCATCTGTCCTGGGTTTATCAAATAGTCACACCTGGCCCCAGGCTCCCACCTTGCCAGAAACTTACATCCTAGAAAACTGTATCTATCTACCTCTATAGATAGAAAGTTAAGAATTGTGCAGGCAATGTTTTCTGCAGTAATACTCTATGGAAATGAAAGCTGAATGCTGAAGAAACAAGATAGGAAGAATATTAATGCTTTTAAATTTTGATATTGGGGAGAGCTTTTGAAAATGCAATGAGTAGCCAAGAAAGGAACCAAATGGTATCACCAAACAAATCAATTAACAAATAAAGAATTTTCACTTGAAGCACAAAATAACTACACACAAAATCATATTTTGGATACATTATGCAAAGATCTAGCTCTCTGGGGTAGTGTATGATGCAGGGAAAGGTAAGAGGAAAGAGAAGAAAAGACAATTGGGATCAAGGTGAATAGACTTAGTTAAGGTGGCCCTGAGCACATGGTTGGAACACAGGATCAGGTTGTAGACAGATCATCCTGGGAAAGATCTATTTGTGTGGTTGATAAGCATTAACACCAGCTTGATTGCACTTAATCAATCAATGGGTTCTGCAAAATATATTTATTCACAGCAAGGAGCTCTAAAGGGATGTATGTCACTTGGAATGGAGCAGTCTACTATTTAGAAAACAAATTTCCTTCCTTCCTTCCTTCCTTCCTTCCTTCCTTCCTTCCTTCCTTCCTTCCTTCCTTCCTTCCTTCCTCCCTCACATTTTTAAATTTTATTTTTTTAAAGTTAAAGTAACTCTGTGTCTGTCTGTCTATTTATCTAATCTTCTTTAGATCTGCAATGTTTCTTGGGGTGAGCCCCTAAATATTTTTTTTCCTCAAAATTCAAGTGCTCAGTTTAAACTGCATGCAAAATAAGAAGAAAGAGAGAAAGAGAAATCTACTTTATTGGTCCTTTGGAGCTGTAGACAGACAGACAAACAATGGAGACCAGCGGAATGACTTCTGATGTTTCTTGGGCTTTGGGGATTTTGTAAACTCTTTAAGATGAATATTCAAGTGCTCAAGGACAAATCTAAGAAAGACTTCTCCCTTGCTAAGTGTAACATTCTTCTGCCCATTCCTTACATAAATAAATTCACCTGCAAGCTCTTCAGATAATCAAGCATATCCTAACTTCTCACAGTCTCAGGGAAAAAATATTTTCTTTTCTTAGCTGCTTGTCATGAAATGACCCTTGAAGAATCTGTGAAAAGGAGAAACCTTCCTGAAGTTCTTCAAATACATTGAAGAACCACTTGTAAATCTTGAATTACTTGAATTACGTAGCTAGCACAGTGAATCACATTGACTTGTGTGAACACCAATTCAGAGCAGAAAGACATTTCCCAGAATTGAGTTAATTTTCATTTATCAAAGTCTGTGATCTTTTCAAGCACCTGGTCTCTTCTTGCAGACTCTGCATTGGCTTTATGAATGTTCTGCAATTTGTATTTGTTTGCAAGATACTTCACAGATACGTGATTCCCAGTTAGTTTATGAAAGGAGTTCAAAGCTGCTGAAAGCATATGTGCTGGATCATTATTGCTTGTTATGATTACTTCTGAAAAAGAAGTGGATCCTGAACTGAATTTCTGTGTGGGATATGAGAGAAAGAGAAAGGAAGTCAGGAAAATGCATGGGCAGGGATACCTTGAGTACCAAGAAGAGAAAAAATGGCCATGAATAGCTTAGAAATGGAATTTAAGATCTCGGTTTATGAGTCTCATACTTTGTACCATTGTTTATACCCGCTCATGCCAGAGAAAGTTATAATCCAATAAGATCAGGGTACCCGAATGGGAAAGCAATTTGATGGCAACAACCAAAATCTTGTAGTGGATATATGATGTCATATGAATAGTGAGGCAGTGATTTCCTATCATTTGAGACCATAACAAAGGCTTTGCTGTAAGGTGGCTATTAAAAGAGTCACTAAATGGCAGTTAAATAAGCTTATCTTGGGTGAATCACAATTAGGCAAGGAATAGACATCTACGGTAACTTCTGCTGAACTAGTGGTCCTTTGGTTCTATATTTCTTCATTTTTAGAAGGTATTTCCTCTTGTTGTCTGCTTTGCAATCCATTATCAGACTTGAATCTTTTGAACAAAAATTCAATAATGTTAGAGGATAATGGTCATCACTGAGATAATATGAGTATTATTATAGTGAATTTTATAATTTAGCATTGAATATCTTACATGGTTCCAGAAAGCATATAAAGACACATAATGACCCTTCTCACATGTTGTCATTGTTATTTATATTCTGGGGAGGAAAATGTGGATTGAAAAGATGAGAAATGAATTGTCGTGCTGAAAATCTACAAAGCCAATGATGTAGCTCAGCTGGATATTTGCTATCCAATAGATGAAATTCAAGGATGCAATATTTTTATCTTCAGAGGAGAGCACCTTATTTAAATAATATAAAACATAAAATTCTCCTTTAAGTTGAATTCAGCTCCTGGAGACTTTATAACCCATCAGTGCAGCTTTTTGGGCAACAATGCAAAAGTGGTTTGCCTTTGGTTTCTGAGGTTTTTTTTTTATTTTTAATTCCCACACCAGTCTATATTCTTGGTATTTTCCACAGGTTTTGCATCCACATGCTATCCAGGGTGACATTGCTTCAAATTTTGAAATCATGCAAGGTCGATTTGGAGTTCAAATAATACAGATCTCTTCTCTTTGTAGCACTGTTAAATCCAACTGATAGCTCTTCATCATGGAAGTGAAAATGGATCATATGGGAATAAATCACAGGACAGGGACTAAGACATCACTTGCCATCTCTAAAATAATTTTTCATCAGGCAAATAATTTACAGGCTGTGACAGGTTTCACATAAATTGTTCAACCTGACAACTGCATTCATTTATTTCCTGGCATATCACATATACCAAACAGCTATGGAGTGTCTTCTAAAGCCCAAAATAATGAGAGATTGAAGAATCAGTGACTTGCTAAAATAACAGTATATTTCAGAGAGTAAGAATTCATTTGTACCATCTTGGAAAACACTGGAGAATGAAATATGTTTTTCCATAGCATTACATAGAATTCTCCTGCAATCTAGTAGGCAAGACAACAATGTAATGTATGGATAACGTGTGGAAATATGGATGTGACTCCCTAAGGATGTGCACAAAATTTTATGCAACAACTTCTAAAAGACACAAGAGTTGCCTAATCTCTCCATGTGAGATTGTTCACATGATAAGATATGGAAAAATATACTTCTGGAGAATAAAAGTGTACACTTCCTAAAAAAAGTTTCAGAAGTGCTTCAGGGATACTGTTTTATTTCCCCCAAGTTTCTTTTTTCTCAGACTCAAATTTACTGGGGGGTTAAAATGAAAATCATCTTTTCTAAACCATCTTCAAAGTATGCCTGGCCATAAAAGGAATGTTTGTCAACTTTACCAGAATTTGATTCCAAATAATTTTGCTCTTCTACCACACCACCATCACCACCACCACCCCTTTGCACAACAAGTAATACTGCCTGCACAAGCATTCCATAACAAAGACACTGAACTGCTCAGGCTTCCTTGAAGTATTCACTCGACTACAAAGAAGGATAAGGAAAATAAACATCTTCATTTTAGCATTCAATATTACAATATTACAGTGTGATGCTTGAAAGGAATTAATTTCTTCCACTAGGTGGTGAGGTTGTAAAGCTAAATGTCAAACCCCCATTCAGAAAAAAATATTGAGTAATTGGAAAGGTAACACTCTCAAACTATTGTTTTGAAAAGTAATTTGGGGTACTGTTGATATTTGGGCACCATACTTCTATAAAAATCCCATTAATAGAAAGTGGATACTGTTTCCATACACTGCATATGTGAGCAATGGAATGCATTTTCACTATTACAGGAGTAGCTAAGCCAGCATTAGCTCAGTTGATTTTAGGAGATTCATCAAATTGGAGGTTAGCATGTCAGCATCTTGTAATCTTAAGATAGCTGCTCTGTCACAAGAGTGATAACATCTGGCCAATGTTGGTTGATCCAGAATCACTAAGCAAGGTCAGACATGATTAGTATTTGGAAGAGGGACTTTTAGGAAATCCAGAGCTAAAGGCTGAACTAGAAAGTGGAAAATATCCCCCCAGAAAAAGGCAAGGGAAAATTATGTCAGTACCATTGCCAGAAAGTTACATGGATAAATTCAATATGGTTAGAAAAACTTGAAAGAAATGTCTCCATTCAATAAAGCTTCGATCAAATCTCCCTATCAAAGGAAGTTTGGTACCTGCTTTGAAATAGCTCATCAGATTGGGTGGCTTCAAAGTGCATTGTGGTCTTTCGGAGTAGTTCACATATTCAGTGACTCTTCTGGGATTGCTCTAGATTTATTCAATATCACTTCTAAATATCACTTCTAAATGAAGAATTTGAAAGTGAATTTAAAGATGTGATGGATTTTCTGATGTCACCATAGATAGCTGGAAAATTATTTGGATCATCTTGTTGGACATTCAGCTCTCAGAACTCTTTTGGAGAGGCAAGGAGGATATTGTGTTGAGCTTAATTCTCTTTCTCAACTCTTAATTTTTTAAAAGGGATAACCACAACACTTAACCTTGTTTTTTCTTTACTCTCTCAACAAACATGGGAATTCAGTCCAACTCTTAGCATTTTAAATAAGGGGTTAAGGTTGATTGAATGATCATATCCTCATGGATCAAATGCTGCATTTCCTATCAATACCACCAAGAGAATTCAAACACACACACCACACATACAATACCTTATCTGTCCTAATGATCAGTTGAAAAGAAGAAGCCTCCTTTTAGGTGAAACAAACATCTTTGAAACTGCAAGGTGGATTTTAGCAGTGTTAAACTTGAATATCATTCCATGGGGCCAAACACCAGAGAAGTGCTATTTGCTCATCTTTTCAATGAGGGACACTTGGGTTGATCCTGGGGAAATCCAGATATGGAGCATATTGTCTAATGTCCTTCTGGAGGAACAGATTGCAAGGCCAAAGTCAGCCAGAAAAAACCTATATTGTAATTAGCACAGGGAAAACCTTATTAACAACAACAAAAACCTGAGTGCAGTTGAGAATGACTATCTTTTCATATGGCCTACATTTGATTCCAACCCCAGCAAGCTGTGGCAATACCTGCTCTATGCAATAATTCCCCTCCAGAGATCCAGATGACCCTACCCTTGTTAGCCAATAAAGGCATTAAAGGCCTGACTGTTCTCCCAGATGTTTCTATTAGGCAAATTCTGCCAGTTAATGCAGTTCTCTTTTTAAAAGAGAACCTTGAAACTTTTGCAAACATTCAGGATCACCTCATCTAAGTGATATATGCCCATCCATTTTATGCACTTGAACCCTTGTAAATGTGAAGGGAGATACTTGGAAAACAAAACCATCCATGCCTTATTGCATTTTTTAAAACTGTAGCAATGTTAACATGTGTGGACACCAATTCCAAAAAATTCCTCCACTGACAGATTGACTGGGGAATTTTGGGATTGACTTTCCAAGGTTAACTTTCCATATTAACTTTCCAAGGTTCAGAAATACTGCCTTATTGGATTCGGACAAGTTCTTCTGATCCAAATGAAGAATCAGCAGATACCTGGATGTAGGCCATCATTTGCTCTTCTTTTATTTGCCTCCAGAAATAATTAAGAAGGAAATTTTATTTTTGTTTCATGTAGTTTGCTGCAAGTAGTTAAGAGTTACTTAATAAAACCTTTACTAGTGAGTTACAGCAAGGACTGAAGAGGGAAGTGATTTGGTTTTTTTCTTGTGCTAATTCCAAATCACCCCACCTCCTCATTTACAATACTTAATTAAATGCTCATTGGTCGTGACTCCTGAGTTATAATTAAGATTAATGAGATGGTTGAAGAGCAATGAAGCAGTAAAATTGGGTTTCCAAAGAGTTTTAACTCATAGAAAACAGCATAACATTTAGTGGGACTGGATATATCGTTGTTATATCTTGCAAATTTACAATACTCATGGAATGGATACATTTCTTGCTATCAATTTGCTTTAATTTTAAAAGCATACTATATCTATTTTTTGGATATAGTAAGGATACAGGGAATCCATTTACATTGTCCAGTTGTCAAACTTCATGCGCTAAGTATAGTAGTTCAAGAGAATATTACTCTCTGAAATTTTTAGCTTTTGTCATATAAATAGTATTTATATAATCCACTACTTTTTCCCAAAACAGGCCATTGCAGCACTGGGAAAATAAATGTCCAATTATCCATATGCCTTTTTATTCAAGCAATCGAAGACCTGTTTGCACTTTCCACCTATGAGCAGATTGCATATATAAACTGTAGATTTTATATGGACCAGTTGAAATATGGCTGTAGCCCTTAAATAGTCTTTTATATGTTGTAGTGAATTTGATTTTTTAATCTTTTTTTGAAATACAGACTCTGTGAATTCCAAAGAAGAACAGTGGGATCAAAGAGAAACAAAAAGCCAAATATGGATCTCTTTTTGCTTTTTGAGATACTATGGTAGTTATGGAAGATTGTCCCTCTGAGTTATAATCATCCACATACTTACAATATAAATCCCATTGAGCTCAGAATAGTAAATATTTTACTAGGCATTCGTTGTAATTTGCTATTTCCATGATAAATATTCCAGACTCTGAGCTAGAATAAAGTCTGTTATTTCTACACTAATAATAGACCATTATATTCATTAGGAAAAGGTACATATATCTGAAAATGACAAATTCCTAGAGAGGGAACCTCATTCCCTTAACGTACTGTAAGATCACAAATAATATCTTCCTTTGTACCAGAGAACATAATAACTTTCAATAGGCACATCATCAACCCATGTCCATTCAATTTTCCTTTCCAGATTATTTATTTATTTATTTATTTATTTATTTATTTATTTATTTATTTATTTATTTATTTATTTATTTATTTATTTATTTATTTATTTATTTATTTATTTATTTATTGTTATATTTGTATACCGCCCTGGAGGAACTGACAAAAGGAGGGAGTGTTAGGATTTGTCAGGATTTATTTCCCCACACAGATCTGCCTTTCCCTGTGTCCCATATCATTTGAAGCAGGGCAACGCTGCTGTTGGGGAAGGCTGACTTGACATATTCAAATCTTCCAATTCCCAGCTCTTTAGATTTCTTTTCTTCTCAGAATTTTATAGTGCAGTAGGTTTTTTTTTCTTTCCTTAAAAATGTTTTAGTATAAATATATGCCAGAAAGATAGTTATTTTTGTGAGGAAATATATTCAAACTACGGATTCAAATATGACTTTAATGCATATTTTAGAAGAAAAATGCATATAGATTGGATACCTTGATCTATTCCAGGAGCAGATGGAGACTGGTGTCTAACCCATCCTGCTTTTGCTGACTTGAAAAACCTAACTGGGTCAGGTATCCAGATGTGTGGGAATCTATGAGAGGCACATTCCAAAGAAATATGTCTCTTGAGAAAGGCATTGCTCTGTAAAGAATTTCCTCATAGATAGTTTGCCTCAAATAACTACATAGCTGGAACACTATGTTTCCAGTGGCAAAGCCTACCAAGGCATAAATCTATTCCCAAATATATAGGCAGCATTTGGGAACCCCCATTTGTATGCAAAGTCACTTTTATCTATTTAGCAGTGTCCTTATTTCCTTCTTGGAGCATAGGTTTGTCAGGAAAATAATTCATTTGAAGTAGGCTGAAAACTATCACAGTGGCTGGCTAACTTCACCTTTTCTTGTTTATCACTAGACATTAACAGGAGCACATATTTTCCCCTTAAGACCTTACTTGGCAAATTTTAATGTGGACCCTTGGAGGCTGCATTTTAATTTTAACCACTGTTGAAAGTCTTCCTGGAAAAGCTAACATGTGTACAGTATGACTGTATTCTTTATTTTCAATGTTACAGAATATGACAGTGAAATGACACAGGGAGTCAAATATAGTTTAGTTTAGTTTAGTTTAGTTTTATTGAATTTTTATACCGCCCTTCTCCCGAAGGACTCAGGGCGGTGAACAGGGCATATAAATAGAAATACAAAAGTTAAAAAAGGATTAAATTATTGCCCAAATTAAAACAATCAAAATATAAAAACATTAAAACCCTAGCATTCCCCCATCAGGCCAGGCCAGCTTGTTTGAATAAATGGGTCTTTAATCCGCGCCGGAAGGAGCGAAGATCCGGTGCCATCCGGAGCTCAACCGGCAGTTGATTCCATAAAGCCGGGGCGTCCACAGAGAAGGCCCTCCCCCTGGGGGCCACCAGCCGGCATTCTCTGAACTATCAATTTACAGGTGAGCCTTTTCAACAGCTCATGCTTATCTAGAAAGTATCTTAATTAACAATTTGCTGTTTCTAGGTGCAGGTGAATATGCAAAGGCAGCTCAAAAGGCTATTGAACATTCTTTGTAATTGTTTTAATGGATGTAGTCTGTATCATTAGTTCAACAAGTTGTACTTTATTTACCTTTGGAGAATAAACCTCTGTGGGCTATTTGGACTGTCTGCTTGCCCTTTCTGGTAAATGATGGAATTGATCAAAACTCGCACAGTAAGTAAAATGCCCTTTCAAAGAACTGCATGGTTCTGCTGTCTAAGTGCTGTTTTCTGCCTTTAATAGTAGTCAGGGATTTCAAGTCCCATCTGTTCCTGCAATTTAATTTTTAATCTTCACTTTGGTCAATAAATCATCACTTCATCACTTTCAGCAAAAATATGGTCCTTTTTTCTCAATTTAATTTCTTCATTTTCGAAGTAGGTAAGCACACCTTTATTTGCATAAAGTACATCTGACAGATGATCTGGAGCAAAGGGAAGCAAAAATATAGAGCAATCTGAGTAGATTCACAGCTGAAGTAGTTGCAGCTATCTGTGCTTTCACTGGAAAAGGCATCTATAGCAAGCTATACTGACATCAAAATGATGACACGTGTCTCATAATGTCGTTACAGAAATGGTGCAATTATGGAATAACATAATGGTATCTTATGCTACAAAGAGCCTTGGTGGAGCAGTGGGCTAATGCCTCCTTAAGTAATACCAGCTGCCTGCAATTAGTGCAGGTTCGCATCCCACCAGGCTCAAGGTTGACTCAGCCTTCCATCCTTCCGAGGTAGGTAAAATGAGGACCCAGATTGTTGGGGGCAATTAAGCTGACTTTGTAATAATGCCGCTTGGGGTGTGTGTGAAAGCCCTAATAAGCAGGCATATACATAGAATGAAGGCTACTGCTAAGCTTGTAAGCCGCCCTGAGTCTTCGGAGAAGGGCGGGATATAAATGGAATTAAAATAAAATAAATAAATAAATAAATAAATAAATAAATAAATAAATAAATAAATGTCTAGTTTAATGAAAAAAAGGACTACGAGTGACATGATAGCAGTGTTCCAATCTTTAAGGGAATGCCACAAAGAAAAGAGGGTCAACCAATTCTGCAAAAAGCCTGAAGGCAGGACAAGAAGCAATGGGTGGAAACTAATCAAGGAGAGAAGCAATTTAGAACTAGGGAGAAATTTCCTTACAGTGAGAACAATTAATCAGTGGAAGAATTTACATCCCAAAGTTGTAAGTGCACAAATACTGGAAGCTTTTAAGAAGAGATTGGACAACCGCTTGGGTGAAATGATATAGGGTCTCCTGTTTGTGTGTGTAAAGACCTCCAAGGTCCTTTCCAACTCTGTTTTTCTGTTATCTGTTATATGAGCTTCATCATTTGCATTATTTATTTATTTATTTATTTATTTATTTATTTATTTATTTATTTATTTATTTAATGTATATACCGTCCTATTCCCGTAGGACTCAGGGCGGTTTACAGGACAGTTAAAACCATGAAATACAAAATTAAAATCAATTAAAACAATTAAATAAAATTCAAGCCCCAAAAGTAAATCTAAAACCCAATTAAATTAACAACCCCACAGTCTGGACTAAACAGCTCAAAGAGCCAAGTTTTCAGGTCCCGGCGAAATGAGCGAAGGTCGGGGGCAGTCCTAAGTTCCGTGGGTAGTTGGTTCCATAGGGCAGGCACCCACAGAGAACACCCTTCCCCTGGGAATAACCTGCCGGCATTCATTAACCGGCGGTACCCTGAGAAGGCCCTCCCTGTGGGGGCACACAGGACAATGGGAAGATGATGCCGGCAGCAGGTGTTCCCTTAGATAGTCCTTAGATAGGGCTTTATAGGTCATTACTAGCACCTTGAATCTCACCCGGAGGGCAACCGGAAGCCAATGTAGCTCGCGGAGATGTTATAATGTATATGGATCATCTCTTGTTCCTTTTGTGGAACCCAAGCAGTCTGTTATAGTACCCAACTGAAAATCCTAGTGCTGTGGCAACCTGCTGCACTCTCCCCATCTTTCAGGTCACGGGTGTCAAACTCGCTGCATCATGTGACACAACTTTTTTCACATTGCTGGAGCTGGGGTGGGCGCAGCCTCTACTTGATGCAACTGGCCCACAGGCCGGCAATTTGACACCCCAGTTTCTCTTACTTTCCCTAACCTAACAGATGATGGAAAGCAACTCCAAGGAAATGTGTCAAGAAGAGTAATTCAGCAATGACAAGACTTCTTCTCATTTCTTGCTTTCTGGTTGTCAACCAATAGGTTCTTGAGCATTTCCCCTTTCAGCTAATATAACTCTGATTTTTTTTTGCCTCTGAGTTTTCTTAGTCTGATTCATAAAATGGTTTTTGCCCTTTTTAAAGAAGGAAACTATTCCTCAGATTCCTCAGGATATAATGATTTGATGTCCTTTGGACAAAAAAGTGGGATGGAAATTAATAATACACAGAGGGACTTAATAGAGAGAAAAAGATACACTGATATTACAGTATGTTTTAATTATACCATTGACTGCCCCCTCTAGGATTCCAGATATCTTCCATAAATATTGCTTAATGTCCTTTGTGAAACAATAAAATTGTCATATAGCGATAATTTTATTATTATGATAGCACAGTCATCCACCTATCGAGTCCTTCCCTGAGACTTGGGACATTTGATGGTGTTATATATATCATCGTGAGATGACAGCTGTTCCAAGTAAAGTTGTCTTTTGCAATTGACTGATGGTGATATTATTATTATTATTAGCCTCTAGTAACTTGTCTGAAAAGAGCTTTTTAAATGTTGTTTATTAACAACCATATGAAGAAGCACATTTTCTAAAACAATGCTTTTCTCTAAAAAAAAATCCAGCAGAGTTATAATCCTATTCTTTGATAGGAACAGCATGGACAACAATTTTGGAAACATTTAAGGAAAACATTGCAGTCAAGTGATAAATGGTGATGGCTAGCATGGCAGTTAAAAGATGGTATACGTGGGGGGAAGAAATCAGAAAGAAACATTTATTCTGTGAAATCAGCATGTAAAACTTTGTGGTGATTACACCAAGAAATCTTCTTCTGCATTGGAACTAGAGTACTATTCCTTCCCTTCTGAAAAACTTCAAAACTTTGCTTTAAAAAGCTTCTCAGTCCTTTGGGATTGTGAGGAAGTTCAAGAGGCTGAGAGAAATGACCAATATCACCCCACGCCTGTTCGATAGACAAAATATTGTCAGCAATTATTGGACACTGCATTCTGGTCTTTCCACATCATTCTCTTGAGAGCCATTGCTCTATTGTGAAGATTTTTCTTTTTCTTCTTTTTCTGCTGAACTTGGCCCACGATTCAATAGCAGTTTGCATGATTCACTTCAGTTGTACCAATTAGATCTCTTCTTCTCCATAATCTGTAAACATTCATACATGTAATATAGCCATGGTAGCATTTAGCTTCAGCCAAAGGATCCTAGTTGTTGTGACATCATAACAAGCTTACAGAAAGCAAGTAGTTCATAGAAAATCAGGCTCTAATGTTCCCCCACACCCCAAATATCAGTTAATGAAAAAGTAGAAATGGGAAAACTCTAATGTAAGTTCTGTAAGATGTTGCAGATATTGGCTTACAAATTTTTCTTGGAGCACATTTCCAGTCAGTGGTATAGAGGTGTGATGGGCATAATAATAATAATAATAATAATAATAATAATAATAATAATAATAATAATAATAATAATAATAATAAGAAGAAGAAGAAGAAGAAGAAGAAGAAGAAGAAGAAGAAGAAGAAGAAGAAGAAGAAGAAGTTGGAAGGGACCTTGGAGGTCATCTAGTCCAACCCCCTGCTCAGGCAGGAAACCCTATACCATTTCAGACAAGTGGCTGGCCAGTCTCTTCTTAAAAACTTCCAGTGTTGGAGCATTCACCACTTCTGGAGTCAGGTTGTTCCACTGGTTAATTGTTCTAACTGTCAGGAAATTTCTCCTTAGTTCTAGGTTGCTTCTCTCCTTGACTAGTTTCCATCCGTTGCTTCTTGTCCTGCTTTCAGGTGCTTTGGAGAATAGCTTGACTCCCTCTTCTTTGTGGCAGCCCCTGAGATATTGGAGCACTGCTATCATGTCACCCCTCACTCTTCTCTTCGTTAAACTACACATACCCAATTCCAGCAACCGTTCCCTATATGTTTTAGCCTCCTGTCCCCCAATCATCTTTGTTGCTCTTCTCTGTACTCTTTCCAGAGTCTCAACATCTTTTTTACATCGTAGTGACCAAAACTGGATGCAGAATTCCAGGTGTGGCCTTACCAAGGCATGGTAAAGTGGTATTAATTCTTCATGTGATCTTGATTCTATCCCACAGCCTAGCACTGTGTTGGCTTTTTTGGCAGCTGCAGCACACTGCTGGCTCATCTTTCTATGAGGAGGCAGTATCCTGGGAAACTGATCTTATTTGGCCACTCTTTCTTATCTTATCTGATTTACTTTTTCCCCTTTCCCTATTTTACCTTCCCCCCCCCTTACCTTTTCACACATTCCTATCAAGGTGAACTTTATCTTGTACTTGGTGAAGTATGAATTGATGGAAGTTTAGAGACAGTTCCTTTCCACCCATTTCTCTTACCTCTGTTTCTAGTCAGTATAATCTATGTTTTCTGTAAAGAGAAATATATAAAAGGAGATCCTGGAGTTTAATGGAATGGGTGAATGATTTTAAGGGACAAGGGAAAGAGGTGCTACCTAGGAAACAATCCGAAAGAGAAGGAGGAGCTCCCAATGGCTTAACAATCAGAGAAAGAAACGTAGGGAAAGATCCACACTAATTCATCAGACAGTTAAAAGTAGCGAGAGAAGTTTGCATCTTTAGACTTGCAAGATTCTATTAATTTAGCTTCACAATAGAGTAGATTTAGCCCATCTAGATGTGTTTCCTGTTTAGTTTACCTGAAAGGACTGACATGAAGAAACCCTGGATAAATTGGTTAGAGCAGATGAAGCCATGGAAGATGCTGTACATGTGCTGCTCTTTTGCCTTTGCTATCTGGAATTTCCAGAAATTAAATGTGTTGTTACTGTTGTTCAGTTGCTAAGTTGTGTCTGAGTCTTCATGACCCCATGGACCATAGCACACCAGCCCCCCCCCCTTCACTGTTTCCTGGAATTTGCCCAATTTCATGTTCACTGTGTTGATGATACCATCTAAGCATCTCATCTTCTGCTGTCCCCTTCTCCTTTTTCCTTTAGTTTTTCCCAACATTAGAGTCTTTTCCAGTGAGTTCTCTCTTCTCTTTAGCTGTCAAAGTATTTGAGCGTGAGCTTTAGTATCTGAACTAAATGTGACATGAGCTTTTTAAAAAAAACATGTAAATTTGTCTTTATTAAATAAATTATTAATTGCCTCTAGCTAACAAAATAGAGCAGTATTATTATCAGGATTAGTCTTCCTGAATCTAATTAGTTTTGTGAAGGTGTTAAGAACAGATTCTGCTGTAATTAATTTGTAATAACACGATATAAAGGCAGGTGTATATGTGATAGTTTCAATACAAGGTTTTCTACCTGATTTAGCTATCTGCTATTTTACAGATAAGGAGTTTTTCTTTTTCTTTGAGAAGAAGCACAACCAACAAAATAGTTTTTATGAGTGTTTTAGGGGAAAAGTAAGCCTATTAGAGACAAAATAGGATTTGTGAAATAAGTATTGGTAGGTTTCTTTTAATTTGTGCAACAACTCTAATCTGTGCTGTGACACTTTTCTTTTTTTTCTTTAAACTGGCTAAAAAGATAAAATCTTTGCAACTTTCCCCATCTCTATTGATGTTCCATGGTACCAATATGTTATGGGATAACGTCAGTCTTTCATGTCTTATGAAGAATATGAAAGATTAGAAGGCAAACATATTTCCTATCTTCTATTCAATACCAATCTAAGAAACCAGGAGTGTAAATGTGTCACTATGGATGTTGCTGGAGTTCAGTTTCTCCTTTTCTTTATAGTGGCCAGAAAATTAAATCCTTGTGGCTTTGCCAATGTCTCCTGGGTCCCAGAGCACCATATCTTCTGACAGATCCTCAGTCTTCTATATCCTATGCAGCAAATGGAAGATTAGGATGTAAAAATTGCTGCTGAGTTTGATCCATATGCAAAAAGATTTAAGAAATCCGGTATGTAAACATGTTATGGTTTATCTGCTGTTGTATCTGCTGTTTTATCCAGAGCCAGTGAGCCAACAGAACTCTGGTACTCTGGAAACTGGAAAGGAGCAAGTATAGAGGAAACGTATGAAAATTTACAAGCAGGTGATATCGTTTAAACTTGTGATGATGAGGAAGTTATTTCTATATATGTTTTTCTTTGCTATATTATTTTTTCTTTCTTTTCTATTTTTTTTTGCATCATCTATTTTTCCCTTTTTAGTTTGCATTAGTTTTTTTATAGTAAATTATTACAACTATGAAAAATATTCAATAAAAGTAAAGTAAAGATCTAGCCAGTGTTCAAAAGGAGAGCCTGAGATTATTTACAATCAGTGCTTTTTTGGTAAAAGAAAAAGGTGCCGGAACTCACACGTGTCATATAACCCGGCTTGCCTACCCTACAAGGTTCCATCCAAAAAAGGTGCCGGAACTCCGTTCTGAGCATTCTATGAGAAAAAAAGCCCTGTTTACAATCAAGCCAAAGGGCCTTTTAGAGATTCACATCTTGTGTAGCAGCTCATAAGGACTGACTGACTGATGGATTCATTGATTTTATGCCATTAAGTTCTTGTTGACTTTAAACCACTGCATAAAGAACCTCCCTGGGAGTAGAGCAGCAAATAAATTGATTTGTCCTCCACTTGGTCATTCATTCCATAGAGAGTTGGTGTTTTTAGAGATCCGACAAGAGTTGCAACAAATCCATTTTCACATGTAACCATAGAGAATCAGTGAGGACTGTATTGGAGAAGTGCAGGGTCAACCTAATCTCAGTTCTGAGATTGTTATTTCCTGATCAATGACCAATGCTCAGAGCATTCCTGATCAGGGCTGAGATCAAATCACCACAAAGTGCCACCACTGACTGATTAGACAGTGGACTGCCTTTTACATCTTCACCACTTGCACTATCTAAATGTATCTCTTGCTAAAGACTCCCTGCATAATAAAAGGCTGAAGAAGCTTTGTAAGGCTTTGTTTGTTGTCACAGCATGCAGGGAACCAAAACTGGAAATTGAAAAGAGTTGTTTTTGGACTACACTGAATTAAATCAAACTCTCTGTTACCTCCCCCAACATACATACACTTCAAAAAGAAAAAAAAAGCCAAGACTGGTAATATCAAATTTAGTACTAGATTTCTATGTACTAATTCCAGGCTTATAAGCATTAGCTATAATTCACAAATAATTACAGTCTTTAATATATTCAGTTCTGCTATTATTCTGATGTTAACTAAGCACGGTGCAACATTTCAGGATTTTTGCAATTAAAAAAACCCTGGATAATAGAAAAAAGTGAGCTTTTTTGCAATCAGAGTAAGAGATATTTTTGTAATTGTACTTACATTTGTAACAAAGGAAATCATAAGTTTCTTCTTTCTTTTTATTCTTTCTAAACTAAAGTAAAAGACTTTTGTTCTTTTAATGGTTTGTGTTAGTTTTCTTTGTGTAACTTTTATTAAACGTTTTATTTTATTTTTATTATTTATTAAAAAAGGATTTTTGCAGTTCAAAGCAAAGTCTAAAATTTTAGTTGCCACTATGAATTCTGCTTGGCTTTTAGTAAATTTGTCTAAGATCATTCTTTTGGAACAGGCCAACAGTACATTCGTGCTACATTTAGCAATAGAGCTGATGAGAATGAAAAATGGCTATGTCACCAAAGTCATCTGTTTTTCAAAGTGAGGAGCAGAATGTACATTTCCAGTACGTAATTTGCTGGAGACAAACTCTAGCTACAATGATAGTGCAAGGTGGGTTAGTTTGTTTCCATCTAGTTTTCCTTCTGGAAAAACTAAAAATAGAATGTAGATGGAACAAACCCCTTATATCTCTTCCTCTGAAATTGGACAGACTTTATAATATTTGAAATGTCTTTAGTAGATGCATATTTTATTGGGTTAACTTGGAAAAAGTTGCAGCCATTTGTGAATTTCCATATTTAACCAACAATTTGATGCTTTTTGAAGGGAGGTACATTTGAGTTAGTTTTGACTCCTGGCAATTGCCTGGACTATTCTCTGCAGGTTTTTTGGCAAGATTTTTCAAAAGTGGTTTGCCATTGCCTCCTTTTTAGGGCTGAAAGAAAGTGACAGATCCAAAGTCACCAGTTGGCTTTGTGCCTAAAGTGACACTAGAACTCATGGTCTCCCAGCTTCTAGCCTGTCGTCTTAAGCTTGGCTGTCTCATCAATAGAAGTTACAAAACCTTGCTTCTCCAAAACATGCATGAACAGTCTTAGGATTAGCTCACGTCTCTTATTGTTACATGCATGATTTCTACCCACACAATGAGTGGCTAGTTTGAGAAACTACATGAGCAATATGCATTTTTCCCTTTTGTAAATATATCATGAATCCTTGTCTTAGGAATTTAGGAACAAGCTAGTTCTGATTCTTTTTGACATTTAAGCATGATATAAGTACTACTAAAAGATATAAAAATTGTTTATTATAGTATTGTATTTACTGCTAGTCATTGCAAATTGTTTTCAGATGAGAAATATTACATATTATTCTTGTAACATTAATTCCTACAAGATTATATTACAGTAATTTTTGCAGGATTTGGGAAAACATTAAAAGTCATGACATCTAAGGGTACCTTTGATTTCCTCTCAAAGTTTTTATTTTTCTACATTAACATCCAAGAAGTTACGAGTACTAAAGTCCTTCTCTTGTGCACCTAATGAAGCTCTAGCTGAATTTTACAGGGACATTTTAAAATAAGTAGCTCCAGAACTGAAGTCTAAGTGACATGTTGAATAAAAGTTTCATTTATTTGTAGAAAAGGAAAGAAGATACTTGAATTTCATGATCCATCATTCAGCTCAGCTATCCTGATTGCCCAGCTGGCCATAACAAATTTATTCTGGATAAGTGACATGGAGGATGTTTGATTTAAAGAAGTACAAAGTGCTACAGTCAGCAGATAAATCAGAACCTGCACAACAATTCAATTAATCATGGGCCTTGTGAGAATTTTACCAGTGTTGGTTCTCCATTGAGAGTACAATGCATCCTCTTTGTAGTATTCAGTTTATCCACTGAAAGTTCAAAGATCAAATCCATGGCTAATCTTCCTTTCATGCATATCTTTGCCCATCTGTGGAAGGAAATATCCTTTCTTTGGATGGCTAAAGAAATAGCAATGCTTTTCAATAGTGCCATACAAATTGCCATTCCATGCTGCATAAGCTATCATATACATTATACATATACATTATACATATACATATACATATACATATACATATACATATACATACACATACACATACACATACACATACATATATACATATAATTTTTTTCCCGGTGAAACCGGTCTAATAGAACACCTTGGTCTACTGCTGTGATTACTTTTGCCTTTCAACCCCAATCTAGGAGCGTTTTGCAGGCTCAAGTCACTACTGCGATAAACTATAAATTTAGATTTTTGCTGAGAAAGAATTAAAGGGAGACTTTATACATACATATACATATACATACAGCAACTGAAATAGAAGGGACAATGAATGAAATGCTGCACAAGTATATTTGGAAGTAGACATCCTGCACTAGAAAGTAAACAGTGTAGGACTGAATGTACCCAGGATTTGGATCAACTGTCATTAGCTGTCAAACATTTCTTCTGATATAGTCCAGGACTTTGATAATTATTTGGCTTATCCTAATGAGCCCTGGGTCCTGATTTCTTAAGCACACGTTTGTTATGTGGCATTGTTATGCTGTATTAGCCCTGGTATAGAATCTGAGTAACTTCAAAATAATTAATATTGCAACCGCAGTAACTTAAATATAAGTAATGCAAGGAATGATGAAGTGGTGATTTTCCCTGTTTCAGATCAGTTCATTATTCATTATTGAGTGAAATCCCTAAAAATGTAGAGAAAACAGAGATCCTTGTTTTCAATCGTACATAATTTATGTCAAGCCCCAAATCCAAGAATGAATAAAGCTGAGTTCTTTATTGTTTCCACCCCTGTCGAAAGAATTGTGCCAGACTAAGCACTCTACTATCTACATCTACCATATACTCTGAGAAATATTAGGGAGGGGTTGTCTTCACCCTCATTCTCTCACACAAAATGTCTGCCCTAAGCAGAATCTTAGTCCTCTGGAATGCACCCCCTCCCTTTTGGAAATCCAGCCTACTACATTCCATCATATTTATGTGTATTAAATAGAGCAGGGCTTATTCTTGAATAAGTGCATATTGAATTCACAATATGCCTTATATCTGTTTCAGCTGAACACTACGCATTTCTTTTATTTAGTTATTATTATCCCACCTTTATCATTTTTATAAATAAAAAGCGTAATCAGTTATATCACTTCAAGCCTTAGATAGAAAAACCACAGTGTAATTATTTCTTTCATTAATAAATAACTCTTTTTATGCCTCTTGAAAATTAGCATAGCAAGAAACAGGCAAGATTACCCTAAAATGTGTGCATTTAGTTGCAAGGACTGTTATTTTTAAAAAAGATTAGAAGAAAGTAAAAAAATGAATATTTAAAATTAGTACATGTAAAATATCCCTCTGCAGTAATATTGTCTGCAACAATATTGTGGCACACTTTCACCACATTTGCTGACTGTAATTAGACCAAAATGTGGGAGATAGGCTGCCCTAAACTGATCTCTATTCAAAATATTTAACATTTGTACCTTTCGCTTATAGCATTTACCTGCTTGTTATTTACTAGATGAATAGCAAAACAGCTGAAAGGGAAGTTTCAAATTCCTCAACAGGCACAACAAACACGGTGAGCAAAATATTTATTTAGACAAGCTTGAGACAGAGTCGTAACTCATTGGAACTGGTTATGATCATTTGTTGTATATCAGGTCACTGAGAGTCAATTCCTTTTCTCTTAATTCTTTCTTGAACTTAGATGTCTCTCCCCCACCAGGTCATATTCTTTTTTAAAATTAAATCATGGAAAGTCATGAAGCTGTGCTTTTCTTTGAAAAGATAAAAAAGTTCTTTGTTGTTGTTTTTTTGAAAAAAAATCTCAATCATTACTAATGGCTTTATTAACTCATGTATTTGAAACTGTTTCTTCTTTACTGTTTTTTTTTTCCTGAGCCTTTTGTGTTCTCCCTCGGAGCCTTTTGTGTTCAATCAAGCAGTACATGAAGCTTTTCTAAAGTGACAGTAAGAGGGTTGACAATGTGTAGTTTTTTTTTCCCCCTCTGAGATAGATTACGACGTTCTTAGTGAATAAAATGCTTCGGAAACAGAGGTATTAAGTAAGACACACTGAAACTACAGCCGTATGAACATTAGTATTAGTCCCACGACTAAACCCAATAAGATTTGCTTCTGGGTGGATGCTAATAGGAAGCGGTGTAAAAAAAAATTGAAAAGGAAAAAAAGAAAACAGCCAAACCATAACCCTTCATATACCTCTTTCTAGAAACACAGGTAGGCAGATTAATGCTGCAATTAAGTGTAGTTGTTACAGCTAACACATATGAGTGATGAAATCCAATTTTATTCTAGTGCTGTGGAAGTTATGCCAATCATGTTTTCTTTAAAAAATGAAATGTATATTCTATTGAAACTTTTCCCCATTTTATTTTCATACATATTTTTTTAAAACATAAGGAGCAAATTATACAAACCAGGGGAATTGGTCTTTAGCTTACTTCTGCAGTGAAGTGGTAACAAGATGGATGACACATATATGTCTGTCAATCAGACATGTAAGTAGGGTGTTTTTTGCACCATTCACAGGAGGCTTATGAGTGAGCCCTATATCAAAATCCAGAGTTAAAAATGCACATTTTTACCAATTCAAATAGGAATCCTTGAATATGAATATGTTTAGGTTTGTTGTTGCCATTGTTTAACCTCAGTTATGAAGTTTTTTGGTGCCATAGCTCCCAGTTTTAATTCTACTTATTTAAGATAATATGCCTTTTAAAAAATATATATAAAGCAAATGAATTCTTTATGTTTCATGGAATTTTAAGATCCAGTTATCTGTTCTATTTTGAAAATAGCAACCTACTTGGAATTTATGGAGTAATTATTTTCTGAAAACAATTTATTGTTCCCAAGCATTTGACAGAACACAGTACTTTGAAAGGATTTGGGAAAATGTATATCCAACAATTGTTTAAAATTCAGTTTAATGTAATGGCAGTTAGAGGTGACAATGCTAACTTCAAAGCTGTTTCATTTACATAAAAATGGGTTGCTTTAATTTTTTCTTTATTTCACAGATGAAAAACAGAAGATGTCTCAAAAGAACCCAAGTTGCTTTAACACCATATGTTAATTACATTTGTAAAAGTAAGCAGACAAGATAAATAAATGGTGCATTCTTAAACTCGTGATCCAACATGAGTGACTTCTGTATCAGCATACTGAAAAATCTGCAAAACAAAAATGAGTAGAAAATTTTGTACTGAAAATATTTCACCTCAGCTGGCAATTTCATAATTTTTTAAGAACGGAATTGGCTCTTTCACTACATGAAATACTAGTTTTTCATAAAAGAAGGTAAAAATCTGATGAAGTTAACTGATATATGATGAAAACTGCACTTTTATTTTTTATTTGAAGTAAATCCTGCTGTTTTATGCAGAGTCTACTCTTAGTAAAGTGTACTTTGAATGTGTAGTTTTCCAAGATAGTAATCATATGTTCCATAGGCCTTGCTTCTAAGTGGATCTGCAGATGATCAAAGAGTGATCATTACTGAACTTTGGACTTCACTGTAATTTTAATACTAAAATATTAAAATATACATTTTAGTATATATTATGCCTAGGAATATTTACCCATGTAGTAGGGCTGTATTACTATCATCCTTCTCATCTTTCCTATTATCTGCTCCTATTGGTATCTTATGATTTATCAGTTTCTTGTTTGTATTTACACTGAGAGGTTATGCATTGGAGACAAATTCCTTGTGTGTCCAATCTTCTATTCTATTCTATTCTATTCTATTCTATTCTATTCTATTCTATTCTATTCTATTCTATTCTATTCTATTCTATTCTATTCTATTCCAAAATTAATATTTCTAATTTTGATTCTATCTGTAATTTTAATTTTAATAAATTAAATTAAAATTACAGATAGAATCAAAATTAGAGATATGAAACCTGCATGTCTTGGTGATCCAGTATTCAGCATGTAAATAGTTGTGTCAACTATTCTGCATTTCTGCATGAACATCTGTCTACAATGATGCCCCTCTGTTTCCTTGGCTATCTAGCAAGCTCTTCCCCCAAAGGCAGAAGAGCCGCAAAGGGAACTCCAGAAAAAGAAGGAAGGCTTTAAGCAAGTTCTGAAGCTTTCATTTA
Organism: Vipera ursinii; assembly: GCF_947247035.1. Taxonomy (NCBI): domain Eukaryota; kingdom Metazoa; phylum Chordata; class Lepidosauria; order Squamata; family Viperidae; genus Vipera; species Vipera ursinii. The sequence continues at coordinate 94,877,216 of NC_139513.1, read as the reverse complement.
GAGCAGCAGAGGGAGAATACATTTAGTTCTGTATGGAAGGTTCTTTTCACATTTAGTGAGGGACAAGTATTGTGAGTGGCTGAGTGATGAGAAAGGGGTGGAGCCACGTCATGTAAAGACCAATATAGTCCCAAGCATTTTTGAGATGCTAAGCTAATTCAGAATGTTTAGTGCTTCAGTAATAGACATAAGTAATGCTGCCAGCTAGTTAATGGGAAATGAAATTAAATAATTCAAGCAGACAGGAGATTTTGTAGAAGAATTCATGCTGTATTACAGTAAACTTTATTATTTCAGCATAACATGAATCATGATAAAGATATAGCAAGGATGCAAATGTATATAATGGGGAAAACATTGCCAGTGATACTAAAGAAAGTTTAATGAGATTTCATACAATAAGATTACAATATTTGTGGATACTTTTTGAGAAAATATACTTTGACATGTGTGGATACCACTTTTGGGAGAAAATATATTTTGGACTACAATACTTCCTGCAGATAGAAGGGATCAAGAATGTTGATGAGGTAGAATTGGTGGGAGTACTTGTACAAGATCTGTGTGGCTTGTATTGATTTACGTGGTTTCTGCTGATGATCAGAAAGGAACATTGTGACTGAAAACAGAATGAAGTACAAGTGGGAGCAATAAACTCACATTAAAAATGTTTTCTTCCTTTTAGTTATTTTTGCTCGGCATAACTCAAAGAAGCTTCCACAAATTACTGTCTGTGACTAGAAGACTCCTTTAGCATTTCGTGTATGGGCGTTACTTGAAATATATAAATTATTATGTATAAATGTATAATAATTAAATGGCATGTATGCCTGTGTATCTGTGTACAAATTTTTACTCCATTTTCCATCAGCTTTAAGATTTAAGGAATGCTTGATGCTAACTTGGGTCTTCATGAAGATAGTGGGTTATACCCAGTGCTTTTTTTCTAAAAAAAAAAAAAAAGGTGCCAGAACTCAGAGGTGCTGTCACTGGGAGCGATGCCAGTGTCTTGCTATGGTGTCGCCGCCCGTTCTTTGCAACCCCACCCCTGTGGCTCAGAGCCACATGCTGCAGGGATTCCCCTCCCCACAGCCACCGTGGGGATTCCCCTCCCCACAGTTGCCATGCCATGGCCTGTGCTGAGCCCCCACCCGGAGCTGCTCTGAACCCCGACCCAGAGCTGTGTTCCTCATGGCAGCGGTCTCTGGTGCCAAACAGCTGATGGCCTCCGGCACCGGCACTTGTTCACTTACTGCCCCGTCGCTTCCAAATGCAGTAAGTGAGCAAGCAAGTGGCGTTTGGAAGCGTTTGGAAGTGATGGGGCAGTAAGTGAGTGTGTGAATGAGCAAATGGCATTTGGAAGCGATGGGGCAGTAAGTGAGTGAGTGAATGAGCAAATGGCGTTTGGAAGTGACAGGGCAGTAAGTGAGCGAGCAAGCAAGAGGCCTTTGAAAGAGATAGAGGAGTGACTGAGAGCGACTGGAGGCTTTAATGAGCAAAGTGTGAGTGAGTGGGGGGGCTTTTGCGAGTGAAGGGTGAGAGAAAAAGGGAAAAGTGAGGGGGAGAAGGGAAAAAGAAAAGGCACTGACCTCTGACTTCCTCTGTTACAGGAGTAGAAGGAAGCATTAACATTGAACCTCAACTTTTTGCTTTTTTATAATATTATAAACTAGCCATTTCTATCACAATAAATGAATCTAACCAATGAAACCCAAAATACCCCCCCTTTTTTAGTCATCAAGTTTTCGACACCTTGTTAAGCACTGGTGGTGCTTGAATATTGTCATGTTCTGAAAGTGGTACAATTTGTGCTGGCACTTCTAGGCCTCTTTCCAACCACATCCAGAAAAATTTGTATCAAACATTGGAATTCTCAAGGCCACATTTGGTATTTCCCAGCAATCTGTTACTGGAAGGAAAAAGCAATCCCTGCTGCTTTACTGATCCCAAAGAAGCATTTGCATGTATGCAGGTATCCTTAGGGGGCCATAGTTATGGATGAGAAATATTGGTTGCAAAGTTGGCATTTCTGGATGTAATACAGATATTTTGGACTTATTTTTATTTCTTTGCATGTTTGATATTTTTAAAAAGGCATATGCTACTGACTACGCTTATGCACATATGTAACATCTTTTGCTAGGATACATGACCACTGCTTGTCCAGAATGTGAAAAGTGAAAGATTGTGACTAAACAAAATTTTAATGTACAGATAATACCACCAGAAATTATTTTAGCCTTTTTAATAAATGTTGTTATTGATGTTAAGCTCACCATGGAAAACATCATATATTGTTATGTATATACTGTACTAGGTTAATTATTTAAAGACTGAAGTGCAACATAACTAGATTCTAAATAATCTATTTTTCAAAACACACAACAGTCCAAACAGTAAAAGTAAAGTCCAAATTAAGAATATCTCATTCTTAAGAATTGTTTAATTTAAAGTGGTTTAGTTGTAATAGATGGTTATAGATTTAAAATAGTTTTCAAGAGTATTTACAAAAGTTACTATTTTTTTTTAGCATCAGCTAAATTAGACATACTACATTGAGAAAAATGTTTCTCATTTCTTTCCTGTTACCTTTATTTATTTATTTATTTCAATTTATTGCACAGATGATTTAAATTTTATTTTTATCTTGATTTCTGTACTTATTATATGTTTTGTTGTTAGCTGCCCTGAGTCCTTCGGGAGATAGGGCGGGATATAAATCCCATCAATAAATAAATTTCATTGCAGAGATGTTAACATAGGAAATAGATTATTTGTTATCTAATTTTACCTTCCAAAAGACAGAAGCAGATGAAAAATGTGAGGTTCTTTCCTGTTGGCTTTTTGAATTAGCTGTTTTAGATTCTAAAAGTTTAGTTCCTAAAGAAGTAACCCTGTAAATAATTTTAATGTCCTCCTCTAGTGCAGGGTAGGCAAGACTCAAGGACTTCAACTCCCAGAATTCCTGAGCCAGCATAGCTCAGCTTGGAAACCTCTCTCTTTCCCCTCAGCATGGCTGGCTCAGGATTTCTGAGAGTTGAAGTCCACAAGTCATAAAAAAGAGCCAAGATTGCCTATCCCTGCAATAGGCTTTCGAAAGCCAATAGAGGGAGCTTTTTTTTTTTTGGAAAAAAAAAGGTGCCGAAACGCCGTTCTGAACATTCTATGAGAAAAAAGCCCTGGTTATACCCGTTATTTGAGCAGGTGTGTATATGGGGATGGACACCATCTCTCTTACATTATTGTGCAAATTGAAGTGTTGCAGATGATGACTTGTTATTGGGCCCTCAGTCTTTTTCTTTTTTTATTATTATATTTTATTGATTTTTTTTACAATAAGAATCCCTAGTGTTTAGCAAACAGTGTGTTGTCTGGGTTCATATATTTAAAAACAATAATAATTAATTTCTATAATTAATCAATATGTTAATCAATGATATATTTCCTTGATCTTCTCTTCTTCCAGTAGGATTCTCCTTTCGTTTGCATTAAACAAATATAATTTTAATATTTTCGATACACACAAGGTTGAGTAGAAGCATTTTTTCTAGTATTTGTATAACTAACAATAACATCAACATCTAACATCTTTTTAATCAGCTTATCTTTTAATTGTGTTTATAAAAGTCATCTTATTAAGTCATTTTGTTTCATGTTTTCAAGGATTCTTATTTAAGCTTAATTTCTCCACTGTATTCAAACCACTCTTATCAGTCATAATTTTCTCAAAATTAATTACCTTTAAATATCCAAACTTTTCATTCACATACTCCATCCCAATATTTTTACATTTCATGTATTGTAAAAAGTATTATACTACTTATATATCTTATCCCTTTTACTATAGGGTCACTTTATATCTAAACTTTATCTATTCTTTTAATCATATCCAAACAAGTGTTTAATCATATAGTACTCCATCTGGTAAGTCGAATCAAAACTGTTAAATCTGACTCTAGCCTTCTTCTTTTGCCAGTTCACTTTCCAATTCAGTACGTTCAGCTTGCTAGGGAATTTTTCTTGTATTTTTGTAGATATTGTTGGGGATAAAAAAGACAAATTAAGTAGGATGTTCATTTTTTGTCTCCCAAACTTTAATGATTTTCCTTACAGCTCTTTAATCCATTTTGTTAGATCGTCTTTCTTGTCCTTTTTTTTAATACAAGTTTTATTGATTTTTTAGTTTTACATCTAGATATTTATGAAGCAATACGGTGGTTGGATAGTTAAAAGTAAACAATAATAAATAACAAAATTATTTGTAGATAGGTCAAGTTACATCAACAAGAATTCCCTCTCCAATTCCCTTAGTTATGATAGCATAGTCAAATTAATCAAATTAATACATTTCTAATTATAACACAATCATTTAGAACAATTTTCAATATATTTTCACATATACATATCCATGTCCTGTTTTTACATTTTACCTAATTGAAATAAGATATTCTGAACTAGCCTATAATATGTTAAAAAAAATCAGTTTTTGAGTAGCCCACATTTCCCCATTTCATTATATAGTAATTATCCTGTCTAAAATATATATATTGTTCATTTCAGTGCATTTCTTACAAATTTATTCTATTTAACATCTTAATAGTTCACTAATTATTGAGAAAATATCTTTTGTTGCATCCTTCCAAATTCTGTAATACAAGTCAATTCTAATAGCTAACTTTCCTTTCCTTTAAAGGTCTAAAAGTTAAGTATAAAGTCAATGTGTATCTTTTAAAGATTCCCCTTAGCCCATTAAGAAAATTTTTTAGCTCTATCATTACAACAAATATATTCTATTTAAAATCTTAGTAGTTCATCCATTTTTAAAATAATATCTTTTATTATATCATTGCAAATTCTATAATATAATTCAAAGTTACGTTCTGATAGCTAATCTATTTCATTATATAGTAATTATCATATCCAAAATACAAACATATGCTATTTGTGATCCTTATAATTCATCTATAGTTAAGAAAGTATATTTTATTATTTGTAGCTAATTTTCATTCCCTTAAAAATCTAGACCCTAAATCTAGACTCAGTTTATATCTTTTAACAGTTGAGAGAAAAATTTAAGGTTTATTATTGCAAGTCCTAACACTTACAACAGAAAAGGAAGAAAAATCATTTAAATCTAATTCTAGCTTTCTTTTTGTGCCAGGCAGGCTTCCATATCATTGCCTTTAGCTTCTCAAGTGTTTCTCCCTTTCTTCCTATGCACGTTGTTTGAATCCAGGGAGACCATCCAGTTATCATTTTTTTCATAGAGAGTGACCCCTTTGTAGTCATTAAATTATCATTCCAGTAAATCCAATCTCCATGTTTGGCGTAGTGCAGTTGTTCTTAGTTCACTCTGGTTTTCTTCTTCTTTCAAATCCATCTGGCTTAGGTAAGAGGTCATGTCTGGTGTTGTAATTATTGGTTGGTTGGTTGAAGTCTTGGTGTACTGTATTTGAAGGCCTTTGGCATCCTCCATCTTAGCATTGCTTTCTTCAGCTTCTGCTCCTTGTTGGATTGTAGGTTTTATAGTTGAAATCAAAGTTTGGGCTGTACTTGTTGTACTTTAAAGTCCCCTGTTTTGTTGTTAAATTCCTCATCCTCTGTTTGTTTTTGGATTGTCAATTCATCAATTGAAGTAAGAGTCTCATTTGGTGAGTTTGTGCTATCAAATTTGTCTTTAAGTCTGGCTTTTATTTCTGCAGTCATTGCCAAAATTGTATCAAGTATGAGTTTATAGTCAACTGGTGGGATATATTTTCCCATTTCTTTAATATTTTACAGATAGGCCTTTAGTGGAGGCTATTTTAATAAAAGTCAATAAATGTCCACCTCCACTATTCCTAAAGGTTGTATTCAGTGCCAGGTGTTCCCAGTCTTTCTTGTCCTAAAGTTTGTTTTGAAGTCCTGGAAGATAAAACTTCTTTTTTATTTCCTTTGTTGTAGTAAAATCTTGCAGATTTTCTTTTGTTTCTTTTAAGTTGTAGTTCTCTTCATTTGTAGCTTCCACATTTAAATCACTTTCCTCTGGTTTGTGTTTTGTTATCTGGTTTGTTTGTTTATTCTTTATCATCATTTTTGAGAGTATTTTAATTGTAAATTTAATTTAAAGATATGCTCATTTATCTCATCAAAGTTGTTTTTAATCTGCTCATGATTTGAAACAATTGTCATTTAAATCAGTTGCAGCATTGTATACATTTTCTCCTGAAATCTGTTTGCTTTGTCTTGTCATTGCTCCTGCAGATCTCTGAGGCCTTCAGGAGGGAATATTAGGTGTGGTTTCCTGTCATTTTTAGATAGATGTACAACATCCATTTTGTCTTCCCCTTCCAGATAGTTTTTTTCATTGGTACCATAGGCTCTTTGATTAGCCTTGTCAAACCAGCCACTTAAAACCCAAACAACCAAATCATATGTAGTTCTTATCTTTATATATGTTTTTTTTAAATCCAATACATTTCAAATTATCAAAGCACTGAAAGCAGTATTTTGTAACAGTTCTTCTATTCAGGGGACTTACAATTATCAGCCAGCCAGAATGTTTAATCACCTGAAAGCTTTTCAGTAACTTTCCCCCCTAGATTAGTCAAAAGTCAGTTTTTCTTTTTCTGTAAACAGTTCTTGAGCTTGAATAATGCAGCTCAGTGTATTTATAATCCTAGAAGGCCAACAGTTTCTAAACAGATATAGTTCTCACTCTGTAGTAGATAGCCCAGTATATTTTCTTTCCTTTCTTCCTAGCTGTTTTCTGTTTATTTAGAAGTCACTGAAGTTGAAAGGAATAAGTTATTCTCTATTTCTGGGCATCTTGCCAATTTCAAGTCAATGCAGCTATAGTTTTATGCTCTAATTCTCCACTAGATGTCAGTAGCTATTCATTTTGCAACATTTAAAGTGGTGAATTATTTTCTTATAATTTCATCAATACTCTTTGAGATGTGAATTTTTAACAGTTTTCATGGTTTTCAGATTTGTCCAGTCTGTAGTATTATTAACCTCATTTCATTATATTTCTGTTCCCCATAAAAATGTAATTCCTTCTATGGGAGGGTGGGAGTGTAGTCCCCTCCCTTCTCACTTTTGGAGAATTTTTTGCTTGTTGGGGATCTTTTCCAGTGAGTCAAATACAAAACAGGAGAGAGAAGATCAAATTTCTTACCCAGTTCCAAGAACACTGTTCACAGTTGTTCTGGTTAGTGCCTTTGGACTTCAGCTGCTGGTAGCTTGGGCTGGTCACCGAGGTGTGGCCAGCCTTTCTCCTGTTGGGTTTTGGAAGGCTTCCCCCAGATCGAGAGGATCGAGCATCATTGTTCTGCGATCATTGGGGTGCCCCTCCTTCATCACTTCTCTGGAGTAATTTTAGACCCATTTTAGGGTCCCCAGGCAGGGCAAAACCAACCGAGTGCAGAACTCTGCAATCCCGTGGCCATGTCGCTAGGACACAAGACCAGAAGTCAGGCCCTCAGTCTTTTTCTGTAATTATCATAGGACCCATGTAAACTAGTGAAGCTTACTGCAAAATGCTGTATTTCATTCAGTAAAAGGAGTTTAATAAAGATGGCAGGAAAACTAGAATTAGTTCTTTTCTTCAGAGCGCTCTTGGTGGGAAGAGAAAAAAGGGAAGTGAGAAGAGGAGTCAAGCACTAACAAAACACTTTATCCTATTTGTCTTATACTAGATCAGGGGTGTCAAACTGCCGGCCCGCAGGCCAGAGCGTCACAGAGAAACCACGCCCATCCCATTTTCGGCAATAGGAAAAAGTTCCGATACGATGCGCGACGTCACGTGATGTTGCAAGTTTGACATGCCTGTAGTAGATTAATACTATGTAGTGAATAATACTAGATTTTGAAGGATGAGGCATGTTTCAAAACATGTTAAGAACATTTCAGTGACTATTCCTGGAATTTTAGTGCCTCATAATTAAATCTATTTCATTTTTTCTCTCACATACATTGTGAAATTGCACAGATAAAAAGTGAAGTATTTAATGCCATTAAGGAGTAATGAAGCTAATGCAAATTATAATGGCCATTATTAATTATGATGTGCTAATTCCTAAAGGCTTTTAGCTAAGAAATTTATTTACTAAAATACTTCAAACGGTGCTGGCCAGAATGCAACTCTTATTTCATAAGGCAAATTAGCATTCCATTCTTTCTGTTTGCCTGATGAAATTTCTTTTTTCTTTTTTTAACCTGCAGATTTCAGTTTTGCACTTTGACTATTTTTCTCTAAGCCTCTTAAATGCTGATAAGGGGGAGTATTTCTTAGCTCAACTATATTTCCCTCCCAAGGTCTATAAAAAAGTCAGAACTGGAAGTTGTTACCAGAAGGTATTATAATTCCCAATATAAACATTTTGAGCATGACAGAAAGATAGTAGGAATAATTAATACAAAACACATTTTCTGCTACAAAACAGAAAATTTCAGAATAGCAAATTCATAAGAAACATGTAGACACTATGGAAAAGCATTTTTTTCTGATAGAGAAATGGCTGTGTCATTTTTGAGGTATGCTATCTTTCCATTAAATAGAGCATCATCTATAGAGTTGCCCTATTCCAAATTCATAATTTTCTTTAAATGCTTTGCATTTGTAACTCTTTTTTCCAGTTTCAACAAACAAGAAAAATCATAACAGTGAACTGATAGATATATAATGAAATATCTAGCTAAAAAAGTCATTATTTATTCTTGGCCATGAATACAAGCAGTTAAAGTTGATAGATTCTTAAATGTGTCCACAATGGCATGATTGTCCTCTCATTCCTAGAAGAGGCAATGTTATTAATTTTCACCTAAAGAAACCTGTTGACAATCACTTTTACATCTGGCAACCACAAGGACAACCAAACACAAATATTTTTTTAAAAAATCTTGATAGAGATGAAATGCCAGGCTGGAATTACTTAATTAGTTAATATACATCTGTCACTGTGTAAGAAATTTTATGAACTGGAATAGCCACAGCAACAAACCAGCCAATGAGAACTGTTTTTGATTAAGACACAGTACTGGCTGTGTGAAGCATGTGATGCAGCCTAGGTCTGGGTGTGTCTTAAGTCTTCTTTGTGTTGTTTTCTTCTGATCTCCAAGTTAAGAGTTGTTGATATTCCCCAGAACTGAATGAAACTGTATGTGTCATGTTTATATATATTTTATACATAAAAGTTTTTCTAAACTGTGCCTCCTGCTCATTTTGAATGTGCTTAGTTTTGGGGCTTAGTTTTGCGCTGGAAAGCTGTAAAACTCTTAACAACATCATGTTTATTTTATAGAATATATAGACTAAGAACTTTTTGAATTTCCACTTTAGTTGACATTAGAGAAGCTGCTATGAAGGTACATGCTAATTTGGTCATCTTGGCAGTGGCTCAATGGCTTAAAAGACCCTGAAGAAGGTCTATACTCTGGCAGTTTGAGCACTACCCCTCTGTGACAGAGTGAGCCCCTGACACTTGTCTCAGCTCCTGCCCACCTAACAATTCTAAAGCATGTACAGTAAATGCAAGTAGATAAATAGGTATCATTTCAGTGGGAAGATCACAGTGCTCCATGTTTCACTGCTCTAAGCTGTCATGGTGGCCACATGATGGCAGAAACATATCTGGACAGTGCTGGCTCAACAGCCTAGAAACAGAGATGAGCATCACCCCATAAAGTCAGCCATGACTAGCAGAGCATCCTCAGGGACGCCTTTACCTTTACCCCATAAAGCTTTTATTCTGACTTCTCCTTCAGTCCTAATTTACTCATCTAAATCCTCTTTCCATTGGAAACAAAGTAGTGACAATAAGAAACATTTTTAGTCACCGGCCTTTAAGAAAGAACAATCTTAAATTTGGTGGCAAACACAATATGACAACATCAATGGCAACTACAGTATTTTCACTTTTTAAGTTAAAAATTATTCATACTGACGCCAGAGAAAATAAAAAAGGCAGTGCATGAATTCACACAACACTCTGCAAATACTCGGGCTTTCATTGTATTATAACCTAGTGTGAGAACTGCAAAGTCTCTTTGATTGTATCAGAAGGAATTCCTTATCTTTGAAGCTTGTGGTTTGTCTTTAAACACATTATCTCTGTGGCTATGTGGAATCTCTTTAAATACTCTTTAAATACCCAACCTTTTGTTATTTCTCCATGTATTATCTTTGCATTCCTGTGGAGCTCCAGACTGCTAAAAGCAAGATTGCCTACAGACGTTAATCCAGAGTACATTAACAAAACAAACTATGAGGAAGCAAATGGTAGAGGAAACTTGTATATATAGTCTTAACAATCATGCAACCATTGCCTATGCTTCTTCAGGCAGAAAATGCAGACATTGCTGTTATATTCTTTTCCCACAGTGGTTAAAAGAACATCTCCAGAAGATGTCAGTCTACAGAGGATTTAGAGAAGGTATACTATTGTCAGAAGAATTTCCCAGTTCATTTCCATCTGGGGAAAGCCGACAATGAAGAAATTTGAGGACAGCAGCTACCGCAAAGCAGGTCTTTATTTCAGGAAGGCAAAAAAGTGACAGAGAAGTGACTTCAGCGTTCCTGCCCTGCAAGGTGGTCTCCCAGTCCTGAGTTGTGATTTTATATGCTTTTTCTGCCCTAGGGCTGTGGGTTTGCTGGTTCCTTCTTTTGTGTTTTAATGGTTGTCCAATGTTCCCTTTCTTATCTTAAGTGATATTTCTTTTGTCCAGTTTCTATTTTGGGAGTTAATCCCATCAGGGGCAGGGCAAGGAGTTCCTGGTGGCTTTGCTATCTGATTTTCCCAATTGCTGGCTTGCTTCAGGCAAGCGGGGGTTTTGCAACATTTTATGAGGTGTCACAGAAGTTCAGCAAAAGGCTTTTGCACAATAAAATGTGTCTGCATGTTTTTCTAATGGGGATGAGAATATGGGAGTTTTGTCAGGGTAAATCTTCCAACAGTGAAAAAAATCAGTTCACAATTGCCCAATTCAAAGTAATATTCATTTAAGAGATTTGCATGTTTATATTTCTGGGTATACAGCTTGCTGTCTAAATTTTTCATTCACTAAAATATAAAATAATGCATGGAAATAGTACTATACTGAAATGCCCTTTATATCTGAGTCGTACTTTACTCACTGTAAAGGAAACATTTTATTTGGTAAAATTTGGTAAAAATTCACATGAGATCAGAGGAAAATGCTTACCAACATTAGAAGTGTTACAGCCATTCTTAGCTTTCTTCATGAAAGCTTCCTTTCTGATGATGTCCCCTGGAATAGTTATTTGAAATTGATAGCTTGAGCCCTACAAAACTGTATACCCACAAACCCACCCTACCACTAATGTAATCAGTGTAGCATTAGTATTATTCTGCTTAACAAATTTCTACCAGCAAGGATATGGCCAGCTAGATTCTTCACCAGCTGTAACTTCTGGGTTGTCTTCAAGGGCAGCCCCACGTAAAGTGAGTTGCAGTAGAATAAGTAGATCAGGGGTGTCAAACCTCTGGCCCACGGGCTGGTTGCATCATCTGGAGGCCGCACCCACCCCAATTCCGGCAATGCAAAAAAAAAGTTTTGATACGTCACAACACATCACGTGATGTGGTGAGTTTGACACCCGTGAACTGGATGATAGGCATGAGTCACTAGCTCCTTCTGATCCAGGGAAGCTTGCAATGAGTGGACCAATTAAAACTGCCCTGGCTACAACCTGCTTCTGTTTCTTTAGTAACAAGTGCAAATCCGGGAGAACTCCCATAGAGTACAGCAGTTCTTTCAGTGAAAGTGAAAATGCTTCAAGAGAAATAGATAGAACTTTCTTGATAACTTAAAGCCTCTGAAAAAATTATAATTCCATTCTTCTGGGTATCAAACTTTGCAAAAGAAAAAAAGGCTTTCACAAAATGCAAATTTTCCTCTTGACTATATTCAGAGTATTGGTAATTACAGAATAACAGAGTTAGAAAGGACCATGGTGGTCTTCTAGCCCAACTCCCTGCTCAAGCAAGAGATCCTGTAACATTCCAGATAAGTGGCTGTCCAATCTTTTCTTAAAATGATGGAGCACCCACAACTCCCAGAAGGATGCTGCTCCACTGATTAATTGTTCTCACTGAAAGTAAATTTCTTCTTAATTCTAGGTTGGATCTCTAAGCTTCCACCCATCACTTCTTGTCCTGCCCTCATGCGCTTTGGAGAATAGGTTGACCCCACTCCTCTATGTGACAGCATCTCAAATAGACTGTTATCCTGTGGTCCATAATCCTCTTTGTTAAACTAGACATATCTAGTTCTTGCCACTATTCATTATATGCATTAGCCTCCAGTCCCCTAATCATCTTTGGTGTTCTTCACTGCACTCTTTCTAGAGTCTCAACAACGTTCTTGCATTGTGGTGACCAAAACTGAATGCAGTATTCCAAGTGTGGCCTTACCAGTGCAGTATAAAGCACTACTAACAATTTATGTGATCTTGATACTATCTCTCTGTTGATGCAGCCCAGGACTATGTTGGCTTTTGGGCAGCTGAAGCACACTGCTGGGTCATTCTTAAGTAAAAGTCTACAGTATTAGTACTCCTAAATTCTTCTCACAGATGATCCTGGTACCAACTATCCTTTACCTGTGCATTCGGTTTTTCTTGCTTAATTGTAAAACCTTATTTTTCTCAACAGGGAATTGCATTTTGTTAGATAGGGTCAGATCTTCAAGTCTGTCAAGTTCCTTCTGGAACTTCAATCTATCTTCTAAATTGTTGGCTATTCCTCCCAGCTTGATGTCTTCTGAAAATCTGATAAGTTTCTTTCTTCTATCCCCTAATCTAAATCGTTTATGAAGATGTTGAAAAGTCACATTGGAGGGCAGGGTCTGTTTGTAATATGATCCTTCCTTCCTTCCTTCCTTCCTTCCTTCCTTCCTTCCTTCCTTCCTTCCTTCCTTCCTTCCTTTTCTATTTGTATTATGTTTGCTGCATTGTATAGTTATACTGTTATTTTTTGTGCATAGTTTTAAAAAATTCATGGAGGACAAAGATTTACATCCCAGTAAACACCAATATAGAAACTAGATAACCTCTTAAAGAAAAAACATGATGATTAACAACAAAGGTCAAATCACAAAAGAGGAACAGTGGCAGATGAAAAGCAGTGAACCTATTTTCCCCACACTTCTATGAATACCCCAAATTACATACCTTTGGCATCTCACAGAGGGGAATGAATATTCTGTCTACCTCTACCAGCTATCAATTCTCCACTACAATACCTCCCAAAAAATTAAGAGCCTAAATATAGAATTCTGTTGATTTGCACTCTGGGCTCAACACACAGTAGAAATAGATTACCTTTGCAATACTGGATGAAACAATAGCAGATTTTCAGGATTAAGGGATCTTAATTCTGTTCTGCACTGGACAATATCAGGAGGAGATGAATTCTATTATCTTTTTGGAGGGCAGAAACAGAGAATGTCATTCTTAATTAAACCCTCATACACTATCCAGGCAAGCTCTGAACTCATTTTTCTGTTCCACTTCCAATGTATGCCTTTTCATATCTCCTTGAGTGCCCCTTTCTGTTTTGGATAACACCTTTCAGTTTGTTGTAGATTAATCCCTATAAATTGTGCAAATGGAAATTGCGTCCTCTGTGATTCTGAATGGGGTGAAAAATAACTCATAATGTTCATATAGTTTCATTGCATATATAGTTATAAGGTAAAGGTAAAGGTTCCCCTGCACATGCGTGCTAGTCGTTTCTGACTCTAGGGGCCGGTGCTCATCTCCATTTCAAAGCCGAAGAGCTAGCGCTTGTCTGAGGACGTCTCCGTGGTCACGTGGCCGGCATGACTAGACGCCAAAGGTGCACGGAACGCTGTTACCTTCCCACCGTAGTGGTCCCTATTTTTCTACTTGCATTTTTACGTGCTTTCGAACTGGTAGGTTGGCAGAAGCTGGGACGAGTAACAGGCGCTCACTCTGTTACGCGGCACTCAGGATTGAACCCGCCAAACTGCCGACCTTCTGATCAACAAGCTCAGCATCCTAACCCACTGAGCCACCACGTCCCTATGATATATAGTTATAGAGAGATCATAGTTATAGTGGTAGAAGTAGAAATGGAGATAGGATTAGAGAAAAACAAGAAAGATGTTTCTAGTTATATTCTGAATTAACATATAGATTTGGTGTATACTTCAAATTATTAGATAAACATTCAAATATCACAGATTGACAAAAGTTTCAAGTATAAATTTAAAATACAGAAGAGAAGCCAGGGTTTCTAGTAAATATTCTACTCTTCTTTCTGGCTTCTATAAACTGTCTTTTGTAATATCCTTTGTGATTCAAAATTTATTATCCTACCCAAATTCTGTATTCATAAACAAGCACAGTGGCAACTTTTGCCTGTACTGTTCACCTAACTGCATTGTTAAGTGTTACTTGTGATACGTTTACCACTTAATAATACCCTTTGATTATGAGTACATGTAACTGCTATTTAAGAAATAACACGTGCTAACGCTTTTCTACACAATTTGATGCTTTTCTGATTCCATAATTGCTGGTTTCCTAGGATATTATGTCACAAAATCTGAAGAAATAATGGCTTGTTTTATTCCAGACAATACATTTTCAAGCTGCATAGAACTGCAAGCATGCCATAAAAGCTTAACAAGAATGAATATTCACTATGGAACCAAGCTGGGCTGTGTAGCATTGCATAGCAACTAGCACAATTCAGTGTGATTTATTTGATGCCAGGACTGTTTAAAAAGTTTCCTGCCTCAAGGGGAGGCTGTTTTGTGTTGGCAATGTGTGCTAACACAGAGAATGCCAACAGCACACAAAAGAAAGAGAACTGGGAAAATACAAATATTTAAGTATAATAATTATTTTTTGTTATTTACTATGAAGTCACTGATCTTTAGAGGAATAATAACAATTGTGTGGGTTCAGCTGGCAGTTTTGATCATTCCAGAGTCCCAAAATGAATGAGCGCTTTCCAAATTTGCCTTTTCAAAGTGCTGCTTAAGTTGACTGTCATAAGCTGCCTAAAAGGATCCTGCTCTAATGTAAACAAATGGAGTTGTCCCTAAATCACGGTGTCAAACTCGCCACGTCACGTAACGTGTTGCGACGTATCACGACTCTTTTTGCATTGCCGGCAATGGGGTGGGCACAGCTTCAGTATGACGAAGCCGGCCTGTGGGCCGGCAGTTTGACACCCCTGCCCTAAATCATCCTGAAATCAAAGCAGTTAATGTAAGAGCCATTGGAGAACCTGTTGGGTCTAATGGTTAAGGTACCAGGCTCTAAAATGGGAATCTGTGAGTTCAAGTCCCACCTTAGCCATGAAAGTCAGCTAGGTGACCTTGGGCCAGTCACTGTCTCAGCCTAATTCATCTCACAGGGTTGTTGTTGTGAGGCAAATAAGAAGAAGATGTGTTGGACATGTTGGGCACTTTGAGTTATTTGTAAAAATAATAAAGGACAAATATAAATAAGAATGAAAAATAAATAAAAATAATAAAAAATGAATCGGCTTGGATGCTAAAACAGATAAGCACAGGGCTATTAAGAGATGAAACACTTGTCATCTCTTAATAGGGGTTACATGCACGTGCGCATGCATGCTCACATAAAACACCCATTGTTGCTTCTTGAAAGCTTCTTTGTGGCCCTCCTTTTAATACACAATGAGGCCCCAGCTAATGCTCAGAGAGGGGAAATTGAACTTAAATCATGAGATATATTAACTTAAGGAAGTTCTAGCATATAAATGTTTCTCATTCCCCGCTGCTGCACCCGATCCTATTCTGATCAGGTGGATCTATTCTTCCTGTAGAGTAGGGGTGTCAAATTGCTGGCCCACAAGCCAGATGCATCATAGTGAAACTGTGCCCACACCATTGTCAGCAATGGCAAAAAAAAAGTCACAATACATCACGATACATCATGTGACATTGCATGTTTGACACCCCTGCTGTAGAGAGAATATTGTGGTACAAGATTATTTTTTCTTACATAATCTTTTTTAAACTAACTTATCTTTGGAGGTAAGCCTTTGCTCTCCATGAGCATTAGGTATGAATAAGAGCTATCCCATTGTGATGACTCCCCCAGACACTTCCCCAGTTTTCTCTCCAGATGTCAGCTCAGAGGAGGATGAACCAATTCCAGGCACCTCTGGAAGGGATGGGTTAATGGCACCAAGCAGCCATCTGGAGGGATTTGGCTGAAACACAGCTGCAGCAGGACATCCCAGAGGCTTCAGGTGGAGAAAGCATGCAGCTGGAGCCAGTCAGTGATGAGGTAGAAGAACTGCCTGCTATACCTGATCCAAGAACATGTAGGACAGAGAAAAGGAAGGAGCAGAGGTCAGACAGATGACTCATGAGGAGAAACCCTCACCCTTCTTAATGGGCTGCACCAGAAGCTGGCTATTTAGTACAGCAGAGAGAGGGAAGTGATGCTGAGAGCAATGTGTTCATTTCCTAGCTGTGTGTTTTCTGGTCATTGTGATTCTTCAAGAATCATTCTTGCCTTGCTTTGGATTGACATCATACCTTGATTTGGATCATGCCTTGTGAACTCTGGACTTTTCTTGCCTTATGAACCTTTTTGTATTGTGGATTTAATTTTGCCTGGTGGGTTTATTTGATTGGGAAACTTTCAAGCACCCTGTGGACTCATTATATCTGAGGGAACACCTGCTGCCAGCATCAAGCTCCCTTCGTCCAGTGCGCTCCCACAGGGAGGGTCTTCTTAGGGTGCCGCCGGTTAAAGATTGCCAGCGGGTAACACCCAGGGGTAGGGCCTTCTCAGTGGGGGCGCCTGCCCTTTGGAACCAGCTGCCCACGGAGCTTAGGACTGCCCCCGACCTCCGTTCATTCCGCCGGGACCTGAAGACCTGGCTCTTCGAGCTCTCTGGCCCAGGCTGAGAATTTTTAATTTTAATTTTAACTGGGGTTTTTATTTTCTCTCAGGGTTTCATTTAATCTTTTTTAAATTGTTTTAACTTTTGTATTGATTTTCTTTTAAACATCCTGTAAACCGCCCTGAGTCCTTCGGGAAAGGGCGGTATATAAATCTAAATAAATAAATAAATAAATTAACCATTGTTCTGTGGACTAGCATTGGTCTGCTTGTGGCTGGACTTAATTGGGACAATTCTGGTTTTTGGTGAAGGGAATTGCAGGAGAATATTAATAATCCCACTAAACAGTTGTGTGTGTGTGAATGGGACAGCATACTCATGCAGAAATACCTGTCATGTGAAGCCTAAAACAAAAACATTGCTTCTGGCAAATGCTCAATACATACCCCACGTGACTCTGAAGCACATTTTCCCCTTTACACCTGAAGCAGTGTAGGGCTTTACCAGCTCATGTGGTCATGGATTTGCTACCTTTCCCATATTGATCTGCATATACATGTACACAACTCCTGGGGTCACTCTTTGTGCAGTATTGCCTTTAATATTAGCCTAGGTTTGGTATTTTTAGCTCACAAGATCTGTTAGCAGAAAAGCATGACATCCAAGCAATTACAAGAATGTGGTAAAATCAACCTTTTTTAAGAAAACAAAACAAAACAACCTAGAATTGTGTAAATTAGATTCCTTGGAAATGTAACTGTTATAGAGCAATCTGATGCCTTGTTTTTCAAAGGAAGAAAAGATGGTTTGGGAAACATTGTCATGCAATTAAAGAAATAGTTGATGAGGAGGAATGTATTTCGGCAGTCAAGTATGCCTAAGAGCTATAGAAGGAAGCTACAGTGTTATGTCCTTGTGAAATCAGAAAACTGCCCTGGGAAACAAAATCACAAACTTGGCTTTCAGAACAGAATCAAGTGTAAATAAATGTCTTGAAAATACTAGTTGGGAAAATTGGAAAGCTGAAGAAAATCCAATAGCCAGAGAAAACTAATCAGAAAAATATCTGTGTTCCTCTCAAAATGAAGACCAAGATATAATGCTATAGATCAGGGGTGTCAAACTGCCAGCCCGCGGGCCAGACATGTCATCTGGAAGCCATGCCCACCCCATTGCTGGCAATGGCAAAACCGTCCCAATATGTTGTGCAACATCACATAACATTGCAAGTTTGGCATGTCTGCTATAGATACTATATAGATATACACACATATAGATACAGATACAGGCTAGGGATGGCATGATAAGAGTGTTCCAATATTTGAGGGGCTGCCACAAAGAAGAGGAAGTCAACCTATTTTCCAAAACACCAGAAGGCAAGACAAGAAGCAATGGATGGAGAATAACAAACTTGAACTAAGGAGAAATTTCCCAACAGTAAAAAGAATTAACCAGTGAAACAGCTTGCCTTTAGAAGTTGTGAGTGCTCCATCCCTGGAGGCTTTTAAGAAGAAGGCACTTGTCTGAAATGGAATAGGGTTTCTTGCTTGTGCAGGGCATTGGACTAGAAGACCTCCAAGGTACCTTCCAATTCTGTTATTCTGTAAAATCCAAACTGTGACGTGTCAATTAGACTCCTTGGTTCTTCATACTGCGCATTACTTTTAGTTACACTTTGCACATTTGCTCAGCAGTGCTCCTGCTTTGCTATACCAGCCTAATTTGCCTTTGGCTCCTGATTCCATCTGCATCTCCTAGCTGGATTTCTTGACTTTATTTTGGGTTGATTCTGACCGCTGATTGTCTAAAGTCTGCTAAAGGCACTGAGGCTCTGATAGGGAAATAGCCCTGGAAGGTTTTTGCAAGGAAATATTTTTTGTTCATTCCTTGGAGTCAGATACCATTCATCTTCATGCCACATTTCAAACAATTATGATAAACTGCATTAAAAGAATCCATTAAAAGGACTGGGACAAATAATGGGAACTTAGGTCTGAACCTAAGCTGTTGGTTTTCTAGCTGACAAGCTCAGAGGATTAGTGCAGAGCCATTGTGCCCCCCCCATAAGCTTATGTTTATATAATAAAAAGAAAGGTATTTTGAAAATATGTTACCATTTTTATTATTACAGGATGTTGATTAATACATGGAATCATGAATATGGAGGGATCATTTAGTCCATGAAGTCCAACACTCAGCAAGTACAAGAGGCCAGATCAAGACATCCCACATGAAATGTCTTATCTAACCTCCAGTTGAACACATTTAATGAAGGGACACTCACAGAATTTCTGGATAATGAATTCCCTTGCCAAAATGGTTTTGTCCTTAAGGACAGGAAGTAGACCAGTAGATCCACTGAACACTCTGGTTCCCCTTCTCTGTTCCAATTTCTTTTGAACACTTTTCTTCTGACTGTGATATCTAAAACTGGACCCTGAATTTCAAGTGAAGATCTGTCCAAACCAGAATAAGGTAAAATAAATAATCCCTGTAATATGGAAATTATGCTTCCATGCCTTTTTTGCAGTCATATTGTATCCTGGCTGAGACCGCCTCCCTTCCATTTCAATTTGTAGAGAAACACTGCTCATAAATATTCATCACACATTACTGTAGTTGCTATCTTGTATTGATAAACAGACCATCATTTAAATAATAATACAAGCTAGAATTTTAACTCCCACCGGTATGGAAAACATTTTACTAAGTCAGTTCATACGTTAACTTATTTATCAGAAAACGTTCACAGATATTCAGCACCAGGCATAAATTTCTCTGGGTTTGTGTACAAAATAAATCAGATATTTGTTTCATTGTAATTGCTTATTACATAATGTCAAATGTTCAACATAAATGAGAGAGGTCACTTCTGAAACCAAATTAAAAAAGGGCAGATAACACAGTTATTTTCTGTTACATTTCTCATGATTAGTATCTTTGCTTCTTGATTCTAAAGTAGACACACACAGGGATCTGAAAAGGATGAAGGCAGTAAAACAAACTATAAAATAACCAGCAGTTTAGAGAATGTCTGCACAATTTTAAATATGATGGCAGTGTAAATAAATAAGATTAGAATCCAATAACTGACTTCCTAAAGAAGAGATCTGAGAAATGTCTTAAAAGGAGTACTATTTGTTCCCATTTGTATTTAGTGTTTCATTAGCAGAGAGTGTATATATCATTGTCTGCACTGACTTATTAATAATGTTGCTGAGTAATCTGACTGAAGACTGCTTCATGATCAAGACAAATTCTCAGATGCCAGTTTAGCAAGTCCAAGCAAGTCATAGGATTTATAATTTAAGTCTGAATGTAGACAACCAGGCTAATTTAAAAGAGCAAACTGGGAATCTTCTTAATTAAAGAAGCTTGACATTTTAATCATACCATGCATAAGGGATTCATATACATAATCAATCAAGTCCTTTACAAGAGCTGTGACTGAAAATGTAGAATCTGATGAGAAATGAGTACTGTATGAGTACTTTCTATTATGAAATACTAGAATGGAGACAGGATGAACAAACTAATTTGAGATAAATTCTTTTAGAGCATGGAATGTGGAAAAAACCCTTTACTTGTCAGTAGGAGAGGTGATACTTTATCTGTGTGTATATAACACAGAATAAGATACGACCTGCTCATTAACTTTATTAGGGAGCCATATCACATGTAAAAAATGTGAATATGAATGTATTTAAACAAATTAGGCTTTTTTAAAAAAGCACAATAAATCATATATCAATACGCCAAAATATTAGATTACCCAATTCTTTATCAAACATAACTGTTGGTCCATGAACTTTATCCACAGTTCAGCTGCATGGTTACATGAATTCATTTATTTAGCATATCTCTTTTTTACAATGATTTATAATCATCTGCCATAACTTTGAAAGCAACTTACACTGACAGTAATTTAAAACATCGTTTAAACTATTCTTTTAAAAAACCAGAATATACAGAAAGAGTTCTCTCTCTCACACACACACACACAGACACACACGCTAGCTCTCTTTTATTTTCCAGCATCTAGCATCTAGCTAGGATTCAAATATGTGAACAGCTGGTTCTCTGTGTAGATGCCACTTCCGGAAGTCCATTCTGGGCCTGGGCAACAAAAAATTAGCTACCAGTTCTGCCAAAGTGGTGTGAACTGGCTGAATCCCACCACTGATCTAGCTACCACTACTGATCAACTGATAAATTATTAAGCTTGATGTAATATCCAAGTCACATCAAAACATGTGATATTTTATTGGTCTGAAATAAGATTTAGCTTTTCCTCACAAATAATTTAATTTTAAAATGGGAGGTTTAAAGTACCCATTTTGTCCAATAAAATGTAAGAGTCATTGGGAGTTGGGCAACATATAAATTTTAACAGCAGCAGCTTATTAAAACAAACAAAACCCTTTAGAGAGATTTAAGGGAAGCAACAAATTCTGCAAGATTTAAGACAGGGTTCCTCAACCTTGGCAACTTTAAGACTTGTGGACTTCAACTCCCAGAATTCTGGGAGTTGAAGTCTACAAGTCTTAAAGTTGCCAAGGTTGAGGACCCCTGATTTAAGGAATTGATTTCATCCTTTTCTTCTAATACATCCAAACAAACATGCACCTTTAAACAGAAGTGCACATGCACATACACTCACATTTGTTAAAAAAAATATCTGGCCCCAGCCACTCTGGGAAGTTTGCACTGTGGGCACTTTCCCTCTTAAAGGTGCTGTGGTGGTGCAGTGATTAGAATGCAGCATTGCAGGCTAATTCAGTTCACTGCCAGGAGTTTGATCCTGATGAGGCTCAAGTTTGAGTCAGCCTTCTATCCTTCTGAGATCAGTAAAATGAGGACCCAGATTGTTGGGGCAATATGCTGACTCTGTAAATCGCCTTGAGAGTGCTGTAAAGCACCATGAAGCAGTAAATAAAGTAAGTGCTATTACGATTGCTATTGCTATTGCTACTAAAGGAGATGGCTTTTCTTGCCAAACTAGGCTTGGAGGTCATAAGGTACTGATGAATAGATGTCCATTGACACTGAATTATGGATGCAGATAGATGAACATTCAGATATCCACTAACAGTAGATAAATTGGAACAGAAACTTATTTATCGCCTCCCAATGCAAACAGCCCAATCTTCTTATTCTTCTCTAGATCTAAATAATTCTGACCATGATGCATTTTTATTAAATATTTTTTGTACCATGTAAGCTAATATTTGCTTTCCATGCTATCCTTTCCACATCATTTTTATAGCATCTATTATTTTTCTTCTATCTCCGTGCATGATCTTCTTATAAAATTAACCCCTTCTTCATTCATTTTTACACAGTATCTGTATTATATTCTGCTCATAGAAAATCTGGTATGTTTGTTTGCCCCTATAGGTCTGCAGTTTGAAAAGTAAAGGAGTTTTTACCTGTACTTAGATAATCAAGGAATCAGGAACATGGATTCAGCATTAAGCCTCACAAGATGTGATTATTTTTATTGAGAAATAGAGGATTAAAATAAGTCTCACAGTGTTGCACTGGAACAGATCTGTAGGTTGATGCATTGAATACAAAGAAAATTGGAGAGGAGAGGCAGCACTCATTTACGTATTCAAGTTAGTTCAGCTTCACTCTCGTAGAAGAACATGAACAACATCTTCAAACTTGTTTCAAACTTTGCTTATTGAATACCAGGGATCTTCAGCTACAGTCTTGTATTCAGCTTGGAGTAAATCTCATTTAACTAAATCTTATTGAGTGTATTTTATTTTATTTTATTATTTTATTTTACTGGATTTTGCTGACCATTTCCCCCTTATATTTCCCCCTATTTTCTTTCTCTCCTGTTTTTGATAGGGTGGTATATTTTAAATTCTTTCTCCAATGTAAGTCTTCCATACTTGCTTTACAGAGCTATTCCCTTTCAAATTTCTTCTATGTTCCTTTTCAGGAATATAAATATCTCCTCTCATTTTCCTCATTTTTCATCTGTCAGACACTCTTTTTCTAACTATTTATTCATGCTAACCACCCTACCTCTCGCTGCTTTTTCTGTTCAACTTGTGTCTGCAGATGAAAGCTATTCATTCACATTAAAGGTATTATTACAGGGTAGACAGCCTTAATGGAGACTTGTTTCCTTAGCTGAAGCACTTAATCGATGCGGTGAGTTTATTCCTTGAAATTTAACAGATGTAAAATCAAAGTGATTTGAGATGGCTTATAAAATGGGAAGTTGGTTTATGATGAGGCCAAATTGTTCTCCTATTTCAATTTGGTGCACCGAACCTTTGAAAAACTAACATTAAGATGAAGTGTTTTCTTGCTCACAAAGTACACATTTTGAGAATGCAAGGTAGTAAGATACTAGTTGGTACCTGGGCTATAATTTAACTGCCATTAGCTGCATTAAGAAGCTTCACATGGATCATAGGGAAGAGAATTCATTTTCACCAGCTAGTATGAATCTCACCTGCATTTTTTAAATGCTATGGTAACTAAAAATATATTCTATTTAGCCATTTGTTTTCTGCAAAAAAGCCTGTTCATGATCACTTAGCATATAAATAGTTCCAGTGCTCTGTCCTTTTGAATTTCAGTTACTAGCATTTGCTGTCATTGAGGATCCTCAAATTTCCAATGGGATCTGGTATAATATTCTTGAAATGAACCTTTATGAACTTGTTTCGGATTTTGAAATAAATGAATGAATCAATCAATCAGTCTGTCCCCCAATATATTCAAAATATGTTTTCACGTACCAGTCTACCTCATTTTTGGTTTGCCATATTTATAAAACTTTATTTATAAAAACATATTTATAAAAACTTCAGAAAACGAGTAATAAAATGATTTTATGCTAAAGTGTTAGAAAATTTCAATTTCCAAGTTTTCTTTTACATGCCACAGCAGTAACTATAAAATTACATTAAATAAACCTCTTTTTTGTTGCTGTTGATTATTCTGAAAATACACCTGTAAATCGTTTAAATCTTATTTTCATAGAATTTAAATCCTGTACAGTGAATAAGTGGGCCTCTGCTGAGTCTGTTCTACTGATCAACAAAAGATGTATATTCTGAAATGTAAGTCTTTCTCAAGTAATAGCAAAAATAATGCAATGGTAACTTCTTCATCTGGTCAAATTCCTTTGCACTGAAATTTTAGATCAAGCAGTCAGGTTCCAAAATATGACTACACTGTGAGGATCTTTTAAATACTTTCTAT
The DNA here is from genome assembly GCF_947247035.1 of Vipera ursinii. Classification (NCBI taxonomy): domain Eukaryota; kingdom Metazoa; phylum Chordata; class Lepidosauria; order Squamata; family Viperidae; genus Vipera; species Vipera ursinii. The sequence goes on along the minus strand of NC_139513.1, from coordinate 94,853,127 downwards.
TTCACCACATTTCTTCTGTCATTTCAAAAAAAACCAAACAAACCTAAAACACATATTCTCAGCAAACAAGCATTTTTTTGTTTTGTTTTTTGTTTATTGTTGGCACTGAGCTATTATTTGGGGAATAAGCTGTGAAGACAGCTGCTACCCAGAGATGTTGAGAAATCAAAGGGCTCCCTTATAGCAGTTGTTAAGTTTAAACTCCATTTCCTTGAAGCCTGACATGGAAAAGGATCAGCCAGCCACACTTCCACGTTAAATTAGCAAAATGCTGTCTGAAAATTCTGAAAGTGCTGCAAAGGAAATGGCATTGGACTTGTCTGGACTGTCACCAGGAATCAAGGTACTTCCCTCTCCCCCCCCCACACACATACTGTATACACAGAGTTAGTTATGTTTGCATCTATGTGCACATCTTTCTGTGTAAATGTGTGTGTGCCTCTCTCTCTCTCTCTCTCTCTCTCTCTCTCTCTCTCTCTCTCTCTCTCTCTCTCTCTCTCTCTGTGTGTGTGTGTGTGTGTGTGTATGTAAGTTTTGCTCACCTACAGCTACTAGTATATTCACTATTGCAGATGCAAGAAGCTTTTAAATTCAGATCTTAAAATGCTTGAATCAAACTAATAATAAGTTGTGATTTCCATGTGAAATGAAAGCATCAAAAAAAATGAGTGTGCTCTCCACAAATCACTTGAAAGTTAAAGTTAAGACAATTTGTTATTTATATAGTCATCCTGCTTAAGCCTTTCCATATGTATAGATCAGCATTGTACATATATAGTTTTAGTTTTCCCGTGTAAGTTGTCTTCAGACATTTACCATAGAGATGGTTTGACTTCAAAGTCAGAAAATGCTAGCCATGCACCTCTCTCTCTAGCTTCCATGCATTCATCTTGGAGGTCTAAAGGAGAGGTGCAGTTTTATTGAGTTAATAAGTGTCCCATACTTCAGATAATCTGAAAAATAAAGCTAGTTTTGTATCATAAGGGGAGCAGTGTTCTGCAAGATCCATGTACTTGTAAAATATTAGATTTGGAATTCTAGAATCTCACAGAGAAACTGAGAAAGAGGAAAGTTCCCTTTCTGTGGCATCAATCTCTAATCATTAAAAGCTTCTATTATGTGCCTATTTTTTATATAATGCTTTTATCATTGTCCATCTGTACAGGACTGAAAATGCCAGATGGTAATCTTACATTGACAATGAGAACATTAAAAGGGAAAAAAAATCTTAGAAATCTACAATGTTCCCGTTTTCTGTTTCTTATATACTGCACAGTTTGAAAAACTTAAAGAGACAGAATAAATGTTCCAATCATTTAACCCAAAATAGTTTTTAAAGCCCTATCTATTTTTGTCAGAGCAATTTGTTCTTGACCTCAAAGGCTGAATAAATGCAGCAACAGATTGTGTAGCAGACTGTAAAGAGAAAATGGCCTTTCAACTGTAGTGATTAGGATGCTGTGAGAGTAAGCTATATGTTTGCATTTTAGTGTCATGCTGAATTTTCATTAGAATGCATACTTCATCATATTTCATCTACTTCCACACATTTTTTGGAGATCTAGTTTTTCCCGAAGTCCATTGGGATCCACTAAACCCCCCCCCCAACATATCAAGATATGAACCTGAATGTTTTCTCATGCCAAAAACACATTGCAGCTATTAAAAATGTATACTATGTGCAGTCTTTATTTCACTGATGGCTAGGCTAAGTGATGTTCTGAAGATGCTAGATGATATCACCAGTTAGGAAATGGACCCTGTGTCATGTCATTACACAAAAGTCTGCATCCTTGTGTGTTCACAGGTGACAGTAAGGAGCAAGATATTAATTTGCAGGTTTTTTTTAAAGGTTAAACAGTCTACCCAAACAATTGTATGAAATATTGGAAAGCTGCACTTATAAACAGCCACACATTTCATTTCAAATATTATTTCAAGGACCCATGAATTCCATTTACTTAACTTTACCCCAATATATCCCAACTCAGAGAAAAGGATTCTTTGATAACAAAGAATTTAATTTTTTTCAGCCATTTTCCCCATACTGGTACATCAAATGACTCAAAACAGTCAGTCCTTACAATGAAGGGAGTTTTACCTGGCCCGATGATCCAAATTGTCATATTCCATTGTGCCTCATCTGTGGTAAAAAAACTTACAAATGAAGCAAAGTTTCCAGAAAACTTAAAAATAGAATGGAATAGAGCTGGAAGGGACCTTGGAGGTCTTCTAATCCAGCCCCCTGCTCAAGCAGGAGGACACTTAACTACAATTCACAAGCACACGACATGTAAAAATTCTGATGATTTTAAACTGTGATTTGAATCACAGAACAAACCAAATAAAGCTTTTGTTAATAAAATGACAGTTTTTTTTAAAAAAAACAGGACACAAGTTATCTCTTAGCAGAAGTTTAATTTAATTTAATTTAATTTAATAATATTTGTATACCGCCCTTCTCCCTGAGGACTCAGGGCGGTTCACAGGTTATTATGCAGGAAGGGAAAAGTCACACTTTGGATGAGAAAGTAATCGTGCCAGCATGTAAAATCATAATGGAAAAAGAACTAGATCTAGTACAAGAGATGGAAAAGAAAATTTGACATATTGATGGCAATATGTTTTCTGTGATAAACTTTTTTAGCCAGGTTGATGAATCCACAGACTTCACCCATAAATGTCATGTTATGGCATTTGTAAATGATAGTGAAATTCAACCAAACTTTTTCTGCTACAAAGAACTGCAAGAAACATCCAAAGGCCAAAGTGCATTTCATGTTTTGTCTTCATGTCTTGAAACAAAAAGTCTGTCTTCTCTGCGCTGGCATCTGTACTGATGCCTCCGTCAATGATTGACTCCATGAGAGTTTTTGTTTCTCTTGTAAGGAAAAAGAAATCCTGGTATTGTCACAACACACTGGTTTCTTCACAGAGAGGGGCTGACATCAAAAATACCTGGAGATGAAATGAAGAAAAGGTCTGAAAGATGATACAAAAATGGTTAGTGTTATTAAACAAGGAGCAATTCACTCAAGAATGTTTAAAAAACTGTGTGAGTACCTGGACAAAGAGCATATAGGTCTTTTGTTATACACACAAAATATGATGGTTCAGCAGAGGAAACATTCTGAACAGGTTTTTTGAGCTAAAGGCAGAATTGTGAGAATATTTCAAGAAAATAATATCCTAAATTTTCCTCAGTGCTTTACAGATGGAGAATGGTTGCAGAATCTAGCATACTTAGTAGACATTTTTCATCACATGAACCTGCTGAACAGAACTCTGCAAGCTGCTGGAAAAAAACATTTTGACATCCTGAGTATCCTGCCATTGATAGGAAGGCATTGAATGTTTTGCTGCAGTTTTCCATTTCTTACATATGTGAGCAAGCTTTGTCTTACTTTAGCAAGCATCAAAATAGATGAGAGCCAGTTTGGTCTAGTAGTTAAATCACCAGGCTAGAAAGCCAGAGACCATGAGTTCAAGTCCCAAGTCTGACCTTGGGCCCGTCATTCTTTTCTCAGTGAAAAATCACCTCTTAGGATTGTGGTTGTTGTTGTGGAGAACATGGGAAAAGAAAGGTTTCTTGTGTATGTTCACTGTCTTGAATTATTTGTAAAAATAATAAATGTGGGTACAAACCGAAATAGCAAAGACAGAAATCATCGTATTTCAGATGAAGATGAAATCCATGATTATCTTAAGTTCATTCCAGAGTTTAGTATTTGTGCAGCAAAAAACAAAAAAGTACAGGTTATCTTAATCCTCTCCTTCCTTCCAAATATTTTGAGCTTCCTTCATGCTTGTTTCACTTCTAAATCACAGCAATCAAAGGAGAAGTAATCAACCAAGCTAATTATTTGCCTCCCTCTGGGTTCTTCCATTACTTTGTAACAGACAAGCCCCAAGGCTTATATATATATCTGTGGCAACATCAAAAATATTTTCTGAAGAACTGGCACAAGTTTTAAAAGAACAGTAGGAAACAAAAATCAGGCAGGCACTGAGTGGCAATCCTCCCAAGGCAATGTCTAAAAAACCCCTATCCAGTAACTCAAACTTATTTTCTCTTTCATTGGATGTTTAATGTTGTTTTTCCCATGATAAAAATATTTTAATAGTTGAAAGAGTTTATACAAGATTGTGTAGCTTTCACTTATAAGAAAAAATAATTTATTTACTGAAGGAAAACCAGTTGAAAAATATTGTCTGGTCAAAGTCTCCAATTGCAAACTTTCCTCAGATTGTGTTGTATTGTTTATTTGTTTCTGTTCAGATAATCAAGCTTAATACACAATGGAACACATATCCTATTCAACTGAATAACTTTTCTTTAAGCTAGAAATGCAAGAGGGTTTACTTTTAGCATTCTAAATCATGGTTAAATCCAGGAATGAGTCATTAATCTACTGTAGATTATCATAACATCGCCATCATTATCAACAACATTTCTCTAAGAGTTTAAGTATATTGTATATTTACAGGAATAACATTCCAAATGTTTTCTTTATAGCAAAAAACTTGTGAGCTGAGGAAAAATTTATAGAGATGATTGATAGATATAGATATATCGCCTATGAACCAAGTTCCTTGGCAAGGTTTAGGAAGTGGTGTTTAGTTTGTATTAGTTTTTATTATTGTAGTTAAAATATCTCTTTCTTCACTATATATATAGTCTGCCCAAGATACACAAAGAAGGAACCCCACTCAGACCCATAGTCAGCTCCATAGGCTCACCTCTACAAAATCTAGCCAAATTTCTTGCCAAACAACTACAGCCTTATGCAAATTCCATCACCTCACACGTACAAAACTCTTTCCAATTCATAGATATCATAAGTAAACTAAACTTACAGCCCTGTGACCTACTTGTGAGCTTCGATGTCATATCCCTCTTCACCCAAGTGCCAATCAAAGAAGCCTTGACAGCTATCCTAAATAAATACAACCCCCCAAAACACATCCTAGATCTGACCAACCACTACCTATCAAACACATACTTCATCTACAATGGACAAAGATACAAACAAATGGAAGGAGCACCCATGGGATCACCCCTTTCACCTGTCATCGCAAACCTCTACATGGAACACTTTGAAACCCTCGCTCTAGAAAAATCCAACCACAAACCCAAACTCTGGCTCAAATACGTAGATGACACCTTCGTAATCTGGCCACACGGCAAAGAAAAACTGGATGACTTCCTCACACACCTCAATAGCCTACACCCCAAAATACAATTCACCATGGAAACAGAAGCTAACAATCAACTTCCCTTCCTTGATGTCTTAGTCTACAAGAAATCCAACGGCTCCCTAGGACACACTATCTACCATAAAAAACACACACAAACCGCTATCTGAACGCACTCTCACACCACCACCCAGCACAGATCAACTCCGTAGCCAAGACACTCATCTCCAGAACAAAACACCTAGCTGATGAACAACACCTAAAAACCGAATTACACACTCTCACTAATGTACTAACAGCCAATGGATTCCAAAGAAACATGATTACCAATTTAATCCGAAGAGAGACAGCCACAAAAACCCAAGACAGAGAACAAGAAAATGGCAAAGCCCTCCTCCCATACTTAAAAGGGACCACAGACAGAATCAGCAAGATCCTCCAAAAACACATTCTACACAGACAGAAAAATATCCACCATCCTAAGAAACCCCAAAGACATAATTGGGTTAGAAAACCAAGGAGTATACGAAATCCCATGCACCACCTGCCCCACCAGATACATTGGACAGACCAACAGAAGAATAAGTGCACACATTGAAGAGCACAGGAACTCACTCAGAAAGGGAGAAAAAACTTCATCCCTGTTCCAACATTTTAAAGCCACGGGACATGAAATTGATTTCAAAAAAAACCAAAACTATCACCAAAATTGAACATTTTAACAACAGAATAACCAGAGAAGCCATTGAGATAGAAAAACGCCCCCACAGCATGAACAAACGAGATGATACCTCTCGCCTACCAGCCATTTGGAAACCCGCCTTGATTGACAGACGAGTCCCAACCACTAAGAATGATACTAGACCCAAACTCATGATAACATCACATGACATCACCACCACACAACCATTCAAAAAGCAAATCCGAACCCACAACGATAACGACACACAACCACAAAACAGAAACCTAACTACAGCTGTAACATCAGCCACTTTAAACCCCTCCAAACCACACAATAAGCAAACTGACACCCACTATAAAAAACATGGCACCACCACAAACACAGAGCCGAACAAAAGCAGCACAACTCATCAGTTCAGGTCTAAGGCTGGCAGCTGAGACCAGCCCATCCACTCAAAACACACCCCCACCCAATCAGAACACAGCCCCCATTCAAAACACACCCCCACCCAATCAGAACACAGCTAACCCCCCCACCCAATCAGAGCACACCTCCACCCACAGAACACAGTTTAAAAAAGAGGAACAAACAGCCACTACCACACACTTCTCCCAGAAGAACGAAGCTGAAGCCACCAGCTTGAGGATGACAAGTGAGATTTCGTCGAAACGTTGCTTTTATACCTTCAATTCTGGGGGAAAAACCAGAATGACCAAAGATCTACATACAAACACCCGCAAAAACCTCAGAAAACATATATATATATTGTGTGACTACTGCCTGTCGATGGCCTTCGGTTAGGCTGAAACAGGAAATAAAGATTTGTCCCATGTTTGGGGCCTAGCAAGGTAATCTAAATAGTTAACAAGCATTTCACACACACACACACACACACACACACACACACACACACACACACACACACACATATATATATATATATATATATATATATATATATATATATATATATATATATATATATATATATGACAGCAATTTGTTAGCAATTTAAAATTTACACATATATGAGCTGTCACCGGTGTGACTACTGCCTGTCGATGGCCTTCAGGTTAGGCTGAGACAGGAAATAAAGATTTGTCCCATGCTTGGGGCCTAGCAAGGTAATCTAAAAATAGTTAACAAGTATTTGACACACACACACACACACACACACACATATATATATTGTATTGAGAAATATATTTCCAAATTGCAAATTATATTCAGAATATAGTTACATGACTATCAAAATAGGCAAGAATAGCTCAGTTTTGCCTTTTCACATACCCAATTTTAATAACACTACATTTAGAGTTGTGTATATATATGTAATTTGGAGACATTTTCCACTTGAATATTGCTGTTATGGGAGTTTTTGTTCAATAAAACAATTTTCATCATTTTAATTGATACTGTAACAATTATAATTTAATGTTTTAAAATCTCTGTATGATAAGCAATTAAACTGAATTACCCACAAAGCTGAAATATGAGAGATTATTCCCAAATGCTAAAGGCTTTTATTGTGACATTTTTCTCTAAATACTTTAGCCTTATTTATTTTATAATCAGCTAGTTATTTTGTGTAATAATATAATATAGAATTTTCATTATGTGTGCAGCTTTCTTGAATCATCAAGGAACTTAATATAATTTAGACAACACAGAGATCTAGTTCAAACTATACATACATACAAACATAGATACATACATACATTGTTGTTGTTGTTGTTAGCTGCAAAGTCATGTCTGACCCATCGCGACCCCATGGACAATGTTCCTCCAGGCCTTCCTGTCCTCTACCATCTTCTGGAGTCCATTTAAGCTCATGCCTACTGCTTCAGTGACTCCATCCAGCCACCTCATTCTCTGTCGTCCCCTTCTTCTATTGCCCTCAATCTTTCCCAGCATTAGGCTCTTCTCCAGTGAGTCCTTCCTTCTCATTAGGTGGCCAAAGTATTTGAGCTTTAGCTTCAGGATCTGGCCTTCTAAAGAGCAGTCAGGGTTGATCTCCTCTAGGACTGACCGGTTTGATCGCCTTGCAGTCCAAGGAACTCGCAGGAGTCTTCTTCAGCACCATAGTTCAAAGGCTTCAATTCTTTGGCGCTCAGCCTTTCTTATGGTCCAGCTTTCACTGCCATACATTGCAACTGGGAAGACCATAGCCTTGACTATACGCACTTTTGTTGACAGGGTGATGTCTCTGCTTTTTAGTGTGCTGTCTAGATTTGCCATGGCTTTCCTCCCCAGGAGCAAACGTCTTTTAATTTTTTGGCTACAGTCCCCATCTGCGGTGATCTTGGAGCCCAAGAAAATAAAATCTGTCACTACCTCCATTTCTTCCCCATCTATTTGCCAGGAACTGAGAGGGCCGGATGCCATGATCTTGGTTTTCTTAATGTTTAGTTTCAACCCAAGTTTTGCACTCTCCTTCTTCACCCGCAACAAGAGGCTCTTTAGTTCTTCTTCACTTTCTGCCATTAGAGTGGTATCATCTGCATATCTTAGGTTGTTGATATTTCTCCTGGCAATCTTAATTCAAACTTTTGATTCATCTAGCCCTGCCTTTCTCATGATGTGTGCTGCATATAAGTTAAATAGGCAGGGTGACAGTATACAGCTTTGCTGGACTCCTTTCCCAATTTTGAACTAATCAGTGCTTCCTTGTCCAGTTCTCACTGTTGCTTCTTGACCCGTATATAGGTTTTTCAAGAGACAAATAAGATGGTCTGGTACTCCCATCTCTTTAAGAACTTGCCACAGTTTGTTGTGATCCACACAGTCAAAGGCTTTGGCATAGTCAATGAAGCAGAAGTAGATGTTTTTCTGGAACTCTCTAGCTTTCTCCATGATCCAGCGTATGTTGGCAATTTGATCTCTAGTTCCTCTGCCTCTTCGAAATCCTGCCTGCACTTCTGGTAGTTCTCGATCCACATACTGCTGAAGTCTAGGATTTTAAGCATAACTTTACTAGCATGTGAAATGGGTGCAATGATGCGATAATTTGAACATTCTTTGGCATTGCCTTTCTTTGGAATTGGAATGTAAACTGATCTTTTCCAATCCTGTGGCCACTGTTGAGTTTCCCAAATTTGCTGGCAAATTGAGTGTAGCACTTTTACTGCATCGTCGTTTAAGATTTTGAATAGCTCAGCTGGAATACTGTCACTTCCACTAGCTTTGTTGTTGCTCATACATACATACATACATACATCCAGGGGTGGGATTCAATCAGATTGCACCACTTCAGCAGAACTAGTAGTTAATTTTTTGTTACCCAGGCTGAGAATTGACTTTTGGAAGTGGCATTCACACAAATAACCAGTTGTTCACGTATTTGAATTCCACCATTGCATCCATCTATCCATCCATTCCTAAAAATACTATCCAGATCTATTTGTTGGATACCCTCAGGCTCAAAGCTAGGCAAGTATGTCAAAAGTGGTCGCAGAACACCAAAGCCAATTCTCTGACAATTACAAGGAAAAGTTGGTTGTTATTAATTCTTCAAAGCTAAAAAAAGAAAAAAGAAAGGGACCAAAAAGATTACACAACCAACAATTTCAAGTCACCTCTCTTATTTTATTGGATTCCAAGTCTAGGATAATTCTGACTTATTGTGTTGGTACTTGATTTTAGTAATTGCTAACGACTGGAATTTTTTCCTTCTTCAGTTGTATCTCCAATTTCACACAGGATCTCACACAGAATATCTCATCCATAGGATAAGATCCTATAGTACTGTATCATTGATAATATTGCCTTATTTTAAGCATTTATAGCCTATTAGCTCTCCAGTATTATACTCACAATAGGGATAGCTTGCCTAGTTCTCTCTCACGGTGAACTTACAGTTTGTGCTCAGTAATGTGGCTGTTTTCCCCAAGGTTTATAGCTATAGTTTGGGATACCAAAAATAACTCTCTATAGCTGTAGTTTTGATCATCTTTGCATGGGATATTTATTTATTATTTATTAAATAGATTTATATGACTTCCCAATTCACATACAATAACTCCAGGCAGTGTGCAACATTAAAGGTAACATCTTTACTGCAAGACACCTTATCATTTTAGACTTGTCTTTGTGGATTTTCTTTGTCTCTCATAAGACTAAAATGTCAGTGACTGCAGTGAATTAATGACAAAATAAATCAAGTAATCTAAGCCCTGTGTCTCTTCAGCTGTTCTGGGCTGTTCATAAACCCAGAATAGAGAGGAATCTAGTTTGCCACCTTGAGATCAAGTGGTACCTCTCTGCTGATTGCTATACTTTAAAATGTGAATATTCCTACAATTTTTGGATGTCAGTGTGGGAATCAGCAGACTCCAAATAATGTAAATGTCCTTTGTCTCTGAACTTTGTATCTGGCTCCTCTTATTACTTCTTTCTTTTCAGTCTTTATACAGTCTTAGATGTTAATTCACATGACCAGCCCAACATGCTCTGATATGATGCAATGTGAAAACATGCTTTCAGCATTGCGGTTGCCCTCAGGGGGCTGGGTGGGCGTGGCCTATTGGGTGGGCATGGCTAGTGTGCATATGGCCTTCTGGGTGGGCGTGGCCAGCTCTACATCATTCGCATCAAGGGTGCCTATGGGGGCCTGGGCAGGAGTGGGACAGATCTGAGGGTCTCTGGCAGAAGGAGGGTCTCTGGGCCAGGGCCAAGGCAGTGGGGGCCATTCCCTCACTGTTTCCAGGATGGCTTCGCGGGCCACATGAAACCACTTCACGGGCCGGATCCAGCCCCCGGGCCTTATGTTTGACATGTCTGAGCTAAGCCATTTGACTGGTTCAGCATGCAAACAAGTAAAATGCAGGAACAATGAAGCAATACTCAGTAATTCTCTATTAGAATTAAAACAACAACAACTAAAATATAAAATATTGAAAAGGGATACCTGGGCCTTGATAGTTGAATGGCACAACCCAGAAGCATTTAAAATGTAAAAACTTGATTTGATGACATACATAAATGTATCTGGTTATCGCAGAGGTCTAAGAAGCCCTTCCTGCTTCTCTTTAGTTATATCTCTATCACTAGGACAAGCAATATACATGTTTGTATGTCTGTGTTTGTGTAATAAATGGGGACAGAGAGTGATATGGGCTTGAACTTCCATTTACATCCTTACAGAAACTAAAGCACAATTTTAATACGTTGACCATGAGCTTCTCATTGCAAGGTTTAGGCTTAAACTGAAGAAAGTAGGGAAAAGCACTAGGCCACTCAGGTATGAACTAAATCATATCCCTGATGAATATACAGTAGAGGTGACAAATAGATTTAAGGAATTAGATCTGATAGACAGAGTGCCTGAAGAACTATGGACGGAGGTTTGCAACATTGTACAAGAGGTAGCAACTAAAACCATCCCAAAGAAAAAGAAATGCAAGAAAGCAAAATGGCTGTCTGAGGAAGCTTTGCAAATAGCTGAGGAAAGGAGGGAAGCAAAAGGCAAGGGAGAAAAAGAAAGATACGCCCAATTGAATGCAGAATTCCAGAGAACAGCTAGAAGAGATAAGAATGCCTTCTTAAATGAACAGTGCAAAGAAATAGAAGAAAACAATAGAATAAGGAGTACCAGAGATCTCTTCAAGAAAATTGGAGAGATGAAGGGAACATTTCATGCAAAAATGGGCATGATAAAGGACCAAAATGGCAGGGACCTAACAGAGGCAGAAGAGATTGAGAAGAGGTGGCAAAATTACACAGAAGAACTATACAAGAACAAGCTTAACATCCCTGATAACCACGATGAGGTGGTCACTGACCTCGAGCCAGACATCCTAGAATGTGAAGTGAAGTGGGCCTTAGGAAAGCTGAGCAACAACAAAGCTAGTGGAGGTGACGGTATTCCAGCTGAGCTATTCAAAATCTTAAAAGACGATGCAGTAAAAGTGCTACACTCAATTTGCCAGCAAATATGCTAGCAAATAGTAGAGGACAGGAAGGCCTGGAGGAACATTGTCCATGGGGTCGGAATGGGTCGCACACGACTTCGCAACCAACAACAACAAATTGTCACGCTAGTAGCCAAAGTGTTAATTCTAAAAATCAAGTTATTAATGCTCAAATATGAGCCTGCTGGCTGGCAAAATCTGTTGCAATATATAGAAGTGTACCATTTGTTCATAGGCTTATTGAATTTTCATTTGCTGCATAAATAAAAATATAACAAAATTAATTATGATACATGAAACAGTTATTATGGCAAAATGCATAATTTTTATAAGAACTACTAAACAAGGATTTAAGAGCTTTATCTGACATTCTACAGTATTTTTTTAAAAAGAAAAATATATTTTCCTCTGCGCTTTTCAGTGATATTATATGTCTGTTGTTCAAATAATTACTTATATTATTTGTTTCAAAATGAAAAGATACACAAATATTTAAGCAAGAAGAAAGGAAGGAATTAACAGTTAAGTTTTTCTATTGGCATAGAAAAGTAGCTTTTCTTTATAGTTAAAAAAAGAGCTATAATACTGTGATATGATGATTATACAAAGTGATGAGTAGCTACGAGATGGCAGCATCTGTCTTTCTTAGTCTTCTCCTGCACAAGGGCATTACCAAACACGTATGACATGATCAAATCAGAAACTTGTACTAAATCTTTCATAGTCTGTTAGGAAAAGGAACAATGGCACCTTTCACATGAACAATTCTTTAACAACAGCAACAATAACAGCAAAAAAAAAAACAACCAGGTAAATGTAGGATTTCAACATATTTTTTTGGGGGGAAAGGAATTTATTTTCTTTAGTCCTGCGTTTATTTTCTTGCTCAGTTTAGAACTGAGTGTTTTTAAATCGACTTTTCTACATTCACTGCTAGTGTTCACTGCCATGCATGTGTTATCAGATTTCTGTGAACATACAGTAATTCTTTCTCAAGTTTTTCTATCACACACCAGCTGTCCAGCTCTTCCTTGCAAAATAATAATAATAATAAGTGATAAAAGTCCAGGATGCTTTGACAATGTATCTTTCTGACAGTTAATGGTCAGCAACTTCATCTTGATAGTGGGCCATCCAAAATATTTTAAGGAAGTAGAGAAAATATCAGCTAAGGGAGAAGGTCCGTACCTTCTTCCTTAAAGATGATACTTTATGGATCTCTGTCGGAAAGAAGATACTATTAACACAGGGGGAGGCAGAAATACATAAAGATTTGGTAAATCTCCTAGGCTCGACAGATAGAAGAACTACTTTGATCCTTGACTGATGTATTCATGCTCACACTTATCTCAGGACTGTAAATAAACTTTAATTTAAGAGACTAAAGAAGATCTCAAGCAGCTTCTTTCCTGAAGGTCCTAAATTCCAATTTATCAGTGGAAAATGTAACTCAGACATGTCAAACACAAGGCCCGGGGGCCGGATCCGGCCCGCGAAGTGGTTTCATGCGGCCCGCGAAGCCATCCTGGAAACAGTGAGGGAACGGCCCCCACTGCCTTGGCCCTGGCCCAGAGACCCTTCTTCTGCCAGAGACCCTCAGATCTGTCCCACTCCTGCCCAGGCCCCCATAGGCACCCTTGATGCGAACGATGTAGAGGTGGCTACACCCACCCAGTAGGCCATAGGCACTGTAGCCACGCCCACCCAGTAGTCCACACCCACCCTGGCCATACCCACCCGGCCCCTTGAAGGCAACCACAATGCTGATGCGGCCCTCAATGAAATTGAGTTTGACACCCCTGATGTAACTGAATAAAAATTAATTTTCTTTCCCCAAAAGCTCCTGTTCCTTTTTTTAAAACACAGCTAGTTCACAGTGGCTTTGAAAGCTTCCCTTTTTCTTTTTCATCTGAAGGACGTTCTGTATTTCCAAATATCATTTGTAACTAGAAAATGCAAGCTTTTCATCCTGAATGTTCAAGTCCCCCCACCCCCTTGTTAATTCTTATTCTGGGGCTTTTAGTTATGTTTAGAGGCATTGCCTGAATCTCAACTATAACAAATTAGATTTTTTCAAAATAAATAAATTAAATGCCAATTATTGAATGTCATTGCACACATTTTCAATCTTATTAGCTGTTAACAAGCTTTCATTAATTTCAGTGAATACATTCATTTTAGAAGCATCAGTTGCCCTCAAACTTAACGCCAGCATTTTATGCTTTTATGTATTGATGTATGTGAAAAAAATATACAAGCATAGAAGGCACCAGAGACTTCTTTCTTTCCTAGCTATGTGCTTTTACTTCAAGAGCCTTGGTGGAGCAGTGGGCTAATGCCTCCTTAAGTAACACCAGCTGCCTGCAATTAGTGCAGGTTCGCATCCCACCAGGCTCAAGGTTGACTCAGCCTTCCATCCTTCCGAGGTAGGTAAAATGAGGACCCAGATTGTTGGGGGCAATTAAGCTGACTTTGTAATAATGCCGCTTGGGGGTGTGTGAAAGCCCTAATAAGCAGGCATATACATAGAATGAAGGCTACTGCTAAGTTTGTAAGCCGCCCTGAGTCTTCGGAGAAGGGCGGGATATAAATGGAATTAAAATTAAAAAAAAACTTCCCTCCGCCCTGTGCGTTCCCACAGAGAGGGCCTCCTCAGGGTGCCACCGGTCAGAGAATGTCGATTGGTGGCCCCCAGGGGGAGGTCCTTCTCTGTGGACGCCCCGGAGCTATGGAATCAGTTACCGGTTGAGCTCCGGATGGCGCCCGACCTTCGCTCCTTCCATCGCAATCTAAAGACATTCTTATTTGAACAAGCCGGCCTGGCCTCATGGGGGATGGGGGGGTTATTGTTATTTTAATATTTGTATTTACTGTTTTTAGTTGGGCATAGAGCCTTGGTGGAGCAGTGGGCTAATGCCTCCAAAAGTAACACCAGCTGCCTGCAATTAGTGCAGGTTCGCATCCCACCAGGCTCAAGGTTGACTCAGCCTTCCATCTTTCCGAGGTAGGTAAAATGAGGACCCAGATTGTTGGGGGCAATTAAGCTGACTTTGTAATAATGCCGCTTGGGGTGTGCGTGAAAGCCCTAATAAGCAGGCATATACATAGAATGAAGGCTACTGCTAAGCTTGTAAGCCGCCCTGAGTCTTCGGAGAAGGGCGGGATATAAATGGAATTAAAAATAAATATATATATACAGTATATATATTTAATCCCTTTTAACTTTTGTATTTCTGTATTTTTTATGCTTGCCCTGTTCACCGCCCTGAGTCCTTCAGGAGAAGGGCGGTATATAAATAAAATTATATTATTATTATTATTATTATTATTATTATTATTATTATTATTATTATTATTATTATTATTATTATTATTATTATTGGTTATTCTATGCATCCTTTATGATATTTTCAGGGGAAACCTGCTATTAAATCTGTTATTAATTTCTCCTCTGCCTGTATCTATCGAAATAATAAACATGAACCAGAAAACAATAAGAGCAGGATTGTGCCATTAATTCTCTTTAGGTCTTAGAGAATGACAAATTAAAATGATGTCGAAGAATACTGAAGCATGACAGGTTATTAGAGAAGAAAAGGAGCAATGAAATCTGGGTCAATGTGGCAACGTGATGGAGATACCAGGGAAATACACAGCAAATGTCTTTTCACGTAAAATGAAATTTACAGTAATTCAACTGGTCCCATTACTGGATCAGAGAAGGGTTGATTTCCTCTCTAGCCGCAAGGAGGCAAGGTGCATCTTCAAAGCAAAAGCAGCTGAACAAAAAGGGCAAAGTCAAAATAGAGCCCTTTATTGATTGTAAAAAGATACGGAATCTACCCCAACTATGGAATTTTGAAGAAGTGTTACAGGTACTAACACAGTGTGGCTAAGATAGGGGTGTAGATATTTCAAATGGTTGCCATTTTTAAAAGAACAGTGAAAGAACATGATTGCACAAATGTTACAAGACCAACAGATCAATATGAAAAAAGGAACACGTTTTTCTGCAAGTATAAAAAAAAATCTAGCATAATTACATAAGTATAAATCTGAGGTGGGTAATCAGATTCCAGGGAGGCCAAAACTCTCTCGTGGTGATACACAAAGACCACACTTCATTCATTTTAACGTTTTAAATTTCAAATAATAGGCCATCTCTGTGAATAAAAGAGAATGCCTTTGACTCGATCCTGGGTCTTGGATGCTTTGTTTTTCAACAACTATTCAACAACTATTCAACTATTCAACAACTATTTTGGTCCCTTGCACCAAAGTAGCTTGCTGACAGGAGGGATACAATGGGGTGAATGTTATGTATTGCGTTGGTTCGAAGCACGAGGCGAGATGAGCAGGTGAAAACAGGAACATGTTTTATTGAGCTGCTGGAGCAGCAGAGGCTGCGCTTGCGTCCGCACCGCTATTTATCAGGATGGCCACTAGGTGGCAGCCAATAGGTTTAAAGTACTACATTTCTCGCATAAATCAGCCAATGGCTGAGCAGGAGACTCTTAAGTTTGGCTAAAACCCCCAAGCTATTACCCAGGCAACCGTTAGCAGCAATTACAACACGTAAACTTTGCACACAAGAAAACCCCCAATACATTACAGTGAATGTCAGGCCAATATTCACCTGCCCAACCTGCCATGGAGAGAAGGAGGGAGGATAGAGAGTGCAACCATTATTTGACTACACCAAAGTTGAAGTGAGCATTTGCTAATAGGTGCTACTCTGTTTTGCTTCTGGAAGGATAGGTGAGGCACTTCAAAGCAGTCTCCTCTCCATGGGCACACTGAGATGGGATAGAAGATGAAAGGAGATTCAGGCAGGAATGAGGAACTATGGAGGATTTTGATTTTATTAATTGAATAATAAAAAGAAAAAAAATAATACACAAACTTCTAAATAAAGAAAATAATAGAATGAAAGAAAACTTTAAAAAGGAATAAAATAATTCGGGGCATGTATTCATGACTATGGAAGCATATATAAAAGACTTATGTAAGCAATTCAATAGGTGATAACATCCAGGCTGGCTGGTTTATTTGGCAAAGGAAGAAGGCAAAGCT
Organism: Vipera ursinii; assembly: GCF_947247035.1. NCBI lineage: Eukaryota > Metazoa > Chordata > Lepidosauria > Squamata > Viperidae > Vipera > Vipera ursinii. The sequence goes on along the minus strand of NC_139513.1, from coordinate 94,836,267 downwards.
GCAGAATTTCTCCCTATCCCCTTCAGCTCCCTAAAATTATTTCACTGAATGCTTTTATGAATGCCTCTCAACATACGCTTTCTGCATTCATCCAGTTCTCATCCTGAGGCCAAAATCTAGCTGGATAGTGGAGAAATTAAATTGAAGCTGGCTATCTCCCTCCTACTCATGTGCTGTAAGAAGACTCTACCACTGATCAAAATACCATTGATATCCTCATCCAACTGTAACTGGCCAAGCAAAAGACAAGAAAATGGCAATTCCCCCCCTCCCCTCACCAGGAAACATTCTGGTCCAGCTCAAGCTTGGCTACTAGCACTTGCTCATTTGTTACCTCTTTTACAATGTCTGTTTTTGAGCCAGATCAGAAGAGAAACAGACAGTGGTGGGATTCAAATATGTGAACAACCGGTTCTCTGTGTGAATGCCAGTACCGGAAGTCCATTCTGGGTCTGGGCAACAAAAATTAGCTACCGGTTCTGCCGAAGTGGTGCAAATCGGCTGAATCCCACCACTGGAAACAGACATGTGCAAACCAGCAACCAGGGGAAGGGGGAAACCAAGCACAAAATTACAAAATAGAGAAAAGCTGGTTGCTATGGAGAGAAAGCCTGACATGAAGCATAACTTTTCAGGCACAGGGGAAATCGGCTTGCACATCTGCCAACTTTAGATGTAGAACGTTCAGTAGATATCTAGGTATTAAATCCAACTGTAGGTAGCAACATTAAGTGATGTCATCATTTATGCTGAGTTTATGCCTGGTGTTTCTGAGATGTCATTCAAGAAAACATTCTGTTTTTTTAATAATAAGCACATGCTTACATTCTACTTGCAGTATGCAATACATACCAGTTTATAAAGGCAAACTTCATACTGTAGATTTTTCCTCTTTGAAGACCACAGGCAGTTACTGTCAATTTTTATAAAACTCTGTGAGCATGTAGGGACATTTTTCTTCAGCATTAGAAGAATATTGATGGTTGATCCATTAAAAAGGTACTACATTCATTTTTATCATAAGTTAGCATTTTATACTTGGCTCAATAAAATTGTTTGAGTAAGCTGCAAATACACAAGAAGGCCCATGTGGCTTTGATTCAGTCTCACGAAGACGTAACATTAAATGCTCTTTTCAGATTTCTACTATTAGCAATTTAGATGTAAAATGGACAGGAGTTATTTAAAATAAGTGTTCTTTTTCTCTCTCTTGTATTAATAAAACCACTTCTATATATAAAGGTCAGGACACATTTAAAAATTAATTAAAATGTATTGAGTATTAAGCATTCTAAAGGGATTGCCCTTTTAATTTTACAGTGTCTCTCTTTCACTTTTGAACTTCCATCAACAATTGCATTCATACAAAAGAAGCTGAAAGGTGCCTGAAGGTGCCTCTGCATTGAGGAATGTTGGAATCTGATAATTTGAATCAATCTGCTGACTTCTTCTGTTAGCTGTTTCTTTCTATCCTCCCAGTAGTGCTGGCCTACGAAATATCCATAGACTTCAAGGTGCTGGTGATGACCTATAAAGCCCTGAATGGCTTGGGTCCAGGATATCTGATGCTGCCGGCATCAAGCTCCCTTCGTCCAGTGCGCTCCCACAGGGTGCCGCCGATAAAAGACTGTCGGTGGATAACACCCAGGGGAAGGGCCTTCTCTGTGGGCTTGCCCTTTGGAACCAGCTGCCCGTGGAGCTTAGGACTGCCCCTGACCTCCGCACATTTCGCCGGGACCTGAAAACCTGGCTCTTTGAGCTCTCCGGCCCAGGCTGAGAATTTTTAACTGGGGTTTTTAATTCTAGGGATGATTTAATCTTTTTTTAATTTGTTTTTAACTTTTGTATTGGTTGTTTTAAATGCCCTGTAAACCGCCCTGAGTCCTTCGGGAAAGGGCGGTATATAAATTTAATAAAATAAATAAAATATATAATTCTATAAATTAGGTAGCCCTCTATTAAAGATATTACCATGGTGACTTTGGACCAATTACACAGTTCTGGTAAAATGTTCAGTCTCAGTTCCCTCCTGATCCTTCTCTTAATTGAATCATATTAATTTAATCATGCTTTAATCATAACCTGATTAAATTAGTTGGAAAAGTATGATTGTTAACAGATGTAGGCACATTTGTTGCATTTATTTGGAGCATGTTTTCCTACATTTTATATTGGACTTTCCAGACCCAAACATTTTCTCTTTCTCTCCCTGCCTCTTTCATTCATAACCACATTCATCCTATTTTATAGTTCCAGAATTACTACATGCTGGACTTTACATTCAAAAAGCCTTCTCAAAATCACTCATACTTTTGATCTTTTACAATTAACACCAGCCAGCAATTAATAATTACTTATTGGTATACTGGTATATTGGTATATATTGGTAACACCAGCTGCCTGCAATTAGTGCAGGTTCACGTCCCACCAGGCTCAAGGTTGACTCAGCCTTCCATCCTTCCGAGGTAGGTAAAATGAGGACCCAGATTGTTAGGGGCAATTAAGCTGACTTTGTAAAAATGCCACTGTCCTGTACCAGCCTGCTATCGGCCCTGCAGAAAAGGCAGGGACAACCCCTTTACAAACGGCAAGAGGCTGGAATTAAGCCTGCCAAATTTATTAAGATAAAACAGAGCAAAACAAGACACCAACCATGAAACAGGAGCTATGAAACAGGAACTAATCAAGCGGTTGCCTTCAGCAAACCAGCCCTCCCACGCATTCCCCTTTTATACAGTTCAGGGCGTGGCTTCTCTCTGCCTCCTTCTGAGGTGCCCCATTGCCTTCCTCTGTTTACTCCTGATTGACTGCCTCCTGCATCGGGCGTCCTTGAACAGGGCCAGCTGTGGGTCATCTTCATCCACGCTGTCAGGCTCACACAGCTGGGTCTCCGTCGTGACCAGGTGGGAGGGGCCTGGCTGAGGGCTCTCATCAGCAAGATCTTCAACCCCCTCAGCAAGCTCTTCAACACCCCCCTCCTCCTCTGAGTCGTCCGACCCAACTGCCGAACCCACAGGCTGACCCTGAATCACAAATGCCGCTTGGGGGGGGGGCCCAAAAGCCCTAATAAGCAGGCGTATATATAGAATGAAGGCTATTGCTAAGCACATTGGTTTGTGCTTAAATTGTAAGCCGCCCTGAGTCTTCGGAGAAGGGCGGGATATAAATGGGATTAAAATTAAATTTAAAAAAAATTACTTTCATTCTTAAATTTTTGAATCAAATTCATTCTAGTCTCTTTGTTTAAGCAAAATTTATAAAAGCAACTTAGATTAAGAGAACTATGCATGAAAATGCATATATAATTTCTGCAAACCTTTTTTGAAGTTGCAAAGCAAATTGGAAATAGGATAGTATGGATCTATTAGTTTTGCTTTTCTCTTGGTTTTCCACTTTTCCAATCCTCAGTTCTTTCTTTCACAGTAATTTTTAAAAGCCTTGAGCAAAAAAGGGCTTTGTATGTATAACATTCATTTTTTTTCAAGCTGGTTTTCATTGTATAATTTTTATGCCCTTAAAAATAAATGTATGCACACTGATATATAGTTTTTCTTCCTTAACGTATGCATTTCCTATGCATCTAAAATTCATATTACTGTACTACAAACTTTGAAGAAGTTGAAGTTTGCATATTGATTCAGGAAGTGGAAATTTGGTAAGCTTTTACTAAAAAGCAACTCAATCAAAATCCTAGTCATCCCTATGCATAAAGAGAAAAATGAAAGCAAAAAAAAAGAAGCAGAAAGAAACCCAATTTAAGATCGAGTCCATTCTTATTTATGAAGCATAAAAAGTGATTTTTAAAATTTTTGCCATTCATCCTTATAATAGGACAGTAAAGTGGAAATCTCTTCACTGTCCGATTATAAGGTGAGTTTTCCCTTCTACTCTACCGCATCTACCTCCCCAAATCTTCTACAGTAGAGGTCCCCAACCTTTTGGTCACCAGGGATCGGTTCCGTGAAGAAAGGTTTTTCCACAGACTGGAGAGTGCATGGTTTTATGTGCTACTTGCATCCCATGGATGGGGCTTTGCTTGTTTGTGAGGACTGTTTGCTGGCATGCCGCAGCCTGGTACCAGTCCACAGACCGGGGGTTGGAGACCCCTGTTCTACAGAATATTAAAAGACTGACTGGGGCACAGACAGAACAGCTTGTTGGGAATTCTGTCCAAACGTATTTAAGGATAAATGCTTCATGAAAACTTTTCATTTGCTTTATTTTGCATGTATTTCAAATATACGTGCGTTATACTTCAGTAAAGAGACCTGACAAAAAGAGGTTTAAAAACCAAGCTGTAATAATATAAAGCATAAGTGCCACTAACACAAAGTTCAAAAGTTCATATACTACTTACTACATAATATAGGGCCTCAGTTTTTTTTCACAGGCACTTTTTAGACATTTGGCATTGGAGCCAATGTGGAAGGCGAAGTGAAATTCCCATTAAAAACTGAATTTTTCCTGATTTTGAGCTTCTGCCAGAGGCTCCTTTGAACACTGAACTCAACTGAAGTAACTCATCCTTCCAGTAAGCACACTTCTAAAAATTGTACTACTGTGTACATTTACTTTTAAACATTGTGACAAGGCGGTTTGTTTATTTTTTTTCTATCAACACACTTTACACAGAGTGATTCTGATAATGGAAAGTCTCACATGTTCATTGTTCTGCAGAACATTACAACGTGTTTTGTTTCTTCTATTAAAAGGAATATTTTATTATTAATTTATTATTATTAAATTTATTTGGTATCTATCTTGCAGTTTGAGGCGACTTTGAATAAAAGAATAACAGAGGTGGAAGGGACCTTCCAGGCAGGAAACCCAATACTATTTCAGACAAATGGTAGTCCAGTTTCTTCTGAAAAGCCTCCAGTGATATAGCATCTATATTTTCTGAAGGCAAGTTGTTCTACTGGTTCATTGTCCTTGCTGTTAATAAACTACTCCTTAGTTCTAGATTGCTTGTCTTCCTTGATTAGCTTCCATGATTGCTTTTTGTTTTGCCTGCAAGTGCTTTGGAGCATAGCTTGACTCCCTCTTCTTTGTGGCAGCCCCTTAGCTATTTGAACACTGCTATCATGTCACCCCTTGTCCTTCTTTTCATTGAATTAGACATACCCAATTCCAGCAACTGTTCCTTATATGTGTTAGCCTACATTCCCCTAATCCAGGGGTCCCCAACCCCCAGTCTGTGGACCAGTAGCAGGCCACGGCATGCCAATAATCAATCCACACAAAGACCCATCTGTGGGATGCAGGCAGCACACAAAACCACTCCTCCTCTGATCCACAGAAATCTTCTCTGGTCCCTGGTGCCCAAAAGGTTGGGGACTTCTGCCCTAATCATCTTTGTTGCTCTTCTCTGCACTCTTTCCAGAGTCTCAACATCTTTTTTATATTGTGACAACCAAAACTAGATGCAATATTCCAAGTGTGGTCTTACCAAGACATTATAACCTGGTATTAACACGTCATATGATCTTGATTCTATTCCTCTATTAATGCAGTCTAGGACTGTGTTGGCTTTTTTGGCAGCTGCAGCACACTGCTGGCTCATATTTAAGTGATTGTTCACTAGGATTCCAAGATTCCAAGATTCACAGTTACTACTATTGAGCCAGGTACCACCTATTCTATACCTGTGCATTTGGGGATTTTTTTGCCTAAATGTAGAATCTTACTTTTTTCAGCATTGAATTTCATTCGTTAAAAAAAAGACTTTGAGAGATTTAATACAAATAACATCCAGAAAAGTTGCTTCACCACCTAATATTACCATAGCCTCTCTCTCTACGGCTCTACAAAGACATTTTATCATGACTTATTTTTAAGTGGACTTGAACCTAACATGCATTTATGCACCCAGTTTGCATCACCATATTTATTTATTCAATTTCTATAGCCTAATTCTATTTATAACATGCCCCATCTGGGCTCAAAAGCTAAACAAGGTCAAGACTGACTAATATTTGGATTGGAGTCCTAGAATTGTAGACTAAACTATGAAAGCTATCTGTCTACCCATCCATCCATCCATCCCCTGAAACACAGCAATTTATTTAAGTGGTCCTATGAAGTTAAAATATTAGTGTTTTTTTCTAGGGCACAGAAGCACAGTAATATAATAATGATGGTCATGAGCAGAAAGAGGTAGTCTGTACAGTTTCACATTTCATAGTCTAAGAACCACCAAGCTTTGTGCATAAGACTCTCCAAATATTACAGAAGGAATGGTAAATCAAACTGGCACGCGCCTCAGATTAATATATAAGACAGTAACTGGGCAGGCATGCTACTATTTGGACAATTGCTCTGGTACAGTTTTTGAAACTTAAACCACAGCCATTATTAAACAGCAGCAATCTGAGAAAATGTCAGCAGGGAAAAAATGTTTGTGTCATAGTCGTGTTTACTCATTTATTTAAAAAAATCCTTTTAGATTCATCTTTCAGTTTTCTGGAAATGTGTAAAGCAATTAAGATTTAAATTAAAATCTGTTAAAATTGATTTTAAGAACAGCTTAAAATCCATCAGTAATTAAACTTAAAATAATACATAGAGGGTATTCAAGAATAATTTAGTCCATAACCTTTGCAGCTAAAATAAATAACTACTACAGGAATGACATCTTCAGCAAATGACCAAATAGTTTTAGGAAAGAGGATCATAAAATAATTCTGATGGAGGGAATTCTATAATTCTGTAGGTTAGAAAATGCTTTTATATTGATTGATCATAACTGCATATCAAGTAAAGATGAAATTCTCAAATAAAACAATCTAAGGAGGAGTCAAAAAAGATGATGGGGATGACAATCCCCAAGTTGGAAACTGAAATTCAGTGAAGCTCATTGCTCTCTCACTTAGGCACTAAAGTTGTTTCTAATGATTACAGTCAGGATTATATCACTTTTGACATAGATATGTACAGATTTATCCACAGAGTGTCTAGCAATCTGGTCACAATACATTTCAGAAGATTCACTTCACTTCACTTAGAAGATTCAACGACAGTGAAAGTGGGTAAAAAACTAATAAACAAAATGGCTAAATTTTAAGAACCTTAGCTATATTATTTTCTTGCCAAAGTAAACTACTCACACATAAGTACAGAATAAGTTAATAATTCAGGACATCCATTGGTTCTTGTCCTGCCTTCAGGTGCTTTAGAGAATAAGTTGACCCCCTCTTTTTGTGGCAGCCGCTTAAATATTGAAACAATTGGAGTAAAATTAATTTTATGAAGTATCACCTATAATAAGGAGAAGCAAAAGATAGAGAGGATAAATCAATACCTTTATAGGTTGCAACCAAAATAGGAGTATGGGACTGCCATTAAAAAAAAGATTGCTTGTTATAATAAGGTAAAGGTAAAGGTTCCCCCGCACATGCGTGCTAGTCGCTTCTGACTCTAGGGGCCGGTGCTCATCTCCGTTTCAAAGCCAAAGAGCCAGCGCTTGTCTGAGGACACATCCGTGGTCATGTGGCCGGCATGACTAGACGCCAAAGGCGCACGGAATGCTGGTACCTTCCCACCGTAGTGGTCCCTATTTTTCTACTTGCATTTTTACGTGCTTTCGAACTGCTAGGTTGGCAGAAGCTGGGACGAGTAACAGGCGCTCACTCTGCTACACGGCACTCGGGATTCGACCCGTCAAACTGCCGAACTTCTGATCAACAAGCTCAGCGTGCTCTTAGCACCCATATATTTTAGTTAGCTGAGCATTCTGAATAGTTTTTCCAAGTTTATGATTGCAATGGGATTTCACTGTTCTTAGAATATGGAAGCAACATTATCAACCTTATACAATTTCCCCAGTGGTACAGGACTCTATTAAGCTAGAATAAAATGTTTGCGATTAGGGAAATAAATAAATACGTACCTCAGTACAAATCTCATATCAGTTGAAAACTAATATCCTGGAACATTAATTCACACATTTTAGTTGAGGTGAGTCTTGCAGAAGCCAGGTTGAAGATACTGAGCAAGTCATTAATGCTGTGGACCAAGAGTTATTTATGGTTAAGCAGCACTGAAATGCAATTCTCCACAGCACTTTAAAAAAAAAAACACTTCCCTTTAAGAAACATGTTACATTGGCAGTACACCATTTAGATAAATCTTATTGAATCAGCTCTGGAGCAGCAGAAATTAACATTTTAGTACTGAAATACTATGCTATGATGTTACCATCCACACAAAAATTGGGATCGCTCTGGATTTATGGAGTATTGACCTATTGCTGAAATGTAAAACCAATATTTAAATATAACTAATTATGTGTGAAGCTGCTCTTTCTACTTCATTTAATCAATGAAAACAAAAAAATAATGTATTTAAAAATACAGACATAATGAAATCCATGCATCCCTTCCATCTGCAGGATTTCAATCCTATACTAGAGGGTTACTTACACCAAAATTTTACAGTCAGAATTCTAAATTAGGTATAGATAACTTTTCACCTTCAATGAAAGCACTTTCCAGATAGTCTCAGATGGATAGATGAGAGAGAAGGGGTGGGGATAAGCAGGCAGGCAGGCAGACAGATATAGATTCATAAATCTTTGTCTTTTTTGCAATTAAATAATATATCCTTTGGGATTCCAAGTATGTTAGAAAGTTTTTAGCACTGTGAAGCATTTAGTTATGTTCAATGTTCTTTCATATTCTGAATATTAAAAGCACTTTCCCACATTATAAATATTATGACCTGCAACAATATGAAGTAAATTTATAATCTACCGGTATTCCTTTGACTCTTACTGGCAATGGACTGATTCACATATGTAGACCAAGCTTAATCTCAAAAACTATTTTTACTGTAAATGATTTAGTGCATTACTGAATAATTGCACAAAATTCAATATATTACTTAATATATTTCATATATTATCCATACATCAGAGTACCTTGGAAATGTTTTCAGAAGAGTTTAAAAGTGATATAATTTTTGAAGTTATAATCAATGTTATTGAATGTTTAGCGGCTGTTTTAAAACTGAGGAAAAACACTTAAATAATATTGCATTGATTTGGAAATAAAAATGTTAAGGACAACAAGTACTCTGCACAGTATTTCAGTCTTAGACATCACTGCTCATTTGAAAAATATGAAAGATGTTTCTGACTACATTATGTGCATTAAAAACAGTAGGCAGAGTTTGCATTTTACTACACATTGAATTATAGATTTCTCATGTGCAATGCAGTATTTCAATTGCTGATGGGCTATTAGAGAGGTTTTCTTTAAAATGGTGTTTTCCAGATGTATAGGATTTCAATTCCCCTTATTTCTAGCTAACATGGGTAGAAATATAGGAAATATAGGAAAGGAAGCATATCACATCTGGAGGGCACGAAGTTGGAAAAACATGCACTAGAGCCATGTTTCTTAACTTTAGCCACTTGAAGATACATAGACTACATATCTTCAAGTGGTCAGATTGCAAATCACAGCATGTTCCACTGAACAAAGTGAAACTTAATACAATGGCCTTTTTTCCACAATCCTTTGGAGGTAATGAAGTTTAAGATTAATCCCAGATACTATTTGAATGGTTGTGCAATTCTCCTCCTTTCTTGCATATACTTTTTAAATTAAAAAGCTAGCTCAAAATGAAGTAAATTTCAGTAACTGATAAAACACAGCAAGGCTTATTTCATGACCCACAGAAAGCTGTCATAGAAAAACATATCCTATTAGGCAATATTTCATCTTTTCAGTAATATATACAAGTCACTAAAACAATACTCTCCAAATATGTGCTTTTTAAAAAAAACCACGTCTATCATTTACAGCTGCAAATTTAATGTAAATAAATAAAGTCACTAGCAAAGATCAAGCTTCCCCTCTCCAAATTAATATATATATATATTAATATATATACTTAATTTAATCTAATTAAATGGAAAATCTGGGAGTATCCAAAGGTATAACATGAACATATCATGTTTAAAGTGATTGAAATTCAATGGAAATCATATGGCATTTTTCTTTCACCACCGCCACCTCTCTTTAAATTTTGCAAGGTAAGATGGTTTTTTCTTTTCATTCACACACACAACAAAGGCATTCCATCATTATAAGTTAAAATAATTACTTAGTAACATACAGCAGAAAACAGTATTGCTAATCCTGGCCTTACCATGCTATCTCTTATTCCAGAACTAGTATAACAAAGCAAAAGCAAATAATCTCATAGCAATCTTTCCCTGTAGAGATGAAGTTTTGTTACCTCCAGGAGATAGAATCACAATACAAGCTGGCTATGTGACATACTATTTAGAATTTTTTTTGGGGGGGGGGAATTGAAACTTCAAAGAACACCTTTTACTGGATTATTTTAATACCTTTCTTTCTGATTAACTGTGAGAGGTAACATAACATTCCACTTTTGGCAGCACAGTTTTGCCTTTGAGATTTAAATCCATTATTTATCTTTTCTTGTTTTGTACTCAGTAGATTATTACATTTTCTGATAATTTACCAGCTTCCATTGTGTTGCATTTATGAAATGATACAAATCAGGTTACGACTTTAAATGTGATAAAATTTACTGATCAAGCTATTGAACCAAATCCTATTATCAAAGGTCAGAGAAAACAGCATCATAAAATGTACTTGGCCATATGACATGTGGGAGTGCTTCATTAAATTGCTTAAACAATCTACAGCCAAGAATAAATCCAAATTATATTAAATCAGAATTTAATCTTCAATAATTTAAATTTGAGATCCAGTTTGGTTAAAGCACCAGGCTAGGAACTGGAAGTCCATGAGTTCTAGTCCTGCCTTAAGACACAGAGAAATCTGGGTGACTTTCTCTTGGCCCTCAGAAGGATACAATGGCAAATTATGTCTGAAAAGCCTTGCCAAGAAAACTGTAGGTACTTCTCCAGGCAATCTCCAAAAATTGGACACCTTTGAATGGAAGAAAAAAAAGTTAACAGAATCCTAGAATCAGTCCCTTTAGATTATTAACACTAACTGCAATAGAAATTATAGCATCTTGGGCTAACATTAATCCATCATTTGTTTGAAGGAATCCAGCAAATGACAGCTTACTAAATCCTCCCAAACATTTCATTTTCATATTATTTGGAGTATATGTTTACTTTACATAATCTTAGGCTTCACTGTTCAGATAAAGTTCTTACTTCAGTCAAAGGAAAGGAAATGATGTTATAAATGCCATCACTCAATCTTTAGTGAAGCTGGAAAGTGTCAGATTTAATCCAACATACCCTTGCCTAATTTTGTTTACATACAGTCTATTAGCAGTGTTGGATAAACACTGTAAACTACTCTGCCTACTTCATCTGACTATACAATTCTCATTTTAATCATTTTATTGTTGTGCTTCCTATTTTATTTGGTTTAATTGTATACTTCCCAGAGTCTATTTAGAGTTGGGCAATGCCTAAATTGAATAAATTAAATTAAAGTAAGAAAAAGAGCTAGAGAAATTAAACAACTAAAAAAAGCAAGATATTCCATTAGAGAATTCACTATCCAAAGGTTGGTAGGCTATAGCAGTCCAGCTATGCCTATTGCTCCATGACCAATTGAGAAAAGGTTAAATGATGTACTGACTTTTGCATCTTCTGAGGCATGGATTATTAGTATATCTGGGATTTTACATACGCAGAATTATGACTGCAATCCTCCTGACTGTATGCCGCAGTGCAATCTATAAAAATATTTGATTTAGTAGCACACATAAGTGTTTTATAGAAAAAGGGCAATGATTACTTTCAAATAGTGTTTTGTGATAATCCCTTAGCATCTACAAGCAATTTTCTTTTTTACATTATTCCCTTTTCATATTTGGCACTCTAAATGTATGAGGTTTTTTAAACTGTAAGATATTTTTGGTGCTATTAGCAAAGAGGGGCAGAGCTTGAAAATCAAAATTAAACCATATTAATCCTCAAAGCAAAATTATAGTTAGTACTAATGATGGATAATAGCTTATAAAATGTGCTATCTCAAGACATGACATTAATTCAGCAGAAGCTCTGATTCACTTTGGTTGAAATTCTGCCCTCTGTCCTAGGATACTCCAGTTTGTTCTTCACATGTTGCTCGCCATTCTTTCTCTCCAATAGTCATTCAACATTTCCTGATCAATGTGCGTGCTCCCTCCTCTCATAGTTTGCTTAGCATCTCTCCCCAATCTTTTTTTTCCCTGAAGGGTAGTATTTTTGCACATTTTTGGATTACCTGTCAGCACACAGATGTACACTACTTGGATGATTTTTCAAATGAATGGTTACATATGGTACATAATAATCCAACAAACTATTTCAGGATTTAAAAAATGATAATATATACCTGGGCACAAGCTGTTGAGAAACAAAGATGTGGGATGTTTATGCAGATATAATCTCCTTGCAACCTTCTCAGAGGCAAGACTCACTCTTCAAAAAGGTTCTACAACTCCTAGAGCCATACAGGTAGTCCTCAACTTACAGCCACAATTGAGCCCATTAACAATTGAGTTGTTAAATGAGAAATTTATTAAGTGAGTTTGACCCGTTTTACAACTTTCCTCACCACATTTATTAGATTACTCACTGCAGTTCTTGAATTAATAACATGGTTGTGAAGTGAATCTGGTTTCCTCATTGACTTTGCTTGTCAGAAGATTGCAAAAGGAGATCACATGACTCCGGGACACTGCAACTGTCACAAATGTGAGTCAGTTGTCAAGCATCTGAATGTAAATTATATGACCATGAGGATGCTGCAATGATTGTGTTGAAGGAAAAGTCTTCATCATGGTTCAGTCCAAGCCAGGAATAAACAACATGGCAACTGCTTTAGGAAGAAGGTTGCAGTTTATTGAAGAGGAAAGCCAGACAGGAAGATGGCTCTGGAAGAAAAGAGAGCGAGCACATGTAGGGAGTGGGTTTTTATACACTCTGGAGCCTTTTGTTTGGAGTTGTTCCTGTGGCATGAACTTTGGCCTGAGTTTGAGTGTGCCTTTCTGGTATTCTGATGATGGTGGGTTAATGCTGTTATGTCCCTGTTTCTCTGGGGCTGTGGCTGATGACTCTTAGATTTTTTATATAAGGGTTTGTTGATTCTAGAGATCTTTCATCCTAATCCCAGTTTCATGACTCTAGTCTTTCTGACAAGATTATCACATCTGCATTTCTGCAGACTTGATTTCTATTTGGGACAAAGACTTGGGGGGATTAGTTTCTACCTTTAAAATCCTTTAGGGAAATATATTCTGCCTTTTAAATATTTCCAAGAATATTTCCTTCTCTTGGGGGGGAGGGCTGACTTCCCATAATTGTAAGTGTGAAAAATGCTCATAAGCCACTTTTTTCAGTGCTGTTGTAACTTCGAATGATCACTAAATGTACTGTTGTAAGTCAAGGCCTACCTATACAGGCTGGGAATTTGGCCATTCTAATAGGAAATTTTGACCAGTAAGGTTGCCACCCAGCTGAAAGGCAAGGCTCTGCCTAATTTCTCCCCCATTTCTGTTTTATTTTGTTGAATGATCATTACCATACTGAAAGCTTTAATCCTTTCAAGCACAACGCAAATGACAGAAATTAACTGGAAAATGTGAGGAGTACATTTTTTTACATTTTCTAAAATTGCAAGATTTTTTTTTAAAGATTGAAACACCTAATGATTCATGCTGTAGTTACTTTAATTTAAAGCTAAAAGTAAAAAAAGGTTTAAAATTCTGCTCTTTTAGAAAAGCAATTACTTGTGATTTAATCAGCTTGGGTTTTTGCAAGGGGAGGAGAGGGAAAAGAAGCAATTTCTTTATGTGGGAGAGTAAAAATGACTCATAAAATGAACCTGCAAAGAGTGAGGGGGATTGGCAAGAGAGAGCTCATATTACCATCAAAATGGTGTACAATATGATTCCAAGAAATGGGCAATAAGAGTTGACAGTAAAGACGTGCAAGCAGCAAGCCACTTAAGTTTGTTACACAGCCTTTGGCTATTGAAGTCTTGGGCTTTGTGACGTTTTCAGAAGAGAAAATTACCCAGCAGAATGTGGGAACATGATAACCTGCCGAGTAAGCAACTGTAGAACCGGATCTCAGCTTAGAGGCAAATAAGACAGGTTATTTGGTCCTCTGTTCAGTGAAATTTGGACAATGGCATTTTGCATCAGTCAAGTTCATATCCAACCTCTTTTCACCTTCAATTTCTTCATTGATTGCAGGACATTGTAGAGTATGTTGAAACTTCGTCGAATCCATTCTTTCTTCCAGTCACACATTTTTCCATTGGGTAGTGCACAAGTCTAAAATATAACAAAGCTGCTTCAAAGGTAAAAAAAAGTCTGCTTAAGTTGCACTCACCTTATTTCTCCACATATTATCTTGAATGGGTTGCAACTGAACAATTCGGTGTTTTTTAACTTGCTATTCCAAACAATTTGTTTGAAAATGTTTCAGGCTTATCAAGGCAGAGATTTGGGGGGGGGGGAGGCAACTCTAAAGTGAACTTAAACTGTGATTTGGTGCTGCAGATCTGATTATTTTTTTTAGACAGTTCTAGCAGAGAGTTTTTTTGGTCTCCATGTGAATTTCCCACTCTATGAAGAAACTGAAGCTGAAAAAAGGATTGATATTTTAGCAAAGCAACTAGCCAAAACCTATTTCCACATCATCCACAAAGTATTTACAAGGGGGAAAAAAAGATAAAGTCTCCTTTGCATTCTCTAGGCTTGAATTTATTGAACATTATGGGGAGATTTTGAACTTGTCATGCATGCAAGGAAAACTAGGATTGTTTCCGAGCTAGAAGAGTTCTGCTAGGAAGATAATGGGGGGAAAATGAAAAACTAATATAGAAATACTCTTAGGTGGCTAAAGAATGATTTGAAATTTATCGGTGATATACTATTTATCTAATACCCAAGGAGGTATCATGAAGTACTGGCTGAAAAGATGTCCAAACTGTTATATATTCAGTTTTCTGGTTATAAACCACATGCAAATATTAAACATTCAAATTTGCAGAAAGATGTGTTTAATTTTGTACCATATACAAGTTGTCAGCATCTGCTCACCTAGGGATATATTGAAATGTTCAATTTGTAGAGTGGTGCCTATCCTGTAGTCATGCACTAAGTTTAAAAGTTGACTTCCCATTTTCTACAAAGCCACTACTTCTTCTGTAGATCGAAACATGCATATCTGCAATGGGGAAGGGGGTGGGTACAGGGGACAACATAGTGGAAGAAAGCCCTACTTCATAACATATGAACATCAATGTGATTGTACCTGCCATTTTGGTTCTGTTGGTCCACCTGAATTGACTGACTTTGCATTGATCACTGTATATATCAATGAAAGTATTCATGTCAACAAATAAGTTACAATTAATTGAAATATGTGTTATTAATCAGAATCATTCTGAATTAAAGGGATCTTTCACAATTCTCTATAACCAAAAAATTCAGGCATGCTATCTTTTAAATTCACATTCACTTTTTAAGACTAACTTGCTCGTGTCTGCTATGTTGCCAACAGGATTTCTTGAAAAATTCAAGTAGACTCATCCTAGAGAAGCTGATTCTTAAATTATTCTGAACTTAGTTATCTAGCATCATCAGTTTCCACCAAGCATGGAAGCAATCAGATAATCTATTAAAATATATAATCTAATCTGCATGATCCAGTTTGAATCCCCCCCCCTCTCTCTCTCCAAGACAGAGAGTCTTGCAGTCTCTTGTAGTCTCTTATGATCTTAGAATCTAATCTGAATATAACAGCATGAATAAGGAGCTCAGTCTTACGTGTTTGGCTATTATTCATGATCTTAGTAATATTGGCTAATAGTGGCTTCCTTGGAGCAAAAGAAAAGGATTTGGTGTTTTTTGCTTGCTATCTATTCATACAATACATATTACTGTGATTTATATTAAAATATTTCCACTATACCAGCACTTATATGAGAGATCCCTTGCTTTTGGGAAGCATGTGACTAAGCAAATAAATTGTAGTCAGTGAATCAGGTATAAGAAAAACTGCTGCCATTCCTTTCATATTAACCATTTCCCAAAAAGATAACAGAGGAGGAGGAGGAGGAGAATGGCAGTGTTCTTATTAATATATGCATGCATATTTATGTGCATTTATCCAATGTGCAAAGGCCTAGTTTAGGTCTAGCTTGCTACAATTTAATTGCTTTTGAAACCAAATCTTTTCTCCCTATTTTCCAGCTATTATTAGTTTCCAGTAAGATAAATTCAGGTTTGCATTCACACCATAGTACAGAAGTCTTTTCTGTCTCCTTTCAAAATGGAGAAGCATTAATTTGGCAAATATCTTACTCTTCTCAGCAACTACATCACATTTAGGTGTCATGCTGTGTCAAGAAAAGTAAATATATAGAGAGAGAATGAGTGAAAAAGAAAGAGAGACAGTCTCAGATTTTTCTGAGATATTGTATTTTTAGAGTTCTCCTTTTCCCTAAGAAGTTCTTTTTTTAATTTTCTCCACCACAGGAAATCTATCCTTACAAGAAAAATAATTTCCACTTGTAATGTTAATAACAAACTTCTTTGCCTTCCTGGTATAGCTCATAAAGGTGTGATATCTAGTAAAATTCTCAGTGTTTCTACATGGAATTGACTCTACTTAACGGAACATGAAAAGCAAAGCTATTGGACCATCTACAGCAATATCCCAGGATGAAATTATATAATTGTTTTCAAATGAATCTCAGTTCTGTATCTCTGTGTGTGTAGTATATCTTATATGCATGTGTGTATATATCTGTATTTATATTCGTATTTCAATAATAAAGTAAGTAAAGAAAAAATAGTTGGACCAAATCAATGGGCAAAATGCAATGTAATAAAAGACCCAGACCTTGCTCAAAGGTGAACAAAAGTGCTCTTACTAAGACCATTTTTTTCCTTTTCCTACATTAACAAAGGAAATTGATCTACAGACTATAGACAGGAAAGTTACTAAAGTATTATTATTATTATTATTATTATTATTATTATTATTATTATTATTATTATCATCATCATCATCATCATCATCATCATCATCATCTGTTATTTCTTTTATTACTAATTTATTCCAACTGAGGATACTATTCAGCAAAGACGGAAAAGCTAATAATGAGTTCTCAGGGCAACCTGCAGTCCCTAATAGCTAGGAGAATAATCTCTACCAAGCTGTAATTTCAGAAATGACAGAAGATTGAAATTAATAAATATAGGGGGAAAGAACTCTAAGGGTGTTAATTAACTAAACTTACATTGTATTGAAATGGAATGAAAATCAGTTGGGATCCTGGTCCCACCTACTTCTTTATTTCAACCCCACTATTTTGGGGACTTTTGTTCCAGCTGAACATTTCGTTTATAGTAAAGTTAGTTCTTCTCACCTTCAGTCCAGTCCAGTAGTAGTATTACTATATAAATTTATTTATTCCACCTTTATTATTTTTATAAATAATTCACGGAGGTGAATCTAATACTCCTTCCTTCTCCTATTTTCCCCACAACAATCCCTTTGAGGTAGGTTGAGCTGAAAGAGAATGACTGGCTCAATGTCACCGAACTGGCTTTCAAACCTAAGGCTGAACTAGAACTCATGCTCTCCCAGTTTCTAGCATGGTGCCTTAACCATTAGACCAAACTGATCTCAACTGGTAAATTTCTCAATATCAAGACAGCTTTATTCATAAAAGCTGATTCCTTAAAACCACAATCAGAAAGGAATGCAACTACCTAAATGGTTTTGAATTCTTACCATTAAGATGTGAATGGATTCATTTCCAAACAGAAATATTTAGGACTCTATAAATTATTCTAGTTTTATTTTTCCAACTGATCTGTAAGATGTTATAGATGAATCTTGTTCTTCATCATGCAAACATCAAGTCTTTTGATAGCAAAGAATTTTAAATGCTGCTGGGTTTAAATTCAGCCAGGGTTATAAGTTTCCTATAATCACCGAAACAGTACAACTACATGGAATGTGTTGAAGACAATCCTGCCTCATAAACCAGAGCAATAAAAGCGAAGATTTTCTAGCTGCAACCATGAGAATGTTGATTTCTAAGAGTAACAGCTTATGATTGAAAAGATTGATGGCTGTAGTGCCTTCTTATTATACTGGCACTGAGAAGCTGAAAGGCAATATAAAAATGTTTACAGTTAAATTGCCAGCATCAGGCCATGCATTTGGAAAACTGCTTTGTGAACATTCCCTCTTGTCTGTGGATAGTTATATATATTCATTATTCATTTAGATTCATTGCTCTTTCATAAAATGAAAAGCTGAAAGAGAGAAAAATAAAAGGTGGGAGGGATTCATTTAAGGTGAAAAGATATGCTTTTCAGAAGATATAGTGGAAAAAGTATATCAAATGACTGCCTGGGACTTTGTAAGGAGCAACTAAAGGTTTCATCCCATCATGAGACTCTCATGAAAGCTCAGCCTTGAGACTATCAAAGAAGAAATACATTAATAAACAAGCTCAGAGCCTTGGCAGCAAGATAAAAGTGAGGCATAATGGAAAATTACTGGGCTGTGCTAGAAACAGGAAGAGAGATGGAAGGTGAGGGAGGAAGGAAGGCAAATAATATTCCCTATGATATGAGACTGTGTCCCTGTATTCAAGGAATTATCAAAACTACAGCTCACGTCTTACTATACTATAGCCTCTATAAGGACTCACAGACGCATCACATAAAACCTCACCTGATAAAATACTGGGGAAACACTGATCTTTTTTATGTACAATTGCTGTTATTGGATCAATCTGGTATAGTCTCTTTGAATGTAGCTAAATTTTATTATACTGTCTGCAAAATTAGGCAGACTTTGACTGTCCACTGCTGATTGACAATCCACCACTAATTGTAATATATTACCTTATCTTTTTATTTTTATTTTTTTAATGCTTATTTGTAATGCTGGTCTGTGACTGTAATACAAATTATTATTATAAGAGGAAAACAAAATAGGAAGTAGGGAAAGTATTGGACTGCTTGCCAAAACATAGCTTTAAGTAGAAAGTAAAAATTGATGATTTTGGGGAAAGCTATTTGGTTAAATAACGGTATGTGTTTATCCCATCATATAATATGTTTATCATGTAAGTGTATTTGTTTAAATCTTTATTGTGTATTTGTGTGTGTATGTACAAGTGTGTGCACGCATGCTGTGTATCTTTTAATTTTGCACTGAAAGGATTCATGTAAAGGAAAAGAGGTCACCTCTATAAATTAAGACAAAAGATAGTACAGTAAGATTTGTTCCCCTAAATTAATTGAGGTCAAAATCCATAAAGTTTTAAGAGATGGATATAAATGAGCTTTGACAAAACCAATTAAGATATAGATTTCCCATATAATAGTTGATAAATACATTTCTGAAAGGAAGTACAATTTTCTGAGCTCAGGCTATTATTGCTATGTTATTGCAAACAATAATGAAAAAAGCAGGAGCCACAACATAAAGAGAATATATATTACAGAATAAGTAAAGAAACATAAAGCTGTATTTGCACTGAGTTAGAAAGGAAGTGGATTCATCAAGTTTTAGTTTATGAATCATGCCTTGAATGGTTTTGGAGAAGACTTCTTTCATATAAAGGTGTCCTAAGGTTTTATATGAAGAGCCTTTCATTCAAATTGGTTCAGTGGTTAAAATAATCAGAATGACTGATAAATCTCAACTTATATTTAGTGTTTTGGGAGTTCTCCACACAATTACCCTATCTAAAAAGCTACCATCTTAAAAATAAGCAAGCAAAATATTCAAAAGATGCCAATTACACTAAAAACTAAGTTTTGAAATTAAACAGCATAGGCAGATTTTCACATTCTATTCTAAATATGCATTATAATATTAAGTGCATTTATAGCTCTTTTAAAATTTTCACTTTCCCCAATAATATTGAGCATCAGCTCACAGAAAATAAATTGGTTCTCAAACGGGACTTATTTTAAGCTTATTAAAAGCAAATTGAATGTAATTTCCAAGAAATCTTGAGCATTATTTCGATCATGACCTGAATTTCAACTTTACATAACGCATCAGCCCCTTCTCATATTTTGTGCTCCTGTCAGGGTAAATTTTGTCAAGAAATAATGAGAAGTCAGCAAGAACTCATAATGAGAAAATATGAGATGTCTGGGCATACCCAAGCAAATATTCAAGGATCTCCAAGAAAAGGCCTCCCCAAACCATTTTGGCCAGTGGCAAAAAATAAAACAAAGCATCCACTTTCATTCCACAAAGAAACTGACCCGCTTTGCATTGAATCTGATTAACCAAGGGCACTTTCTTCTGCCAAAACTCACGGGGATGTTTGCTTAAGAGGTGCTTGCTGATCAGTCAAAAAACTGATGGAGATTTCTGCAAAATACTGCTTACTCTGATAGTTATGGGTCTTCATTCTGCCCCAGGATAGCACTAGCCCCAACCTACAAATAACTGAAAGATAAACTGATTCACTTTCTATGGTTTAAAACAAACAAAATCTCCCATTCTGTTAGTCTATTTTTCACCAGAAATTGATCAAGGCCTAACTCAACCATTATCACTGATATTTATCCAGTATGATTTAAAAAAAAAATCTACAGGGATCCCCAGCTTAATAGAAAGTGGTACTATGCTTCTGTTTGTCAGTTGTATGCATGAGGGAGTTCCTTGGTTATTGTTGCACTAAGGTGCCTAATGTAGAAAGTTCACATATGTGGGATGCAAGAAGGAATTATGTAAGAAAACCTCCAGCTAACTAGAAACAAATATATGCCTCATACACAACTTCTTCATCAGTTTTACAAGCTGTATCTCTCTGTGTGAGAGAATTAGTTAATAAGAGATTAACTAGCAATTTATAAAACCAAGCATAACTCAAACAACAACAAAAAATTGTCTCACTTTATTAATGAGATCATTTATCTATTTAATACAATTCCATACTCACCTTATTCCAGAACAAGTTCTAGGAAAATTATAACCCCTTTAAAGCTCCAAATAGCTTTAAAGAAAATATGACCACCTTAACAATTTTTTTTAATCAAAACTTTAAAAGTCTGACAGAACAAAAACAATTCTTCACTTTCTGCCTGAAATATAGCAGACTGGATGCTTAGATGTGCAGATTTAAAAGGAAGGGCAGAAATGTACACTCCAAGAAATAGAGCATAAGGTAAAAAGCTCCCAGCAGTGCTGAAAGGCACAATATTGGACATCGAAAAATTCTTTCTTTGTATTTGAACATCCCTGAGAGCAAGAATCTGACCTGAGCAGTGAGGACCAAAACAGGTTTCATAAGTCTAAAAGAAAGGAGATTTCTTTATAGGAGAATATAATGGTGGGCTAGGCAAAGAAAAGCACCTAGTTAACTACATCCTGCCAGGAGACTAAAGGAGCACAAGCTGTGTGCACGTGTACCTGGGAAGAAAGGCCAAAGGAAGTGATTTGAGATTAATAATCCTAAAACAAAGAACAACAAAGAAGGGACGCGAAGTAAACCTTCAGCTCTATGTAACACTATTCTGCCCCCTGCGTGCCATTGGAATCACACAAGAGGTAATTATTTCATTTGCATTTGATCAGCCAACTGTAAAGGGGAGAAAAAAGAAGCATGAATATCCAGAATGCGTAGGAATAAATGTACATACAGTATATATTAGCTTTATCAGACACCAACAGGCATATTTTAAGTGTGCTGGTGGCATGGCAATGGCCAACAGTGAACAGAAAAAAACAACACATTCTTGTGATCATAGGGAACACAGAGAACATAAGAGCTGACACATTTCATATAGGCAGGTTGCAACTCCCTTTCGATTAACATTGGATCATTTTCAAAGTGCCACGGTCCTTCCACGCCAAGAGAGCTAGCTGTGCATCACTCAAATATTAGGGAGTGAAAGGGGGGGGGGAGAGGGTACACTACACAAAGAGGAAGAATGAAAAAGTGTAAGGCCCACAGTACTAATGAAGAATCAGCAAAGAGACCAAGCCATAAACTGGGCAAAAGAGCTATCAAAAGAGAAAGAAACACAGTTACTGAAAGGAAACAGTATTTCCTTTAAGTAAAATATTCCACTTTTTTGAAGCAAGCTAGAGATACTTAGATCTCCAACTCAAATATCACCACCACCATCATCGTCACCACCAGCAGCAGCGGCAGTATCCAGTGCTGAAAAAGAAAAGTAGCAAAAAAAAAAAACCTGAATTCCAGGACCATTATGTTTTAAATAACAACATTTGTCTTCCTGTACTTTCTGATCTTTTTTTTATATCTTCCCATGGCATTGAATTGTAGTATGAAAAACCACAGAATCGGCAAGCCCCCGTAGACATGATAGCATTGTGAAGAATGGCTGACATCCATCAGAGACAGAGACTGTATAATTAAGGTAAGCCCACCAAATGAGAACTTAACCCTGCATTACTTTTTCTCCAGCAAAAGCAGAGTCAGCAATATTTTCATTTCGAGCACATTTGAGAGAGAGAATAGGGCGATGCAGCAATGTTAGGCCTTTGTGCAGTTTCTCAGAGGCTGCACGCTTCCTTCAACAGTACTGACAGCTGAATTCTGACAAATTCTCTATGCTGAATTCTTTTCCAGTCATTTGCAGGATGTCCCAAAATAGATCTCCAGTGGAGTCTCTGAATCAGTCTTCATCTTGTGAAATCCCTCATTGGGGCACATTGGGCACCTTCACCTCTCAGAGAAGACAATTGTGTTGCTTCTGTGCCCAAAGGGCATCATCAAAAGGCATCATCAAAGCAAATCGTACTTGCCTCAAATAGCTCTGTGTAACTCTCAACTTTAAGTAAAGAAATAATATAAGTCTTTTATGGAAGATAAATGTACTCAAACTGCTCTTTGGGAGAGTCAAACATTCTTATCTTTTTCATATTGTTATGTGAGTCATTTCTTTTAAAAAAAACATGCTAAGCTTCATGGGTAGGCAACCTCAGCTATGCTGACTCAGGAATTCTGGGAGTTGAAGTCCATGAGTCATAAAAGAGCCAAGGTTGCCTACGGTGGGAAAAGTACTGCAGCAAAAAGTGTAACAATTTGTATATCACATAATTCAAATATCTTGCAGTAGCACTTGAGTTTATCATCAGATTAAAATATTTGCCAGGTAAAGAGGTTCAAATTCACTTATGTACTAAGACAATAAAGCCTGTAGCTTTATATACAGGTTTTCCTTGAATTATGACCAGGATTTCCAGTACTAAGCAAGATGATTGCTAAGTGAGTCACATCCGATTTGGCCACGGTTTTTTTGCAGTGAATCACAGCAGCTCTTAATCATGTGGTCGTTAAGTGAATCCCAGCTTCCCCCATTGGACTTTGCTTGTCAGAAGCTGTCTAGGAAAGTCACAAAGAGCAATCACATGATCTCAGGATGCTGCAACCATCATAAATACATACATGCCACTTGTCATGCACCCAAATTTAAACCACATGAGTGTAAGGGTGTGGCCATGATTTTCAGTGCGAGCACTGTTTATAAGTTACTTTTTTATTTAGTGCCATTGTAACTTTGAATAGTTGCTAAATGAATACTTGTAAGTCAAGGATTACCAGTTGCTTTCATTCCATCATGGAATGTTTGCCATTTAAAAATTATGGATTCCCCCCCTCCTTAAATCTGAGTGAAGTGCAGAAGGAGTTCAAATTAACTATGAAGAATTTGTGTCTGTCCCGATCATAGGTCAGTTTTTCACACTTCTACCTCTCAAAACTTCAAAATGTTTCCTGCAGTTTCAGCCAGAGGCTTATGTCATGTTTTTCAGAGGAACTATAATTTCTGCTGCACATAAAAATCTAAGCAGTAGAGTTTCCTTTCATGGGAAACATAATCCACTCACGTTGCTGTAGCAGGTATTCGGAGATTGACCATGGACTTAATTGCTATAAAAGATATGTGGGGCAAGGGAGGGAGGCATTTTATCAGAAACAGACAAACTGTTTGGACTAATGTGGGTGGAAATGCATGAAATCCAGGGTGCCGGTTTCTTTTTAAATAATCTATAAAGATATTGCACATAATAATACGTGCGAAACAGAAATTGAGCTGTTCAGTTTGTATTCTTCAAGTCTGCTTGAAAGCAACAAAAGCAAAATATGAATATCATAAATAAACTGAGTGCAACCCTCAAAAAAAGACATCTGCTTGCCAGAGGAATAGGAGCCAATGTTTCATTATTGAAACCTGCAAAAAATGGTAACCATATTTTCAGAAACTAACGTGGCTTGGCCATTTTCTTAACCAGCTTCCTTTGTTGGCTTTGTTTTTCTACCAAGGTTATACTCAATTTGGCAATTCAAAAAATGGAGTGATTCATTGTAAGTTGATTTGCAAAACATTTTAGTTGACTCCAGGCCAATAAATCCAAAGCCATGAAAATCCCCTAATGCTGTTTACTGTTAACTGAAAATCAACAAACAACAACAAGCAGTAAAATGCTGCCTTCTTTTTTTCTGTCTTGAAGTCTATAAAATTAGAGAAAATTAGACATCAATTGCAGATATTGTTGTTTCTTACACAGAGGCAAAGCCTAATCACTTTGAAACTTGAGCAAAGTTTTCAAGTGATTTTCTTTTTCCTCTCTGTTTATTGTGTTATTATAAATCTGAGTACATTGTGCTATTTCCATAATTGATGTTGTTATAACATGTTTAAAATTATTCTTTGATTTAAATAGCTTAGAATATTGAGAACAGAAAAGAGAAAGAAAAAAAAATATTCTATCCATGTGAATTACAATTTAGGATACTTATAATATTACATTTTTTCTAGCTTTTTCATCCAAAGTTGAGTATCACATTGAAAAAGCAACTTAATCTCCTTTTTTGTTTAATAGGTCATTCCTGTGAAAACAGCATGTACTCTAGAGATGCCTCTTCATAAAAAGCCATCTCAATTATAGAAGACTATGTTAGCGGTTGAAGCATCCTCAGTCTCTTTCATTGGATTTGTACTTTCAACAAAATTTTGGGGGAAGGAGGGGGCAGGCAGTGAGGGTGCTTTTTGTTAGATACCAGTTGGTGGCTTGGGAAGAAAGGAAAGTTTAACTTATCTTTGGTGCTCTCTGACCTTGGTGGTTTTGTTGCAGACATTTTATTACCAAAGTAGGTAACATCATCGGTGTTACCTCAGAGAGCCTATTGAGACCTGCTTTTGTAGGGACAGCTAATGGTTAAAAAAAAAAAGCCTGCTTTTCTGCAGCCCTCTGAAATCATGACGATTTCATTTTTGTCAGTTTGCAATATTTTTTTTCTTAATAATATTAACTGGAATTGGCTAAATCTGATATATATAGGCAGTGCTTTTTTTGTAAAAGAAAAAGGTGCCGGAACTCACACATGTCATACAAACCACCTTGCCTACCCTACAAGGTTCCATCCAAAAAAGGTGCCGGAACTCCGTTCTGAGTGTTCTATGAGAAAAAAAGCCCTGTATATAGGTAATATTTTTTCTATATGCCCCAAAAGCAATTTGCCTTCTTAATGTCAGTGTTTTCCTCCATATGTTAGAAGATAGATTGCTGAAATAGATCAATAAAATGCATTAATGATAACGTTTATGAAAAATTTTAGAAGCAATTGCAGCTAAATACTGATTTTCCTAATACATGCTTTTCTCTCTCAATAAATAAATTTGATGAAATGTAGCACATTTCAATTTTTATGAATTATTAACTCAATAAGAAGCAAGTTCCATTTCAATTGCTAAAATACATGTTATTAACAAGCCAAAGAAAGTATTATTTCTATATTATTTATTTCATTAAATATTGATCTTGTGTTTTTAACAATAAAGATTTGTTATTATTTTAATAACTCTAAGAGTTAATTAGGATATTTAAAAAATAACCACAATAACATTTGTTAAGAAATTTTTGTTAATGTATTTCTGTTTATTTTTAAATAGAATAATAAATAGAATATTAACTTTCTAGCAGATTGTTTTGCTGGGATGGACAATCTGTTATTGCTGGTTTGATATTTTTTTTTAAATTTTCTCAACCATAATTTTTAAAACTCTCTTTCACATCAGTTTGTAAATTCAATAAAATTGTCCGCATAAAAGTTAATTTACATTTTTATGACTACTTTCCCTAGTATATGATTTCTTATTATTTTTCTTAGTTTATTCACTTTCCACATGTAATTTACCCTTTCCTTTTTAAATGCATTTCTCCAATAATTTGTATCATCTGTGTTTGAGTTGCAGATATTCAATGGATAAATTCAAAAGATTTCAACTGGTACTTTCACATAAAATTGAGTAGAAAATCTACACAGGGCATAAGGTGCAAAATGAATCTATAACTACCATAACCAGCTTTTGGAGGGAATAGTATATTGATAACTCTAATTCCTTATATCACCTTTGGATATTAAATGAAAATCTTGGAAACAAACTTTTGCTTGGCTAACAAAATTTATGTTGGTGCTAGATAATAATGTCTAATCCTCAGTTATTCAGTCCAAGAATTTATTATATCTTTCCATAATGTTGAGGGCAACCTAGACAGGAAGAACATGGATCAGCTTTTGCTCAATGAGAAAATGGCATGATGCCTTCTAAAAAAAGCTATGGCCATTGATTTGATAGAGACTAGCAACCTGTGTGAGAGAGCATATTTTCCATTTCTGCAAGATTCAAATAATAAAGTAAGCCCATACTTTGTGGTCAACCAATCAATCAAGCCACCAGAATAGAGCTGGAAGGGACCTTCAAGGTATTCTAGTCCAGCCCCCTACTCAAGCAGGAGACCCTATACCATTTCATACAAGGGGATGTCCAGTCTCTTCTTAAAAACCCTCAGTGATGAAACACCCACAACTTCTGAAGGCAAGCTGTTCCACTGGTTAATTGTTCTCACCATTAGGACATTTCTCCTTAGTTCGAGGTTGCTTCTCTCCTTGATTAGTTTCCATCCATTGTTTCTTGTCCTACCCTCTGGTGCTTTGGAAAATAAGTTGACCCCCCCTCCTCTTTGTGGCAACCTCTCAAATACTGGAATACTGCTATCTCCCCCCCCCAGGTTTCTTTTCTCTAGACTGGCCATGCCCAGTACCTGCAAGCGTTCTTCATATGTTTTGGTCTCCAGGCCTTTAATCATCTTAGTTGCTCTTCTTTGCACTTTATCCAAAGTCTCAACATCTTTTTGTAATGTGATGACCAAAACTGGATACAGTATTCCAGGTATGACCTTACTAAGGCTTTATAAAATGATACTAATACTTTACATGATTTTGATTTCTATGCATCTATTTGTACAACCAAGAATTGTATTAGCTTCTTTGAGTCAAACTCACTGCACAGAAGAACTTTGAAAAACATACCTGTTCTTGACTAGACAATTAGATTTTTTTTCCTGAGCTCACTAAAAGAAAATCAGGCAATATAGAACAAAAAACAGCTGAGAAACCAGGTTCTTAAAACTTCCAAGCTCCTTAGGTTAAAAAAAAAGAATGTCTCCCCCCCTCCCCCAAAAGAAGAAAGTTAATTTTGAAAGTGTTATGAGTTCTGTTGACTACTGTTCTCTTACTAGGTCTTCTGATGAACAGACTTTTTTGTGGATGGTCCTAACTGTAAACAAAGTGCCGAATCTATAGAATTTCTCCTCTTATTCATTTGTGAATAATAATAATGAAGTTGGAAGGGACTTTGGAGGTCATCTAATCTAACCCCTGCTCAGGCAGGAAACCCTATACCATTTCAGACAAATGGCTCTTCAATCTCTTTTTAAAGACTTCCAATGTTGGAGCATTCAAACCTTCTGGAGGCAGGTTGTTCCACTGGTTAATTGTTCTCTCTATGCAAAATAATCATAATAGGATTCTCCCATTAATTGGGAGGGAAGTGTTTATTTCAGGTCTTCTCGTAGAAAATTAAGTTTTAAGTGAGCATAAAGTGTAATTTTCTGTGTTTCAGGGTTAATTACATTGAAGTGATAAGAACATTCAGGTTTTTATCCCATACATGCATCTCCATTTCTCTTAAAGAAAACTTGACAGCAGGACAAATGTAGCTGTCACAAGCCAGTATGTAAACAGGAAGAAAAAAGTGACTGACAAATAATTAATGTTTTTAATGGAAGAATCTGGTTATAACTATCTCCTGATAAAAACAGTTTGTCAGATCAATAAGCTGTATTTAACTAATGCCTGAAATGAAGACAAATTTTCACAAAGAAAGTGTTATTTGTGATACATTAGAGTTTTCTTGTTCCTGAAATTCTGCTTCTAGTATTTCTAAACCTTTGTTTTTTCTTTTTTAAAATGAAGTCTGTGTTTATACCACCATCCATGAACATTTCGGAAATAACTCAGCAGAGGATTCTACAACCTTTGAAACATTTTTTTTAAAAAAGAATGAATATTTGAAATCAAAAGTCAGCTTTTAATTATTAAAGAAATGTTCTGGGAACCACATAACTCTGTCCCTGATAATTATGCTTCACTTCGTTTTTTTTAAAAAGAGTACTCTCACTTATATTCCTGTATATAATAAAAATGTCTAGGAGGAATGGAAACACAGGAATTTAGAACTGATTTCTCTCGACATTGCGGACTGTAAACTCTGGTTTTAGACATTAGCTTTTCCAGTTCTATTTGAAGATGGCAAGAATTGACCTGGAAACCAACTTACAATGAAATGGGGCTAGGCAAAACAGTACATGAGCCTATTTTTAATGTGATCTATATTTTTTTTCACCATGTCCATACCCCCTTGTCTGTACAATTTTATGAGTGTTCTTGACATTTTTTTCCATAGTTCACTTATTAAAAGGTTGGGTTTCTATGGAAACATACCTTATCAAAAGTTGGTAAAAAAGATGAATGTGAATGAAATCACTAAGTATTAAAGTTGAGATGACTGAAGAATAATGAACCAGAGCTATATAGGGAGCTATTATACAATATCAACATTCTCTGTGGCTCTCTATGCTTCTACCATGAATTTTTC
This sequence comes from Vipera ursinii, assembly GCF_947247035.1. Classification (NCBI taxonomy): domain Eukaryota; kingdom Metazoa; phylum Chordata; class Lepidosauria; order Squamata; family Viperidae; genus Vipera; species Vipera ursinii. The sequence continues at coordinate 94,807,287 of NC_139513.1, read as the reverse complement.
CAGCTTATCTGAAAGTGCTGGAAATTGAACCAGAGACCTTTTATAGGTAAAGAGAAATTAAATTGGCAAACATTTTTAAAGTATATGGAGGAATTTGGAACAATTGCAGCATCTGAGTAACAATGACTTCCAAGTCATTGGAATTATATGGTTGGGATTTTGGCAAGTGCATAACTGGCAAAAGGGTTTAACAACTATACCAATGAAGCTCCACTACAATGTTGTTTTCATCTTTGTGGGTTATATTTCAATTATGTATAAGACATTTCAAGCTTCACATTACACAAGAAGGATGTGTGTGTGTGTGTGTGTGTGTGTGAGAGAGAGAGAGAGAGAGAGAGACAGAGACACAGAGAGACAGAGACAGAGACAGAGAGAAAGAGAATCAAGATCACATGAAGTGTTAGTACCATTTTACAATGCCTTGGTAAGGCCACACTTGGAACACTGCATCCAGTTTTGGTCACCATGATGTAAAAAAGATGTTGAGAGTCTAGAAAGAGTACAGAGAAGAGCAACAAAGATGATCAGGGGACTGGAGGCTAAAACATATAAGGAACGGTTGCTGGAATTGGGTGTGCCTGGGTTAATGAAGAGAAGAACGAGGAGTGACATGATAGCAGTGCTCCATTATCTCAGGGGCTGCCACAAAGAAGAGGAAGTCAAGCTATTCTCCAAAGCACCTGAAGGCAGACAAGAAGCAACGGATGGAAACTAACCAAAGAGAGAAGCAACCTAGAACTAACGAGAAATTTCCTGACAGTTAGAACAATTAATCAGTTAAACAACCTGCCTCCAGAAGTTGTGAATGCTCCAACAGTGGAAGTTTTTAAGAAGAGACTGGACAGCCATTTGTCTGAAATGGTATAGGGTTTCCTGCCTGAGCAGGGAGTTGGACTAGATGACCTCCAAGGTCCCTTCCAACTTTATTATTATTATTATTGATCATCACACAGTCAGCCAGATGTTCAGACTTGATTTGGCATTTTTGTCTACCTATCGAGTCCTTACCAAGGACCTGGGATAGGCAGATGTGGATGTTTGATGGTATTACAGATATCATCGCAGGATGGAAGCAGTTCCTAGTAAGGACGCCTTTTGCAATTGACTAATGGCGAATTTGTCAATGCCAATGGTGTCTCCAGGCACTGCCATGTCCACTATCCAGACTTTTTTGTCTTTCTTATCGACAATTGTTAAGTCCAGGGTGTTATGTTGCAGGTGCTTGTCTGTTTGAATTCTGAAATCCCAGAGCAGTTTAACTTTATCATTTTCTATGATTTTCTCTATTTTATGATCCCACCAGTTCTTGCTTACAGGCAAATAATATTTCTTGCAGATCTTCCAATGCACCATTGTTGCTACTTGTCATGCCACTGCTTGTAGTCAGTCTGTGCGATCTTCTTGCAGCAGCTTACCAGGTGGTCCACTGTTTCTTCAGCTTCTTTGCATAGGCGGCACTTACTGTCTGTTGCTGTCTTCTCAATTTTGACTTTGTATGCATTTGTCATTAAGGCTTGGTCTTGTGCAGCCAGAATTAGTCCCTCGGTCTCTTTCTTCAACTTTCCTGCTCTTAGCCATTGCCAGATCTTGTTATTATCTGCTTTCCCAGCTATTTTTTTTAATGTACTGGCCATGTAGTGCTTTGTCTTCCCATGCCTCTATTCTGTTCTTCATTTGGTCTTTCTTGTAAGCCAGTTTGACTACTCTCCAGTAGTCAGTAAGCCTTCCTGATATACTAATTTCACTGCATCTTCATCATTGTCCTTCAGATATTCTTCCAAAGCTACTTTTTCTTCTTCAACCATCTGATGTACTTGCAGCATTCTACGTCCACCTATTTACCTTGGTAGATAGAGTCTGTCAATGTCACTGCATGGATGAAGGGCATGATTCATTATCATTATTTTTCTGGTCTTCCTATCCATTGCTTTTAGTTCTGCTTGAGTACAGTCCACTATTCCAGCTGTGTATCTAAAAACTGAAATTGCCCAGGTGTTGATTGCCTTCACAGTATTTCCTCCATTGAGTTTGGACTTAAAGATCTTCTTCACTCTCTTGATGTATTCACCTCTAATCTTTTTCTTGACTTCAGTGTGCTCGATGTTGTCGGCTTGAAGGATATCCAAGAATTAGTAGTAAACTTCCTCATCCAGACTCTTAATGTTATTTTCATGGGGCATCTTGATTCCTTCAGTTTTCACTATTTTTCCTTGTTTGAGAGTAAGTGTGGCACATTTGTCCAAGCCAAACTCCATTGCAATATCTTGGCTATATATACAGACAGTGTTCAGCAGCGATTCTATTTCAGATGATGTTTTGATCAGATCATCCATGTAAAGGATGTGGGATAGTCTGGGAGATGTTTTTGGTGTTTGATAGCCATGTCCTGAGTTATTCAGTATTGTTGACAGAGGAAACAGTGCAATAACAAATAGTAGTGGTGATAATGAATCTCCTTGAAATATTCCTCTTTTGATATTAACCTCTCTCAGTCTTTCACCATTGACCTGCAACTGTGTCTTCCACTGTGCCATCGATCTTTGCTCAAATTTTCTGATGTTTCTACTGACTCCTGTTATTTCTAGGCACTTGATTATCCAGTCATGTGACCGAGAGTCAAACACCTTTTTGTAGTCAATCCATGCCACATTCAGGTTGGTCTTCCTTTTCTTGCAGTTTTCCAAGATCATTTTGTCTATTAGGAGTTGATCTTTTGTTCCTCTGCTATTGGGGCAGTTTCCTTTCAGCTTGGGTGGAAAGAGATTGTTTTCAACTAGATGCTGTTGTACTGCATCAGCTACCACACCAGTTAGCAATTTTAAAGTTGTTGGTAAGCAGGTAATTGGCCTGTAGTTGCCTGGTGTTGCCACTTTTGCTGGATTTTTCATTATTAGGTAGGTTTTCCGAGTTGTTAGCCACTTTTCAATTTCTCCTCCTTGTAGTATATTGTTAGTTTTATTTGATTTCTATACCGCCCTTCTCCCTAGGGACTCAGGGCGGTTCACAGGGCATATATAAATAACGATACAAAAATTAAAAGGAAATTAAACCAGTGCCCAGTTAAAAAACAACAATAATAAAGTACTAAAAAACCAATTTAAAAACCCATATTCCCCCATCAGGCCAGACCAGCTAATTCAAATAAGTGGGTCTTCAGCCCGCGACGGAAGGATCAGAGGTCTGATGCCATCCGGAGCTCAACCGGCAGTTGGTTCCATAATGCCGGAGCGCCCACAGAGAAGGCCCTCCCCATGGGGGCCACCAGTCAACATTCCCTGACCGGAGGCACCCTGAGGAGGCCCTCTCTGTGGGCACGTACAGGGCGGAGGGAAGTTGACGCCGGCAGCAGGTGGTCCCCGAGGTAACCCGGACCCATGCCATGTAAGGACTTAAAGATCATGACCAGGACCTTGAACCTCACCCGGAAGACAACTGGTAGCCAATGCAGCTCGCGGAGCAAAGGTGTAACATGGGAGTACCGGGAAACTCCCAAGACAACTCTCGCGGCCGCATTCTGTACCAGTTGGAGCCTCCAAGTGGTCTTCAAGGGAAGCCCCATGTAGAGAGCATTACAGTAGTCAAGGCGAGAGGTCACGAGCGCATGAGTGACCGTACACAGGGCATCCCGGTCCAGATAGGGACGCAACTGGCGCACCAGGCGAACCTGGGCGAAAGCCCCCCTAGTCACGGCCACTATATGATCTTCCAGAGTAAGCCGTGAATCTAGGAGGACTCCCAAGTTGCAAGCCCTATCCACGGGGGGTAAGAGCTCACCCCCCATAGAAAGAGATGGAACATTTTGAATGTCCCGGGATGCCGGAATGTACAGCCACTCAGTCTTGTCAGGGTTGAGTTGAAGTCTGTTCCTCCCCATCCAGACCCGAACCGCCTCCAGGCAACGGGACATCACAGCGAGGGCATCACTGGGGTGGTTTGGGGTCGAAAAGAAAGGTTGGGTATCATCGGCATATTTATGATACCCAACTCCAAAACCACGAATGATCTCACCCAGCGGTTTCATGTAGATGTTGAACAGGAGAGGCGAGAGAACCAACCCCTGAGGAACTCCACAAACGAGAGACCTAGGGGCCAATCTCTGCCCCCCTGCCAACACCGACTGCGAGTGTCCCAGGAGATAGGAGGAGAACCACTGAAGAACTGTGCCTCCCACTCCCAATCCCCTGAGACGCCGCAGCAAGATACCATGGTCGATGGTATCGAAAGCCGCCGAGAGGTCTAATAGGACTAGGACAGAGGAATATCCCCTATCCCGAGCCCTCCAGAGATCATTCACCAGAGCGACCAATGCCGTCTCCGTGCTGTACCCGGGCCTGAAACCCGATTGGTAGGGGTCCAAATAATCCGCTTCATCCAGGACCAGAGGGAGCTGATGCGCCACCACACTCTCAACAACCTTCGCAAGAAAGCGAAGGTTGGAGACTGGACGAAAGTTGTTCAATACAGCTGGGTCCAAGGCAGGCTCCTTGAGGAGAGGTCTCACCACCGCCTCCTTCAAGATGGTGGGGAAATAACCCTCACTCAAAGAAGCAGATATAACCGCCTGGAGCCAGCCTCGTGTCCTCTCCCTAGCTGCATAAACCAGCCAGGAAGGGCACGGGTCCAATAAACATGTGGTGGAGCTCAGCCTCCCCATAATCCTGTCCACTTCATCAGGGGTCACAGAATCAAACTCTTCCCAGATAACATTGACAAGACCGCCCGTGTCCTGATCGCCAGACTCTGCCCAGCTGGAGTCCAAACCGGTCCGAATCCGAGCAATTTTATCCGACAGATGTTGACTAAATTCCTCGGCACGACCCTGCAAGGGATCCTCCCTCACCTCCTGATTAAGAAGTGAGCGAGTCACCCTAAACAGGGCGGCCGGGCGATTATCTGCGGACGCGATGAGGGTGGAGAAGTAATTACACCTCGCCACCCTCATCGCTGCGAGATAAGACCTAATATGGGTTCTTAACCGCAACCGGTCGGGTTCGGATCGGCCAGACCTCCAACAGCTCTCTAGGCCCCGTTTCTGACGCTTCATCTCCCGGAGCTCCGTGGAGAACCATGGAGCTCGCTGGGATCTGCACCGGGTCAGGGGCCGCAAGGGTACAACCCGGTCAAATGCCTCAGTGGCTGCCCTTTCCCAGGCTTCCACTAAGGCATCCGCCGAGTTGTGAGCAATGGAGGCAGGTGGGGACCCCAGCACCGCTTGGAATCTATCAGGATCCATTAAGCGTCTGGAGCGGTACCATCTAATTGGCTCCATACCCCCACGGCGGGGGGTGGCAAAACGGAAGACCAGCCGCAGGAGGTGATGATTGGTCCATGACAGGGGCATAATAAATGGAGAGCCCCCACCAAGATCATCCAACCACCGTCCAAATAAAAAAATCAGGTCAAGGGTGTGGCCTCCCTCATGAGTAGGTTCAGAAATTACTTGCGTCAGGTCCATGGCCGTCATGGAAGCCATGAACTCCCGAGCTAGCTCAGATGAACCTCCCAGGGATGGTAGATTGAAGTCTCCCAAAACAATAAATTTGGGAAACTCAGCTCAACTGCTTGGCAATGAGTGAGTATATAACAGTTAGATGTTTCAACCAAAACTCATGCAGTTCATCTTCACCTGGTGCTGATCAATTTTTGATCTTCCTTGCTCTTTTTTCTCCCATTTTTGTTGTTATTACTAGTTCTTTCATTTCAACTTCTGTTTTATTTGCATCCACCTCTTTTAACCAAGCCGCATTCTTGTTGTGTTTATTTGGGTTATCCCATATCTGCTTCCAGAACTGCAGTGTTTCTTCCTTGTCAGGTACTGACTGATTCATTGCAGTTTCTCCATTGATTGATTGGTAGAAACGTTTCTAATTGGATTGAAATTGGAGGTTCTGCATATAATTTTCAAATCGAGCTTCATATCTACTGATTTTCCTGGCTATAGCTGTTATTTGCTGCTTTATTATTTCCAGTGCTTCCTTGATCTTCCTTGTTTCTAAGTGGTATTTCTTAATTACATATTCTTTGGTCTTCTTGTTCTTCAGCTTCTTTTCTTTCATCTGTTCTAGCTTTCTTGCATTTGATCTTAACTTGCTGATCTTATTTTCTAGTCTAACCTTACATTTTTCTGGTGCACTGTTTGTTTTTCTTCTTTGTTGATTTTGCATCCGAGGTATTCAGTTATAACTGCAGCTGTGCTGTACATTAGTTGGTTTGTTTCTTGCAGTGAATTGGTGCTTATACTTGATATTGCAGTATTTGCATCTTTTAATGCTTGTGCTAGCTGTTTCTTTGGAACAAGCTTCAATGCAGGCAGCCTTATTTTGTTGTTTTTGTGCTGTTCTAGATCACGGGTGTCAAACTTCCAGCCCGCAGGCTTAACGCATTGTCCGGAAGCCGTGCTCACCCCATTGCCAGCAATGGGGTAAGTAAAGCATTAAGGTCCTTATTGTTCCCTTGGGTATATGAGCAGTGTGGCTAGGCAAACTCTGATACTTAATATGCTTCTCTTATTCTTTATGAATTGAATTGTGTTATGATTTGCATTTGGCTTTTATTAAATATTATTAAATAGTGGTGGTGGTAGTTTTAACCTTTGTGTCAGAGTCCTTATCAGCCCTGGTCCCACAGATGACAAATGATGGTTGACAAGGTAGCTGGCTAAGCAGGAATGGTCTGACCAGCATTTAATGACACTAAATAACAGCAAACAACGGCAAATAAAGTCAGCACTGGGAGTGAATTGCTCCCAGTGCCTTACATACAGTCAATCCCCTCGGCTCCACCCCACAACCAGCCAGCCAGCATCAGGCAGCCATCCTCAAAAACAGCAATACCGGCCTCTGCTTCCCTCCTCCGGCTGGCTGTCCAATCCCCTGCGTCTGCGTGGATCAGCTGTTCACCGGCAGCACATGGAAAAGTGGCGTGGCAAAGCAGGTAGAGTCCCGTCGCTTCTCTGGGTGCTGCTCCTAATGCTTGCTGCTAACAGGACCTCAGCTGGTCAGTGGCTGGGATTCAGGGACTCTCTGGCCATTTGGCATTGTTGGCAGTTTAGTGCTGCGCTGGGAGCCTCAGCTGTTTGGCGGTCAGGCCAAGGGATTCCCTGGGTGTTCAGCAGTGATGCTTGCCGCCAGGCCACGGGCTCCCTCGGCTGTCTCCCTCCCCCCTCCCTGAAGTGGCAAGCCCACGGGGCTTGACATTTTGTATGCTGTCCGGAATCACTTTTGGGAGATGTTTACATTATTTAAATAAATAAATAAGCAAACACAACTTCACACTACCTTGGATTAAAAAAACTGAGTTTATTGAACTAACACTAGGTATGGAAAGAATCATTCTGTTGGAATACAGGTATTAAAGACTGAGTTGTGTTTGTTTATTAGTAAAGCTGTAATAATTTCAGGCAGCTGATACATTGACACATATATTAAAAGTACATCATTTATTTCCCACATGAATGTTGCTAGCAGTCATATTTCCCCCTATTCACTATACTTCAAACTTGCACTTTTAGAGCAGCAATATGTGATTAGATTAATCTTTCAGGCGATTCTCCTGTGCACTGAAAACTCTCCTTTATCACAAATTGTTGATAAACAAAGCCATGTAGTGGTTCCTTTGACAGAAGGAAGTAAACATTGTTAAATGGAACAAACTACAGAATTTCCTAGAGTTCGTTGCATAACAGCTTTTATCAAGATGGCTGGATTTATCCATTAATTGTTTGCTTTTTTCTCCACAAATAAAGAAGAAACTGGTTCACTTACTAAGTCAGTCCCATCCAAGGAAGTGCTCCCAATCCAATTAAAAGAGCCAATGTTATAGAAGTCTACTTAAGTTAAGAAAAATATTTCCATCAAATACAAAATGATTATAAATTTGATATAATGTTTTTCAAAACATAGTCTTACCAGTTAAAAATATGCACATTTAAAAATTATGTATCAGTGGCATTTTACAATGTATGAACCACATGTTTTGTCTTTTGTTTCCCATGAGTATTAAAATAAATGTGCCTGAGTGCTGAATAATTTTTTGAAGGCATGGTTTCATTTATTTTATTTCTGTATGCTTTTTCCTTGCCTCTGGAGGCATTTTCTCCTTTCCAAGTAAGCTATAACTGGAACAGACTAATTGAAAATGCAGTAAATAAAAATATCCTTTTTCTATCCTGGGGTTTCTATCATTCAGGAATAGCAATTTGGTACCCATTACTTCAGTAGGCTTTACTCTTGAGTAAAGCCTACTTTTATGCTAAGTTGCTTAATCTCTTTAATAAAATACTTGAAATTAAACTAGTCTGAAGCTTTGCACGGGCTCGCCACAGGACTGTGTGCTTAGCCCCTACCTGTACTCACTGTACACATACGATTGTGTATCGTCTGACCCATCCACTGTGATAATTAAGTTTGCAGATGATACTACCATAGTGGGTCTTATTACAGGTGGAGATGAAACAGTGTACAGGGGGGAGGTACAAACATTATCCATATGGTGTTTAGAGAACAACTTGCACCTGAACGTCGGCATGACAAAGGAGATGGTGCTAGACTTCAGGAGGAAAAGAGAGGAACCCGCCCCACTTTACATCGGGGGGGCTGTGTGGAAAGAGTTTCCTCCTTTAAATTCCTGGGAGTCTACCTCTGTGAAGATCTTACCTGTCAATACAACCCAGGTGGCCAGAAAGGCCCAATAGAGACTCCACTTCCTCCGGGTCTTGCGGAAGAACAGGGTAGAGCAACAGCTAATGATCTTCTTTTACCGGTCTGCTATAGAGAGCATCCTCTCTCACTGTATTATGGTTTGGTATGCTGGCCTGACAGCCACAGATAGGAAAATATTACAGAGGGTGGTGAACACAGCACAAAACATCGTGTGCTGTTCCCTGACACCACTAGATGACATCGCGAGGGCTCACTGCCTTGGAAGAGTGAGGAAAATTCTCAGGGATGACTCACAGCCTGGTTGGTAACCCTTTACTCTCCTACCATTGGGTAGGAGATACAGGAGTATAGCCAGCCATACCAACAGGCTGAAGAACAGCTTCTATCCATGGGCTGTCAGGCTCTTGAACAGGAAATAACTTTATGTATGATTGACTTGCGAGGCCGGTGTGCTGTGCAATTAGCTCACATGGTGTAACAAGATGGTGGGTTTCTTGTCACTGTGAGTTGGGATGGGGGGGCATGAAGGGAGGCTCAGCCAATCTCAATGTATACATGGTTGTACTTTGACAATAAAGGTTCATTCATTCATTCATATGCTAACATAATCAGGGTAAAGGAATGTTCTACAAGATTTCTTGACAAGCTTGTACTTAGTTTCAATTTACAGGTAGTTCTCAATTTACAACCATTCGTTTAGTGACTTAAGACCATTTTTCACAATTATGACCATTGAAGCATCCCCAAAATTTAAATGCTTGGCAACTGAGTCGTATTTATGACCATTGCAGTGTCCCGGGGTCATGTGATCACCTTTTACAGCCTTCTGACAAGCAAGGTCAATGGGAAGCCAGATTCACTTAACAACCATGTTACTAACTTAACAACTGCTATGATTCACTTAACAACTGTGGCAAGAAAAGTCACAAAATGAGGCAAAACTCACTTAACAAATGTCTTGCTTAGCAACAGAAATTTTGGACTCGGTTGTGTCAAGCGCCAGGGAAATGAGGAGATCCAGGCAGTTCAAATGAGTATAAAGATTTATGGTGAGTTTAAGTTCTCTACAAGAATCTGAACTATCAAAGCAATAGATAAGGAATTAAATGTGGGCTGGACTTAGCTTGCCCACCAAAGAGGTGGATTGTTGTTGTTAGTTGCGAAGTCGTGTCCGACCCATCATGACCCCATGGACAACATTCCTCCAGGCCTTCCTGTCCTCTACCATCTTCTGGAGTCCATCTAAGCTCACGCCTACTGCTTCAGTGTCTCCATCCAGCCACCTCATTCTCTGTCATCCCCTTCTTTCTCTTGCTCTCAACCTTTCCCAGCATTAGGCTCTTCTCCAGTGAGTCCTTCCTTCTCATTAGGTGGCCAAAGTATTTGAGTTTCAACTTCAGGATCTGGCCTTCTAAAGAGCAGTCAGGGTTGATCTCCTCTAGGACTGACCGGTTTGATTGCCTTGCAGTCCAAGGGACTTGCAGGAGTCTTCTCCAGCACCATAGTTCAAAGGCTTCAATTCTTTGGCGCTCAGCCTTTCTTATGGTCCAACTTTCACAGAAGAGGTGGATAGTTGTCATCTTTTCAGATAATCCATCAACAGTAAAGGAAGAAACAGTCCAAAAAAAAGGTCACAAACTACTTGTTGGTAGAATATCCATGAAGGCTTTGGAAAAGATATTCTGAGACCATGAAGCTTCTATACTGTACCTACAAAAAACAGAATAGTGCAAGCCATGGTACTCCTTATGATAGTCTATGGAAGCAAATGTTGGACTTCAAAAAAGCAAGATGGGGTAGAGTACTGACACTTTTGAACTTTGGTGTTGGAGAAGACTCCTGAAAATACTGTAGACAATAAAAAAAACCCAAACTAATGGATCATTCAACAAATGATCAAGAAAAAAGGTTGATGTCAAATTATTCTACTTTGGACACATTATGAAAAGACCTAGTTCTCTGTAGAAGACTCTAGTGCTGGGAAAGATATAAGGAAAGAGAAGAAGAGGACAACCACCAGCACAGTGGATAGATTCACTTTTCATGGTGATGAATAAACAGCTGGACGAGCTGAAAGTCCAGCTTAGGGACATATCGTCATGGAGAAAATCTATATATGTCATTGTTAAGAGTCCCCAAGAGACATAATCAATCAAAGATTGCACTGGGATACAGACAGACGTAATTGCTGACCTGAGCCTTTAATACCTTGCCCAAAGATGTCTTAGGCTATTTGTCCAGAGGGACCTATAAATGGAATTTTCATCTGAAATAAATTTAAGAATAAGACTTAAACTTGATTTTTTTCAGACGTTTAAATCTACTCAGCAAATAAATAGGAAATATTAATTTTTGCTTCTTCTTTGAGGTTATATCATTAACTAAACCTACACATAAGTATACTACAGGGAGAACAAGACCAAAAAAAGTGTGTGTTGCAATATTGAGATGCAAACTCAACACTTTCCAAATTTACAAGCCACATCAGACCACAAGGGCATAACAGTTGAACTGCCATCATTATTATGTGACAATGCACAGTTCACCATTTTGGCATCACTGTAGTTAGTTTTGCAGACTTATGCCAACAAGTCATTGGCCTGAGGTACACAATTCCATTTCATTACCATATATTTTGAGTTTAGAAATTCTGATAAATTCTTTCCAGGAACATAAACCATTTTTATTTTTTATCTTTCTTCCTATCCCTATCATAATTTTAATTCAGTACTCTTATTTTCATAGCATCTGAGACCACCCATTTTCTTTTTCATTATGTTGTATTCCTGCTATGAACAGGGACTAGCAGACCATCCATTTTCTTCTTAGGTAAGTGAAAAAGGTTGAATACAATTGGAAATAGGCCTCTCTGACCTCAGTGACAAATCTATAGAGCACTGTGCTGCTTGGCCATCAACGTTTGGCATTTCTCTGCCGTTTATCTTTTTTCTGCTTTCTCTTGGTTCACAAACTCATTGATGTGTGTGGCTTCCGGTTTGCGCATGCGACGCTGGCAGACATGCAGGGAGAATCTTTCCCACTGCCGTCTGGTCTTACTCCTTTGGAGGACCATGCAAAGGGTTAAAAGTTGCCCTGGAGGGGCGACCAACACAAGGAGGCCAGCTCCCTGAGATCGCGGAAGGGCAGCAGCCCTCCGTTTGATCCGGAGTACTCCTCTGGCCCGAAGAAGAAGAGATTGGCCATTAACATGGCCAATCACTAAGTCATTTCCTGCCAAAAGCTACAGCACCATCTAAGCACAACGAAGCAATCTGGAGTATTTGGGTGAGACCTTACCCTTCTTACTTCCCTAATCTCTTGCCTGTGGGACTTTCTTGGAAAATTCTCCTCCCTTTTCGAAAATTCGGCGTCTGCCTACCTGGGGATTTATAACTTTAAAGCCTCAAAAGAATTAATTAAGCTATTTTATTTTGGATTTTTGAAATTTTTGGGTAACTAAAAAAGGATTCTACATGCAAGTGACAAAACCTGGCATAGCAAGTAAACCTTTTTTTTTTTACTCTGAGATCTGGCTGTAATAGAGTTGCCCTTGAAACTATCTTTAAAAATAAAAATTGGGAACACCTGGCATTGAAAACAACTTTTTGGAATAGTGGAGGTGGACATTTACTGGCTTTTCTTAAATTAGCCTCCACTAAAGTCCTATCTGCAAAATACTAAAGAAATGGAAGAATACATCCCACCGCTTGACTATAAACTCATTCTCGATACAATTTTGGCAATGGCTGCAGAAATAAAAGCTAAACTTAAAGACAAACTTAAAGACAAATCTGACAGCATAAACTCACCTAATGAGACTCTGACTTCAACTGAAGAACTGACAACTCAAAATCTAACAGAGGATGAGGAAATCAACAACAAAATAGGGGACTTTAAAACACAGCAACTACAATCTACTGAGAGCCTTAATGCCCAAACTTTGATCTCAACTATAAAACCTACAATCCAACAAATAACAGAAACTGAAGGAAGTAATATTAAAATGAAGAATGCCAAAGACCCTCAAATACAGTACATTAAGACTCTAACCATCAAATGAAAATTACAACATTAGACATGACCTCTTATCTAAGCCAGATGGATTTGAAAGGAGAAGAAGATCAGATTGAATTAATGACAACTGTACTACCCCAAACAAGGAGATTGGACTTATCAGAACAAAAATTTAATGACTATAAAGGGGTCATTTTCTTTCAAAAATTGATAATTGGATGATCTCCCTGGATTCAAACAACGTGTGTAGGAAGAAAGGGAGACACATTTAAGAAGTTAAGGCAATGATATGGAAGCCTGCTTGGCACAAAAAGAAAGCAAGAGTTAGATTTAAAAAATGATTTATTGCTTTTGTTGTTGTTGTTGTTGTTATTATTGTTGTTGTAAATGTGGGGATTGGCAATAATAAAGCTCAAGTTCTCTTTTAATGGGCCAAGGGGAACTGTTACAAGAAGTAAACTGATTTTATATTTAGGATTTAGATTTTTAAGGGAATGAAAATTAGCCACAAACAAGAAAACATACTTTGTCAATTATAGAGCAACTGTAAGGACAATTAATAGAATATGTATGCATTTTAGATGGGGAAATTATCATATAATGAAATAGATTAGTTATTAGAATATAACTTTGAATTATATTATAGATTTTGCAATGACATAATAAAAGATATTATTTTAACAATTAATGAAATATTAAGAGGATAAATGGAATATACTTGTTGCAATGATACAGCTTAACTTTTTCTTTTCTTTTTTTTCTTTCTCTTTTTTATGGCTCAAGGGGAATTTTTAAAAGATACACACTGATTTATACTTAATTTTTAGACTTCTAAAGGAAAAGAAAGCTACTTATTAGAACTGATTTATACAATTAAGATGTTAAACAGAACAAACCGATATAAAATAAGAATGTATTGAAATTAACAATGTATCTATTTTGGACAGGATAGTTACTATATATTGAAATGAGGTTAGCTTTCATTTATATATTATAGGCTATTTTGGAACATCTTATTGTAATTAGGTAAAACTCTAAAACAGGACATGGATATGTATAAGTGAAAAATACTTTGAAAATTGTTTTAATTGATTGTATTACAACTAGTAATGTATTAATTTGATTAATTTGACTATGTTATTATAACTAAGGGAATTGGAGAGGGAATTTTTGTTGATGTAATTTGAGCTATTCACAAATAATTTTGTTATTTGATATTGTTTACTTTTAACTACCCAATCACCGTATTGCTTCATAAAGATCTGGATGTAAAATTAAAAAATTAATAAAACTTGTATTAAAAAAATCATTCATGTGTGTGAAGAAGTTATTTGGATTCTCTTAACCAAATCTGGACAAAGTACGTAAAAATTTGCAGTACTTAAGCTTGGTTTGGTTGAACCAAAAATATGAGGCACACTGCTCAAATAACATTTCAGTACTAAAAGAAAACATTCCCCTGGGTTGATTTTTGAGATGCCCCTTATGATTCTGACTGAAACATATTTTAATTGCAGTAATGGAATTCCCTCAAACCTCTGTTTGTTTTGGAAGAAAAGCACTGGACTGTACATGATGGCTCCAGACACAGAACTGGGGACGTGCAGTTTACAAAGCATTCCACCTCTACTCTTTCCCATTGCAATAAAACATTGATTTTTAAATGATAGGGTTTAATTTCAACATTTGAATTTGGATGAACCAAAAAGGACTGTGGTTAAAACAAAACAAAAACAAACCCACACTGAAATCAGGCTTCTTCCTACTAGGTTGTCATTAAATAGAAATAAAGGTTTGGGATTTCATTTTCATGTCTTTAATTCCACCCCCTGCACAGCGAAACCTCACATCCAATCAATAGAAAGGATGTCAGAGCTGTCTCTTTAAGATTACATCTGGAAAATTAATCCCTTTGGAGGAGAGTGATGACACATCCAGTCTTTATGACACAAACTTTCACTTCAATGGGATAGTTAGGGTAGAAATACTTATGCAAGAGTCACTATCTACTCAGGAACCAAACATGCAGCTAAAAATAGCGCCATGTCCTTGCCACCAAAGCTAGTGACCCAGGGCAAATCTGTTCCAAAAATTCCTGCTTATCAGAGCAGAAAGAGAACCAGTAGTGGCTCCGAGCTACCACTGACGAATTTAATCAAGTTGATTTATACTACAGTGGAAGTAAAGCGCCGCTACAAAGCTGAGCACAAATACAGGATTAAAATCCCATCTTAATTTTGGCATATTTCACCTAGGGTCCTGCACTGTAAAGAACAGAGATTTTAAATAGCCTCTGCTTATTTATATATGAAATCAGCCAAAGACAGCATCCCAAAAATAATTTAAGAACTAATCCTTGCCAACATTCTGAGTCTGTATTTGTTAGATTAGTATCCTATCTTTTCCCCGGGAGCTCAAAGTAGCTTACACGGGACTCTCTGTTCATTTTACCCCCACCAAAATAATTTTGTCGAATACGCTAAGCTGAGACAGTATCACTGCTGCAATGTGACCCAGTCAACATCGATGATTGAAGCTGGGACTGAGCCTGCTCCTCAGGGGTGCACTATTCTACAAATAAGTAAGCAAGACATCTGCAATTCTTTCCGTACACAAGGTCCTCAAACTGCAGGCATTTTTGTGCAAGCCTGCCTAGCATATTTTCCCCTACTCTCTGAGCTAAGAAACATTTTTGAAATGGACGTTAACAGAATCTATTCATTTCTCACCTGCTTCTCCAGTGGACAATTCTGTCTTGACATTTTCACTTTAATAGATGACAGAATTTCAATATACAAGAAATCCAGGGTAGCATTCTCTGACATCCCTTCTTTCAGTATGTGATAACACTGGATTTCGGACTGCTACTGCTATATTGGTTGTTGCATGAATGATTAACCTTATGTAATTGAAAAGGCTACCAGGGATGGTTACCAAAAAAAAAATCATTTCTGTGATCGTAGAGTCCAATCTGCATACACAGAGAGCTCAATCTTCCACAAACTCTAACATGTGAAGAGCAATGATCTTCCTACAGAAATTATCACCATGAATGGTGGCACATCAAAATATAGGCTAGTACACAACCCTACATTGAAATGCTACTTTTAAAGTTCTACTTCCTTGTGATCTGTAGAGATACCATTCTAAGAAGTTATAGATTGCCAATTTGCCATGTATAGATTATACCTGGCATTGTGTGGCAACCTGGCAACTACTTCCAATCACGACGAGAAAATGCAGCGTAAATTCTGGGTTGCCTTCTTCAGGTATTCAATCCAGTATGTTTCTTCTTTAGCTCTTGGTGTATCTTGCAGTCAGAGCTTTTCAGTGACACACACACCCCTCCCTCCATATGTGTGTCTGTAAATTCAATAATTGTGATGAGGAATTGATTTTATTTATTGATTTCCTTGGTTTGGAATTCTGACAGCAAAATAGGGCCCAGGGTTCAACCATGGAGAAGCAATGCACAAATAGCTCCTGCAGCTCATTGTGGCATTTTTGCAACTCCAGCATTCACTTGTGGCAAATGGGATCTGACTAGACTTGAGGCTATTATGCCTTGCTTTTTGTTCGTCATATTTTGCTAGATAATGCAATAAACAGTCAGGCCCATCCATCCCATTCGGCTTCTGTATAGCCTGCAGTGCAGCAGTCAGGGGAGATCACATTTGGCTCAGATTTTGACTCAGATAGAAGCTGTCACACAATCAGAACCGAGGACTAAATAGGAAGGTTACTAAAAAAAAATCCAGTGATTATGGATGGGGACATTTTGCAGGCTTGGTTTGGGAAATTTCCTCAGTTCTCATTCTAATATGTACAGTATGCCTAGGAGCTTAGATGAGAAATGGTTCAAGAGGAACTTACAGAACCATCCTCCTCAGGTACTCTACTCTGAGGCAATCTCTGTAATGTAGTAGGTCCGACGCAAGGAAGAGACGCCAGCCGCAGTACGTGTTCAGCTCTTTATTGTGGGGGGTGCGTACTGGAGAACAAGGGCTACCTGGCCTCCTTATATACCTGGCCTGGTAGGTGGCCAGCCAATGGGGTTGGCCCTAGGTTTCCCGCCGAAACTAGGTTTCCCACCAAAACCGTCCAGGCCAACGCCCCCTAGTGGCTGTTGCTATGCAGATGCCTGCACCAGGATACATAACACCCCTCCCCCCTTAGAGAAGAACCATCCTACAACTATGTACATGCATAACTATATACAATGTGTGCCAATACATATGCAGTGAGTTGGGAATCACTTGCAAACATAGTCTGCTAAATATGCTGGTGTCCTGTGGGGCCTGGTGGACTGTCTGGGTGTGGCTTCGTCCTGGCCTTGAACGTCTGGCTCATGATGCCCCTGTGCTGGGTTGTGTCCGGCTGTTGGATTCCTGCCTCCTAAGGTGCCCTGCTGCTGCTGCAGGGCTGGCTGCAGGAGGCCATCCTCCTCTAGTTCAAGGTCCGAGCCATTTCCAGTTGGTCTGGCCTCCTTCCGGTTGGTGTGGCTATCCCGTTGGCCATGGGTGGTGCACTCAGGGACCCTTCCTCTGAGCTGGTCGATGTGCCACCTGATGTGTCGATCCCCCTCCACCCCCACGATGTAAGAGAGAGGCCCCGTTTTTTCAGCCACGATCCCCGGAATCCATGGGTGCCCTGTCCCATAGTTCCTTACCCAAACCAGGTCCCCCACATTGAGTACCCTGTGTGATGAGGGCCTCTCAGTCTCTGCCGCTACTCGGTCAGGGTGCAACTGGTCAAGCTTGGTGATGAGGCACCGTCCCCATAGTAGTTCTGCTGGGCTCTTCCCAGTGGCAACGCATGGTGTGGTGTGTTGGGGGAGCAAAAATTTTGCCAGTCTGTGATGCCAGTCCCCGCTGATCATGCGCCGGAATGCATCTTTGGTCGTCCTTACCATCTGTTCAGCTTGCCCATTAGTCAATGGGTGGAAGGGCGTGGAGGTGGCGTGTCTAATCCAATTCGCCTTCAAGAATGCCTGGAAATCATTAGCGGTAAACTGAGGCCCATTATCAGACACGATTACGTCGGGGAGGCCGTGTGTGGCAAAGAGGGCCCTGAGCACCTGGATTGTTCTTGCTGAGGTCATGTTGGGGACAGGGACTACCTCCAGCCACTTAGAGTGGCTGTCCACTACCACTAAGAACAGTTGGCCCTGGAGAGGAACTTATAGGACCATCCTCCTCAGGTACTCTACTCTGAGGCAATCTCCCCGTGAAAATCTCCTCATCAGTGCTCACCCCCATCCTCTAGGACCCCACATTTGCCACTGGGACCTTGAGCTTAAACCGCAACCCTGTTTTGAAATGACATCTCAGAACAACCCATACCTACTCCTTGCAAAAGACTATGGAAAGGCTGTGAATGAATGGAGTGGAGAGCAAATGTAATCAAGAG
Source organism: Vipera ursinii (assembly GCF_947247035.1). Taxonomy (NCBI): domain Eukaryota; kingdom Metazoa; phylum Chordata; class Lepidosauria; order Squamata; family Viperidae; genus Vipera; species Vipera ursinii. The sequence goes on along the minus strand of NC_139513.1, from coordinate 94,789,201 downwards.
ATAGAAGGTGAGTCAATTGACAGTCCATGTCACACATAGCATCTCTGTTCAGGTGGAAAGAAGTCTGGGAAGAAGCATTCCAAATCACTCAGAGTCTCCACGTTAATTAGTTCACCAATAAATTAGTGTTTCACAACTTTAAGATGCTGCCTGGGGGATTCTGAGAGTTGAAGCCCACAAGTAGTCTTTGACTTACAATCTTTTGTAACCATTCAAAGTTACAACAGCACTGGAAAAAGTGACTTACAATCAGACCTTGCATTTATGACTGCTGCTGCAGCATCTTCACAGTTATGTGATCAAAATTTGGGCGCTTGGCACCCAACATGTATTTATAACAGTTGCAGCATCCAGGCTCCATATGATCACTATTTTGCAACCTTCCCAACCAAATTCCTTCCACAAGAGAAGCCGGATTTGCTTAATTGATCGTTACCTTAACAACTGCAATGATTTCCTTAACTACTATGGCAAAAAAGGTCATAAAATCAAGCACAGTTCACTTAACAACCACCTTGCTTAGCAACCAAAATTCTGGTCCCATTTGTGGTTGTAAGTCAAGGACTGCCTTTAAATAAGGGTGAGAAATGACTTTTTCAATTTCCAAAGTTTTGATTTTACCCCTGATTAGCATTAAAGGTTGATAGTTATTCTACTAAAATCTATGCAATTCATGCTTCCTTTGACCTAGCCCAACTTCGTGGGGCTTCATGCTCCTCTTCTCATCTCTCCTTCATGGCCCCATGAGATCAAACCCATCATCCAGTGTGAGCCTCCTGATCATCAGAAGAATGTACCTTCTCCACAGCCTTTCCACTGATTAATTGTTCTCACTAACAGGAAATTTCTCCTTACTTCTAGGTTGGATCTCTCCTTAATAAGCCTCCACCTATTACTTCTTGTCTTGCTCTCTGGTGCTTTGCAAAATTAGTTAATCCCCTCTTCTCTGTGATAGTTCCTCAAGTATTGGAAGGCTGTTATCATGTCCTCTCACCCACCCAATCCTTCTTTTCGCTAGGTTAGACATACCTAGCTCTCTCAACTGTTCATCATACGATTTAGCTTACAGACCCTTAATCATTTTTGTTACTCTTCTTTGCACACTGTCTAGGGCGTCAGCATCTTTTTTTGTATTATGGTGACCAGAACTGGATGCAGTACTCCAAGTGTGGTCTAATCAGTGGAGTACAAAATCATATTATCACTTCTCATAATCTTGATATATTCCTCTTCAATGCAGCCAAGGCAGTCCTGTTATCAACTGGTAGTTCATGCATCATATTTGGCAAGGGTTCATTATTCTTTGGAAGGGATTCTGCATATCTCCAAAGCAACTTGCTTAGGTTTTATATTTAATGAACAAAATGAATGCATGTCCCCCATTGAAATACTTTGGCTGAAGCACTGATTTATTTACTGCTAAATAAAACCAAGAAGCAGGTCTTGTTGTCATCATTTATGCTTCGATAATTTTAAGATTTAACTACAGTACTTTAATTTCTTCTGTATGGGACTCTAAAAACAGCTCAGAAATCCAGGTTGGTGATTTTTTTTTATATTTTCAGTTACTGAACTAACAATTTGCTTCTTAGCCTAAATGCTGGATTTGACTATAAAACAGAAGTTTTAGGTGAACTGAACATCTCAAGATATTTGTCTGCCCCACCCTTGTACCTTAGATGTCCTTTATTTTATAGAAAATTTTCATTTCCTATATGTTTATAAAAAAAACTATATTTATTCATTCATGCATTTATTCAATTTATATTGCTGCTTGTCTTATTCATGACTCTGGGCAGCTTACAGTTCCGATATAAACAATACCAAAAGAACTCCAGGAAATAAAGCAAGCATACAAGCAATACAATACATTAAACCAATTCAAAATGATTGAAACCATTCAATACAGTCATCAGGACAACACAGTAATTCACAAACAGTACAATCATTTTATGGGGTGTACGTCACTTTCTGTTCCCCAGGCCAGATGGCAAAGCCAAGTTTTCAAGCTACAAAGAAAAGGGTCTCTTTCAAAGAGATTTATTCCACCACATTCTTTCTGCTTTACCCAAAAGCAGAAGACCTTATTTCAGAGTTAAAGACCTTATTTCAGAGTTTCTTCCACTTCAGTTGACACATGACACAAAAAAATATTAGGATTTAAAGGGTGGACCCAACTCATTTTGATCAATTGCTTTGCATGCCAAGAAGTCCACTTCTTTCCTCCAAGTGTTGGGGCTACTCTGCCCTAGAGTTAATGAGGGGGAGAGAGATTGTTTTACAAAACTACTTCAGTGGGATCTTTTTCTAAAGTTTTGATGGGAGCTTCCCAATACTCCCGTGTAACACCTCTTCTCCGTGAGCTGCATTGGCTTCCGGTTGCCCTCCAGGTGAGATTCAAGGTGCTGGTAATGACCTATAAAGCCCTAAATGGCTTGGGTCTGGACTATCTAAGGGAACACCTGCTGCCGGCATCATCTTCCCATCGTCCTGTGCACCCCCACAGGGAGGGCCTTCTCAGGGTACCGCCGGTTAATGAATGCCGGCGGGTTATTCCCAAGGGAAGGGCGTTCTCTGTGGGTGCGCCTGCCCTATGGAACCAACTACCCACAGAACTTAGGACTGCCCCCGACCTTCGCTCATTTCGCCGGGACCTGAAAACTTGGCTCTTCGACCTGTTTGGTCCAGACTGTGGGGCTGTTAATTTAACTGGGTTTTAGATTTACTCTTGGGGCTTGAATTTAATTTAATTGTTTTATTTGTTTTTAATTTTTTGTATTCATGGTTTTAACTGCCCTGTAAACTGCCCTGAGTCCTACGGGAATAGGACGGTATACATATCCAATAAAATAAATAAATAAATAAATAAATAAATAAATAAATAGATAGATAGATAGATAGATAGATAGATAGATAGATAGATAGATAGATAAATAGATAAATAAATAAATAAATAAATAAATAAATAAATAAATAAATAAATAAATAAATAAATAATAAATAAATAAATAAATAAATAAATAAATAAATAAATAAATAAATAAATAAGAGTTCTTCAGTGGCATCCAAGTCTCTTCAATTCTATTGGCATGACAAGCGTACTTAGTCATCATTTTTTTGCACACTTAGGCTGGGAACACCCCAAGCAACAAATGGATTTGTTGTCTGGTGTGTCATATAAACTAAATGAATTATTGTGAAAGAAAAGCAGCCTATCCAAGTTCAACTGCATGTTATTTATCTTTTTCTCTCTCCAAATTCCGTCTCCTGCCACTGAAAACAGCTTCCATGACAGGTTTCCTGCTGGTGGGATGGGATGGGATGGGATGGGATGAACAGCATCTGGCTAAGAAAGAAGCCCCTTCATTGGAGTGGGTTGAATTAAACCATTAAAGAAAATGTTTCCAAAAATTGAAAGGCTATTTGGTTTAAAATATAACTTTGGAGGGCTATTTCTGCCCAAATAATTGCCTTTTATGCCTGCAATGCAGTTTTCCAAACTCTACCCTTGAAGAGAAAGCACATTTTAAAAGCAGGTGGGTGGATGACTGTGGAGGAGGCAGAGCAAAAAGACAAAGAAAGAGAGAGCAAAGGAAAATGCAAGAGCTCTTGGGAATCTGTTCATGAGAAACATTTTTTGAAAGATAATATATGTTAATATCTGTTCTAATTGCTAGGCAATAAACACCATCCACAGGCTGAATAAATGTCAGGAACAAATTGATTCTGAAAGTCAGCTTAAGACGTATCAGCTATGGTCTTGTAAGAAATGTACTGAAACTTTATTTTGCTTGTCTTGGGAAACATATTGCGTGTGACAGTCCATTGGAGTTGGACAGCCAATATATTTAAAAAAGAATAATGGTGATGGTGATCACTATATAACTTACACTGAATTATAATCTTAAAGATATTTTGTATAAAATGATGTATCTTTGGTACATGACATCAGGTAAATGGTCAAAAATACATAAGGGAATTTGAAATATTTGTTGAAAATGTAATCAAGCTGAGAGAACAATATTTTGATGGGCAAGTAACAAAGCTAGAAATGCTGTGTCCAGTATGTATTTTGATGCAGAAATTTTTAATGCACAAATGAAACCAGAGGCTTTTCTTGGGGGCTTAATGGACAAAGAAATGGAAACATCTTATGGAACTTTGTTTTTACATATGATAATGGCAGCGACACTTTTATATGTTCAAGCGTAGAAGGACTTACACAGATTGAATGGTGAGCTGGTAGAATTAGTGTGAAACTGCTTTGATTAAAGGAAAGACATTGATGAATTTTATTTCTACTTGGAAACCACTTTTGGACTTTTATTGAAACCAAAAGAAATTAAATGTTGATTTTGGAATTTCATAATTAAAAATACATGGGATTATAGAAATAATGTACACAAATATTAATCTTAGAGTAAGAGTTTGATGTATTTTTATCCATATCTTTAATGAAGAAAGCTTTGGTATTTTTCTATTTGTTTTCTCTGTCTTATTCACACTTTGACTCTTTTTTCTTTCCTGATTTTTTTCTTTTTCCAAAGCTTCTTTCTCTGTTTGTTTATCTTTTAACTTTGATAGTACCAATAATAATAGGTGTCTTGGGTGCAATCCCAGAACAACTGGAGCATAACTTGAACACCATTGACATTGATAAAATCAAAATCAATGCAAAAGGCAGCTTTACTTGGAACAGCTTACGTCCTATGCTGAAATAGCCACATCTGCCTATCTCAATCCTTCTGAAGGACATGATAAGGTGGGAAAAATGATAAATCCAGTCTAACATCTGGCTTATTGTGTGACCAACTATAGTAATAATTAATAGTACTAGTAATAGTTTACAACTTGCCCACTTATATGATTTATGTAGTTTCATTTCATATCCTCTCTCTGATAGTTCTGTCTGTCTGTCTGTCTGTCTCTCTCTCTCTCTCATATTCTAGACCAGTCTTTACCAACATGGAGTCTTCCAGGTCTATCAGGATTGCCAATACAGAAATAAAACTCCTGAGAATAGGTTGTTGGGAGTTATTCTATATACAAATATATTGTCTCTGTAGCCACTTATAAATGAGGATACATACATGTATATGTATATGTTTATGTTTATGTGTGTGTATATGTATATTAAAGGGATGCGGTGGCTCAGTGGGTTAGGACTCTGAGCTTGTCGATCAGACGGTCGGCAGTTTGACAGGTCGAATCCTGAGTGCCGCATAACAGAGTGAGCGTGTTACTCGTCCCAGCTTCTGCCAACCTAGCAGTTTGAAAGCATGTAAAAATGCAAGTAGAAAAATAGGGACCACTATGGTGGGAAGGTAACAGCATTCCGTGCGCCTCTGGCATCTAGTCATGCCGGCCACATGACCACGAAGACGTCCTAGGACAAGCGCTGGCTCTTCAGCTTTGAAACGGAGATGAGCACCGGCCCCTAGAGTTGGAAATGACTAGCATGCAAGTGCGGGGGAACCTTTACCTTTACCTTATATGTATATACCTTAAAGCTACATAATAATGAGAACATTTCAGCTGAAACAGATATATCTTCTGTGTTATATAATGAAAACAGATGCCAACCTACCTAAATCAGGGATAAAGAACTTCTCTCCCCCACAGCAGCTAGAGGCCTATTTCTCACTAACATAGTAAGCCAGTATCTGAGTGATTACTACTAATTTTTCTAATATCTGAAGGCTCATAAATAATATAAATAGCCTCACCAAATCCTTCCCAATACATTTTAGAGAGGAAGATCTCCTTGTTACCTCTTGTTTATAAGATCAGCTTTTTAAAAATGAAGTATTTCATCAACTGAGTGTTTTTCACGCAACTATATATGATGCACATCTGCTTCGCAAATTATTTTTTTAAAAAAAAACATGATATAGAACTTTGAAGCACAGAAAAAAAAATACATGAACCAAGCTTTGGGTTACACCACAAAAATACTATCTTGATCCATTTTGCCAAATTGAAATTTTTATCCATTAGCAAGTTTAATTCTTTAACTGTTAACATAATGTCTACATGGATATACTTATTTGTTATTTAGTTTTCTTGGAGGTAGAAGGGTTCAGTGTGTGTGAGAGAGAGAATTCCTGAAAGCAGGAACCTGAGCAAAGATTGAAAAAACAGGTTTCAAAAATTTAAAGGGCATGCAATGTACTATGGATAGGCAAATCACTTAGCTGCCTAGGTTAATTCTGTTCAGAAGATCTGATTAAATCTGGAAACCAAAGGGATATATTCTCAGCTAAACATATCTATGGGTTCACATATACCTTAATGCAAAATCATTCAGTAGCTTGTCCAAAGTGATATTAAAAAATTCTGAAGATTGAGGTCAAAGAACTGCAATAAAAAAGAGAATAATAAAATCATCCTTTAAAAATGAAAATCTTTTAAAATTTATTTTAAAGGTATTTTATCCATTAAGGTTCTAAAGAGCGGGTATCTGTTATGCAGCAGAAGAATCCTGATGCAAAAAAACTCACCTTCACTTGACAGCAAGTCACCTACACATCCAGACATCATATTGGAAAGAACTTGGCAAATCTCCCACAGGTGAGCACACAGGTCCCTCTTTTCTCTGGAAGAGACAGAATAGAACAGCCTCAATTGCAGAGAGGGAAAGCAAATGGCTTAGGAAGAGTAACCCTTTCATTTCACTGAAATTAAAAAGTTACCTGAAATAGCAATGCCTTGTAAGATTTGTGAGTCAATTTCAATTTTGTTTTTGGCAAATGGACCTTAAAATAATTCACAAGTGTCCTTATTAGTTTTCTTTAAATCAAGCAAGACATTTCTAGACTGCATTGGAGGAGATACAATCAAGCTGGTGCCTATTACCATTTCTAGACTGCAGAGCTAAAGAAGCATTCCAGAAGAAAGCAATGGAAATTTCTGGATTGCTGTAAAAAAAAAAGTTACTAGGAGTCAAGAGAAACTCAAGATAGTGCTTATATTGACCTAGAAGGAACCCCATTTATTATTTATTTTGGCTAAACATTACTTAAGTATTTGGGGGAAAGAATTGGTAATTATAACAGAATAACAGAATTGGAAGGGACCTTGGAGGACTTCTAGTCCAACACTCTGCTCAAATAGGAAATCCTATACCCTTTGTCCAGAATGATGTAGGGTGTCCTGCTTGTGCAGGGGGTTGGACTAGAAGACCTCCAAGGTCTCTTCCAAATCTGCCAAGTTTTGAATCATTAGATTTTTTTCCCCTGCTGCAACAGTTATTGCATTTCAACTTGCCAACAAACTCTGGGTAGGTAGGAAATCAGTGTGGTATGCAGACTTCAAAGATGAAGAAGCCAGACCGTGAAATTCAAGGATATTAAACCAGACCTAGAGATGCTTACTCGTAATAATATTTTTCCACTCGATCATTCCATGTGACCTGACCCAGAGGGAAGAGGGAGAATTCAATGCTTTTATTATGTGGATCTGGGAGGGGTCTGGCCAGAGCTGGTTCTCCTTTCATAATGTTCTGAATTGATACACTCAATAAAGTTTTACATTAAGAGATTGGAATGTCTTGAAGATGTTTGCTTGGATGGGATCATCAGTCAGAACCATGGCACTGTTATTCTGTTATCTGTTAATATGAAGGACATCAGGTTGAAGACAGTTATTTATGAAAGGAGACTGAGAGGCATTCATCATCAGCTGGTATAACAAAAGGGAGAAAATATTTCAATAACAGTTCAGATTTTTTAAAACCAGGGAATTGTGTGCTTAAATGGATTCTTTAGAAGAGAGATCAAGAGGGGAGAAAAGGCTTAACCCTTTGTTCCTACCAGCGCTCCAATCAAATTGCAGTCAGTATGATTCCTTACTTGCTACCTTCAGTGATTTAACATAAAGGATGTGAGTAATATGCAATTTGTCTATAAATGCTTCCAAGAATCATGGTACAGCTAGGAGCTCCCAGAGCTTCTTGAATTATGAAAAAAATATGTGCGTACTGTTGTATGGGCAGACAAACTGTGAAACAAATCCTGAATGAAAAAGGTCTGAACAAAACAAGGATGAGGGACAGGGGACCTGACATTACTGTGCTGTCTATCTGGACAAATAAACTACCTTAGTTTTTTAAAACTTCTCATATGTACCATTTTGCCATTTTTCTTAGAAGCAATCAAATTTTGGACCAATGGTCATGGTTAAAACCACTTCATAAGCTACTATGGCATAAATAATAACACAATATGGTAGGCCATGATAGATAAAACTCATCACTGTGGTTTGTACACCATGTTTTATGGGTGTGCAGCTAACTGTGATACTGTATGCTTAGCAATCCATGTTAAGCAATGTGTAAATTCAATCACTAAGATGGTTTGTCCTGAAATACATTGTTCATGAAAAGCAGAGAATGGAGTAGAAATGAAATGAGATGAAATGATAGTCTAATTTTGCTCTGTTTATTCAGTGACAGAATGCCAAAATGTGTATATTCTTATTAAACTGGAAAAGTTATCCTGGTACATATACTTTTGTCTTCAGTTTTCTCACAATTTTGTCATTCATGATCTTCTGGGAAAACTTATTTTGGTTACATGCATACTACAAGAAAAGCAGCTATTGAAAAATGTTTCATAAAATAGGATTTATTTAGCCCTTGTGGTTTATACATAGCAACTGTCTATTTTCTTTGGATAAATTCAACTGTTAAATCAGTAGCCAATGAATTTTGCACTATAATGTTGTTGTTTTATTTTTTTCCCCTAAATGCTTTAAATCATCTATATATTGTAAATGCAAAAAGTTTACCCCTTTTTTGCAGGAGATGTTAGTGCAGTCTATACAGTAAAATTTGTACATTATCATCAACTATGGCCTCTTTCTAAAGTATTACTCACTTGGAGCAGCAAATCATAGAACATACAATAATAGGAGCACCCACAACTCCTGAAGGAAATTTCACCGTTAGGAAATTTTTCCTTCGTTCCAGATTGCTTCTCTTCTTGAATAGTTTCTAGCCATTGTTTGTTGTCTTGCATTTTTTGTGCTTTAGAAAATAGTTTGTCTCCCTCATCTTTGTAGGAGCCCCTCAAATATTAGAACACTATCATGTCTCCCCTAGACCTTCTTTTCATTAGACCAGACATGCTCAATTCCTGTAACTGTTCTTTATATGTTTTAGGGTCCAGTCCCAATTATTTGTGTTGCTTTTCTCTGCATTCTTTCCACAGTCTCAACATCTTTTTTATATTGTGGTGATCAGAATCTTCACTCACATTTTCAAATTCTCCTTGAGATATTCATCAGAAGTAGCATTCTCCTACATCTCCCAGACGTGGGAGCTAGCTTATTTTTTCAAAATTTAAGGAATTTCTATCAGGACTGCCAAGAGTGTCAGCTTAACTTAGACCACCAGAAGAACAGTAGGAAAACAACAACAATCCTTCATCTTTATAACTAATTCCACAATCTGAAAAATAAAACCACAGCAGTGGAAAAATTTTGTTTGCGATTACTGTGTTTCCTATAAACATTGGAGCAGACAATCTGATTAAGAAATGATATAGATTCCCATCACCCCTATCCCAGTCAGTTTTTCATTGGAAAGAAACATTTGACAATGCTATAGCATTCAGCAGTCAGTAGAGGATGTTGAAGAATAGGAAATCTCTGTATTCTCCATGTTATGCTTTTATACGTGCTGCACAAAGTCCAAGCCTTCTATCAGACAGATGGTGGTGTCATATGTAATTCCCTCAAGGATCATCACTTTCCTAAATAGAAAAGTTGTCTTTGTTTATTAATGTTTCCTTGTCATACCTATCTAAACAATGCTGTTTCACTTGACCACCCATAGATGCAAAACTAACAAATTAAAATGTTTTTGGAACAGAAGAAATCTAGGTGGGTGTTGTTGTTTTTTATATTGGATCTCTGTGAGTGAATTTTAATAAAAACATCTTTTACATGAACCACATGTCCTACAAATAGAAAAAGTGTTTATTCTTTTTTAAAATAATATTTTATTGATTTTCTATTATTACATTTCGTTAGTGCTTAATGAATAACATGTGGTCTGGGTTAATTTATTTTGCTTATTAATACAAGTTAAGTTCTTACTCTCAATCTGGTTTTTCCAGCCATTGATAAAATAAATTCCATGATTGAAAATATTCTGCATCTTCTTTTTCTTTAATCCTTAATGTATGTCTGTCCATTTGAACACAGTTATAAAGTATTTATTCTGTGTGTAAGGAAAAAGCTTTATCAGTGGAATGGAAAAAAATATATATTTTATTTGTGAATCCAGGAGAATGGATTGGATCCTCCCTAGTTTTCAAATAGAAGCAACCAGAACCTGATCTAATGAATGATTTCACTTTTATGATTTTTTTTTAAAACTGAAAGCAGGCTATAACGATCAGCAAACCACTTCCATATTATAGCTAAGAAAAAGTATATTGATCTATCAATGAATTCACCCGGAACAAAACTCAACTGGAAAGAGATTTTACATGTGGCTTAAAAGTATGTAAAAACATCTCCTGATAATCCATCTTAGTTCAGATGTTGCTTCTCACAACAACCTGGCAGATATCTCCGAACTGTTCTCAAGCAAGAGATGGAGCTTTTACTATTGTTCCCCTGCAATTAATATCTGCTGAATGTTACCTGAAGGTAATACTGAGTCATGAAGACTGTCGGCCTTAATAGACATGCCATTGATGAATTCATCCTCACCTCTTTTACATCCGTTCAAATTATGGCAATATCTTGTAGACATTAATTTCCTAGGTTAATTTTACACTATGTGAAGTACCTTCTTTTGTGTGCTCTAAATTGTAGTTCAGTTTTTATTGCATTTATGTATTGGTTTCATTTCAATATGTTTCACTAAAATTATCTCTGATATTATGTTTTGCTAAATTGAAAAACCATTTCCCTGTCCATTTCTGCATACCATCCGTGTTTCTAAACATCAGTTAAAAATGGCTGGATGGATGGCTGGATGGATAGATATATAACAGGTAAGTTGATATGATGGTAGATAGACAGACTCTCATTTTATGCTGTCTTTGGGCCCTCAGAGATTCAAATTATTTTAGTAGTAAGGCTAAGAAAAAGAAGAAACTAAAAATTTAAATAAAAAATAGCAGTTGAATTTTAATACTAAAATGCAAAATAATTCTGATCCACAGAATTCCACCACCTATTGTATTCTATATTCTGTAAATGCTTTGGAATTCAGAGGTATACCTGAAAGTAAAGTGATGACTGGAGAGTAGTCCAGTCCAGTCCAGTCCATTGTTTTAATACACTAACCTCCCATATTTTCACTCATAAAATTGCAAAAAAAAAATGCTGAAGGGAGTAGTCTAAGCCAGGGGTCCCCAACCTCCAGTCTGTGGATTGGTACCGGGCTGCAGCATGCCCGCAACCAGTCCACACAATCAAAGCCCCCTCCACGGGATGCAGGCAGCACACAAAACCACACAGTCTCCGGTCCATAGAAAATCTTTTCTCAACAGAACCAGTCCCTGGTGCCCAAAAGGTTGGGGACCTCTGTTCTAGGCTACCCAAAAGTAGTCTAGGCTTCCACTCCAGAAACACACTTGGAATCCTGGGCAATATTTGAATTATTAAGATCAGATAAATAAACTCCACTACAATTTATTGAATATTCTCCACCTCTTCTCCCCTCCCCTCCCCTCCCCCAAATGCTATAGTAGCTTCTTTCCAACCAACATAAACCTTTGGATTAACAAGGTATAAAAAAAACCTCAGTCCAAAACTTTCAACTGAAATATTTTTCAGTATGAAAAACACATAGTTTTCACTAACATTTCACAAACAGTATTTGCAGTGAATGTAAATACTCTGAAAAGATCTAATGGGAACTCTATAGTAGGGAAAGGGTCACAGTGAGCAATTTAACTCAATCTCATTCTTTCAAGTCACTGCCATTCAGGGGGAGCCAATCTATTATTTAGCTCTTAGTACATTATTGAAGACTACATACAAATTTGCTTGAATTTTTATGCAACAATACTTCCTTTAAAAGGGAGAAAGCACAATGGGTTTTTTTTTCTGTTTTACTTTGTTTCAACCATATAACCCATTCGTTCTTAACCAATTAACATTTGAACAGGTATTAAATGCACACTGTTCCAATTCAATGGCTTTGCTTTCTTCCATGGTTTCGTGTGGCAAATCTAAACGCAGTTGACTCTGGCTTTGTGTGCACTGTAGGAGAGAAATGTAAAGCATTGCATGCTGAATAGCATTGCCCTCCTGCACCCAATAATCAAGTATTTATCTTCAACACGTTAATCAAGAAGATGCGGTGAGCTCTTGGAGGTTTTGCTTTTTCTTCCTCCATTTTTCTTTCTGATACCATTTCTTTTGTAGTAGATGGTCTGATTCACTACAAAGAGGCTCCTGAAAGAGAGCACCTTAGGGACAATCTTGCAGCTGAAAGCAGCTCTTTCTTCAGATAATGCAAACTTAGCACAAAAGGTTTCTACAATGAGAATTATTATTTACAGAAAAGGAAGAAGGAAGGGCCTGAATTTAAGATAGCCCTTTAAAAATGTAGAACAGTGAGGGGAAAAAAATATAAGCTTTACAAAATCTCATGTATTGGCCAGCTTCCATGCTTTGTCGATCTAGAATTGAAAACACCAGTGGAAGTCACCCCTGGAGGACGCAAGTATGCATGAGCCTTTGTGGGTGCACAAGAGAGAAAGAGACAGAAATCATGAAGGTGTAAAAGACCTCCTAGCCCCAGTGCTTTTTTTAAAAAAAGAAAAAGGTGCCGGAACTCACACATGTCATACAACCCGCCTTGCCTACCCTACAAGGTTCCATCCAAAAAAGGTGCCGGAACTCAGTTCTGAGCATTCTATGAGAAAAAAAGCCCTGCCTAGCCCTAACACTGCTCTAGAACAGGGGTGTCAAACTTGCAATGTCATGTGATGTGTCGCGATGTATCACGATTTTTTTGCCATTGCCGGTAATGTGGTGGGCACGGTTTTGCTATGATGCATCCAGCCCGCAGGCTGGCAGTTTGACACCCCTGCTCTAGAAGGTCCACAAAAACTCAAGAATAAGGCTTGAGTTGTTCTTCACATAAACCCAAGAACAATAAGCAGCTTTTATTGTAGTTCTAGGAATGACAAAAATAAGCTTCTGCTGAGTCTAAACAACTAGCAGTGCATGGCTATATTTTGTAAGTGTTTGTCTTTGGATTTAAATCCTGATTTCTTTTCATTGTAACAGACTTCTGGCAGCTTAATGGCTGCTGAGGGCACTTACACTACACAATTTCTTTTTAGACTACTTCTCACTGTTTGCTGTCAGATTGAGAAAGGCTAGTCACCTCTTTTCAATTGTACATATTTCACATTACATTTTTTGCTCCAAAAAATGCATTAGGGCTTATTTTCTGGTTAGGGCTTATATTCGGGAAAATACGGTACTGAGTGCATCCGTCTGGCTGACGATCTTAACTGGGGCTTATTTTTGGGGGTGGGTTTATAACAAGCATCCTGAAAAATCATGCTAGGGCTTATTTTCCAGTTGGGTCTTATTTTCGGGAAAACACAGTATTATAATATGTCATTTATAACTGACATATCATTGTAAGACTAAATGTGGGACACATCTGCCACCTTGAGTTGCCATAGGAAAGTTAGTATATAAATGCAATAAGAATAATGACCAAATTCACAGAACTGTGAACACAACATAATATATTGAAGCCAGTCACTCCTCCAGCTAAGTAATCTCACTGGTGATTCAAGCAGTGCAAGGCCATTGTGAGCCATTTAGAAAATATGGAATCTTTGTCCACTTTCCTTGAGACATGAATGACATTTAATGAGCCCTTTGCTCCTTCATAGATCCTCTTTTCCACTGGTCAGACATGGGAAACATGGGAAAGAAAAGGAAGCCTGCTTCAAGCCATGCCTCATCGCGAAAGTATTCAACTCCCTTTGCATGTTCTTGCTATTGTCCCACTTTCCAGCAACTTCATCTTTGGAAGAACCCAATGAGCAACATCCATTTGCTGATCCTTAACATCACCATCTACTTGAAAAGGCCTACAAGGAACTAAAAAAGGCTCTTCCCTCATATGGCCTGCTCCCCTCCCTTCCATGGCTTATGTTTTAAGCTCAAACAAATCTGATATTGTTAAAAAGTAAAATTATCCCACACTAGCCCCAGAACTTATTAGATTTACAAGTAGTTCTCAACTTATGGCCTCAATTGGGACCAAAATTTCCACTGGTAAGCAAGGAAGTTGTTGAGTGAATTATGCCTGACATTATAACCTTTTTTGCCATGTTGTTAAGTGAATTGCTGCAGTCATTAAGTGAATCTTTCAGTTATTAAACAAATCCAGTTCCACCATTGACTTTGCTTGTTGCATTTCTGGGAAAGTCGCAAATGGTGATCACATGACCCCAGGAGGCTGCAACCATCATAAATACATGCTTGTTGCCATGTGCCCAAATTTTGATCATGTGATTATGAGGATGCTGCAAGGATTGTAAGAGTAAGGACTGGTTGTAAGTGACTTTTTTCAGTGCCATTGTAATTTCAAACAGTTGCTTAAAATATGTCAGAGATTACTGTAAAGAAATATTATGCAACAATCTACAAAGACATGCCCTTTCTTGCTATACGTTAGAAATTCACGATGCACGCTATCCAAATGAACTGTAGAATTTCTTCTGAAATTATGATGCTCACTGTGAAAAGCCTTTGCATACCAATTCCAGTAAATAATATTACAATACTGAGAGATTTTTCTAATTGAATGTATGTTTCAATGAAAAAAACATAATGGGAAAAGGCAGACCTCCCCTATAAAAGTTTAGAAAATAGCATTTAAGCAGTGAGTAGCACAACTGTATGAAACTAATAAGGAATATAATCCCTGAGATAAATGGCATTTCAACAATCCTGAAATGAAAATTGGAGGAGAGTTTGAACAATCATATTTTAAAATAATTCACATTTGGCTATAGATGTTCAGCTATCAATTGTTTAACTTTAGGCTTTGAAAAAGAATGAAGAAAAAATTGAAATGGTTACTTTCGAGAAGGACTGTAATTTAGCTGACATTTACAACAAGGCTGCCAAATTTCTGATTAAAAAAAAGGAAAGAGTTCAAAGAGAATCTAATGTTTTTATAGTAAAAAAGTTTCATCTTCTACATTACCAGGAGCCAGTTTCTGTGAAAACAGCACATGTTGTAAAAGCATCTCTTGGTTTTTTAAAAAAAATTGTGTTTTTTTTTAAAAAAAGTCTGACAAATATGGAAAGGTGGTTAGGCACTTACATTTCTGGGTCAAGTTTCAGCAAAGATGATGGACAACAATATTACAAAGCATTTTGTTATGCCTGTACCTCTTTTCAAAATAACTATCATTGAAATCCTTGGTAAAAGGATTGCCTTTATACAAAAGACAAGACTTTCAGTCACTTAACTTTTCTTCCTTTTCTTCCTCCCATTTTAGCATTTATATGAAACAGTAAAAGCATACTATCACACCCACATGCACAAATATGGGGGGGGAGAGAGAGAGAGCAAGAAAGCACTTTTGTGTAATCTTTGCCGCAAAATTGCTCACAAAGCTTCAAAAGCACTAAATGTCTTCAGAGAGAACTAGTTTGGAATTGAGATAAATTGGAGGAATATTGTTAAAAATTAGCAATCTTAGTTAGCATAGGATTTTTAATCAGACATCAGTACATTAACATAATCTAGCATATATTAGTTCAGTGCTATCTTCAAGTCCATGATAAATTATTGTCTGTATGTCACCTCTATCATATTTAGTGAAAAGCAAATTCTAGATCTTCAGTTCAAAATTTAACAATTAGTAGTATTTAGTAGTAGTATTTATGAATGCATCAGGTCCTTAGTTTTGCAAACCTTTTTTAAAAAAGGCTTTCCCCCATAGTTTTTTATACCACATGCACATTGCATACAATTTTATTCTGGATATATTTATTTTTGTAAGCAGAAATATACATATTCTTGTCCACAGGTTTTTTTAGCTAATAGGTCTAAATATGATAAATTTATATAATTAGTTCTCTATGAATTAATTTCTTATCCATCTCTTCCTAGAAAAACAATAGATTTCTTTTAAAAAGGTTTAGTAGAATGCTGTTTCTCTGCTTCATAGGAAGTTCCATCATTGACAATCTTGGAGAAAAAAGCTTGACTTCTTCAGGACTCAGTAGAGGTATTTGGCACCCAAGTCTCCATTTAGAAGCTCTTCTCTTTCCTATAATAATTTGTAATCAATTCTAAAAGTCAGCAGACCAGTGGTGATGAAGACCTTCACTCATATTCATAATACCATGTACTGTGATGTTCTTTGGGGTCACTTGGATGCCAAACTCTATACATATATCTACACACAAAACACCCATGACAAAACACCCATGACATGCATGTGGAAATCTGCCCTGAAAGAGCATTACACAAGTGTGATACCATAAACCAGGATAAAGCATCTCTCAACTGCTCCCAAAAGAATTATTAGCTTAGTAGATTTCTGTATGCTGTTAGAATTCTTTTGTAGGGTGGCAACAAACATCAACCTCAAGGGGAAATTCAATTAAACACACAGCCAACATCTCTCATGTGGACCTTTTTAACATTTTTGTCTTTGATCTCCAGAAACCTGAGCTTTACTCATTTATACTGCAGTGTAATTATTTAAGTTGCCTTGATTAAATAATGGCTCTTAAAAGCTTCTGATGATTAGCTATGGTCCCTCCAAAAAGTATGCCACAGTACTATTCACCGAAAGTATGAAACAAACTCAGATCTGTTACTTGAAATATGTATTAGAATTAGATAACCTAATGAAAGAAAATGTTTATTGTCCACCCAGGCATACAATATATAATCTTTAGTTACAGTATGTCAGTATATAAATCTCAGGCACATGACCTATTATAATTTTCAAATATAAAATTATAATTTTCAAATAACTGCTGTTACAGTATCTATGAGCAAAAGAGGCTGCCCAGTTTTAAACCTTTTCTTATTTGCTAAAACAGTAAAATTATTACTCATGGTTTCACTATATCAATTTAGAAAAGATTGTAGCAGTTTTATATACTCTGTAACTGTCTGGTTTAGAACTGCAACCAAACAAGACAGATACAGACTTCAACAAATAGTTAGAACTGCAGAAAAAACAATTGTTACCAGCCTGCCTTCCATTGAGGACCTGTATACTGCATGAGCAAAAAAGAGGGCTGTGAACATATCTATAGATCCCCACATCCTGGACATAAACTATTTCACCTTCTTCCCTCAAGACGACACTACAGGGCATTGCACACCAGAATGACTAAACATAAGGACAGGTTTTTTCCCCCATGCCGTCACTCTGCTTAACAACTAATTCTTACCACACCATCAAAATACTAGTAAAGCTGTATTACTATGATACTCCTCATCTTTCCTATTACCCATCGTTATCTTCTTTTGACTATAACTTGCTGCTTATATCTTACAATTTATATTGTGGTTTGTTTGTTTGTTTGCTTTTTCTTTTTTTGTACCCTAGTATGATTTATGTTGTTTGCTTAGCTAGTACTCTATGACTATCACTACTACTACTACTACTACTACTAATAATAATAATAATAATAATAATAATAATAATAATAATAATAATAATAATATGTTGGAAGGGACCTTGGAGGTCATCTAGTCCAACCCCCTGCTAAGGCAGGAAACCCTATACCATTTCAGACAAATGGTTGGCCAGTCTCTTCTTAAAAACTTCCAGTGTTGGAGCATTCACCACTTGCATCTTATGATTTATGATGAACTGTTGTATTTCACAATTTATGACAAATGTATTTTCATGTTGCATATGATCATGATTACTTGTAAGTACTATAATGTATTGGCCTTTGTATATGTTGTAAGTGTTTGTTCATGTTGCACTGCTTGCTAATTGCTTGCATTCAATTGCTAAGTGCTAGTTCACATGTATGTTGTGACAGTTGCTAGCTGGTCCAGACTGGTTGTCTCCAGCTGGCTAAGTAAATCTTTGGGCGGGAAACCTATGCTTCAAACCTATTGGTTGCCGCCTATTGGCCAACCGCCTAAATAACTGCACAGCAGCTCCCTTGTTGCTTCTGTTATGTTTGACCTTCAATAAAGCCTGTTGCTGTTTTGAACCTTCCGTCTTGCTCAATGCCTGCAAAGAACCGGCCACACAACAGGTACACTGAGAGCTTATGCACTGGAAAAAACTTCCTTGTGTGTCCAACCACATTTGGCCTATAAGTAATTCTATTCTATTCTATTCTATTCTATTCTATTCTATTCTATTCTATTCTATTCTATTCTATTCTATTCTATTCTATTCTATTCTATTCTATTCTATTCTATTCTATTCTATTCTATTCTATTCTAGGCTAGGCTAGGTTAGGCTAGGCTAGGCTAGGCTAGGCTACTCTATTTTCCCCCAGCAAGAACTAGCCTGCATATCTTCTGCATCAGTCAGAAAGCAAAAATAAAGGCTCTATGATATAAAACTGTGCCAATTTTTTCATATCAGAACATTCCATATGTGAGTCCAGTCTAAGATGAATGGAACCAGGAAGGTGGAATAAGTGTTTGGGGCAAGTGATTTGTTACAGAGCACTAAATTGCTCTCCAACAAGCACTTCCATTCTGTATGTCAAACTGCCCTACTGTTTTATGCCATTTCTATGCTCTGTAATCATAGAACTGTCATATTTAAGGGTTTGGAGCAATAAAAATTGCCAAAAAGTGAAAATGATCATAGACAATATAAATCAGTTTATGAGACAGAAGGATTGTGTCCCAGCTCAGCTGCTTATCTGCTGATCCTGGGGTTTGATGTAAAATGTAATGAAAAAAATGAAAATTAAATAGTGGATAAAATATGCATAACACGTACAATTATAATACAATCAAAAGAAGTTCCTTCTTGTTTTTTGAATAGCCTGTTGGAGTTAAAACTAGTCCTATTAATAAAAGAATGCACATTTTGCTTTATAATAATCTCAAAACCACTATCTATACTCATCTTTCAGAAGTTTATAATTATA
Organism: Vipera ursinii; assembly: GCF_947247035.1. Lineage (NCBI taxonomy): Eukaryota > Metazoa > Chordata > Lepidosauria > Squamata > Viperidae > Vipera > Vipera ursinii. Next base: position 94,770,100 of record NC_139513.1, on the reverse strand, counting down.
ATTCCCAGAATCATTTATCAAAAATGAGCAATCATTTGCTACAGATCTGTGATACTGTAGTACCAAATATGTGACTCCTGATAACAGAAGGGTAAAATGCACCTTCAAATTAAATATGATTATCCAAAGGGACACAGCAGTGGAACTGAACAGATTCTAAGACCTAAATATAGCTGAGATGTTGAAAGCTAAAGACTCAGGATTCATTTGTACATGGAAACTTGCAAGCACGAGGTCATAACAATAGTTTTGAAGAAAAGACTATCCTTCCCAATGATGGATCAGGCATCACAATAGAGTTAGGTTAAGCAGGCTGCAAGCCACAATCCTCCATATAGCTTTTTGCATATCATTATCTCTCTGGATCAGTCAACTCTAATATAAGTTAGCTCACAAGACTGACATAGATGATGATATATCTTGCATGTCAAAAAAATGTTCTGACAACAGGAACAAAAGTCTTCACAGGATGGAAAAAAATAAAAAAAACAAATTCAACAACTTTGATTAAAATGTCTAAAAAAGATAAATAGTTGCAGATACCTGGTAATTATTCTTCTCAAGATAAAAATGGAAGTTTGCTTCTCTGAAGATTTAGCTGGCAAAGATGCAAACAAGAATATAAAATAATCTTTGTCAGTTCACTAATATCCTTCCAGAGAAGATTTCTCCTGATGTTGATAAATTGGAGGCTAACTATTAATATTCAATTACTCGCTAGAATTTGTCTTAGAGATCATTTGATAGGAATATGTACTGGAAACAAGAGCTTATATGAGGCCTTTTGTATGTTCAATGTAATCAGATGTAAGGCCTGCCCCCACCAAGAGGGTGCAAGAAACATAGATTGGTTCCCACTTCCCCTGATGAACACCCAATGAAGGTTTATTGCAATGCATTCTTTAGTTTTCAAAAGCCACATCTGGTAACTTTGTGATAGAGGAATGATATTTATTGTAAAACTCAAACTCAGTTTCTGATCTGAATGATTTTTCTTGGAGTTGAGGTTCTCACCAATTTGTTTGGTGAGAATGAAATTGTGCTTTCTTTCTTACCATGTCCACCAAAATATCTATTTTGTGCAGCATCTCTAAGCAATTTCATAATTTTAGACATACATTTTGGCCCTAAAATATTGGGAACTCCAATATTTTTCAGGCCTTTGTTTAATGTAATGCTTGAGTTTCTAGAAGTTGTACCATAATAAATACATTTGACTTTAAGTTACCAAGTTTGAATACGTTCAGTGTTTGACACTAGAATAGATTAGTCTATGTGTCAATAAACCCTAGATTGCAGGTAATCCTTGACATAGAACTATTCATTTAATAATAGTTCAAAGTCACAAAAGCCTTGGAAAAAATAATCTGCAACACGTATGCGCACTTAATGTCTGTCACATCATCCCCCTTATCACATGAACACAATTGCAACATTTGGCAGCCAGTTTGCATTTACAACAGATGTAACATCCTGCAATCACATGAACCCAATTTGTACACTTTTTTATGATTTCCAGTAAAACATCAACTGGGGAAGCTGTATTTTCTTAAAGACCATGTGATTCACTTAACAACCACATGATTCACTTAACATCTACTGTATAATTGTCATAAAATTGAATCCAACTCAACTTACAATTGCAAAGACTTATGATGGAAATTCTGGTCCAGGACATATGTCACAGGCTCATAAATTCATAAAATCTTAATGGTCTTCCACACAGGGAATTCTTCCCCCTTTAACCTATGTTCCTCAACTTTCCTTCTTAAATAATATCTCCATACTCTAGTGGAAAAAATAAGCAAAAGATGTCATTGTTCTTGCCAATTCTTAAAAAAAAATTATCTTCACAATTTTTCAGCTTTTAGCCAATTTGTCATTGCCATATATATTATCTACTTATGATAATATGATAACTGCCTCCTACAAGAAAACTCAAAAAATCAGTTTCCAGAAAAGTAAACAATAGTAGAACAAACAAGAATTTATATTTCCAACCCAGAACTTTTAAGAAGTGTAATTTTTTTCTGAGTCTCTTGATTATTTAAAAAGTTATCCTGAATATATATAAGCTTCCTCATACTGTCCATCATACATGTTGTTCAAAGCCTCCTTATTTATTGATGTACATAAAATATGGGGTATAAATTCAATTGACTGATTAAGTGTAGCTATTCAGAAATTATTGTTTCTCTTTATATTACAGTATAATGTCCCATTGTGAATGTATACCATTTCTTGGGTGTGATCTAGAAAATAGCACCTAGCAGCAGATAGTAAGTTGCGTGCAAAGTTGAAGGGGGCCATGAAAAGTATCCATTCCTAAAAATGAATTAGTATCTTGTTCTTCCCTACAGAATGCAACTTGAGTCTGAAAGTAATTGTTTGATCTGTCTTTTTACTAACTTCTTGTGCTCCTGTCTAATCTATATAAACAAAACTTTATTATTTTAAATCTAGTCCATGACTGACATAAAATATTGGCTTAGGACTTGAACAATTTACTTGAATTTCAAGGAATTTAGGGACTGGACTGGACCCACTGAAAAAGAAATGGATATAACCAGTACATTAATTTCTCAAAATCAAGCATATTTCAATAGAATTGCTTCACAGGCTGATATATTACTAGAGCTACTAGAAATGATAGGCTGGTACTCGGACGTGAACAACCCTCCAGCATATGCACAAATTGTTTTTAATATGCACTCCAACATAACATCTGCAATTCCAAGAATGAACACCCAAATCCAAGATTGCTATTGCTGTATAAAATTCAAGAAATAGAAAAATAGTATATATTCACTGGTTAAACAATATGAAACAAAAGGGTGCTTCATGTGCCACTTCCACTTCTCACTATACTTGCTAAAAAAAAAAGCTGTACTCCAGAGGTCCATGTGTCTAGGCATGCAGAAAAGTCTAGATCTTTTAAGTCTAGATCTTCTAAAACTCTAACCTCTGTCCCCTTCCAATCTGAAAGCCAGGAAAACTGATGCCAGTGAGCACAGACCACTGTTTCTCAACCTTGGCAGCTTGAAGACGTGAGTACTTCAGTTCCCAGAATTCCCCAGCCAGCCATGTTGTCTCAGAAATTCTTAGAGTTGAAGTTCACGCATCTTCGGATAGCCAAGGTTGAGAAACACTGGTATAGACAATAATGAGCAAAATGAATCCATCCTTCTGTGGTGTTAAAGCAGCTTCCCTTATTTTTATTCCATAACATGGGATCGTTTTCTTAAGAAGCATAGGTGCATTTGCCAACTTCTGAAAAAGGCGATCGTATCCAAAATATCCAATGAGCTATATCCAAGAAAAATAGATAGCTGTGATATAGCAGTGTATGCACTAAAGTATAGGAGAAAATGCAATTTTATTCCACACCTAGAATGGTTCCCTCCCAGCTGGACAGATTTGTGCAGATCCCTGCAAGACTAGCTCTGAATCACTGCAACATTCACATCCCAGGCACCTCAGGCAGATATGAATGGTAGGCTTTCCTTCCTTCCTTCCTTCCTTCCTTCCTTCCTTCCTTCCTTCCTTCCTTCCTTCCTTCCTTCCTTCCTTCCTTCCTTCCTTTCTCTCTCTCTCTCTCTCTCTCTCTCTTTCTTTCTTTCTTTCTTTCTTTCTTTCTTTCTTTCTACTATTTCAATTTCTATTTCTTTTCTGATGTTTTATTAAAAGCTTGCATCTGTTTCTTATTTTATGGGGCCTTTGCAAACATAAACCAGAATACGTTGGCAAACATGCACACACAAAAATGAGCTATGAATTTCTGAATGCAGAAAACAAACAAAGAAAAAAAAGCTTGAGCTTTCCAGCTTCTGCACCATTAAGATATTGTATCACATGCACATGCAGGTCATGATAAATAGAGAAATGAGTCAGCAGAAGCCCCTCAGACCAAGGTCTTAATGCCCCTGTGACTCATATTGTCCAGAACAATGAACAGCCTGCTCATTAGGATAAGGCTCATAAGAATCAAGCAACTGGTGTCTCCCCAGGCTCTAGAAGAGGCACTAAGCCAACTCTGCTGTTTTGGATCTGGGTTCTGGAATGCCGCTTCAATGCTTTGTATTTATAGTGCACATCTTCAGCTGCCTGCCTTTAATTTGCCAAATATGTTATTTTACTTTTTGTCTCCTTGTAATGACACAGATGTAAATGTGTCAGAGGAAGCTTAAAAGGTGGGAAGAGATTCTGAATCATCCTGTTTGCAATGTTGTTTCCCCATTTCCACAATCAAGTCTCCTGTGGAGTGGGGCAGGGAGGAACCACCCTATTTTGCTTTTTTCATGAGACAGAAAGAAAGTCTTCCTTGTTCTTACTCTCCATTGTGTTCCAGTCTTCTTTGTCAGGGCCTTATGGTAGTCAATAAAAGCCACAATAATGTCACATGCCCCAAATGGCATTGCATAAATAATGCAAATTGCAAAATTTATGTCAGTCCTCTCATTGTACAAAAATGTACAGTATGTCATCCATGCAATTTGCTTGATGACTTGATGCGCACAACATTTCTTGCTATCTCCCCCTGATTCTCCTGAAAATACCCATGTGAATTTGGATGGTTTTTGAAGAGAAATCTACTCCAGGGCACATCATGAAGTTTTGCTCAATAAAATGGCATATATTGGCTAAATGTGTCAGATGACTGAATGATATTACCCAAAGAGTTCTCATTAAGCACATTGATTTGTGCTTCTTAGATTGTAAGCCGCCCTGAGTCTTCGGAGAAGGGCGGGATATAACTGGGATTAAAAAAAATGGCTCTACTTCAGAAAGCACTGTTCACATTAGACCCCATTCGGAGAAGAACTACCAAGATGGTGATGGATCCAGAAAACATGCCCTGTAAGAAATGGTTAAAGAATCTTTGTATATATTCAGCCTACAGATGCAATGACTGAGATGTGTGATAACACTCTGCAAACATTTAAATAACTAAAGAAGTGGACTTATTATGTGTTGCCACTGAGGTCAGGAGTGTAAGCAGTGTGTTAAAATGATGAAGGAAGAGGTCAAGACTAAGGTCATCAGAACGAAATTCTTGCCCATTTGAGCTGTCAGCCAATAAAATAGACTGCTTCACAAAACTGTGTTTCTCCCCTTTTTCAATCCCTTGCAACTAGCATTTGGTGGCAGTTTGGAGACATGCTTCATGACATAAAGTTGTCAAGGCTCTCAGCCATCAGTAAATCTGAATGATTGATTGATTATGTGACATCAAGGTGTTGTTGACTCTTAGCAACCATATGGATCATGTCCGTGGTGATCTCTCCCCAATGTGGTCTTTCAGATTTTTCAATAGTGCACCCTTCACCATTATAACTGATTCCATCCCCTTTGCTGTTCTTTTTCTTTCCTCCTATGTTTCCCAGCATTAGGGCCTTCTTCAGAGAGCTAGGTCTTTGCATAATATGTTCAAAATAGAATAAGTGCCTCAATTGAGAACTCTGGATTGATTTCTTTAATGACACATTTGTTTCTATTCCTGGCTGTATTCTAAGAATCTTCTTCAACACCAAAGATACAAAGTGTCAGTATTCTTTCTTATCCTGCTTCTTTGAAGTCCAACTTTTGTTTCTATAGAGTACTGCCAGGAATACCATTGCTTGAAAAATTTTGATGTTTGTAGGTATAGATCAGAGGTGTCCAAATGCCAGCCAGCGTGCCGGATAGGTCATGGCAAAACTGCGCCCATCCCATTGCCAGCAATGGAAAAAAAGTCACGACATGTTGCGACACATCACATGACCTTTTGACACCCCAGTATAGCTGCATCAGGGCACCTAAATATTTTTTTTCAAAGTCTTCACCGTTGCTCTACCAAGTGCTAGTTCTTTAACTACTTATTTCCTTACTGTTGATTGATCCTAATCAGCAGTCAATGATTGATCCTAAAGGGCAGAAATTGTTCGCTATCTTGATATTTTCATTGTCAGCTTCAAAGTAGGCTGCTGTCATTAGATTGGACCTCTTTATCCTACTCCCTATTTTTTCACTCTGCTCCTTGACTTTTTTTAATGGAGCTTGCAGATTCTTTGCATTTTAGCTTTCAGTTTAGTGCCATCAACAAAGTTCAAGTTACTGATAATTTCTTCCTTCACTTTTCAAACCATGCTTATCTTCTTCCAATCCAACTTAGATGGGATAGACTGAAAGACAGACAGACAGACAAATAGATGACAGATATAGATAGATAACAGATATAGATGACTGATAGATGAGAGAGGGAGGGAGGGAAAGGTAGAGACAGAAAGGGAGAAAGAGAGAGAGTAAAGTATACACTCCTTTACCAACTTGGAGCCAGACTGTTTCACTATGTTCTGTTTCTACAGTAATGTGGTGACCTGTATACAGGTTTCTCCTGAGGACGATGAGTTTTCTGAGTTTCCTGTTTTTTGAAGCACAATCATTAGCTTGAAATGATTGGCACAATCAAAGACCTTTCTATAATCAATGAAGCACATCCTGACTTCTTTATGGCATCCTTACACTTTCTCAATTATCTATATATATCGGAAATAATGTATCATATTCACTGACCTTTTCTAAAGGAAGCTTGTACATCTGGTATCTCTTTTTTCATGTAGAGCTTTAATCTGCATTGGATGATCCTAAGCATTATTTCTTCCATGGATTTATTCAGTACTTTTTAATTTGCTATCACTGTGTCATATGTTAATGACTCCCACAAGTTAATTAGGTGCTTTCTTTGGTCTATCTTAAATCTTTTGCACTCAGCTTCATTAAATGACTCCTGGTGTTTTGAGAAGAGAGAGAGAGAGAGAGAGAGAGAGAGAGAGAGAGAGAGAGAGAGAGAGAGAGAGAGAGAGAGGAGAGGGAGAGGGAGAGAGAGAGAGAGAGAGAGAGAGAGAGAACAAATCTTCTCCCTATTAAATTATTCAGCATGAGAAACTTTTCCAATATATTGCATGTCACTTTGAAAGCTACCAACAGATCTTCATCTAACTTGCCTCCAGAACAGATCTTGATCTGCCTCTTGATCATTCCTAGAACAGATTGTACAAAGAAAGGGTGTCATTATTGTTTTTACATTTTCTGTTATCCTTCTATATTATTAATCTACTATCAAGTGAAATTAAAATAATCTGAATGAGGCCAAGTAGCTTTGGGGCAAGTAGCTTTTGGGCGAGCAACATGAGGACAAGAAATAATTAGATTTAAAAAAATCTATTATCTTTGGAAGATAATATTTCAAAATATACAGCATCTTATTAAGATTCAGAAATACCTGAAAGCATACTGAATCTATTTGATTCTAAAGAAAATTAATCTACCTAATTTTGTACATTTTTAAGCTGAACCGCAATTAGTAAATATTTTCAGAACTAATTTGTCATTTTTCTGAAGAGAATATGTGTGATAGTTCCCTAACTCTTTAGAGAATAACATCATGTTCAAATTTTTTTTTAATCAAGTTGGAATTATACTGCACACATAATTTCCATAAACAGATGTAAGTGTAAAATAGTGGATGAAGATTTTTAAAATGAAAGGATAAAATTAAAAATATCTCAGCCATGTTTTGGAGTACAAAGCCTATCTTAGTAAAGAAGCTCTGGATTAGTGGTTTAACAAGCATTTATTATTTCTATTTAAATAAAAGAGCTCCTATCACAGTCACAAAGATATAAAAATACTTAAAAGCACACTGTAAGTAACAAATGTACAAGAGGAAAAATCAGAACAGTCCATGATAAAGCAAGGAGCTCTATTATTGAAACCCCAACCCTCATCCCAACCTTCCCTGTACCCCAACCCTAAATTCTACCCTTTTATCCCCCTTCCCAACCCTATAAAAACCAATAAAATGTTTTCCAAAAAAAAAAGAAAAAAGAGCCACAATCGTCTTAAATTGAAGAAAGAGACCCTAAGTCTCTTCAGGGGAAGGACTTCTGCTTTGAAGAGGAAATGATTTTGCATATGTAACCAAAGATTCTTTATTGAAAAGAACAGAAGCAGAAATCTGTTGTCTAGACAGCCTATCAGGAGAAGTGTGCTGCTTTCCTGGAGCAAATATTAAAGAGATGACTGACAACAATTAGGTCCATTGACAAATTCAGTTCCCATTTATCTACATGGGAACAAATGACCCAGCTGGCATTGTTTTGCAGGTATTGCAAGGGACTATGAAAGAAAGTAGCAGAGTGAGCGCCTGTTACTCGTCCCAGCTTCTGCCAACCTAGCAGTTCGAAAGCACGTAAAAATGCAAGTAGAAAAATAGGGACCACTATGGTGTGAAGGTAACAGCGTTCCATGCACCTTTGGCATCTAGTCATGCCGGCCACATGACCACGGAGACGTCCTCGGACAAGCGTTGGCTCTTTGGCTTTGAAATGGAGATGAGCACCGGCCCCTAGAGTCGGAAACGACTAGCACGCATGTGCGGGGGAACCTTTACCTTTACTTATGAAAGAAAGTGAAAGAGCTGAGGACCCATGAGGCATTTCTTCACCCCTTCCTGTTGAGGACATGGCCCAAGAAGAAACAGAAGAATATGGGAAGTAAACAACTGGCTACATTGGTGGCACCAAGAAGAACAGTTTGAAAAATAGGCCAAACTGAGCTTTTGTAAAAACAATGAAACAGAAGTTGTGTTGTCACAATATAGCTGCCACTCCTAATGTACTTGCATGTGAGATGGCGATGGAAGTACCATAAAAAGGGAGCTTATATTAAATTAAGCATTTTGTGGTTTGCCATTTCCTTTGCTCTTTTCTTCTGCTGCTGATGAAAACTAGGGACCATGTGTTCGGAAGGCACCATACAAACCTGAAGTGGAAGGTTTTAAAATGGATTTGAGGGGAGGAGGATGCAAGCCCCCTGAATCAAAAAGGGGCTTGAACTTCAGTAGATTCTAGGTCACTTCCAGCCCTCATATTTTATGATTCTAAGTTTCTATTTTAAAAAAAATCTCATTCTGTTCTGATGATTTAGTGAAAAAATAAGGAGTGGAAAACATTTGGACTCTCTGGGCAGCCCTTGGCTAAATTTCTTTCAACATTCTTAACTTTCTGCAAAAGATGCTAAACAAATAAAAACATAACTCAGTTCTATATGCAGAAAAGAACTTTCTGAAAATTTAAGGAGCTAAGCCATTTATTTTTGTGGTGTAACTCCAAACACCAACATCCTATACTCCTAGACTTGTTCAGTAACATATGTGTTCCTCATTGCCTCTCATTGTAAAAATTTGTAGAGTTTCATTGAAGAATTCAATTTACCTATAACCCCCTATGCTTTAGCTTTCATTTCAACGCTACCTTTAGACCTTCATGAAAACCAACCGAATTCATTGGCCTATTAGTTTTATGAATATCTATAAAAAACAAACAGGAACCAATAATTTTGTATTCATCTTTGAATTCTATTTATCACTTTCAAATAGAAAACAGATGCTGGAGAAGTTCAATTCACTCCAGGTGCCATTCATGAAACAGACCATAAATTATTGATAATCGATAGATATAGGTATAGATGATATAGATATAGATGATATAGATATTAAACTTAGAAAATTAAAGAGAGGAGATATCTCATAAGATTTTACCTGAATGACATACAGGTAACAGATTCATTATATTTAATCAATGTGAAAGTGGACCTGAGGAGCTTTGGGAAGAGATGAGACATCATGAAAATGCAGGAGAAAATATATTCTCAAATTTCACAGAACATTGCTCTAATTAGCTTTTAGAATAAAATTAATGTTAAACATTTTTAAAAGGTAATCTCAATGTGCATCTTCGATGTGCATGAAGATACCAGATTATTTTATTTTGTTAGCTCAAAAATATATATGGACAGAATGCTGGAGAGTAAGAAGATTAATTCTAGGGAGGAGAAAGATTAGGCAAGACTATGAAAAATAAATACATGTCTGTAACAACAAGATAGATATATTAGTGGCCTTTCCATTGGTCATGAATGGCTCCAAAAGCTGGACTTTAAGAAGGAATTAAAGAAAAATGTGATATATAAAATTTATTATTTTATTTTATTTTATTGAGATTTCTATACCGCCCTTCTCCCAAAGGGACTCAGGGCGGTTCACAGGGCATATATAAATAGCAGTACAAAAATTAAAAGAAGATTAAACCAATGCCCAATTAAAATACAACAATGATAAAATAAAAACCAATTAAAAAAACCCATATACCCCTATCAGGCCAGACCAGCTAATTCAAATAAATGGGTCTTCAACCCGCGACGGAAGGATCGAAGGTCCGATGCCGTCCGGAGCTCAACCGGCAGTTGGTTCCATAATGCCGGAGCACCCACAGAGAAGGCCCTCCCCCTGGGGGCCACCAGTTGACATTCCCTGACCGGAGGCACCCTGAGGAGGCCCTCTCTGTGGGCACACACAGGGCAGAGGGGAGTTGACGCCGGCAGCAAATATGGATCTGGAATTAAGAGTTCTCCAGAACTTTTATTTGTTTATTGTCTCCCTAGAGGCAATAATGAAAAAAAGTATGTCACATACACTGGACATTTAAGGTAGTGTATTAGAAAAAGTTACTTTGTTTGGCAAGGTTGAGAGAAGTACGTAGAAGTGGAAGACAATCAATAATATGAAGAATATTATTAAAGAGATTACTGCACAGTGCTTGGATGAATTACACATTGTTTGTTGCTGCCAAATTAGTATGGTGAGTATTTGCATATGCAGCCATTTGAAACTGAGCCTAACTAACCTATACACAAAATCTGGGAGTAAATCCAGCTGACGATGCTGGATGCTATTTTTGAACTATGCTGAAGAAATTCTTATGCTTTTGTTTTGGAGTGCTCAAGCATAAAATAAAGTTGCTAGTGGTTTTTGGACATAAACAAAATGATCAATCCTGGTGAGATCCTAAACAAATAATTAATAATGACTTCATTATTAATCTTGTTCTCTTCTGAATGGAAATTAGAGATATTTAGATTACAGAAAACGTACTGCACAATTATCTTTCCAGCACAGAATGACTGAAATCTTTGAGTTTGTCAATCTTTACAGTTGGTCAATCTTTACAGATTCCTACCAGGGAAAAAATCCAACAAAATGTTGAAAAGCTACAAAATTAATTTATTAATTAATTAATTACAAAAACCATCTGGCTTCTGTTTCTCAGACTATAGCATTATTTGGTTAGCTTCTTTTTGGCTTATATAAATATACAATTCCAAATATTCATGCACACATTTTCAGAAATGACTGCAATCAATCAAAAAAGTAAGGCTATCATTAAAAGGTTCACAGCCTTCTGACACTTTCAGCATTTCAATGAGCTTCTTATTTCAGCCACTATTCATATTCAATTAGAGTTTAGAGAAATACATTGTATAATAGTAATAAGATGCCTAAGGTGAACTCATCAGGTTTATCTAAAAAAGACTTTCACTAATTTTTTTTTGTTTCCTAGGCTTTTATTACATCAACAAAAAGGCCATCTAGTTCCAAAATATTTACTCCCTGTCTAAACCCCTTTTGATTCTCTTGAAGTCTTTCCAATGAATAATTAATTTCCTTTTCCATGCCAGAATGTTGTTGAGTTGTTTCTAGAGAATAGAAGAATTCAGGGGACTTCCAGTAAGACAAGGTGAATTGATATCTATATTTTTTCCACGTATTGTAGGAGCATTATTTATTTATTATTTATTTATTTATTGAATTTGTATACCACCCTATTCCTGTAGGACTCAGGGCAGTTTACAGGGCAGTTAAAACCATAAAATACAAAAGTTAAAATAAATTAAAACAATTAATTAAATTCAAGCCCCAAGTAAATCTAAAACCCAATTAAAATTAAAAAACCCTCAGTCTGGGCCAAACAGCTCAAAGAGCCAAGTTTTCAGGTCCCAGCGAAATGAGTGAAGGTCGGGGGCAGTCCTAAGTTCCGTAGGTAGTTGGTTCCATAGAGGAGGCGCATCCACAGAGAACGCCCTTCCCCTGGGAATAACCCGTCGGCATTCATTAACCGGCGGTACCCTAAGAAGGCCCTCCCTGTGGGAGCACACAGGACAATGGGAAGATGATGCCGGCAGCAGGTGTTCCCTTAGATAGTCCAGACCCAAGCCATTTAGGGCTTTATAGGTCATTACCAGCACCTTGAATCTCACCCGGAGGGCAACCGGAAGCCAATGCAGCTCACGGAGAAGAGGTGTTACACAGGAGTATCGGGAAGCTCCCATCACAACCCGCGCGGCTGCATTCTGCACCAGTTGAAGCCTCCGAGTGGTCCTCAAGGGCAGCCCCATGTAGAGGGCATTGCAGTAGTCTAACCGGGAGGTCACGAGCGCATGAGTGACTGTGCGTAGGGCATCTCGGTCCAGATAGGGCTGCACCTGGTGCACAAGGTGAACCTGGACAAAAGCCCCCCTGGTCACAGCTCCTATATGATCTTCAAAACTGAGCCATGAATCCAGGAGGACGCCCAAGTTGCGAGCCCTATCAACAGGGTGGGAAACACCTCAACCCCTATTGTTAATGATGGAAAAAGCTGGTCAGTCCGAGATGCCAGTATGAACAGCCACTCAGTCTTGGCAGGATTGAGACGAAGCCTGTTTCTCCCCATCCAAACCCGGATCGCCTCCAGGCAACGGGACATCACGGCGATGGCATCACTGGGTTGGTTTGGGGTGGAAAGAAAAAGTTGGGTATCATCAGCGTACTGGTGATACCCCACCCCAAAACCACAAATGAGCTCACCCAGCGGCTTCATGTAGATGTTGAACAGGAGGGGAGAGAGGACCGACCCCTGAGGGACTCCACAAACGAGAGATCTCGGGGCGGACCTCTGCCCTCCCATCAACACCGACTGTGAGCGGCCCAGGAGGTAGGAGGACAACCACTGTAAAACAGTGCCCCCCCACTCCCAACCCCCTGAGATGCTGCAGTAGGATACCATGGTCGATGGTATCAAAAGCCACTGAGAGGTCTAATAGAACTAGGACAGAAGAACAACACCTGTCCCGAGCCCGCCAGAGATCATTCACCAGCGTGACCAATGCCATCACCGTGCTATACCCAGGCCTGAAACCTGATTGGTACGGGTCAAGATAATCAGTTTCCTCTAGGAACAGAGGGAGCTGATGCGCTACCACACTCTCAACAACCTTCGCCAAAAAGCAAAGGTTGGAGACAGGATGATATTTATTCAAAATTGCCGGATCCAGGGCAGGCTTCTTGAGGAGGGGCCTCACCACCGCCTCTTTCAAGGAGGTAGGGAAAACACCCTCCCTCAAAGAAGCAGTTATTACTGCCTGGAACCAGCCTCGTGTCTCCTTCCAGGCTGCATAAACCAGCCAGGAGGAGCACGGGTCCAATAAACAGGTGGTAGAGCTCAGCCTCCTCATGATCCTGTCCACCTCATTGGGGGTCACAGGATCGAACTGAATCCAGATAACACTCTCAAGACTGCTCGATTCCTCCCTGTCAGACTCTGTCCAGTCAGAGTCCAAGCCGGCCCGAATCTGAGTGATTTTATCCACCAGATGATGACTAAACTCTTTGGCCCACCCCTGCAAGGGCTCCTCCCTCTCCACCCGATGAAGGTGGGAGCGAGTCACCCGAAACATGGTGGCCGGGCGATTATCTGCGGACGCGATGAGGGCAGCGAAGTAATTAGACTTCGCCGTCCTCATCGCAGCAAGATAAGACCTTGTAAAGGTTCTTAGTCGCAATCGGTCAGGTTCAGACCAGCTGGATCTCCAACAGCTCTCTAGACCCTGTCTCCGATGCTTCATCTCCCAGAGCTCCACAGAAAACCATGGAGCCCACCGGGATCTGTGCCAGGTTAGGAGTCACAAGGGGACAACACGGTCGAGCACCTCAGTGGCAGCCCTTTCCCCGGCATCCACTAAAGCATCAGCCGAGCTGTGAGTGAGGGAGATAGGAGTAGACCCAAGCACCATCTGGAACCGATCCGGGTCCATTAGGCGCCTGGGGCAGAACCACCTGGTTGGTTCCACAGCCCAGTGGCGGGGGGGGGGTGACATAGCGGAAGACCAGCCGCAGGAGATAATGATCGAACCATGACAGGGGGACAACAGTTGGTAAGCCCCCTCCCAGATCATCCAACCATTGTCTAGATAAGAAAACCAGGTCAAGAGTGTGACCCCCCATGAGTCAGACCCTGAATTACTTGGGTCAGGTCCATGGCCGTCATGGAGGCCATGAACTCCCGGGCTAACTCTGACGACCCTCCCAGGGAAGGCAAGTTGAAGTCACCCAGAACTATGAGTCTGGGAAACTCCACCGTCAACCCTGAGAGGGTGTCGAGCAGCTCGGGCAGGGCCGTTGCCACATAGCTGGGTGCCAGGTATGTTAGCAACAGGCCCAGCTGAGCCTGAGGGCCACATCTCAGGAGGAGGGACTCACTCCTGCCTATCTGTACAACGGTGGTCTCCCGCGGACATAAGGTCTCCTGAATAACCACCGCCACCCCACCGCCCCTACCCTGAGCCCGCGGCCGGTGTAGCACACAGAAACCCGGAGGGCACAACTCAATCAGAGGGACACCGCCCTCTGGGCCTAACCAGGTCTCTGTAATGCATGCCAGATCTACGTGTTCCTCCACGATCAAATCCTGGATGAGGGGAGCCTTGTTCACAATGGATCTGGCATTAAAGTACACAAGCCTGAGCTCAGGGTCCTGATCCCCCTCACCCCCGGATAAAAGGGTGCCAACCGGAGGGTCGGAGCACGCCACCGCTCAAAGACAGTGGGGGCGTGATCCCAGATGTTGATACGGCCCTCCACGTAACCACCTCCTGCCATTCCCAATCGTTGTGGGGATTTGCAACCCCACCCCAGTACAAACGGAATCAAAAGTCCATACCCCCAACCCCATCTCACCGGGAACCGTTCTAGGCCAGACTGACAGCCAGTTGGTGAAACTCAGCCCAATTCCCTCCCCTCCCTCCCATTCTCCCCCCTCCCTAACCCTTTAAAATAACCAGCTAAAAACATACCAGGGGCCTCTTAATACATTTCCACCAGAGGCCCCTATCTAAGCCCAACCACCTCTCGGGGTCCCAACAATTGGGCCCGTCCTTAAGGGAAGTGAGGGACATGGCGACAGGTCATATCCAGGAGGGAGGAGCCCCCCTGAGAGCATACAAGTCCGTGCTGGAGTACCGAATACAGGCCAAAGCATAATAAAAACCGCATAGGGTGATAAAACCAAATGGAAAGTTAGATGACTATAATGATGTTAATTAAGTCCAGAATATATCTCAGTCCACCAATTCAGTTCAACTCGGCTCTCACCCAAGTCAGCCAGGTACAGCAACAGCAGCCGCCCTCTCACCACCACTGAGGAAAACCCACCTAGGGTGGACTGAGTCCAGAGTACCGGGAAGAACCATCCCACTGATCTCTCACATCAGTGGGTGGTTGATGACCAATCCAGACTGCCCTCTCACCGCAGCCTGATCCCGGGACCATGCCGGACTGACAATGGGAAGCCATGAGAGCAGGGGCAAATGTTCGTATTCTGCCCTGCTCCAACCAACCGGGCATTAAGAAGACAGTCCTGCATGCCAAGACAGTGTAAGTCAGCCAATCTAGGGAGCTCAAACCAGCCCCCCCAACCCAACAAAGCACGAAGGCCATGCCGCGGAGAGTTACAAGCCATTGAACCACCATCATCGGCAGAAAAGCGCCTGGCCACAGTCCTAATGGCAAGGCCACACCTCGGCCGATCTTCAGGCCGGCAGGCCTTCTGAGAGGAAAAGGAAGCCTCCACGCCACTAAAAACGGTGCCCATCTGCTGTTCATATCTCCACGGTGCAGAAAAGCACCCAGCAGCAATCCAAACGGCAAGGCCATTCCTTGGCCGATCTTCGGGCCGGCAGGCCTTCTGAGAGGAAAAGGAAGCCTCCACGCCGCTAAAAATGGTGCCCATCTGCTGTTCATATCTCCGTGGTCTAGAAAAGCATCCGGCAGCAATTCAAATGGCCAAGGTCTCCACGCCGCTCCAAAGTGGAGCCTGCCCACTGTTAATGTCTCTGCAATGCAAAAAGCACCCAGCAACACCGGCGGCAATCTGAACGGCATGGCCACGCCTTGGCTGATCTTCAGGCCAACGAGATTTCTGAGGGGGAGAGGGGAGAGGAGAGCCTCCACACTGCTAAAAGCGATGCCCAGCTGCTGCTAGCATCTCCGATTCTCCATCGGGTCACCACGCCACCTTTGGGCTTCCCAAATATCACATTTGAAGCTCGTCACGGAGAGCACGGAGCTCAGAAAACAACCGTCGCCATCTTGGGGGAAAAAGGCAGCTGGATGTGAGATCCAGATTGCTGAAGTTCTCTTAGAAATAGAGAGATATGGAGATTGCCCTTATGTACTCCAGACAGCTGATTTTGGTAGTAGATGGTAGAAATGGAAGTTTTTGCAGCTGCTTGTGATTAGCTGGGAGTCATAAGTTCCATTGTGTTCTTAGTCATAAATGCTGCCTTTTATGGACCTAAGCTTCAAGCAAGTCTCATTTTTCTAATCACTTTGGGGCTTTATTTTTTATTATTATTTCTTTAAGATTGAATAACTTTAAAAGCTATAAGTTTAGCAGTAACTGGGGAGTTTCTCTTCAATCCATTAAAAAGAAAGAAAATTATAAAGCATTTCCAGCTTTATAAGAATCTTTGGTTTCTGCGATATATAGCAAAGGGATGATTATAGAGCTATTTTTGGAAAGTGTCTAAGTGCTAAGATTTTGTATAAAATTGATTTAAAGAAAAACTGAAGTTAATTAGAAAAATTCTCTCATGTGGGATAATGTGTCTTGTTTATCTTATTGAACGATGAACAAAAATTCTTACTGAAGCTGAATAGGTTTCTTTAAAAATAATGGAAATGGACTTAGGTGGATTTAAAAACTATAATGTTATGGCTCCCTTGGATGCCAGCTTGGGCAATAAGGAAGAGGCAGCTCCAGGGAAATCCAAGAGGGATGATGGGGAGTATCAGGGAGACCTGGAAGACACCACAACAAAAACAGATGGTCGAGCAGTGCCAGGAACATTGGGGAAATCTACAAACAGATGGATGGCCAACTGCACAAGCAGAAGGAAGACATTGAGTGCTGCAGCCATTGAGCACTGATGAACAGCTAGGGGCTACAGAAGAGATGCAGCTGCAGCTAGTCAGTATTGAAGAAGAGGAATCAACTGGATTGTAGTCAGGCAAAGCCAAGCAGAGTGAGGTGCAATGGAGGTCAGAGAGACTACTTGCAAGGAGACAGACTTGATCCTCCTAATGAGCCGCACCAGTTGGCACCTATTTAGTTCAGCATTTGGAACCTGAAGGTTGTTAGAAACAACTTTTCACAGTCCATCACTTGTGCATGCTCTGGATTTCCTTGGAACTATTGGCTTCCTTGTGCCTTGACTTCTTTGAATCCATGCTTTGGAACTATGGACTCATATTGTCTTCATCGTGCTGTGATTCCTTTGACTCATGCTGACTTCCTTGTCCCTTGGACTAGTTATTGACTTGTTGGGTGTTGACTCCATTGACTTTACTGAGAACAGATTTTGGAAAAACTGCACTTGTAGTTGGGATCTTGGGAATGACAAAGGGGCTTGGTGATATGGAATAAACACATTAAACCCTGCTTGTGTGTGCATGTGTGGACTGGGACAGGACATGTAATTTATAAGAAATAGATGGATGATCACTTTAAAATTAAAAAGACTATACAAATATCATATGGAAAAAGTGATGTGGACTACCCTTTGAAATTAAAATATAAGAGATCTAATGGAGCCATAACATGGAAATTACAAATGAACTTGGATAAAGACAATAAGAATTTCAAGAGAAGAGACAAAATAGTAGAAGAAAACAGGAGACAGAATTTTATCTATGGGACTTAAAAATAGCTGGAAGGAAGAAGAAAAAACATACAAAATTAGTTTATTTAATTATGGTTAAATAATATGCTCCTATCTCTGGTGATCTTTAACCGGATAATGTTTAATTGTTTTAGATTTTTTGCAATGTTTAATTGCTAAATTAAATTTAACAATTAAATTAATTTTTGATTGTTAAAAAAGGGAATGGGAGGGATTTAGATTAAATGTAAAGAGGAATTATATGCTTATGTTTTGGGGTATTTCTGTTAATTTTTACTGCACCTTTGCTGATTAGTAAGAAAAACTTAAGATTTAGAGATGAACTTATAGAAAATGGAGTGAAGTATGGAATGAGAAGGTATTTGTTTATAGTTTAAGAGAGTGATAAGTTGTTAATGTTGAATAAACGTGCTGGAGATCAAAGAGGAAGTACCTTCTTCTTACTATCTCCTTTTGGAGAATTCATGTTCTTTCTTTCTCTTTCTTTCTTTCTTTCTTTCTTTCTTTCTTTCTTTCTTTCTTTCTTTCCTTTCTTTCTTTCTTTTCTTTCTTTCTTTCTTTCTTTCTTTCTTTCTTTCTTTCTTTCTTTCTTTCCTTCCTTCCTTCCTTCCTCCTTTCTTTCTTCCTTTCCTTTCATTAGCTTTATCTGTTTAACATAACCCATTAACTTTTCTGAGAATAAAAGAACTCAACTTTACCTGCCAGTTGGAGCCCCAAATGGTAGTTCTGTTTGTGTCTGCAGGATGATACAACAGTGAAAGGAAAAGGCTTCTCCTATTTGCCCTGGAATGAATGCACATACCTGATTAAAAGATGTCCCTGGAGCTTAGACAGGTGTTTTATATACAGCAACTGAGCTATACTCTCTATAGAGAATTCATTCAGAAAATTGTGTCTTATCCCTTGATGAGAGGAACTCCTCGTCCTGAAACTATCAAATGATTGGTCATGCATTTTAATGTATGAACTGTCAAGGTCCATTAGGGTCAAGGTCCATTAGGTATACAAATCTAATAAACCTAAACCTAAACCTACCTGTTCAAAAGCAAATTGTTCTAAGAAAGAACTGTAGATTTGTTTTTTGTTCCTTCAGGAAAGCAGACATCATGGGATTCAAGCACAACAATTCTCATGCTTGGTTTCTTCAGGGTTATCAATTATCTTTGAGTTTCTTAGAGATGTGGGACAAAACTGAACTGCAAGGAATTTGCACCCGGAGTTGTGTCCTGCAGCAATCCTTTTTCCCAATGAATATGTGAGGTAGTAAAGCATCCTCTGAATGGCTCTGGAGGCCTTTCACTAAGGAGCTTTCTGTACTTCAGTCCTCAGCCACTTGACTCCCCTGCACAAACCAGCTGGAAAGGAAACTAGCTTAAGAACTTTCTTTCTAAATTTCAACCTTGTTCTCCGCTTTACCACTGTGGTAGCCGGGTATTCTATCTGGACTGCAGTAAACATGAAACCTGATTGATTAATTTTCTAGCAGAAGAAAGAATGCCAATAGCCCTTTTTTGAAAACGTCTGGGGAAAAGAAGAGGAGAGGGTTTTGTTTTGTTTTGTAGACTAGAATGGGAAATTCTGAACAAGTGAAAAAAAAGATCAAAACAAAGCAAAGAAACTGGATCTCTACAAAACAAAGAAAGAAGCAGAAGTATTTTAAGCCTGTTGAAAATCAAGAAACCCCAAGGCAAAACAAAACAAAATATAGACAATAGTTCAGGTGCTGGTGATGACCTATAAAGCCCTAAATGGCATGGGTCCAGATTATCTCAGGGAGCACCTGCTGCCAGCATCAGCCTCCCATCGTCCTGTGCGCTCCCACAGGGAGGGCCTCCTTAGGGTTCCGCCGGTTAGGGAATGCCGGTGGGTGATTCCAAGGGGGAGGGCATTCTCTGTGGGCACGCCTGCCCTATGGAATGAACTGCCGGTGGAACTTCGGACTGCCCCGGACCTTCGCTCATTTCGCCGGGACCTGAAAACTTGGTTATTTGATCTTTCTAGCCTGGACTGAGGGGGTTTTAATTTAACTTTAACTTTTAATTTGTTTTAATTGTGGGCTAGTCTTAATTTAATTCTATTTTAATTGTATTTATTTGTATTGTTTTAATTCACCCTGTAAACCGCCCTGAGTCCTTTGGGAATAGGGCGTTATATAAAATAAAATAAATAAATAAATAAATAAAATGTCCAGAGTGTGAAATGAGCAGCTTATAAAAATTGGAAAAAAAATAAGAAGTAAAATGGCAAACAATAAGGAACAGGGGATGTTTCCATTAGAGCACACATCATCCAATTTGTTTAAGATGAAGCACAGCATAGCCAGTGTACCAACTTGTTCTGTTTATGCCACTGGAGGGGGAAATGCCATTTCTGATGTGAAGGAAAAAAACAACAACCCTTAAATGGTCTTCACCTTTGCCCAGTAGGCTAGGGGCAAATTGAGACTAACATCAGCCACTCCTGCTGCCTCAAAATGGTAAATGGCCTGTCTTTCCACTAGGGTGAGTAGGAAATGAGAATCAGTCCTGAGAATAAATTTATAGACACAGAAAACACATTTACCTTCATCTGCCTGGAAGAAAGTTGTTAGTCATTAAATCTTTTTCCCCCCTTTCTCTCTAAGAACTGTGCAACATCAATAAAAGTTGAACTGTGGTTTAGTTCACCACCCACATACACACATCCATGCACAGAGAAAGTAATTCACACTTTTTTTTCAGATCACCGCCTTCCTTGATCCAAACTAAATATCCGTTGCTATTTTTCATCTGATTTTCAGCAGTCACCTCAAGTGAAATATGGAGTGTCATTTTATGCAAAGCAGACATATCTAATTGTACTATTTACATAAAATTGAATGCCTGTAACATGAATGCTTCAGAAGGGGGAAAAATAGCCAGCTGTCAAATGTACATTTCATTCGGTCCTGACTTTATAGCAAAGAGTCATGCTGTTGTCACAGAAAGAAGCTGAGAGCTGTCTGTTTGAATTCTTCTAGGGATGTGAAAAATCTACTCCTATGCATGTACCGTATATAGACACATATACATATAAACAAAGCCTAAGCTCTGGAGCAAATGTGCTTATTTATTTATGAAATGTATCTGTCTCCCCAATCTGACACAGTCTGGGCAGTTTATACAATAAGACAGTAGAAGCAAAGACTACATAACTTTTTAAAAAAAATCTAGAGAACCAACAACCATCTGATAAATCAAGTTATGTGCTGGTGCTAATAACTTAGAAATACAAAATTTGCCATACAGATAAAAGTTGCTGAGGGTTCCATCAGTACAGATCAGCAGTCTTAATATTTTAAATAAATCTTGACAGAAATCCATTAACGCAATCCAGATTATTCTTTTGAGGAGGTGTATCACTTATCTTTCCATCTGCTACATTTACAAATAAGTGACAATAGACATTCAGGTTGGAAAATTGGGGAGGTACAATCCTCAATTTTCTTGCACCTAATGGACAGAATCTTGCCCAACTAAAGCAATAACTTTCTAAACTACTAAATATATCCTGAGAGGCTAGGGCATGGGTCAGCAACCTGAAACAGTGAAAGAGCCACTCGGAACTGGTTCCCTCACAAAAGGAAAAACTGGGAACTGCAAAAAATGTGTGCGCATGCATGTACATGCACGCATGTGCAGAACAGGGTTTGACTGAAGAGTGGAGACAAGGCAAAATATGCACCTACCCTGCATATTTGAATTGATTGGTTGAACTTTTTTAGTCCCTTTTTTTTTGGGACTGCACATGGCAGAGGACTGGGAGCCGCAGGAGATGGCTGAAAGAGCAGCATGCGGCTCTGGAGCCGTGGGTTGCAGACCTGTGGGCTAGGGTGTGGCTGTACTAAACTTCTATTCTTCTCTCCATCTTCCTTGGGACTGTGTATTAATCTGGACTTCTCTCTGATGAGATTTACTGTTTCCTTTGTGTTGCCAAATCCCTACCCACTGATTCTCCAGGTGCATATTCCATTATAGTTCAAGAAAGGTAAAATAATAACACCTGGAGAAGGAACCAAGCTATAGGATGAAATAAGAAAAGTAGAAAAAGAGGTTCAGTGTAGCTCAAGTTATGACAGTAACTTCACATTTCCCTTACTAACACTTTAAGAAATTGCCTATTAATCACTTCAAAGAAGTTGGACTCCTTCAAATTGACAAGGTATAAAGCACTGAGTGAGTGCCCACAATCCTCAGTATAAGAAAAGGAAGATTTATCATTATAATCATTAAGAATTTAAAATGAGGAGCAAAAAGCAAGACAGAAATCTCCCTCAAACCCAGAAAGCAATAGAAGAGGAAGAAAAAAAGAAGAGAAGAAGAAGAGGCAAAAAGCGAAACAAAGTTTTGACTATAGAAAGTTTTAAACAGATTAAGAACTCAAAAATGTTGGAATATTAGATTTTGAATATTAATTTTAAAGAATAAATGCATTTTTTGTGGGAAAGAAAAACTGTTTTTAATATTGGAGCTATAACAAGACAAGTAACTTAGCATGGCATTCAAAGATATCTTTGAGGAACTTCACCAGGATTTTGAATCAATTATGTCAGCTATACAGTAGGGTTCTTTCCTGAACAGTATGTTCCCAGAAAAAGATGTTACAAAGATATGCAACAAAATCTACCCAATAACAACATGAACAAAACTTTAAATAAGAATTTATCATCAGAAATAAAATAAAAATTGCTCAGGCTTTAAAAATTGAAAAGGAAATAAAAGTGACCATCCCAAGAGAAATTTGGACCAATTTTTTTGTAGAGTAATAGAAGAGGCTATTAAATGTATTGAAGAAATTCATAACAAGATTCAACAAACATCTGAATGGATTAAAGAAAAGGATTGTTCTGTATTTTAAAAAAGGAAATACAAAGTCAATTTATTTGACCATGTTTAAAATAGAACAAATTGTCACTTCATGGATGCTGATACCTGGACTAGAAAATGTAACATATTAGATTTCCTTATATTTAATATAATGTTTAAGTTTCCCCCTGCAGTTACTTTATGTATGCCAATTTGACAGCATTTAAATTGGCTCTGTATCCATATTTATATCTGTATCTGTATCTGTCTTTTTAGTTAAAGAGGTTTTATGAACTTGTTCTTTTAAAAAGGTAAATTATCTCTCTTTGTAATGTTAAAAATGTAGCGTTTTTGTTCATATTAGGATACTGGAATTACTTTGTTAAATGTTGATTTGTTTATAGTTTGGAGTTGAGGCATGGAATGTTTATTTGAATCAGATTTGTTGTTATTTGGGACGGTTTTCTTTGGAATTGTGCGTATTTGCACATTTTGGCCATGATAAAGAAAAATAATGGTGTGGAGAACAGAGGTATGTCAGTCATGGGCTTTGCAATATGACAACATACATGCATTTAACCACTTATTCACTTGTCCCATCTTCCCCCCAATAGATGCAGATAACGTAGAAGACTTTGCTATGGCTTTTAAGCCCATCAGTATGGTTGTTTACACCACCAAATTAGCATTTTCATCAGGATTCTGCAAATCTTTAAGAAAGTCTTCTGCTCTGAGGTCAGTTTGAAAAAGCAACTGCATCAAAACTTATTTCAAAGAGCAAATTGCAGGGGCCAACTGTGTCATGCTGCTATTTCTGTTTCACAAACACACACACCCTTAGTCTTCTCCTGCAGAATTCCTCCTGGGGAAAAGATTAAAAAAAAGGCATTTTCAGGCTGAATAATTTCTCTTGTAGCCCTGATTGATGAATTCCTTGGCTAAGTGGGCTTTAGCAGTGCTGAAAGCTGGAGAAGAAAGCTGAGTGAAGCTGTCTCCTGTAGCAATTGCCTAGAGGGGTTTGTGGGATACAGATTGCTCTGTTAAAGCAAATTGTGTTGCATCTGCAGTGAATTCCTAGCATATTGCTGCTACAACTCTGTGCTCAAACATTTTGCAACTAGGATCATATTGTTGTTGTGGAAGGACAGGTCTGACCCAAAAGGAGGCATTGTCTGAAATAGAAGAACGATCCGTGATTGTCCCAGCACACATTTCCCTGATTTTTACTCTCTGGCTGCAAGTATTCAGATATCTTGTACAGACAGATGTTTTAGCCACCTTAGAGAATAATGCTTAGAGGACACCTCTTTAGACTGATACATCTAGAGTAGTGTTCCTCAACTTTTGCAGCTTGAAGATCCATCAACATGCTGGCAGAAGAATTCTAAAAGTTAAAGTCCACCCATCTAAACAGTTGGCTAGCTTAAGGTCTGTTTCCCCTCTTATGAATCTGTCTGGCCTTTAAGGCTTAGATTTATAAAACCATAGTAAGGCCACATTTGGAATACCGCATCCAGTTTTGGTTACCACATTACAAAAAAGATGTTGAAACTTTGGGAAAAGTACAAAGAAGAGCAACTAAGATGATTAAAGGCATGGAGACTAAAACATTTGAAGAACAGTTACAGGAGTTGGGTTTGGCTAGTCTAGAGAAAAGAAGGACTAGGGGGACATGATAGCAGAATTGCAGTATTTGAGAGGCTGCCACTAAGAGGAGGGGGTCAAGTTATTCTCCAAAGCACCAGAGGGCAGGACAAGAAACAATGGATGGAAACTGATCAAGGAGAGAAGCAACCTGGAATTAAGAAGAAACTTCCTAACAGTGAGGAGGGTTAACCAGTGGAACAGCTTGACTTCAGACGTTGTGAGTGCTTCATCACTCAAGGTTTGTAAGAAGAGTCTGGACAGTCACTTGTATGAAATGGTATAGAATTTCCTGCTTGAGTAGGGGGCTGGACTAGAAGACCTCCAAGGTACCTTCCAGCTTGAATCTGATTCTAAGGTCAACAAGAAAGGCACTCTAAAAGGTGTCTCTTCTCTCAGAGGCTCTTCTTTCTGGGATAGAGAAAAGGGCCTTCTCTTGGGCTATTCCCAGGCATACCCCTTAGGAGTTGTGTTGGCTCCCATTCTCTCAATATTTATTGTATGGTTAATTTAATTTACATTTTTCACTTCTTATATTCTCTTTCATTTCCAACAGGATGAGCTGTCTTAAGTGTTTGCCAGAGTAGAAAGGTGGGGAATGAATAAAATAATCTAAATAAAAATAAATATATTTTGTCTAACGAGAGTGTCTGCCCTATGGGATGGTAGGAAAAACATCTATTGGAGATCAGAATGAAAGATTTTGAGTGAGAAAGTCTGACTTGATACATGGCTGCCTTAGGACTTCAGAGCAGATGATAACCTAGATTTCAGTCATTACTTGTAAACTGATAGCCATATTAATTTAGGAGATGTTTTTTGAGCATTATTCATGCTCAGAGTATCAACTATGCACTGTCTCTTGTTTGCTCACTGTCTTGTAGTAAGAACTGGAGCTGTCAATCATCACAAGCAGAGTCGATTATGGCATTTAAAAGTCATAAAAAGTTCAAAATGAAAGAGTAGCATTTATATTGAAAGCATCATTCATAAGCTTTTGTGTAATAAAAGATTATGACTTCATTATATATTGTGTAATAAATAAGGCAAGCTAAACAACAGCCAGACTCCAATAAATTCATATGCACTAAGCATTATTGAACTTAATAAGATTTTCTTTACCACAACCAACCTTTGGTGTGCAATGACTTTGTCTAAAATGAGATTTCCTTGTGTTTTGTTGCTTCAGAAATTACTTTACTCTCAGCAGAGATGCTTTTGATAAATGGCAAGTTTTTAAAAAATCAGGGAAAAAATAGCCATGAAAAAACTTCAAAAAATGCTATTTATATAATTCTATGCAATGTGACTCTTGAAAATAATCCTCAGATGTTGTTTAATGATATATTAAACAATGTATTGATTATTTTCCATCTATTGTGTCTTTCTTTCTTTCTTTCTTTCTTTCTTTCTTTCTTTCTTTCTTTCTTTCTTTCTTTCTTTCTTTCTTTCAAGGAATTTGATAAAGACATTTTAGGAGCCATGATGGTGCAGTGGTTAGAATGCAGTATTGCAGGCTAACTCTGCCCACAGCCAGGAGTTCAATCTGACCAGCTCAATGTTGATCGATCCTTCCATCCTTCCAAGGCTGGTAAAATGAGGAGTCAGATTGTTGGGGAAAATATGCTGACATTTGTAAACTACTCAGATAGTGCTGTAAAGCAGAGGTCCCAACCTTTCAGGCACCAGGCACCAGTTCTGCGGAGAGAGGTTTTTTACAGACCTGAGGGGGTATGGTTTCATGTACTGGCTGCATCCTGCGGATGGGGCTTCGCTTGTTTGCGCAGACCAGTTTCTAGCATGCCGTGGCCTGGTGCTGATCCACAGACTAGCGACTGGGAACCCCTGCTGTAAAGCACTATGGAGAGATATATAAGTGTACGTGCTATTGCTATTTAACACAATAAGAATTAATATCATCAGCTATTTGCATTCTGCACATGGCATTAATTTAATTTTCCTCATTTTTTCAGTCTCCCTCATAATCAAATTGAAAGCACTGACATCCTTCTTCAGAATGTAGCTCCCTGTGGTTTATTATCTTCATAATTTACTTCCACCCACTGCCACAGATTTTATCAAAATATCCCAAGTGTCTGGAATAGATTTTGAAGTACACAAAGAACTAGAAGAGAGAAGAGCCAATCCTGCTGACAGAAAGTGTCTTTATTGGGAGGATTATCATGGTTTTTACTATCTACTCCAGAGGAAAAACAAATAGCAAATATCTTCAAAGTTGTGAGCCACCTGTGGCATTTTATCAGCAGAATAGGCAAGCCATAAGCTATAGATTCAGATTTCTATGGAGGATGCATTTTTCAAGTGTTCATTTACAGCATGCATATTTTTTATATGGCATATTATTGCAGGCTGGAACAAGAGGCAAAGGACTAATAGGTCTGGTCTTTGAGCCATGAAATAGGGGTTTTGATGCGCTACTTGGCAGTACTCACTTTTTTTGCTGAAAGTAGTACTGCCAGTTTGGCAATGAGGAGGTTCAATTTCTTCTCCATTTCCAGCTTCATTAATTTCAACACAAATTAATGTAATTGTCACCTCCCAGCCAAATGCTAGTGTAGTGTTCAAGTGCTGGGCTGGCATCTCACATCAAGTCTGCCCTCCATCACAGAAGCTCAGTCTTTGGGCCAGTCACTCTGCCTGAGGCCCACCTGCCTCACTGTTTTGCTGTTATTGAGGAGAATTGGATGAGGGAAAGTTATGTGTGCCATCTTGAGCTCCTGAAGGAAAGGTGAAATATAACTCTAACAAATAAAATAATCAGATTAGAAAAAGCCAATTTTAAAGCAAAATCTAATTGCTTTTGTTCCTTATAAGTTTCAAATGCAAGATGTAGCTCAAAACCATCAAAATTTCATTTGAGGAAAATGTGCAGGGCAACCGTGAAAAGTTCTCTCAGAAATAAGCTTCACTGTATTCAACAGAGTTTAACACAAGTTAAGAATATCTAAGATTCGATCTTAGAAATACCTATCTTAAAACGTCTTTTACTTAAGCATAGGATTTTGGTGGAAAAGCACAATGTGAAAACCAAATCAAGGGTAAAACACAGGCAGAAATTGGCACTATTTGAAAACTTTGTCCAGAGCTAATTTCAGCTAAAAAATTTGTGGAATTTACAGTACATATAATACCAAGTTTGAGGCCTGGTTTTCTGTGTTGTTGCTTGTTTTGTTCTCTGTTTTTCAAAGCTTGTTTCAGAATTAATACTACTGTCAATTCAACATTAATCCTGTATTTATCTAGTAAAAGCTACTTAGCAATAGCATCATTTATGAAAGAATGCAGAGCTGCCGTTGAATTATTATGCTGCTTTTGGCCAACAGGAACAAAGCTGAGTTTTGTCGGCTTTCCTACTAAAGTCAGAACATTTGAAACTAAATATGCTATATAATCAATTATTTATTTATTTATTCATTTTAATCCCATTTATATCCCGCCCTTCTCCGAAGACTCAGGGCGGCTTACAATCTAAGCACAAATCAAATGTGCTTAGCAAAAGCCTTCATTCTATCTATATGCCTGCTTATTAGGGCTTTCACATCCCCCCCCAAGCGGCATTATTACAAAGTCAGCTTAATTGCCCCCAACAATCTGGGTCCTCATTTTACCTACCTCGGAAGGATGGAAGGCTGAGTCAACCTTGAGCCTGGTGGGACGCGAACTACCCAGACTTCCTTCTTGTCAAAGCTTTGAAGCAATGGGGCAAACCATATCACCTTCGTCCTTCAATGGGGTGAGTCAGGTTGTCTTCATGAAGAAGAGTGCCTCCTTCAGACAGAACAGAGGTGCCTCACCCTTTCTTTCTTTTACATGTAGTCCTTGTTTAGCCATCACAACTGGGACCGGCAACTCAATCATTAACTGAAAGGGTTGCTGCAACCGTGCTTACGATCTTATTTTGGTTTTCTTTTGCTTTACAGACCTGCAATGGTTATACATGTGAGGATTGATCAAAAAGTTACTTTTTCATCACTTACAGTGTGTGCAGTCACTAAATGAGGCAGCCACTAAACAGATTACCTGTACTTTCACTATTCATCTGCATGATCTTTGAATGTGAGCTTTCTTTCTGTGTCCCTAGAAGCAATAGGAGCCCTTCTTCTCTTTCTCAGTTTCCACTTTTCCCTTTTTTTCCCCTTTATTATTTGGGAGCCACAAAAGGAGGCCACTTTTTATCTCTCCCCATGCCTCCCTTCCCACACACACACCCCAAAAAATGTGCACTTGGTTGATGATGCATTGACAGTGATGTATTACGAGGGCTGCCTCTCAACAATATCTCCTTTGTTAGCTGACTTTCAGAAAGCAATTACAATACTCAAGGTGCCTGAACATTAAAAGGGCTTTTAAAAACAGCATTTCTCCTGATTTAATGAGGATTTTAGATCATGCCTAGCTTATTTGGCAATATATCCTTTCACTTTAGCTTTTAGTTAAATGGTCATGAAGCAAATTAAAAAGGAAAGAAAGCTTCATGCAGCACGCAGAGGGATAACCCCACTTCCAGTGATATCAATCTTGGCTCAGCCTCAGTTTTCTTCCAAGTACAGATGGTTCTTGCTTACTAACCGCTCATTCAGTCAACACTCAAATTTTAAATCCCATATTCTTAGAAGCGCTTTATTGCGTGTCTGGAAAAAGTATTATTATAAGTTAAATTATAAAATACCGATTTGGGGAATTCCTGGACACGCGATAGAGGGCGTATCTATGGGAGTGAGTTTGGATAGGGTTTCTTATAAGGAACTACTTAGATTACAAGGGAATGACTGGCAACTTAAATCATTGGAGGAGTTAAGACAAGAAAACATAAGTTACTCTTGGTTTCAATACACCCAATTGAAAGCTTGGTGGAAGTCAGACCAAAAGGTTGGCATCACAATCACAGATCAAAATTTAGTAAAACAAATTAGAGACTTAAATTGTGCACATATAAAGAGGATATATAGTGCTTTAATTGAATTGGATTCGGAAACGGAATTGGTTAAAGACTGCATGATAAAGTGGGCACGAAATATTCAGGAACCAATTTTGTTGGACACTTGGGAGATAATTTGGATCAGAAATGTTAAATTTACTCAGGCTCAAAACTTAAGAGAAATTTTTTATAAAATGTTTTATAGATGGCATCTGGATCCCAAAAAGTTACTTTTTCATCACTTACAGTGTGTACAGTCACTAAATGAGGCAGCCACTAAACAGATTACCTGTACTTTCACTATTCATCTGCATGATCTTTGAATGTGAGCTTTCTTTCTGTGTCCCTAGAAGCAATAGGAGCCCTTCTTCTCAAATTTGCAGCACTGATGAATAAGTTGAAGTTCCAGCTGTTACTCCCCTCCATGTCATGTGACTGCAATCTAGAGACTTGACAAGTGGCTTGCAACAGTTCCAGTGCCCATAGGTCATATTATCACCATTTGCAATCTTCCCTGCTGGCTTCCCACAAGCAAAGTCAGTGGTGAAACAAGCAGCAGGGAAGGTTTCAAGTAATTCAGGGAAGTCTCCCCCATTCAGACAGCAGCCACTCCTAAGCCTGAAGTCACTTTTGCACCCCTCTGCAGCCTCCTCTTTTGGCACCCTCCCCCATCTTTTGGCAGCCACTTACCTACTGTATGTATAGGCCTGTGTGCTAGCTGTCTAGGATTTGCAACTTTCTGCTGGCTTCCCCAATAGCTTTGCTTATGGGAAGCCAGCAGGAAGCCACAAGAAGATTTTCCATTATTGAGCACAATTCTCACTTAACAATAGCTACGGGGACTGCCAGGATTGCTCTTACTAAGTGATGTGGTCACATGATGTCACAGTTTATGATCACATCACTTAACAATGGAAATTCTGGTCCAACTTAACATTGTTAAATGAGGACTATCTGTATATGAGCTGGCCAAGGTCAACACTGTTCCTACTAGAGATGCCCCAGTACAGCTTTACTTGATTGTAGACTGGAGTCCACACGATATTAAACCATAGCTTCTTTCATCATACTTCTTAAGTCATTTTTTAAATATAAAAAAAATCATTTATTTAAATATAAAAATTAGTACAACAAAACAATCACATTTTGGCTTAGCGCAATGCAGAAACTTAGTTTCTAATGTGGAGCATGTGTTTTGCACGATCTGAGGTGTTGCTTAATAAAGAAATACAGGAAACCAGAAGTTGCCTTTAAACGTTATGTTTTTGTTCAGCTGAGCAAAGATGGGCCCCTCTAAAAGAGAGAAAAGCCCCGAATGACAGGAAATCCCTATATTTATACTTTTTGATTACATAAACAATCCACCCAACAAAGCTGGCATGCATAAGATAAAGGCTACACCCAGAAAGGCTGGCACTCCATAGATAAGACAGGAGAAACAAGAAAGAGCTAAAAATGCTCCTTTAGGGTGTTTCCCTAAAGACACTGCACATTCTCGGGTAACTTGGGACATTGGGTGTTTTCCTTGCTGACCTTCCATGACTCTGCATGCATGACTTGGGACATTGGGTGTTTTCCTTGCTGACCTTCCATGACTCTGCATGCATGACTTGGGACATTGGGTGTTTTCCTTGCTGACCTTCCATGACTCTGCATGCATGACTTGGGACATTGGGTGTTTTCCTTGCTGACCTTCCATGACTCTGCATGCATGACTCTGCAAGTACCCAAAGATAGCAGGGCCATCTGCACATATTCTCAATCTATGCTTTCTATGCTTTCCCCTGATTCCAGGTCAACACAGGGCGACCTAGTATCAGCTGTCCTCTTTCTGTGACCTTGTTAATAACTGAGCATAAGCACATCAAAATGGTATCTTCCTAAACTCATCACCATTCTATTTTAGGCATCATCCTATTTCATATTTAGATGGGAGGTGTCATAATGTTCATTCTGAAGAAGAAAAGAGAAGAACAAACTAGAGAAGAGATCTTAATATCAGATTTCTTCACCTGAATCTATGATACGCTATGCAAAGTCTTTATAGTAACTCTAAGGAAGCTGAAAACAACAAGTAGGATTTATCTGCATAACGCCCCATAAAGATTTCTTTGGAAAAGCTGTCATTTCCATATAACTTTGAGAGAGGATTTCAAAAGCTACATCCCAGAAATTGCAGACATATTTCTATGCTGTTTCAACTTTTAGGATAGAATTCTGCAGCTTTCTTCTGTTATTTTCAGTGGAAATTTGTATCTTTTTCATACAATTAAGTTTTCCTGATTGATTTTTGGGTTTTCAAGTAGCTACTGATGCATGACAAGATCACAAAACAAGAGAAAGAAGTACCTCTTAGTTCTTCCCCTCACTTTTTTTCCAATGGAAGTCAACACACCTTCAAGATTATTTTTATTCTTAGTGCACTCATATCTTTTCTCCAATCAACACTCTTTTAATGTTTTATTCTCGGCGGGAAAAAATAGCTAAAATATCAAGAGGGAGAAACTCTAGCCTTAGGCCTTGCATTGTATGACAATAACACATGATAAACCCCAAACAACATGTAATGTATGGTTTTGTCCTTAATCATGCCAGTGCGTTATTTTTGTTACCATTTTTTTCCCTGCCATTTTTGGAAGATCTTATTTCTA
This sequence comes from Vipera ursinii, assembly GCF_947247035.1. Taxonomy (NCBI): domain Eukaryota; kingdom Metazoa; phylum Chordata; class Lepidosauria; order Squamata; family Viperidae; genus Vipera; species Vipera ursinii. The sequence continues at coordinate 94,738,169 of NC_139513.1, read as the reverse complement.
CTTCTTGCACATTCCAACCAAGTGTTCACCTTACAGTTCAGCTGTTTCTGAAAGAAGGGCATTTTAAAAACATATGGTTTCCCCACCAGATTAATGATCAGCCCAACTATAGTAGTTACCACATCTTCACAGCCTCTATTGAAACTAGTGAAAAGTAGAAATGAAAGCAGCTCTAATGCATCTGAGCGCATATCTGCATCAGGTGCTTCTATTATGAACTTCTGGCTGCTTAACTCAAAAACAATTTAACAAAGGAGCTGCCTGAACTGTGAGATGGGCAGGAAATACATCTGATAAATAAAAGAAATAAAAGGAAAGCCTGTCTTCTTTGGCACCAGTTTGCAAGGAATTCAGTACAATGGAAGGCTACCATTGACCTCTCGAGGCCATTCTGCCGTTGCTAAATCCTACTGGCTCACCGACTGATTCTTAAAAAGAAAAGAATTTTTTAAAAAGCCTCATGGAAAAGTAAAGAGATCAGGGAAAGGACAATATTATTAAAAAAAAATCTGCTGAGTTTTGAATGGGAACTTTCTGTATGTCAAGTAGGTAGTATAAGCCAGGTCTTGCCTAGAACTAAGTAAAAGGCAGAGGGCAAACCAGGCATCACCTCTTGAGTCTGCATCAACCAGAAGCCATCACTTTCCCCTCACAATAGCAGGTAAACATGGATAGCGGTTCTAAATGGTGGACTCTGGGTAAACAGAGAGTGTTGGTGCCAGCTCTTCCCACCTGAAATTGTTGGTGGCTCAACGGAGCAAACTAGGATGGCAGATGTTTGTTTGTTTGTTTTTCTACCTTTATTATTTTTATAAAGAACTCATGGCAGAGAAGCTACCTAATATTTCTCCTCTTCCTATTTTCCCCACAACAACAATCCTGTGAAGTGGCTATGATATACCCCAGGAACAGTTTTTCTCTCTCCTTCTGTCTTTTTTTCATTCATTTTGGATCACCATGCTATACTCTCCTTTGTCTGGTTCTTGCTGTTCTTACTTGTTTCTATACACCCAGAACATCACTTTTGTTCAATAAAGAGAATGGAAGGAAGTTAGTCACTCAGAAAAGATTGAGCTGGACCACCAGCCTGCTAGATATCATGCAAATAGCCATTTTTGTTGAGGCTCTTTTCTCCTCTTTTTACTTCCGTCATCAGCATTTTTTTTCTTTGCCCAAATTTGTTTCATGCCATATCAATTAATTTTCACCAAACAAGGATGCACAAAATGAATGAAAGAAAATGATGAAACACAGGCATCCAATTCACTTTGAGGAATAATTGTTTTTGACATTTGCTGGTAAATAATTTGGTAAATAAATCATTGATCTGAAGCATCTAGTGTCTGAAATGCAACCAGGCCTTTTTTAATTACCAAAAATCAAATCAGTTTTATCAGAAAGAAAAGCAGTTTGTGACATCACAAACTGATCTGTACTCGTGCACCCTAGTGACAAATTACAATTAATACCAGGCAAAGAAATTATCCTCCATTTTTTCTCCCAATTCTTATTCAATTTCTACAGTACATTTCATTGAAGGAAAAGATAAATTTAGATAGAGTTTATATGTCAATATTATCTTCTTGACTTCTTTAGTTAAGAAAATTTAGCAGCAATGCATGTTTATGAATATAGTTTTTTACTGTGCAGTCATCCTTCTGCAGCATGCAATTTCCATGGACTGTCACAATTAAGTAAATCTTAAGAGATGAATATGATGTAAAACCCCTGCCGTTTGCCTTTATCTGCAAAAAAATTCTACAATAAACTGCCATTTAAACCCATCTTTACCTAAATAGTGAACCCATATTCCAATTTGATTTGATTTGGCTTCTTGAAAGGAAATGTTAAATTGTTACTTGCAGAACTGTCCATACATTATTTTAATCATGGGTAAAATTGGGGACCATAAAAAACTGTGCAATTTGCCCCATCACCTCCATTAAGAGCTACATCAACTAGCAGTAAAAGTAAAAAGACAAGAGTGTGAAGACTATTTTTAGACAAGTGCCGCAAGTTTGTGCAGTCTGTGTATTAATAGTAAAAAAAGATGCACTGTTGACTGGTTCACTAAGCCCTATTTTTATGATGAAACAGAAGCCTGTGAAAGTTCACAGTTTGGCTTGAAAAAAGAAAGAGTTCATATAGCAGATGTTTCCTTGGATTAATTTTTTGATAGATGATATGGACAAGTATTCTCACTTTTTTATTAGACACTATTCATAACTCTCCTATGACTCCTACATTTTTGCCCAGTTATTCATATGACACTCACAACTAATCTACTGTTCCACCTTGAGAAGTTATCTATAACCTAACATGAAGAAGATCTGACATTTCTGTTACTGGGATTCTTCAAGTGGTCATCTGTGAATCCACCCATATCAATTCAGTCCATGCAGAGAGAGTTGTTTTCAAGATCTTAACCATCAGGAGCCTGCATCCCAATATTGGCATGCAATTGTTTGGCTGCTAATGTTATGGGTCACTGATGCTTAGCCAAATCATACCGGCGTCTTATCTTTATAAAATTCTGGTTCTTAGCAAATGCAGCACTTCTGTGCAAATAAAAGGCCAATGTTCTCTAGATAATAAAAGTATGAAAATACTAATCTACTAGAATCATAAATCTGGGGAAAAGGTAAATAGAGCAATTATTTTATCTTAGTGGAAAACTGAGATCCTACCAATTCAATAAAGAATGGATGAATCCACTTTTAGGGGGAGCAGGAAAGTGTTTTGACTAAAACCAAACCAAACGCTCATGTTAAATTACCTGAGGGTACTCTATTAATATGAAAAGCAAAAAATGCAGGGATCCCAAACCCTCAGGCCATGGCCCACTACCAGGCTGTGGTCTATTCAGAACTGGGCAGCGCAACCAAGAGACCAGCACACACACCTGAGTGTGCAGCCTGAGTTGCACAAGCAGTGAGCCAACGCATGTACACATGCAGGCACAGCTCAACTTGCACAAGTCAAGCTGTGCACACATGGACATGCGTTCCGGCTCACTGATTGTGCAAGTTGAGCTGCACACACATGCATGTGTGCTGGCCTGCTGCTCATGTGGCCCAGTTCCCCTCTCCCTTCTCAGTCAGCTGCCAAGCCGCAAAGGTTGGGGACGCAGCAAGAGCAAAATACTACTGTATAATTCTATGCTATCAAATATCCCACAGAAATGAAGATATGACACCAGTCTAGCATCTTAATCTGCGAGAGATTCAGATTAATTTGAACATATTAAGGTTATGACATTTTGTAAATTCAAAGAAGCAGATCAAATGAGCATCATCTTTTTGCCTTTCCAGGTTTCATAATCTAAATTCATAAATGAAACCGTGAGGTTTCATAATCAGATTAAATTTAAGAGGCTTCGGGAATTCACTTCCACATAAGCCATCTTCAACGTGCTATCTAGGTGTTGGGGGATCACAATACCCATTAATCAACTAAGAATAGATTAAGTGTTTAATGATAACAGTAAAGAACCTCATATGTTTTCATGTGTTAAAGTATGGCTCTGATGAAAAAGATTCCCCCCCCCTTTTTGTCAATCAAAAATATTTCAAACATGACCAGATAATAAATAATAATAATAATAATAATAATAATAATAATAATAATAATAATAATAATAATAATAATGCAACGTAACTCTCTTCTTTGTGCTTCTTCCAATCTGTTCAGGTACAGCAAACCAGCAGCAATTTTAGAAGTAAAATAACTTGCTTCTCAAACAAGTGAACTGCAAATTTTGAACATCCTTGAATGACCAGCACTATTTAAAGTTTCATGTGAAAATAACAAAATCGGTGATTAATTTCTTACTCACAAGAAACACAGGTTGTTCATAAAAATGTAGTCAACTCTAAACTTGTATGACACTCAATTTTCTTTTTATTTATTTATTAATACTATAGGATACAAAAATACAAAAGAAAATAGTAGGAAAGATAAGGGAAGGATTCTACTAGATTCTAGTTCATACATGGGAAAATTGATTTTAAAAAAAATAGAGTGGCAGTCCAAAAATAAAGCCAATATGAATTTTTAACAAATGTACCAAATAAGCATTCTAATACAGAAAGAAATATTTATTAACATTCATTATATTGTAGTAATAGTTATTGTTATCAGTTTACCTGGAACTTTTCTGTGATGCTTTGGCAAGACTAAAGTTCTGTCTACAAGGGGCTGCTTTGCTTCAAAAAAAAGGTTTGAGTAAAGCATCTTTTCACATTTGCTTCACATACACAACAGATAATGCGTTTCTTAGAGCAAAACAAATGACCACTTTGCTTTGTGTCTCCTGAAACACTTCTAATGGTGCTGCAAAAAAGTAAAAGGGAGTTGTGTAGTGATTACAAAGCATCTTGCTGAAATAAACTGCATTGCCTCTTCACATCAAAAAGGCAAATTGCATCATCTGTTCATCACTGCTGAACAAATCCAAGTGACGTTACACTGGCCTGTTGAATGCTACTGTATCTGGTTCTCATATACTATACACCTGAAGAATGACTTCTCTAGTTTGTTTCGTTTCCTGCATTGAGCATTCACAACAAAATAGTATGTTTTTCTTTGTTTTCCCCCCCTCAACCACAGAGACTGCTGCACTGCTGCAGAAATGTGCGTCTTGTTCCTAACTACAATTTTCTCTATACCTTACCTTACATGATACATTACATACCCATTTCAAATCAGGAGAAGTGCATATTGATCTGAAATTCAATTTGTAATTGCTGTGTAGATAACAGAGGACTTAAAATTCTTATACAACTTATCTCTGAACTAGATACTGTAAGTAACACAGTTAAGAACATATTTGGACACAAAGAATAAAATACCTCAAAAAATCAAGATACCTCAGATAAATGGAAGGATGCTGTTTCATTGCCATTGTTGAAGTCCATGTTCCATTCCATAAAAAGATGTTAAGAAGAGCAGCAATTAAAGTAATAGTACATAAAATTCAACAGTGACAATGGAACAGGATCTTTCCTCATCTCTGGGTAGCAGACCAGGCCACAGTATGGATATCTTTGTGCAAACTAATGATAGGCTGGCTTTTAAAAATTCCATTTTGGAGAAAAACATGTACATTATGTTTAGACTCTTCAAAAAAATAATTTAACCACCCTTTTCTTAGCTAGAGGCCACACCTCATTACATGATTTTCAACAGTTGCAATCACTTTTCATATAGGCAGTGCCTGGATTAAGAACAAATGACTTAAGGACAACTCTTAGGTACAAGCCTATTACTAAAATTGATAGAAGTCATTCTCCTTCCTTGAGTTGACAAACTGCTGAAGCTGTATAGGCTTTTCAGGAACCATTGAAGCAGTGCATTTTTAATATAGAGCCTGTTTTCAATGATTTTCTGAGTTCCTAAAAGCATTGTGAGCTTCAGTGGTTTGCCGGCTTGAAGAAGGCCAAGATCAAAAATCGAAGTCTGCCATTTTTAATAATAGGTTGTAAGTACAAATTCCTACTTACACACCAGTTTGAGTTAAAGGGAGAGTTAGGAATGGAACCTGTTCTTAACCCAGGGCCTGCTTATCTCCACTGCTATATTTTTCTGTGCCTGTACTATTTATTTATTTATTCAATTAAAACAATATTTTAAAAAGCTAAAACCCCTCAGTCCAGGCCTGATAGATCGAAAAACCAGGTTTTCAGGTCCCGGTGAAATGAACGCAGATCGGGGGTGGTCCTAAGTTCCACAGGTAAATCATTCCAGAGGGCAGGCACGCCCACAGAGAACGCTCTTCCCCTAGGAATAACCCGCCGGCATTCCTTAACATTTAACAGAACAGAATGAGCTTCCAAAAAAAAAGCTGCCACCAAATTAAAAAAAAAGTTGAGGATCCAGTCTAGGTTGGTCACCAGGACCAGAGGTTTAGTTTTCAGGAACCTTTTCTCTACCAGAATGTGGTACCAGAGAAGTTCTCTGAAGATGGGCTCCAGCACTAGTCCAAAAGCTCAGAAGACAAAAACCTCATGGTCCCGGTGACCAATCCAGATTGTATCCTACAACATTATGCTGGGCTACATACCTTTGCCTCTTCATTCATAATAAAAGTATTTTAACAGAATTAGAAAGCATCTGTTTTGTCAACAGATCCAGGAGGTAAGGGCAGAAAGAGGGCAAGTAGTGGGGAAAAAATGTTATTTTGATTTTGGGTTTTACTGATTAGATTGATTTGTTGTTATAGAAATGGCAATTTTATACTATTGTGGGAAAGTAAATAGTTGAGGTTTGATGCAAATGCCTTATTTTACTGCAACAGAAGGAGTCGGAAGTCAACACCTTTTTTTTCTCCCCCCCCCCGCCCTTCCACACTTCTCTTTTTCCCTTTCCTTTCCCTTTGTTTCCTACTACTTGCTTTTGTATTTTTGTATTTTATACTATAAGCTAATAAAAATAAATATGTAGAAAAAAGAAAGAGGGCAAGTAGTGGAATTCTAGCAGTAGTAATAGGCTCATACCATTAGTCTTTGATTTATCTTAACAAGGAGGTTTGTGCTACCTTGCTTATCACTGTTATAGAAGCTGGGATGGAGAACTGTTTTCCTTCATTCAGTGGCCAGGATAAGTTAAACTAACCGTTTTCTGTCTAGTACTCTTTCGAACTATGGATGCTTTATTCCTGCTCAACATGACTGTGTCATGAGACGGAAGCACTGCCCTTTCTAAAGAGTGCCATACATGCAAGGTTCATTCACAAAGTCACAATTGCCATCTTGATATATTTTAATTTCTTTGTAGATGTCCCTGACTGAACAGCCTGCTTTAAACATTGCTATCTTCTCAGAAGGATTCTCTAATAGGGATAGACAGATCTATTTATGGTCTAAATCAGATCTATATTAATCACAGATAAGAAAAGTCCACATATTCTAGTTTGAGGCAAAAATATATTTGTATGCTGTATTGCAATAGTGTTTTTTGTCACTCACTACTTATTCCTCTACATGTTTTCTTTCACAGTATGCCTTCAGCAGACAAATCAAAAGGGCAAAGGTTAAAACAAAATCATAACGTCATCTGTCTTCTAAACAAAAATCTCTGGCTGAATTCTTTTTGCTGGATTCAACCACTTTGTGGCATGTGTATTTGCCTTGTTGGGCTGCATTCTCATTCTCAAACCACAGTAGCAAGTTAATGGAAAGGAAAATGGCTGATTAAGTTTTTGTTTCTGCAAAAAAGGAAAACATTTATCAAAGCAATATAACAAATCACAGTATTCTTTTATCTGCAGGAAACCAAAGTACTTATTTTATCTGATGAGTTTTAGGTAATTGTTCTTTCATTTCTCCTCTTCAGAACTGCAATTATTATAATGTGTCTCTGACATTTTAGAGTTTTAAAGGGGTTTTTTTTCTTAGCTATTTTTCTCTCCATTCTTGTGGTTTAAATATTAGCAAAAGAATTGTGAGTACAGAATATTTATGAATATATCTTTGTTACACAGAATGGGGGAAATGGATAAAAACAAACAAAAATTCCCTCTAAAATATATCCCCAAATGATTTTCATCCATTGCCTATTTTGCATTAAAGAATCCCCCAGAGCATATTTTGTAAAGATTTGGAAGCAAAAGCAAGCCCCGCAACAAGTATTCAAAAATATTTTTACAAGGATTTTCATACCTCAGTTCAATGTGTTCTCATCACACAACTCATAGCTAGAAAAAACTGTGAGAAAGAAATTCACATTTTAACTAGTAGGTACTTACTGAATCTATATGGAAACAAGGAGATCTTTATGTTATCTACTTTTAAAAAAATATTGTCACATCAATTTGGACTCAAGGAAAAAATTAATATGTGTTTAGCAAAATGTTTGCACGCTAGATCAAGACAAATTTCCTGGGGGGGGAAAGTGTATTAAGAAAAAAAATATGAACATATATACATAGTAGTGGGGGAAGTATAGAGATTAGTAGAAATAGTAACCAAAATATCCCTAGGTGATTTATAATGACATGTCAGGCAGAACAAAACTGAAACCTTTTATCCAGCCATACTGGGATTAAATTCCTTTGCATGCAAGGGAGTTTATTTCTGAATTGACATACATAAAAGATTGGTTTCTTGATCAATAGGTACCTGCTTCCCAAACAGTGAGTAATATAGCAGAATGACCATTTGTATAACTGTTCTGAAGCTAAAGTGGGAACTGGATTATGTTAATTGAGTAATCTCAATTGCCTACTAATTGTGTCCAGTATCCAGGCTGTGTATAATGATTTATCAGTTTCATTTGAGAAAGCAAGTGAAAGTCAAGCATTTTTTACTGTATTTAGTGTTAGTGTTATAAATGTATAATAAATCACAGAATGGCTACAAAATGTCCTGAAGCCTTTTTTTTTGTAAACTTTGGGGGCTTGAATTCAAGTCATGACAGATAAATATTTAGGTTAATACACAGTACATCTGCCTTGAAAATAGCAGACTCCATGGATGGGATAATCCGAAAAAAGACAGAAAAAATAAGAATATTGGAATCCTTTTGTGAAGATTCTATTTTTCTATGACTTATCTAGTTGCTGTTGAGATACAGTATTTATATGCTTGGAAGTATTCAACTTGATATTTTAGGATTTTCTGTCACTTGGTTGATTACAAGCACTTTTAAGTGTCCTTGCCACTTTTACAGAAAATTAAACTGCAGCATGTTAACTCCCAAAGCCCACTGCATAAAATATACATGGAGGCTTTTGGGAAAGGGTTTTGATTCAAAGGCTGACCTGACCTGAGAGGTAATTCTAAGGAATCAAATTATCATGGAATAGAATTCCATCTATTTAACTCTCCTGACCAGAATTTTCACCTAACAAAAATCCTGTTTTTCAGAAGAAAGCTCATGTGCTGAATGTGATAGATCCTAAATGTCTGAACTAATATGGTGTTATTTGATAATTTTGAAAAGAAATAAAGCATGCTAGAGCTGTTTATATAGCTAAAATTAAACAACAATCTGGTATATTTTAAAATTCTTTTATATCTGTTTTTCAATGTTTAATTTTAGTCTCAGATTCAGACCTCACCCTTACTTATCAAAAACTAATCTTACCAAGAGTACCATCCCTCTGTTGTGCCAGACTACAAAAAATTTATTGAAAATCATAGATATTGACAATTCTTAAATTGCAAAAAATAAAAATGCTTTGCAGAGAAACATTATTAAAGATATAAACAATAAAATGCAGTTAAATGAGTGTAAAATTAAACATTCAAAATATCACCATAATCCTTAAAGATTATTGACAAGATAGTGAGTGAAATGCTGAATTAATGCAATGATAATTACTGGCTAAAGCATTTCACTTCAAATTATAAAAATAAAAAGGGGAAGCTCCCTACACATTTTTAGAGGAAATTACATGTGTTCCTGCTTTTCACGTAGATAGTTTCCTTAATTTTATGTTCATTAATTTTTAAATGAATGATGGTTCTTTCAGTTCCCTCAGCCTTGATGTTTTCAGAAAAGATTGCAGTCATTATTTCTTTCTCCCAGAAATTAATTTTTGATGCAAGATCATGCGAGGGACTGCTACAGTATTCTCAAATGTTTGAAAAGGCATTACTATGACAGTTGGTTCTCGGATCAATAAGAAACTGAATAGCCTTTTCCAAAACAATTAACAACTGCAATCTGCCTTTCACTCCTCAAGGTTTTCCATCTCAAGAAACAAATTCTACAAGCAGGCTACAACTATAATTTACTGAAAAGGTCTCTAGTAACACAGTCTTGCAAGTCAGATGTCCCAGGAAGCACTTAACATCATCAAATTTCAGAGGATGCCAAAATTGAAAAGACTTTCAAAAACACAATAAAAAACTGAAAACCATGTATTCTATGAACCAGCATGCCTATATGAGGGTTAAATATAATTTTGCAGTGTAAATGGGATGAAAATGTTCAATGAAAGAAAAAAATGTCCAAGAAAGGAAAAAAATGACTATTCTAAGAGTGAAGCTCAAAAACATGAAGAAGGAAGGGAAGGGAAGGGAAGGGAACAAGAGAGTGCCCTTTTGAAATTCCTAACAAAAGCCAAATCATTGGAGACACCAGAATGTGGCTTTGCCAAAATGTCTAGAACCAGCCTGCCAGAAAGTCAGGAGTGAGTTATGTTTCTAATACATTTACTTCACTCTGAACTTAATGCCCTGTTGTTTCCTTAACAGTTTCTGGACAGTTTCTCCATTGTCATCTCTATGGTTCCCGAGGCAGTGAGGTCTGGTCCTCCTATTGGTGCCACTGGAAACTGCCCACTCATCAGGGCGGCACTGAGCCAAACACAGACCAAAACAATGCCAGGTCCAACTGACAAACCAGTTGGTCAGTGCTAGGTGTTGGGGTTTTTTGTGTGGGGGCGGGGTTGTTGTTGCTGTTTTGTCACAACCAATGGATCTATAGCCATTTCTGTCAAAATGCAGACATTTGTGTTTGATCGTGCAGGATGGTGTTTGACAATCTGAAAAGCAGATGCTGCACCTGAGGGGGTGGAAAATAATGAGGCTATTGCTGACAATGATGATCTGCAGGATTCCCCACTAAAGAGATAAGTTGGCTCTCCTTTATGAGAAAGAACAAAAGAGAGACATAGAATCTTCTTGTAGGTTCCACATCTGAAAACAAAGCCCTTGACAGACGTCTTGGATTCTTACTTCAATATTCTTCTAAATGAATCTTAGAATTTGGAGAGGCCTCTTCTTGGGATTAACCAATTCCAGTCCAAACTCCTACTAGAAGCCTGACAGCAGGCCTGTTCTTTTTCATTCCTGAGGAAAGGCTGAAGAATAATACTTTCAAATTACAGCAAGAGAGATGTCATTCACATGGTTTTTTGAAAAAAGAAAACTCTTAACAGTTAGAGCAGTTTGCCAGTAAAGTTAATTATCCAGCTGAATACTTGATGTTCCAGGACTTTTGAATTTCTGGTAATATAATTTGCTTGAATTTTCAACATATATGTTCCAGAAGTCTGCAATGAAAAATCACTAGAGTTGAGACAACTGTAAAGCAATCAAGAAAATCCCATAATATACATACTACTTTTTAATACCCAGTGTCATAAGTGACATCACCAACATTAATAAGGGTAAGTATATTTGTGCACAGAGACAGTTACTAGACTAGACATAAGTAACTAGAATCTTTCCCACAAAACAAAGCTGATAATAGATGGCAGTGAGATGAATGTGCAAGCCAGGTTAAATCTTGTTTTATTTCGTACTTTGAAGGGCAAATTTTCATTCTGTGTCATTGTCAGAGATGTGCATGTGGTCTGTTTATGGGAGGGTTACTCAGTTCTGCAAATTTATCAAGTAGCTACATGTCTGAGCTTCCTTGCTTCTTCTCACAGGAAAACTTTTCCCTGGGCTTACAGCAATGTGGGCTTTTCCATAGAAGCAAGTCTCCCCTGTAGCCATTTATGGAATGATCACATGACACTGTTCAGGCTCTGAGGACAGCCAGGAGCTGCCTTGATAGGGTTTCCACACATACACATGCACACAAGCACAAACACACACATATGTATACACACACACACACACACACACACACACAGAGAGAGAGAGAGAGAGAGAGAGAGAGAGAGAGAGAGAGAGAAGGATTAACACTAGATAGACTTCATACCTACAACAGATAACCCTACTGTGGCTGCTAAAAATGAAACTTTGCTAGGAATGAACTACTAAAATTTATTTCCAATATAAATCCTGGCAAAACTTTCTTTTCATCATTAAAGGTAAATGTTCCCCTGCACATGCATGCTAGTCGTTTCCGACTCTTGGGGCCAGTGCTCATCTCCGTTTCAAAGCAGAAGAGCCAGCGCTTGTCCGAGGATGTCTCCGTGGTCATGTGGCCGGCATGAGGAAATTCTGAATCTCCTGAGAAGTCTATGGAGATTCTCAGTCATCCAAGTATGGTTGTCCCATAGATGCATTTTTCAGGAGGCAACAGGACTTTCTTGTGTTTCTTTTGAAGATGTTTCACTTCTCATCCAAGAAGCGTCTTCACCTCTGACTTCAGCTCCCCACCATCTAGTCAGAGCTGAAGATGCTTCTTGGATAAGAAGCAAAATGTTTTCAAAAGAAACACAAGAAAGTCCAGTTGCCTCCTGAAAAAAGCACCTTTGGGACTCCTAAGAAGTCCAGAAACAATTTCATAGACAGTCTTTGTAAACCTTCTTTCATGTTCCAGGATATGTTACCATGGACCAGATGATGCTGAAAAGGCAGAGTCCAACTAGGGCAATCTTTGAGGCAATCTATATCCTGCTTGTCTTCCTTTCACTACATGGATATTAATAAACTTGGATGCAAATGGCTAATGTGTGGGGAGGTAATTAGCATTTTCTGCTTTTCACTTAATTTCCCTGGAGTCCTTCTGTCAATCTTTAAAATCATGAAATACAATGCTTTAAATCCTAAATGTAATAGAATGAATTAAGGCCTGCTCTGAAGTGTGAGCTCTACATCTGTACAAATAAAATACACTGAATTATGTCTTAAAGCTATCTTCTAGGTCTGCAAGGTGATAAATGAATGGACACTGTTTTTTAAGAGAAGTTTAAGCAGAAACACAGTAGTAAACTTCAAATATTTGAACTCTTGTCATAGTATGTGGATTTATTCTCCATAGCTTTCAAAGACAGCACAAGAACCAATAGGTGGGATATTTGCAGCAGAAGATCCAAACTCAGATCAAGAAAGAATGTCTTAGCCATAAAATTTATTAAGCAGTGCTATAGCCTCTTATAGTCATGTTAAAACATAGTTAGAAATTAGAACATAGAATACTAGAGTTGGAATGGACCTTGGAGGTTTTCTAGTCCAACCTCCTTCTCAAGTAGGAGATCCTATGCCATTCCAGACAAATGGTTGTCCAGTCTCTCTTTGAAAGGCTCCAGTGATGGAGCACCCACAACTTCTGAAGGCAAGCTATTCCATTGGTTGATTGCTCTCACCATTAGGAAATTTCTCCTTAGTTCCAGGTTGCTTCTCTTCTTGGTTAGTATCTATCCATTGTTTCTTGTCTTGCCTTTTGATGCTTTGGAAAACAGTTTGGCACACACACACACCGTCTTTGTAGGAGCTCCTTAAATATTGGAACACTGCTATCATGTGTCTTCCAGTCCTTCTTTTTATTAGATTAGATATACCCAATTCCTGCAACTGTTCTTCGTATGTTTTAGCCTCCAGACCCCTAACCATTCTTGTTCTTCTTTGTACTTTTTCCAGAGTCTCAACATTTTTAAGACTTTTTCATATTGTGTGACCAGAACTGGATGCAGTGTTCCAAGTGTGGTTTTACTAAGGTCTTACTAAGTTCTGAAGCAAAGTTGGACACCCAACTTTGGGTAGGAATTTTGGTGGTTGGACCTGAAAACCACCAAAGCACCTTGCAATGCTATGATTCTGTAATAAAAGTGTATTGGTGGCTTTCATCAATTCAACCTTCTTAGTGCAGTCAACAATGTTCCTTTTTTCACAGGAGTCTTCTGACTCTCGAGAGCAACTTTTCTCAGATACAGAGTGTTGCATTAGAAATAAAATTTCAGCAGGTAAATTTCAACTGATAAGATCTTTGATTTTTGGAAACAACTCTTTATTTGTTATTGTAATATAGCCTCTTAAGAGCACTTTAGTCCACCAAAGAATTGTGAATCAATACTGACAGCAAAAGAGCATTCATTACATCAAACCTGAATCAATTCTTGATATTGGGGCTATACCAAATGCCATTAAACTCAATTCTTTTTCTTGCAGCCTTCCCTGTTGCATCAAACCCAATACAATATATTTACTTGTAATTAAGTATTGAAATCACTTTCTCAGCAGGAAAGGAAAAGTTATATCTTCTCTTTGTGTATTTTCACTAATACTTGATAATATGGGTGTTACCCTTTTCATTGTGCGGAACATTTCTATAGGTGTGGTTGTTTAGAAAGAACCACGAGCTGCAGATAAAGATTTCAAGGAGGAATACAATTGGTCATCTATATTCAAGGAGACTTTTAAAATAAATCTAGTATTTTTCTTCCAATATTTCATAATACTAATGGTTAGCTATCTTCTCATTAGCTTAAGTGTCTGCTTTGGGAGGAGGAGGTATAATTTGCTTGATGACACATGCATATTTATCAGGCTGATTATATTGAATATTTCACAAGGGGATGTCACGAAATATGTCAGTTAGTTTGAGGGAAGGAATAACCTTGCTCCCATTTGTCAAACTCTAAATGTCTCCCATGTTCTTTTAAAGGGATTACGTTTGCCTTTGACAATGGGATTGAAAGCTATTTGAGAATATCTACAATCAAGATGATGTTATCTTGGCAATAGATTTTTTTATAGAACATCATTAGCAAATTCATTTGGAAAACAAGCTGAGCCTTAATCCTGCTATGATATTCATTGTTTATGGCTGAAACCAGAACTCAATGAACCTTGCTGGATCCCCAAAACCCCAAATGCACTTAAATCCTACATCAGTCAAGCCACTTTATGCACCTAATGAAGTGAGATGCAGCTCATAAAAGTTTATGTCATTTAATAACACCCATTAGTCAGAACTTCTTCTTGAGATTTTGATACTATGCTTGGTGGAGAGAGAATACTAATACATCACAAGACTATAGGCTAAACTGGAAAGAGAAAAATAAAATTGGGAAAAGACAATGGCAAATTATTTCTGTGTTACTACTAATATTCTTCATGGACATATCTATGTTACAACAAGGTGCTGAACTCAATTTTTGAGCCACTTATTTCAACTGAAGCCCTTTGGCGATAGCAGTGTAGCAAAGTAGGAACATAGCATTCTTCATTTTCATTCTCACAACTATTTACAATGAAACTAATATACAAACAGACTTTACACATTCTTCCAGTGTGTTCTTAATCTCTAAACTGCCTGAAAAGTTGTCCTTTAGCAACTAAAATTCAAGTGGTTTCTGTGCATTGAGACAATATTTATCCCTCTGGTTCTTTGAGCAATATTTGAATTTTGGCTTACTTTCTAGCCGCTTTCTCACAAATTATGGAAATAAAGCAACTCTTTGTATAACCCTGAAAACTGAGCCTCAGAGAGAGAACGTTAAGAACATAGGTAAGAAATGTCACATTTGAGAGCAAAACTAGTTTTGGTTGGATCATACATGATGCTAGTATTTACAGGAAACCTTCTGGGGGGTTGGATGTGGTGTTATTAGAATGAAAAAAACTGTTGTACACCACAAATGTACTTATTCTGAGGTTATTTCCACCAAGACTGTTAAGTCCGGAATGACGAGCGTAGACAGCGAGGTTGAACAAGAGAACGTTTATTGAATGCACATGGGTCAACTGGCTAGCAGCCGTTGAACCCTATCTTATATACTAAGGTGCCTTTAAACATAACCAATCCCCAGCCCAGAATCTCCCGCCGAGAATGTAACAACCAATAACTGCACCAGGTTTTTCCGCCTTAGGAAAACCATTCCCATTAACTATGGACACAACACCCCTTCCCCCCCAGATAATTGTTATTTACTTGCCATAGTCTTTTAGATAACTTGGTGGCTTATGATTCCTGGCTGGGTATCTGCTAGCCGTGCTGACAACTGGGGTGCCTACTGTTCCGCTATTTGTTTCTGCCTCAGGGCCTGTTGCTTGTGGCACTGAATCAGGCAATGCCACACTTGTGGGTTGTTGGGGTTCAATGGACTGTCCAGGGGACTCTGTTGGGCTGTCCGGGGGAAATGGTTCGATTTCTGCTGTGCTACTTTGGGGGGTTGCTTCAGCTGCCCTGATTTGTATTCCAATCCCCTCACCCCCTGGTGCTGCACCTAACTGGTCATGACTGAATGCATTGTCTGGTGTAGTGATGCTCCTGTCATTGTTGGCCTGTACAATTTCAGGGGACCTTTTCCTTAGCTGATCGATGTGTCTCCTGATCAGCTGATTCCCTTCCCCCTCAATTAGGTAAGATAACGGTCCAGTTTTGTCAATGACTACCCCTTGTGACCATTTGTCCCCCTGTCCATAGTTCCTTGCCCAGACTGCATCCCCGATATTTAGAGACCGGGTCGGAATGTCCAGTTCAGGTTCCACAGGTAGCCTGTCAGGGTGTAGTCTGTCCAATTTGGTAGTTAGACGTCTGCCCCACCTCATTTCAGCTGGGCTTTTCCCTGTGGCCGTGCAAGGTGTCGTATGTTGGGCCAACAGGAACTGAGCCAGTCTCTGATGCCAATTGCCCTGGATGATCCTTCTTAGGGCATCTTTGGTTGTCCTGACGTTTCGTTCAGCCAATCCGTTGGAGGAGGGGTGGAAAGGTGCCGATGTTGCATGCCTAATCCAGTTGGCCTTGAGGAAGTCCTGAAATTCATTGGATGTGAATTGGGGCCCGTTGTCAGAAACAATCACGTCAGATAACCCATGGGTGGCAAAGAGTCCCCTCAAGACCTGTATGGTTTTGGCTGAAGTCATGGACTTTACAGGCATGACCTCCAACCACCGGGAGTAGCTATCCACAACAACTAGGAATGTGAGGCCCTGGAATGGGCCTGCAAAATCAATATGAATGCGAGACCAAGGGTTCCTAGCCACTTCCCACTTATGTACAGGTGTGTGCGCTTGTTCTGGCCTAGACCGTTGACACTGATAGCACCCAGCTACTCTGTCCTTGATTGCTGTGTCTAACCCCGGCCACCATAAATGACTCCTCGCTAGGGCTTTCATACGAACAATCCCAGGATGCCCCTCATGTAGTTCCCCAATCACTGTGTTCCTATGACCCTCGGGAATGACAACCCTATTTCCCCACAGTATACATCCCAGGTGTGATGACAATTCATCCTTCCTTCTAAAGTAAGGCGTGAATTTGGGGTCAGGGTTTTTGTTAGGCCACCCCCCTTGTACCCACACTGCTATTCTGCTAAGGATGTGGTCTTTTTTGGTAGCTGCTGCAATGTCCTTGGCTGTCAGTGGGCATTCTGAGAGTTCCTGTAGAGACAGGATTTGGCCCACAGGTGCTGGGTCCATGCCACTCTCTGTTAGGGGTAATCTGCTAAGGGCATCTGCATGCCCCATCTCTTTGTCAGGTCTGTGTTTGATAGAGAACGTGTATGCTGAAAGGAAAATTGACCATCTCAGCATCCTAGGAGACATGATTTGGGGTGTCTGTTTGTCTGTGGTGAATAATCCTAGGAGGGGTTTATGGTCTGTGTATATTGTAAAGTTCCTACCATACAGGTAATCGTGGAACTTTTTTACGCCTGCCACGATGGCCAAGGCTTCCCTGTTTATTTGTGCATAATTCCGTTCTGCTTTAGTAAAGGTCCTGGAATAATATGCAATAGGCCTCTGTTGACCCTGGTCGTCCATGTGGCTTATGACTGCCCCTACTCCGTAAGGAGAGGCGTCGCATGCTAGGAAGATTGGTTTGTTTTCAATGAAGTGGGTGACTGTGGAGTTGCTGGACAATATGTCCTTCAATGTTTGAAAACTGATTCTGTGCTTTTCCTGCCACTGCCAAGGGGTCTTCCTATCTAACAGCCTGTGTAAAGGTTCAGCAATAGCTGCTTTGTGAGGCAAGAAGGTATGGTAGAAATTTATTAAGCCTAGGAAAGCTTGTAGTTCCGCCTTATTTTTGGGTTCAGGTGCTAATTTGATTGCCTTAATTTTCCCTTCCGTAGGGTGTATGCCCTGTGCATCAATTCTGAATCCTAAAAATTCAGTTGATTTTACACCTATGCAACACTTGTCCTTTTTTTAATTTAAGCCCTGCATCCCTGAATTTCCCCAGTACCTGTTCCAGCCTGTCTGCTAAGATGTCCTCAGTTTTTCCAGCGATTAGGACATCATCGAAGTAAGGGCATACACCTGGAATGCCCTTCAAGGTCCTCTCCATCACCTCTTGGAAGATGCCTGGAGCTGCTGCTATGCCAAATTGAAGTCTGTGAATGCGGAATGCCCCCTTGTGGGTAACTATCATTTGAGCCTCGGCGGCTTCCTTAGACACAGTGAGTTGCAAGTACGCCTGCACCAAGTAGAGCTTGGCGAAAATGGCACTGTCCTGGATCGTCGCGAGGACCTGCTTCACCATCGGGACCGGGTAAGCATGTTTTTTCATCGCTAAATTTAGGGTAGCCTTATAGTCAGCACAAATCCTCACATCCCCATTCGGTTTAAGGGGTGTGACGATTGGTGTCTCCCAGAGGCCTCCCTCTACGGGTTCTAGGACGCCCTGGCCTACTAGCTTATCTAGTTCGGCCTCGATTTTTTGTTTAAGGGCGAAAGGCACCCTCCCAGCCTTAAGCCTAATGGGCCTAACAGCAGGGTCTAAATTAAAAGTAATGGGGGGTCCTTTGTATCTCCCTAACGACCCATCGAACACGTCTGCGAAGTTATCGCAGACAGACTTAAGGGTCTTACTATTAATTGTGTTAATTCCCCCTACCCAGATTCCCAGGGCCGGGAACCAATTGAGGCCTACTAGGCTGGTTCTCTGGCCCTCGGTGACTAAGAGGTCTAAAAATCCGCTAAACCCCTTGTATTTTACTTTAATAGTGGCCTCGCCTTTTAGTTCTATGGGTTTTTTTTGAAAATCGGCTAACTGTAGTTTAGTGGGTTTTAGGGGAATTCTACGGCCGCTTTTATTCTCAATGTATCTAAGGGTATCACTGGAAATTATAGATACTGAGGCCCCCAAGTTCACTTCCATCTTGCAGGGAATGCCCTGCAGTTGGACTCCAATTTTTAATTTAGGCCTCAGAATGTGATTAATTCTAGGGGTGTGATTGATTCTAGGGGTTCCCACATGGTTCACCCCCACCCCCGCCCCCCAGTTGGAAGTGTGTGCCTTAGGTCTTGGGGTCTCTCCGCCACTCCCTTCGGGGGTTACCTCAACTGAGGCCCATGCGTCGAGCTCGTGGAGACGGTTGTCGCGCGGTCGGCTTCGGCAAATGGCCTGGATGTGGCCCGTTTTCCCGCACCCTTGGCATTTTGCGGTTCGGAACCTGCAAGTTGCTCGGAGGTGGTTTCCGCCGCAGCTGCCACACCTCGCTTCTGGGTCGCGAGGCCTGGTTTGGTTGTCCCTCTGGGGTCGTTGTAGTGCTGGAGGCTGCTGTCTTCTCCCTTGGTCGGGTCCATCGGAGCGTGAGGGTCTCGCCGCCATCTTCCCGAACCTTCGGGCAATTTCTGCAATGTCGGCTTCCCACTGGTAGTCCACCTCCCCACCGTCCACATGGCTCTCGAGGTTGATTTCAGCCGAGGCAGCAATGCTGTTGTAGGGGGGTCGCGTCTGCCTGTAGACTCATACGTGAGTAGCTGTGAACCCGTGGGCTTTGCGATTATCCGGTTTTGTAAGTGTTCATCTCGCAGCCCCAAAACTACTCGGTCCCTGATTCGAATTTCAAGGTTATCGTATTTGCAACGCAGGGCCGCTTCTCTGACTGCCGCCACAAACTGCGTGATTGACTCGCCTGGTCGTTGGTTCCGCTTTTCGAATATCCTTCGCCAAAACAGTTCGGACCTCTTTGGAGTAAAGTGGACCTTTAGCTTGGCCAACAGGTCGGCGTACGACACACTGGAGACCGGCAAGGGCTGGCACAGGCCTACAGCAACCCGGTAAACCGGCGTGCCGCTAATGGTGAGAAGAGCTGCCGCTTTCTTCCGGTCCTCCATTATTCTGTTGACCAGCATGAACCCCTCGACTTGGCCAACGTACTCCTCCCAGTCTTCGGGGTAGTTCGGGTCGAACTCCTTTAGGGATCCGACTTGCGCCATTCTGTGAGTTCAGTCGCGGTAGTAGTTCGGTTGACTGCGATTCAAATTTCCTGCTTTTCGCTCAGCTGGCTTCCATGGCTCCTTCGCTGTTCCGCCGTCGATCCCACCTTCGTTGCCACTGTTAAGTCTGGAATGATGAGCGTAGACAGCGAGGTTGAACAAGAGAACGTTTATTGAATGCACATGGGTCAACTGGCTAGCAGCCGTTGAACCCTATCTTATATACTAAGGTGCCTTTAAACATAACCAATCCCCGGCCCAGAATCTCCCGCCGAGTATGTAACAACCAATAACTGCACCAGGTTTTCCCGCCTTAGGAAAACCACTCCCATTAACTATGGACACAACAAAGACCAATAGGACCAACTTGTAAATAGCATACATTTGCTTGAACTTTAGTTTTGGAAAACATGCAATAGGAGTTTCATAATGTTATTAACTTCTAGTAAGTGACTCTCTCCACTAAAAACAGGGACACATATCACCAAAAAGGCACTGAGAGTTTGCTTGAAGTCAGCTAGAATAACTGTTCATTATTGATTCATAAATAGGTTTTCAAAGTGCAATATAGCAAATAACAGCAATACAAGTAGACAAGACAGGCCACGTAGAATGTTTTTATAAATGCTTTTGGAAGCTTAACAGTACAATGGTTTCTCTGTCTGTCAGTGTTTTAAATTCAGAACAATTTATTCTCAAATGAGTGCAGGATTGCAGCCTAAATGGACTGCTGATTATCTAAAATGAGAGGTTTGCTTAAAATACATCACTGTCTTGAGTCAGCCCACAACACCATCTAGACTTCTTTATTAATAGAATAAAAAGTTGATAACTGTTTTTCCTAATACGCTTATTTCTAAAGACTTTCCACTTTTGTAGCTTAAAATGCTTTGTGTCTCATTCCCTCCTGTTTTTCCATCTGCATCTTCCATCTCTTTTGGTAGAATATATGCTACCAAATCCAGTGTTTCAATATTGTGGCTCTATGCCAGGAAAGAATTACAGTAAAGCTAAAGCACTTTTCCTGAATACTGACACAGCCTAAATTAAATATTTGGTTTTTCTCTTTACTTAGCATAACAAGTCCATTACATAATGAGCATATGTACAACACTTGCTTGCAATTGCTAGCACAAAGTTAAATATATTTTGCTTTACCGCAGATCTTATATTAATGTAACTGAAAAAAACCTTAGCACTGTTATAAAAACAGAGTCTAAAGTGGTGATAATGGGGGTGTCCTGTTATCAGCTTGCTTTTGTCAATTAATATCTGGAAGATAGGCTGCTTTGACAAACCAGCTCTTCTATTTCTTTCTGTAAATTATGTGAAAATGACCTTTTTGCTCTAACCCCCAATCAGATCATTATATCCATCTTTTGTTGCAGCAGGGCCCCAGTGCTTGCTAGACATTTAAGCCTTATTTATATCTACCCTTCTTTTGCTGATGCCTAAACAGAGCAACTCAGCAGTGGAGGGGCAAAGAGATTACAGGGCTATAAAAGCAATCCCTCTGTGAGACAAATTCTGGAGACTATCCTCACTTCTTGGACATACCATGGCAGATGGAGGAGGGGCTGCTGGTGCTGTAATTAATAGAGACAATTTAATTAAACATGATGCTTGATGTTTTAGGCTTGGCACCTTTTTAAATATCCTCCTGCTTTGTATATGTCCTACAAAGATTCAAAATTAACCAGTAACATAAGACATTAAGAAAAAGTGGGATATTTTTACCAATATTATTCAAGTTATTGTTGATATGGAAAATGGTTCAGAACCATTGTAACTCTCAGAGGTCTAGAAAGAATTAACAGCATTGTTTGTAAATCAATTCCCCAGTAAGGGAAAATAACCACGTGAAATAATGTATTTAATTTTATTTAAAAATAAAATCAAACATGTTCAACATAACTCCGCCATCCAAAGTGAAACCCTAATTATGAGAGCAACACATCTGGTTACTACAAGAACTGATCATTTGGAAGCAATTGTTTATTTCCTTTTATAGCAGCTGTAATATTTAAGTCACACAGATTTAGCAGCGATAATAATAATAATAAGAGTGGCTTGGTGATAGGGCCCAGTGTTAGATAAACTAACTGCCCAACATTTTTATAAATTACAGGTTGTCGTTGAATTAACAATAAAATACGAGATTGAAAGGTTATTATTGATTATACCATTATTTGTGAACATTAACAAAGGAGAAAAGTCCCAGGCTGACCAAAATAATGTATATTGTAAGCTCAGATACACTTTGGCAATGCAGGCTAATCTTTTCTGGTTGTTTGTTCAGTCTAAATTTGCGAGCATGCATTTATGCTTTCCAAGGGTTTTTTCCCCATTTACGAATTCCTGTGCTGAAGTCATCCCAACCCACCCACCTACCAACTTGTTGACTTCATCTTCTTTATTTTATTTATGCAGCAACAAAACCTCTATGGTTTATAGAGAAACTGTCAGATTCCAGTTTCCATTAGTCATAGCTACACGGCCAGGGGTCAGGACCGACAGGCACTGCAACTCAACACCTTACAAAGAATCCCCCATGCATCAAATCTCAAATCTCACCTTTTACATTTATATGTCTCAGTTAGATTTGCCTTCCTCTGTTCTCTGAGGTTTTCTTGCCTGTACTACAGGAAAGGAGAGGTTGTGAGTGACAGGACTGAGGGGAAACAGGTTAGAAGCCCTGATTACTTCCTCATGAAGCAGTTGAAATTCAAGGGCAAAAGGAGAGCTTTGGTATTGCAGATTAATTCCCAGCAGCTTGTTAGCATTCTTTATTCCAAAGGCAGAATAAAAATAGAAGAATTAGTCATACTTTTTTCTTTAATCTCCATAAAAATAAACAATGCAGTGAGTTTCTTTGCACAGGTAATTGTGGTTTCCTGATTAGGGTTAAAGCCTCTTATGTTTTAGTATAACAAATACCCTTCATTTACAAATACAAGTGATATTTCAAGAGATGCATTTCTCTCTTCCTCATCTAAATGAATCTATTAGAATTTTGTATTCAAAGTAATCAACATTCACTAATGGATTTTTCTGCCATCTAACTGTAATTTCATAAGGCTGTTATCAGATTTAAATGGTTTTAAATGAAATGGCTTTACAGTGACCTTGGAAACCATTTATTTACTCAGCAGATATATTTTACTGCTAACATGCTGAAAATAGATTCACTCTGGCTTAACAGAACCAGGAAACTAGGTCAATTTCTTATTAGGTCTAGTTCCCAAGAGGCCAGTAATACTATTCATTGTGTGTAAATCCCTTTCATTCTAGTAATTTATAAAAGAAAATGTAACCAGCTACATATTCCAGTGATTACTAAATAGATAATATGTCTTAAAAGGTATTGATATAGCTATCTGGTCAATAATACTTCACCAATTACACTTTCCATATTAAAGCTAACAAAAGGTGAAGTACACCAAAATGAGTTTTCATCATTTTTTTCCCTGCCTTTGTTTGGCAAAAGAATCAAATGTTCAGTTTTTGCCAATGTAGCTACTCAGAAATAAGTTTCCTTGAGAGCTACAGGGTTTAATCTCAGAGAACTGGGGAACAACAGTAGTCATACTTAACCCTAGGAAAACCAATATGACTTTTCCCACTGAGGTTAGAGCCAGGAAATTCACTAAATATTGTGAAGATGTGTGGGTTAATTTATTAGGAGTTTCAGTTGCAATTTATTATTGTTATTTTATCTACGTATTGTTATTTCATGTTTTTTTTGTATTGCTGGCCATCCAGAGTCACTAGACTAAGATAGACATAAATTCTCTAAATAAATACAGGGAATCTTATGCATGTCTAGTCACAAATATGTCTTTTGCTATACATGCTTATATATGCTTCATTAGAATGACTCTACCTGGTTTATAGAATCATACAGACTATATGAAATTTATTATAATAAATTATAACTGTAGAGGGCTGTAGTTGAGCTACAGCCAAATTATCCAGTTTGTCCTTGCTATATTTCTGGGTTCCTCTTGCAGATCTGGACATCAAATCTTATTTTAAACAGCACATATAAATCACCTAAGAATGAGATGGGAATATGTGGTGTGATGAGGACATAGTGACATTGATTATTTGAGCCAAAATTTCAGTCCTCCATGAAAACAGAGTTTTGATCCCACAAAAGCATTTTCTGCTGAGGATTTACTGAAACCTTCCAATCCTATGTGAGAAAGCTGAGATGAGGCTGGAACACTTCTATATCATCTATTCAATCAAAATATTTAAAAACCCAGTTTAAAGGTATCCGACTTCCCAAGTCAATTACATATGTAAATAATCCTAAAAGGTTGAAATAAAACATGGTTAAAATAGATATTCACCAAATTCAATCTTCCTTCCAAATTCATGCAGTTAATCTGAGTTCCAGATGGCACGCAGGGGGTGCAACATGATCTTATTATAGAAATTTAAGTTGATCGTGAGAGGGGGCTGAACAATAATATAAAAAACACCTCAAATAAATAAACCCACTTTAGAAAGAGAGATTACTATTGGATAATTAACCCCCTCAATCTTGAAGACATATTTTCTTACCTTCAAAACAATCATACACAAGACACCACAATTTCAAATTTCAGAGGCTGGATCCCATCTGGAAACCATAGTATCTTATACTTTAAATGTATTCCAGGCAATGGCTTAATCCTCTTATATCTCCTTCATTCAGTGGTAGATTTGACAGTGTCTCTTTTAGTGATACACCCTTGTGTGTACCTCATTTTTTTAAAAAATAACTTTTTGCAGAGGTATATGTAGAGAGTCAATTTGACTATTTTATTGCCTTTTCCTACTGTTCAGATGTTTGTCACCTTTCTCAGATGACTGGCCTGATACAATTTATAAAATCATTAAATTTCAGCTGCTAGCTTATAGAATCTGCAAAGAGTTTATTGCGAACTTGCTTGTTATTTGTATTTCCGTGATAGCTGGATTAGTACTATTTCTATGGAAAGAGGAGAAAAAAATGTATTGTCTTTGAAGTGTATGTGAAATACTATGATCTCTTTGTTTTCTAGTGACCTGAGCTTAGGGAAGTCTGATGAACTCTCTTGTTCACGCTTCTGATAAAAAAAAAACTTGTATCACTTTATATTGTCTAAATGTTGCAGGGTAGCAATATTGTTTTGATGCATTGTAGAATGAACTGAGCCCTTCACATACAGCAAGAGTTGTTTAAAAAACTGGAAATGTACTCTTGAGGAATAATGTTCCTTTTTCTGGGGACAGAAAAACCAAACAAGCACCACCACAACATAGTATTTTCCCTTTTCAGTACAGTGGTTAAAAATTAAATTTGTGACAGTAGACTCTCAACTTTTTAATTACTCAGAAAGGATGGCATAACTTGAATTGGAAACAGGACAGGTAGTGGCTATCATACCTTACAGGACAGCTGTGGTATATAGCTTAAGACATAGGTCTAGGTAAAAGGTAAAGGTTCCCCCGCACTTGCGTGCTAGTCATTTCCAACTCTAGGGGACAGTGCTCATCTCCGTTTCAAAGCCGAAGAGCCAGCGCTTGTCCGAGGATGTCACCGTGGTCATGTGGCCAGCATGACTAGATGCCAAAGGCGCACGGAACACTTTAACCTTCCCATTGTAGTGGTCCCTATTTTTCTACTTGCATTTTTTATGTGCTTTCGAACTGCTAGGTTGGCAGAAGCTGGGACGAGTAACAGGCGCTCATTCTGCTATGCGGCACTCGGGATTCGACCCGCCAAACTGCCGACCTTCTGATCGACAAGCTCAGTGTCCTAACCCACTGATCCACCGCGTCCCTTACCTTTATAGGTCTAGGACCATAATTATCAAAAGAGAAAATAATTATTCACATGAACTCTTATTCCATTTAACAGCCATCAAAATGAGATTGAAGTTTGTCTTTATCCTGTCTTTACCTATTATATTTGAAGACATGGTTGTAGTCTCCCAGTTAGAGATCAAGTATAATGCTTGGTCCATAGAATGTTGTCCCTGTCCAATAGCATCTTCACATACAAGCTGAACAATCCTCATGTTTGGAATTACCGGCAAAAGGAGGACAATTCCTCCCTTTTTTCTTCATGTTCTTCATCCAGCCAGCATAGCCTTAAAATCAAATATTGTCTGACTTTTGGAATACCTAACAAGCTTTCTCTTTCTGAACAGCTTTTCTCCACAGTGCAGCAATTCCATAATAAGTGCTAACTGCAGGTTCATAAGCTCTGCTCCGTGACCTTGATTAGTTAATTACTAACTTTCCTTCCCTGCTGCTTGAAATTGACAAGACCTTAATCAGTTACATGCTGAAGGCTATTTTTTCCTGCCAACTTGCTCTAGCACATTCCTGCAATTGAAAAACCAGTCTTATGATATGACAGAAGAAGTAATTTCATATACATTTTTTTTGCACTTTTTCACTGTAATGTTTTAATCATGGGTGCCAAGAAAGTTAAACATTTGGTAGTTCTCCCACCATTTGTTCTCCTTTCCAGTTCTCTGTGTCCTCCTTTGCTTATTCAGATTTCTGGTAACCCTACTCATGAGCCAGAACAAGAGCCAGAAAAACAAGAAGAGCAGGACATTTTTATTTTATTTTTCTTATTTATCTTATTCCTTGTCACTGGAAACAGTACATTGAATCCAGGGAGAGTATGGTACAGTATTCTCCTGGATGCCATGGGCATGGAGAATTCTGTCTACCTTGGACATGTTCCCAGACTGCATTCCCCCCCTCACTTTTCAGATCTGATAAAGTGGAAGTCTCTGCAGGGAGTAGGAAGGATATCTGACCAGATCTACTCATCCTAGTATGAATTTCTCTGTCAGCAATTGGAAGAGAAGATTTGGAAAGATGCTCCTTGGGTCCAACAAGATTGCTGGGTAGTTCAGAAATATGCACCTTCCTTTAATATCAATCAATCTATGAGTGTGAGCTTCAGATTTTACAGAGTAGAAAGTACTTTTGGTCCCAGTCCCACAGCTATCTCCACTGTACTGCTTCTACTCCTGCACTCTTTTGAGACTTTGCAGAAGACTTACCATGTGTTCCCTTATTCAGATATGCAATCTGCAAATAGAATTAGTGACCAAATCCTATTGAAAATTAGTACAAGTGTATATTTGCTAGAGAATGCTCTATAGACTTCAACTCTGAGAATTCCCCAGCCTTCCGTTGCCAAGATTGAGAAACACTGGACTAAATAAAGCTAAGAGAGTCTTAATTGTTGTCTTGCAGCTACACATGTGCTATTATGTAGATGAGGATTGCATGTTAATGCAAACCAGCCAAATATGTATTTCCTGAACTAATCAATTGGCATGCAATTATTTTTCTGTTTTATGAAATTCTGAGCTGCATTTCTCTGATCAAATAACACATAGAAAAATGCATATTTGGAAAGTCCTATGCACACATGTAACATACATAGATAAAATGAATGAATATTATGGAAATACTTGCAAAAAATTAACATTCAGAAACACTGAACATAAAACTGTCTAGAAATCTCCTTGAATCAAAAAAGAAAGAAAACAATATGTATCCAGCCCTTACATTCAAGAATGTATATTAGACTTTAAATTACCTAATTACCATTTTGAATCAATTTTACTGATACTGTCTCTTTCTTTGAAGAATAGCTGAATTCCTATAATTGCAACTAATTAAAAGATGAAGCATGACTAACTGCAACATCCTGGAAAGTAAAAACACAACTTTTCTCTTTGTACATATAGTAACAAATAACTTTGTTATAGGAACTTCAGCCAACAAAGGAAAAGAACAGCATGGGAATAGATTTCTTTAAAAGTTTGAATTGCTTTTAAGGATAAGGGGGAGATGTTTATGATATTTTCCCAAGGCTACTCTGCAGTTGATTTACTTTTATGTTACTATCAGTATTGTGTAATATTGGCAGTGTATCGATAGGTTGCTTTTATGTCCTGTATATTGATCATTCAAAACCTTCCCTGAGTAAATTTCATGGGATACTGGATACTGTTTAAAAGAGCACAGTCCAATATCTACAATGAACTTCATCTTGGCCATATATAATGAACCGGTTTCCATTCTGACCTACAGAATCATCATTCATTCATTCACATTAATAGAACATATAGAGTCCTTAAAAGGGTGGAAAACTCTTACAAAGGCTACATTTTCTTTTAATTATTAATTCTGTGGGCTTCATGGTTGATTACATGATGACAGCACTGGGCCAAGCAACAATGAAATGTTTACCCCATTTCCTCAGTTTTGGATTCTTATTTTTTTTAAAGAACACACAATATGTGTATGGTTTTCCCCCATACACATATACACAGACATTAAAACATTTTATTGTGTGTTCTTTTAAAAAAAAGAATCCAAAACTGATGGCAGAAAGTGAAGAGGAACTAAAGAGCCTCTTGTTGCGAATGAAGAAGGAGAGTGCAAAAGTTGGGTTGAAACTAAACATTAAGAAAACCAAGATCATGGCATCCGGCCCTCTCAATTCCTGGCAAATAGATGGGGAAGAAATGGAGGTAGTGACAGATTTTATTTTCCTGGGCTCCAAGATCACTGCAGACGGGGACTGCAGCCAAGAAATTAAAAGACGCTTGCTTCTGGGGAGGAAAGCCATGGCAAATCTAGACAGCACATTAAAAAGCAGAGACATCACCCTGCCAACAAAAGTGCATATAGTCAAGGCTATGGTCTTCCCAGTTGCAATGTATGGCTGTGAAAGTTAGACCATAATAAAGGCTGAGCACCAAAGAATTGAGGCCTTTGAACTATGGTGCTGGAGAAGACTCCTGCGAATCCCTTGGACTGAAAGGCAATCAAACCGGTCAGTCCTAGAGGAGATCAACCCTGACTGTTCTTTGGAAGGACAGATCCTGAAGTTGAAACTCAAATACTTTGGCCACCTAATGAGAAGGAAGGACTCACTGGAGAAGAGCCTAATGGTAGGCATGAGCCTAAATGGACTCCAGAAGATGGTAGAGGACAGGAAGGCCTGGAGAAACATTGTCCATGTGGTTGTGATGGGTCAGACATGACTTTGCAACTAACAACAACAACATAACTGTATAAAGACAATAGAATTGGAATTACAACAATTGGGGGCACTATTAGGAGTACAGAAATAATCTGGAGACAGCTTGTGGAATATGGCTCATGGCTTCATGCTGTCTTAACATCACAGACTTCAAGTAATATTGATTGTAAGTACAAATGGATTGAGTTGTCATTAACCACTTTTGCTACCATGAGAATGGTTTTTGAAGTCAACAGTCTAAAATGTGTTGGGGGAAAAATGCCAGCACTATAAGACTACAATATATTTGTGTGGATTGGCTGAGAGCTTTAAGGATATCAGAATCTGGATTTTCACACTGAGCCCCACTATTGCAGATAAAGTATGATATATGGTAGTTAGTGCTGAAGCAAAGATGAAAAAGGCATACTAGACCAGGGGTCTCCAACTCCTGGGCTGTGGCCCACTAGCAGGCCTTGAGCCATTCGGAACCAGGCTGTGGAAGTAGCTGAGGGCATGTGCACTTGCATCCCCATTTGCACAAGGAGCAGGCAAGCATGTACACACGTGCTCCATTTGTGCGAGCAGCAGGCACATGTGCCCACCACTTGCACAAATGGAACAGCGCATGTGCATGCTTGTCCACCACTCATGCAGAACCATCCCCGATCCTCCTCCCTGGCTGGTCCACAAAACTAGAAAGGTTGGGGAACTCTGGCTAAACTATAGTAGCTGAACAACAATGTGCCAATCTGGCTGAGCCGCATTGACTGTCTATTCATCTCTTTGTTTCCTTCTATTACAAATGCAGCTATGGGTATCTGAAAAATTGCTTGCAACAGGAATGAAGAATTGTGGGATGTTGCTGCTTTTGGTGATTTCTGGGCAAAATTATTGTTGTGTAGTGAGTTCTTCGCGCAGGAAAGAAGACGAGGCAAGTGAGTTCAACAAAGCTCATGGTTTATTGCTTGCAGGATCTGAACTGAGAATTGGGCTGCAGCTTGCAGCAATTTATAGCCTGGCCCCTAGGCAGCAGCCAATAGGTTTAAAGCTAGGGACAGCCAATAGCAGCACTGGAGACCTGGAGTCTGGGTTGCTGGAGAGCCGTTAGCTGCTCCAGCTTACCACGTGGTGTTACAACTGAGCCCAATACATAACAATTGTCATCTCTTTTTTTCTGCTCTGCTTTCCTGTGCATGTGACAAAAATAACCCTCCACTCTGCTGCTGCCTGTCTCATATTCCCAATCACGCATTCTTCACCTTATTGCATTCTGGTTATAAGTGCCTGCGTATGTAAAGAATGGTTCTAGGTACTGTATAACCTAATCTGGAATTT
Organism: Vipera ursinii; assembly: GCF_947247035.1. Lineage (NCBI taxonomy): Eukaryota > Metazoa > Chordata > Lepidosauria > Squamata > Viperidae > Vipera > Vipera ursinii. The sequence continues at coordinate 94,708,007 of NC_139513.1, read as the reverse complement.
GAGATCTTATTCCGCTTTAAGGGAATTGTATGAAATTATGGCATAGTTTTACAGAAGTAAAAGGATGGGAGAGGGTGTGGGGAATAGTTAACGAGATAGTTTTATGAAGGACCTGAACCAGATGCCTGAAATATGTTCCCAGCATTGAAGATCAGACTCAAACAGGTGAGAGCCAAAGGGCTGTGGCAGAACATATGTAAGTTGTTAGATCCTTCTTCCTCTCCTCCTTTTTTTTTTTTTTTTTTTGGTAATGTTTGTCCCATTTCTTAGCTTTCCAGAAGATTAGGTTTCCATTTACCACATCAGTAGCAATCAGAAATACAAACAATGTCATCAGCAAGCAGTTCAAATGTAAGATCAGGGACAGTGGTTAATTTAAAAAAAAAAACAAACAGTGCTGGCACAAGAGACTTTTCTGACTCAAACATTCTAGGACAACAGTGACCATCACTGAAACTGCTTATTGCTAACGGGTCTGCACAATGTCATTAAGATGGAGAAAAACTGAGAAAATTGCTGTCAAATTACAGTTCTTTGAGAGTCATACCAAGTCCTCCCCCCAGCAAATCAGAAATGAAAATGGGATGGTGCAGCTATTACAAAATGAGTAAAGGGCTAAACACTGCTCTGCTGTAGCCAATCTTTCTTTCAAGGGAAATCAGTCATGCTCAGATTAAAAAGCTGATGTGATGAAAGAAGTCCTTTGCAGATGTGCAGAGTCTGTGGAAAATCCAGCTCACAGGAGGGAGGGAGGGAGGGTCACCACCATGCAGTTAGCAGGTTGATGCAAAGGATCTATTGGCTATAAATGTTATCATGCTTAGGGCTGGCATGATAGTACTGCCACAAGAATTACCCAACTTCTTTCTACTCATCCCCCCCAAAAAAAATCTAACTTTCCTTGAAGTTTATTTATGTAATGGTAAGTGGGCAATTTTAAAAAAATCCAGTTCCCATTTATTAAATGGGATAGAATAAAAACCCTATTAACCCTATCTTTCCTTTGCTCTGTTATGATGGCTGAACTGGAGAGACTTGGCCTTAACACTTTTCCAGCTAAAGAAGTTGCAACTGGAAGGTGAATAAGAGAGAGCCAGTTTGGTCTAGTGGTTAAGGTACCAAGCTAGAAACAGAGAACTGTATGTGTTAGACCTGACATAAGCATAAAAGCACAATTAGTCTCTCAGCCCATGAGGTTAGGCTTGGGTGATAAGCCAGTCAGTCAATTCCTGTTGCAACCAATGGATCAACACTCAGTTGATCCAGGCCAGAGGGGGGGGGAAGAGAGAGAGAGAGACCCTGCACTTGTGAAAAAATGTTAGGAAGAAAAAGAACTGGCAGGTGAATAAGAGAGATAACCTTGGACACCAGAAGACATTTCATGGTAGGAAATTCATGGTCTTACAAGGGTCTATGTAGTAAAAATAATTGATGTCAGCACTAAGCCATAACATAACATATAGTAACTGAGTTTATATGCTAATTTAGGATTACTAGTTTTCAGTTGTTGTTTTTTATTTCCATCTAGAGCTTGTCTGGATTTTGTAGTTCCAAACTAGTAATCTTATACTAATTCAAAATTAAGCAAACCACATTATGGTTAATTGGGATCCTTGAAACCAATGACACTGAATCAACTTCTTTGGCATTTAAGAATATCTCTTAATGCACAAAGAACAAAATATTTTTTCTATATTGTTCATGTAGTTGGAGACATGAAGTGTGGTGTCACAAGCACTAATGTTTTTCATCTAACTGATCACGGGAGATGTTACATATTCACACACACAAAACAACCCCCTCACATTTATAAGGGATCCCCGGCAGCCGTTGACAGCCGTCAAAAGGCTGCCGCGGCATTCCCCCCACACACACACGCGGCTAGCGGCCGATTCTGACAGCTGTCAAACTGCCGCGCATGCGCAGTGCACTGACAGCTGTCAAACCGGCCGACTCTGACAGCTGTCAAACTGCCGCGCATGCGCAGTACACTGACAGCTGTCAAACTTCAGAGAACCGCGCATGCGCAGCTCGGCCGGAGCTGTCAAAGCTGCCAGCTGGCCCCGGCAACAAGCCGCCTCAGCCGCGCCTACCTTCTAGCCGGTCTCCTTCTCATTGGGCGTCCTAGTCTGGCGGGAGATTCTTGCATGTTTATTGGTTCTTGATTGTTGTTGTTGTTATCCCTGTTTATTATAAATACAAGAGATTCCCGGCACTGTTTCGCCCGGGACCTCTGCCCAAATAAATCGTTAATTGAACCGTGCCTGCTGTCTCGCTGTCATCCCTCAAGATAACTCACCTGGCGACGAAGGTGGGATACGGGTCTGCTTGTTAGCTGAAGTCACTAGCTGAAGCCACAAGTGAAGGAGGGAAGCTGTCCCACCAGCTGACACCACTGAAGTCACTTGCTGGTCGGGAAAGCCCTCCACGCACTCCGCCTCAAGCAGACCCGTGGACCCTTGACAGTATGGCAAATCTTGGGCACGTCCGAGAATTTGATGTCTCCCAGCCCGAGGGCTGGGAATCACATCTCGGGCAAGTGGAGGGGTACCTCCTCGTCAACAACATTGTCGAGGATCGCCCCAAAGCCGCAGCGCTCCTTTGCCTCAGCGGCCCAGCGGTCTACGATGTCGCCGTAGGGCTCTGCAACCCTGCTCCGGTGGCCTCTGTGCCTTATGCCAAGCTGGTCGACCGCCTCAATCGTCACTTTGCCCCGAGACGGTCCGAGCTATACTGGCGGTTGAATTTCGCCCGCCAGTACCAACGACCAGGCGAGTCGGCCAAGGCATTCATAGCCACGGTCCGACAAGCGGCCCATCGCTGCCGTTTTCCGGACCTCAAGGACCGCATAAGGGACCAGGTCATCGTCGGTCTGCGAAACCTGAAGCTCCAGAAGAAGCTTGTTACTAAGCCGACGATGGACCTGGCCGAATTAACTATAGAGATTATGGCATATGAAGATAGCCATCGGGAAGATGCGCTGCACCTGGAAATCCCTTCACGGGGTCAGTCCACCACGACTGCCCTAGAAGTACCGACCCAGGAACAACCGAACTGAAGACTGACGTGGACGCCATCCGTCCGAGACCCACCAACCCCCAGACTCGCCGGGAGGGAAACAAAGGGCCAGATCGTCCGGCTGGAGGCCAAAGGGAGACCACCAACCGCTCCAAGTGCGCCAGCTGCGGTGGCAACCATGCCAGGGCATCTTGCAAATTTCGAAACGCCAAGTGCCATAGCTGCGGCAAAACTGGCCACATTCGCTCTGCCTGCCGCAGCACCGGCCGCGAGACCCTTCACGACCTGGAGGCGGACCAGGAAGGTAATATTCCCTCCCCCAAATTGCCAGGGAAGGCCCTACGGTCATCTGTCATGACCACTAACATGGACCAGGGGGCCCTAACTACCAGCTTTATCCGCCCCAAAATTAAAATTCAGGTCCGGATTCAGGGAATCCCCTGCGAAATGGAGGTGGACTCCGGGTCCTCAGTCTCCATCCTGTCCTGGGACACTCTCCAAGGGATCGCGCGCCAATGCAGGCGCCGTTTTCCTATTACCCCCTCAAAAATTCTGCTAGCTGATTTCCAGGGCGCCCCTATCAAATTAAAGGGGGAAACGAGGCTCTCTATTAGCTATCAACATTTCCAGGGAGAATTAACAGCCCAAATTGCAACGGGTAAACGAGCCAGTCTCATTGGCCTCGACTGGTTCGAACCCCTAGGGATAAAAATCTTGGGTGTAAACCACTTCCAGCCCCACCATTTACAGGCCGTCTGCCAACAATTCGCAGACGTGTTTGATGGCTCGCTGGGGAAATTCAATGGCCCCCCCCATTGACCTAAAATTAAATCCTGAAGTCCTGCCCATTAGGATTAAGGCAAGAAGAGTTCCCTTCGCCCTCAAATCCAAGATTGACGCGGAGCTGGACAGACTAATAGGGCTGGGAGTCATAGAACCAATGGATGGGGGCACTTGGGAAACCCCCATAGTCACCCCGGTCAAGCCTAACGGGGAGGTCCACCTCTGCGTGGACTATAAAGCCACCCTGAATCGGGCTTTAAACCCCCACGCCTACCCAGTCCCAGCTGTCAGGGATGTGCTTTCTTCTATTCAGGCAGGCACTATATTTGCCAAATTAGACCTGGCCCATGCATTCTTGCAGCTGCCAGTCTCAGATCGAACCGCCAATGCCCAAACTATAGTAACCCACCACGGAGCATTCAAAGTGAACCACCTGCAGTTCGGAATAGCTGTAGCACCTGGAATATTCCAGGAAACCATGGAGCGGACTCTCAAGGGAATCCCTGGGGTCTGCCCCTATTTCGATGACGTGCTCATCGCAGGGGAATCGGAAGACATACTAGCTGACAGGCTGCGGGAAGTGCTTCAGAGATTTCGTACCGCCGGCCTCAAATTAAAAAAAGAAAAGTGCTCCATCGGAGTTCCTTCTACGGAATTCCTGGGCTACAAAATCGACGCTAAAGGAATCCACCCCACGGATTCTAAACTCAAAGCCATCAGGACAGCACCACCCCCCAAAAATAAGGCTGAATTACAAGCCTTTTTGGGGTTAATAAACTTCTACCATGCTTTCCTCCCCCACAAAGCCTCCATAGCAGAGCCACTCCACAGGCTATTAGACAAAGGAGCCCAGTGGCTCTGGACCCAAGCCCACGAAGATAGCTTCAACAAATTAAAACAACTCCTTTCTAGCAAGTCCACCGTAACACACTACAAAGAGAAAATGCCCCTCTGTGTCGCTTGCGACGCTTCCCCCTATGGCATAGGCGCTGTCCTCAGCCACCTCCACAGCGATGGAAGTCAATTGCCCATCGCATATTACTCCAGGACCTTGTCCAAAGCTGAGCGCAATTACACGCAAATTGACAAGGAAGCCCTAGCACTGGTGGCGAGCGTGAAGAAATTTCACGATTACTTATACGGCCGCCACTTTACCATCTTCACTGACCACAAACCCCTGCTAGGGCTCTTCACCTGGGACAAATTGACCCTGCAAATTCTATCCCCCAGAATGCTCCGCTGGACAACATTCCTAACAGCATACTCTTTCAAAATAGAACATAAACCAGGCAAGGAAATGGGCCACGCAGATGGCCTTAGCAGACTACCCCTGCCCGACCTCGACCCAGACCCCGCACCCGCCGGCCAAATCCTGGCCATCCAGGAATTGCCTGACCAACCCGTATCAGCCAAAGAAATAGCTGCAGCAACTACCAGGGACAAAATCCTGGGCAGGGTCCTGACCTGGGTCCAAACCGGCTGGCAATCCACATCCCCGGGGCCAGAATTTCAGCCTTTTTTCATAAGGCGCCTGGAACTGTCAGCTCACCTCGGCTGCGTCCTTTGGGGCAGCAGGGTCATCGTACCCGCCCCACACAGGCAACAAGTTTTAACCTCCCTTCATGAAGGCCACCCAGGGGTGGTCAAGATGAAATCCCTCGCCCGCAGCTACTTGTGGTGGCCAGGGCTCGATGCAGACATCGAACATTTTGTCGCAACCTGCAACATGTGCCAACAGACCAGGCCACCACTTCCTCACGCTCCTGTCCATAAATGGGAAGTGACAAAAAACCCCTGGTCCCGTATCCATATTGATTACGCTGGCCCCTTCCAGGGACAAAACTTTCTAATAATAGTAGATAGTTTTTCCAAGTGGCTCGAGGTCATTCCGGTCACTAGCACAACCTCAGCAGCCACAATCAAGGGTTTAAGGAGGGTATTTGCCACCCACGGGTTGCCTGATGTCATCGTATCTGACAATGGGCCCCAATTCACCTCTAATGACTTCCAGGTTTTCATCAAGGCCAACTTGATTAGACACGCCACCTCTGTGCCCTTTCACCCCTCCACGAACGGTCTCGCAGAGGCCATGGTGAAGGCGACCAAAGATGCCCTAAGAAAAATCATCTCCGGCGACTGGCATTGCAGACTGGCAAAATACCTCCTGGCCCAGCACTCCACACCATGCACCACCACCGGCAAGTCTCCAGCCGAACTCCCTTGGGGGCGCCGTTTAGTCACAAAACTGGACCGCTTGCACCCCGACAGGGCAGCCGCCGAACAACCCAACACACCGTCTGCCAAGGTCTTCCCCCCCGGCCAGCCCATTTGGGCAAAGAACTTCGGGGTAGGCGACAAGTGGCTGCAAGGCGTGATCTCCGAACAAACTGGCCCAGTCTCCTACCTCGTCGACTTAGGGGACGGAAGGCTCATCCGGAGACACGCTGAACAACTGAGGAAATGCACACCACAGGACCGCAGTTCCCGAGCCCAACCGGGCACACTATTTTCTCCAGCAGCACCGTCAACTCCATCTAGCCCATTGCCGCTCGTTCCTGACGTCGCCGACGACCCCCAACCTACCAACCCCGGAGATCTCCCCACCGTGGAAAGGGAGGACCAGCCCAGCACAAGTCAGCCCAGCCCGAGCCTCCACCGCTCCTCCAGACCGCGGAAGGCCCCCTCCTACTTGGCGGACTATGAATGGGCCGGCAGCAGGACTAGTGGAACTGACCCCAGCTAAACTTCCAGGGGCAAGGGGGGAAGGGGTGTTACATATTCACACACACACAACAACCCCTCACATTTATAAGGGATCCCTGGCAGCCGTTGACAGCCGTCAAAAGGCTGCCGCGGCATTCCCCCCCCACACACACGCGGCTAGCGGCCGATTCTGACAGCTGTCAAACTGCCGCGCATGCGCAGTGCACTGACAGCTGTCAAACTGGCCGACTCTGACAGCTGTCAAACTGCCGCGCATGCGCAGTACACTGACAGCTGTCAAACTTCGGAGAACCGCGCATGCGCAGCTCGGCCGGAGCTGTCAAAGCTGCCAGCTGGCCCCGGCAACAAGCCGCCTCAGCCGCGCCTACCTTCTAGCCCAGACATGTCAAACACAAGGCCCGGGGGCCGGATCCGGCCCGCGAAGTGGTTTCATGCGGCCCGCAAAGCCATCCTGGAAACAGTGAGGGAACGGCCCCCACTGCCTTGGCTCTGGCCCAGAGACCCTCCTTCTGCCAGAGACCCTCAGATCTGTCCCACTCCTGCCCAGGCCCCCATAGGCACCCTTGATGTGAACGATGTAGAGCTGGCCATGTCCACCTAGTAGGCCATACGCACTCTAGCCACGCCTACCCAGTAGGCCACGCCCACCCAGGCCATACCTACCCGGCCCCCTGAGGGCAACCGCAATGCTGATGCGGCCCTCAATGAAATTGAGTTTGACACCCCTGTTCTAGCCGGTCTCCTTCTCATTGGGCGTCCTAGTCTGGCGGGAGATTCTTGCATGTTTATTGGTTCTTGATTGTTGTTGTTGTTATCCCTGTTTACTATAAATACAAGAGATTCCCGGCACTGTTTCACCCGGGACCTCTGCCCAAATAAATCGTTAATTGAACAGTGCCTGCTGTCTCGCTGTCGTCCCTCAAGATAACTCAGGAGACATTAGGAATGGAGGCAGCAAATAAAGTACTCAATCTTGGTTTCCTCTTCTCTATTTTACTTTCCTCTGATTAGAACACTTTATTCTTTTATTCATGCATTCATTCAATCAATCAATTTCTATAGCTTCCCATCTTAATGAATAATTCTGGGCAGCTTATAATTTGTAATATCCTTAGGCTTTTTCTTCAACCAACATACTACAGGAAAAATTGAATATTTATTTTCCCCACCATGAAAAAAATGCTCAGAGATTTGGGCTTTTGGCAGAGTAGGTAATCTTTTTAATAAACTTATTTAAAAACAAACTTTACTTGTGAGTTAGTTTAAAACTTTCCCTAAACATACAAGGCAAATGTGATAGTTTTAGGGAAATTAGTTTACCAACTGTAGGTAATAAATTAGATTAAGCAAACTGAATTGATCTTGAGTGGCAACAGGGAGAAGAATCTATCATGAACCAATAGTCCAGTTTTATTTACATTCACTGATTATATCTAAAAGATGGTGTAACTAACATGTTTATTTATTTATTTATTTAATACTATTTCTATACCGCCCTTCTCCCGAAGGACTCAGGGCGGTGAACAGGGCAAGAATAAAAATACAAATTACAAAAGTTAAAACAAGATTAAATAAATGCCCACATACTAAAATACATCTTTAAAACCTAATAAAATAACAATAGCAACCCCCCCCCAATCCCTTCATCAGGCCAGGCCAGCTTGTTCAAAAAAGTATGTTTTTAGCTCGCGGCGAAAGGAGCAAAGGTCGGGCGCCGTCCGGAGCTCAACCGGTAGCTGGTTCCATAGCTCCGGGGCACCCACAGAGAAGGATCTCCCCCTGGGGGCCACCAGTCGACATTCTCTGACCGGTGGCACCCTGAGGAGGCCCTCTCTGTGGGAACGCACAGGGCGGAGGGAAGTCGATGCCGGCAGCAGGTGTTCCCTCAGGTACTCCGGACCCCTGCCATGTAGGGCTTTGAATACCATTACTAGTACCTTGAATCTCACCCGGAAGGCAACTGGCAACCAATGCAGCTCACGGAGCAAAGGTGTAACGTGGGAGTATCGGGAGACTCCCAACACAACTCTCGCGGCTGCATTCTGTACCAGTTGGAGCTTCCGGGTGGTCCTCAAGGGCAGCCCCATGTAGAGAGCGTTGCAGTAGTCTAGTCGAGAGGTCACGAGCGCATGAGTGACCGTGCATAGATCATCCCGGCTTAGATAGGGCCGCAACTGGCGCACCAGGCGAACCTGGGCGAAAGCCCCCCTAGTCACAGCTCCTGACCCTGAAACTAGAGATAAATAATTAGGTCACTGAGTTTGGTTATATGAAAAACATTCTAACATCATGCTGTAATTTATAGAGTGTCTGCCTTTCCCTTGATTTTGTTTTTGAAATGTAGTGAGCCAAATATATTTAAGTTGTAGTTGAGTATTGCTCAAGGCTGCTCAGGAAGTTACCAATGCTTTGCTGTGAGTTCAATATACACCATAGTTGTTTGCATCCTTAATAGATTTGTGTTGAATCTTCAAACGATTTTCTTTGCTTTTGCCAACACTCCCATTTCAAAGATAGCAATTTGGACAGCAAAACATGTTCCTGTTAGGGTCAACTACCTTGTCATGGATTTTATTTATGATTTTGTTATACATTGGCCTGAGAAATATTAGCTATATATTTATTTATACCCCTTTAAAATGAATGAAGATTCTCCCCAACACTAAATGTGCACATGAAACCCTTGTATATTTACAAATGTATGCATATACGGTTTACAAATGTTTCATATGTACATTAAATGTTGGGGAGAAGTTCCAAGATTGGCTTGAGTTGGACTTGGCAGCTTTAGTTTGATAAGGAAGTGTAAAGGATTTGTGTTTGCATCTCTATTATCTTTGTCCAATTATCTTTTTTTTGTCTTTCTTTCAAGGGAAAAGGCAATTTCAGTAAAGCTGTGGCACATGGTAAAATCCAACTTTTAAAAAATCCAATTTTAAAAAAAGCATTTCTCATTAAAGGAACTTCCTCATTATCCTTTTCCAGATGCCTATGCTGAAAATACTAATCCTGAACTAATTTCCAGTTAAATTGGAATAATCAAAACCTTCAAAGGCATAGTATAAACAAAAGCAATTGACTGGTAACGATGAAATAAAATTTATAAAAGACCTGGATTTCATCTCTTAGATGATATTGTTTCCTTGGTTTACACAGTTAGCAAATTTCTGGCTTTTTAAAGGAGTGTTGCTGATGTATTGAATTAGTTGACATTGATGCTGTATGTTTACATTTCCCTGGCGAAAAACATTCTTTGGAAACATATTAGATCAAATGTGAACTATGAAATTACTCTTCAGGCATCAGTTTGAAGTTTCTCTTTCTCTCTCCCTTCCTTTGCTGCTCCTTTCTTCTTTCTTTCCTTAATCTATGTCAGTGCTTAACTATGGTTCTATAATAGTCTCTTCTTTTTTTATTATTTTTGCAGACATGAAATACAATCGCGTGGGAAATCTTAATTGAAAAGGGAAAAAAAGAAAATCTAACCCTTTGGGCCCTTTATTCATTCTTGTTAATGGAAAAGTCAAAATGATTGCTTGGAGCACTGATGTTCTTTAATCTTGTGTCTGTATATGTATAGCTTGAAGATAACATGGCCAGGCTCTTTTTTATTAAAAAAAAATATTTTCAATGTTCTTTGTTTTGGAGTTTCAACAGAGGCATCAACATAGGAAGGGGAGAAGAAGAAAGATTCAAACAATGTAGAATAGCAAATAGACATAAATTCACATATAGGTAAAGGTAAAGGTTCCCCCGCACATGCGTGCTAGTCGTTTCCGACTCTAGGGGCGGTGCTCATCTCTGTTTCAAAGCCGAAAAGCCAGCGCTTGTCCGAGGACGTCTTCGTGGTCATGTGGCCGGCATGACTGGATGCCAAAGGCGCATGGAACACTGTTACCTTCCCACCGTAGTGGTCCCTATTTTTCTACTTGCATTTTTACGTGCTTTCGGACTGCTAGGTTGGCAGAAGCTGGGACGAGAAACAGGCGCTCACTCTGTTACGCAGCACTCGGGATTCGACCTGCCAAACTGCCGACCTTCTGATCGACAAGCTCAGCGTCCTAACCCACTGAGCCACCACGTCCCATAATTCACATATAAACATACATAACTGAAGAACTCGCCATTTGAATCAAGAAGTTACCTTATGTGCGCATAAGTAGTATTAAAGTGCTTAAGTCATTCCTTCAGAATACTTTTCATAAAGCTAACTTTAAAATTGCTGGTAAACATTACCAGTCTGGTCAGCTAGAGCAGACACTCTCCCCAATTCCAGTTAATTAAGCAGTGATTACAGGATCCAGGAACTGGGCTTGCTTGATCATGGCTCCTGCTGTTTAGAACGATAACTTCCACCCACTAGAGATCTGTACTGCTTGCACCCTATTGATTTTCACACACTGTTGAAAAAAATGTTTCCTCCCATTTTGTTGGGAGGATAGGATAATTGGTCAGGTTGGTCAGGCCCCTTGGAGAGTTTTTGTGGTTTAGATATTTTTCAGTGCTCTATTCTTATGGGTCAGTCTTCAGGCTATCTTCTTTTGTTTTATATATATGTTAATTTTAATTTTAATGACTGTGAGGTAGGCAGCCTTGAAATTAGTAAATAATTATTTACCCAGGTCTTTGATTTTCAGACATTTATAAGCTTTTTAGTAGAACGTAGCTTCAGCTTTTTGGTTTAATTTAAAACTTGCTGTTACTTAGGTAAGATAAGGTTCATAAATCCCTGGAAATACTGTGTTTCCCCAAAAGTAAGACCTACCCCCAAAATAAGCCCTAGTTTTGGGGTGAAGCACATATCTAAAATTCAAGCTAAGGTGGGGTTGGGGTGTAGAGATGCCCCACGCACCCCACACCTACTTACTTTGCAGCCAGGCCTCTCCTCACTGGCCCACTTCTTCTGCGGCATCCCCAGGCCTGCATTTCTCAGTTACAGGCCTTTCCGGAAGGCCTCTGCAGCCGAGAATTGAGCTATGGAATCCATAACTTGGTTCTTGGCTGCAGAGGTCTTCTGGAAAGGCCTCTGACTTTGAAATGCAGGCCAGAGCTCCATTCTCAGCGGCAGAATGAAGCTGCTCCTTTGGCCACAGAAGAAATGTGGCTATGCAGGGCCATCGGTGTTGGAGGTGAGTGGAAAAGAACCCACCCCCAGAAAATAAGACCTGGTGCCTCTTTTTTTCAGGGAAACATGGTGGCTGTTGCATTTTGACATTGATCAAAGGTTCCACTGGTCTAGATCAGTGACAGGACTGGCTATGTGCTCCCTATTGGCATTGCATGTTTCTTTGAAGACGCGCGGAGGTGGCGTGTCTAATCAATGGCCTATCATCATCAACAATTGCAATGGGGATGCTAGATGGATTGGATAGGCTTAAGCATTAACTAGGATTGATGGCATCTCTGGCTCTTGTTGTCTGTTTTTATTTGTTATTATCTTCTTTTAGGAATTTTTTCCAGGGGACATGGTCTTATTGCCATCGGCTGAGGAAAGATCTTTGTTTTCTTTTTAAGGGCTCAGTTAAATGGTCCTGGCAAGAATATGACTTGAGAAATTCAGGGTGGCAAAAGCTAATAACTTTAAGCCAGAGCCTTACAATTTGATCCTCTTTACACTCTATCAAAGATAACAAAATGAAACCCAGCAAATATCCTTAGCATTTGCTAAACTGTGATGCTGTTCTCATCATAAACTTTTGACTGTTGTCAACCCAGTTTAGCTAATTTGCTTTTCTCCATCCCTGTTTTGGCCACAAATAAATAACTACATTTCAGCTTTTGCTTATGATGGATGCTTCAAATTACACCACAGTCTGTGTTGGCAGAAGAACAGGCAGCCATCTGTAAGCAGTAGCTTTAAACTAGTCTGTGTTGTCGCTTCCATTTGTGAGGACAAAGCCAAGGGGGAGCCTTTGCTTCCAATATTAACTGGAAACAAACCACTGAATCCAGATTTAACAAGAATGTCCTTTTCTGACTCTGCAACTAATTCAGTACAGTAATGAGCTTTTTCACATTTAGCCCTGTATGATAATTTACCTTTCTCCCTTACTAAGCTCTAAAACGATGCAAAATTAAACAAAAGATGCAGAAGAAAAATTTCCCTAACAAAATGTGAAGACTATTACAAAACAGAACATAGATTGTTCTTGTTCTTGATCAGCATGTGAAATTATAAATAAGACTACTATCACTACCACTACTGCCGCTGCTACTACTACTATGCCAAATTTCCTCCTCCTGATGGTAAAAATTGAGAAGGCCAATATTGAGGCCGAGTTATATTTATGTTCTTCACTTAATCATTCTTTGGCATTCTCTGATTTCCAAAGGATGATAAATCATTTCCATTTTACTGTGTATAGGATTTCTCAGATTTTTTTTCCTCCAGGATTAGAGATCTTTCACTTCCTCTTCAATTTTGTAGTCAACCTTGACCTGAAGAAAGATTTAGACCCATCTTTGACCTGTTTTACTCTGCAAGGGTGTGATTATGTATGTTTTCCATGGCTTGCTGAACAAGAACAACTCTATAACCCTACCCATGTGAAGACTATAGTTTATAGTGGGAACAGGTTTCATTAATGACATGTTTTTATTACTATATTTTAAATTTGCCTAGTAACTGGAGTTCTCTGGATGGATTCCAAAGATAACTGAAAGAATTTTAAAAAAACAAAGCAATTTTAGGGGAAACAATGAGACATACTAATAAATATCACAGGAAGAAAGCAGCATGTGTACAGTCTAGTGCATAACAGTCACAATCCCTTTCTAATGAAAATAGTAATCAAAGTAATTATAATAATGCATCAGAGAATGACCTTAACTTGGCCAGGTTGTTCTGGACTAAAGACCAAAATTAGTTTTGCCTGATAAAAATGGACCACTTTCCAAACAAATAAGTAGGACTAGGGCAGAAAATAGATATAGCATGGAAGAAGCTCAATTCCAGTGTGAAATTAAATTCATTCTATATAATCACATAAGTCTCCATTTTCTATCCTTTGCCACATTACATTACCTTTTGGCAACAACTTTTGGGCAAGTTTTGCAACTGCATTCAATGTCAGAAGGAGGGGAATCTGACCCCCTTGGAATTGCAAATTGTACAACCTAATTTTGAAGAAATATATTAGATTAAGAGAAACAAAACAAATTAAAGGAGCCAAAAAGGAAACCCAGGAATTAATCTATAATATAGTGGGGGGGGGGGGTTGTTGTTGTTGTTGTTGTTAAAAATGGTTTAGGTGTAACAAAACAGAAAGCTAATTTGGTAACCCAGTTCTGTGATGGATCTATACATAATAAGATTATTTAGAAATAAGCTACACAACATGCATTATTTATCTCAACTTCCTCATTGTCTTATATAGAATCTCATTTTATTACACCTTTGTGAATTGTGCTCTTCTTTCCACTTCGGCCATTTAAGAGATAGAGCCATTTTCAATGTTTACCCAGAGTGATAATATAACTATGGCTTAATATTTTATCCTTTCATCCTAAAGCCACAAATGTAATTAATATTTATGGTATGCATGCAGAGCCTAATGTGTCACATTTTCAGATGTAAAATATTTTTATAGCAAAGCTAATAAAAAACCTAATATTATTTAAATATATATCCACCATAACTCAGTTTTCATCTTAGTAAGGATGTTTTTTAAGTCTGCTGCTTGTAGATAAATATGGAGTTTTTTTAAAAAATAAATTCATTCAAAAATAGATTTTTTTGTGTTTAAATCTAAAATCAGGTAATGAGTCAGTATATGCATTCTTGTCAGACAAAGTTTTGTATATACTGTAATTAGCAAACATATAGTTAATAAACTAACTGAAATTAATTAGTATTTAATGGACAGGATGTTTGCGAAGCCATTAGGTTTCTTCCATTAGAACAGGGGTGTCAAACTAGCAGCCTGTGAGCCAGATGCGTCACGCTCAAGCCATGTCTACCCTGGCTCCACAAAGTGATACATTACAATATTTATTTATTTATTTATTTATTTATTTATTTATTTATTTATTTATTTATTTATTTATATATTTTTGGGACTTATATGCCGTCCTATCTCCCGAAGGACTCAGGGCAGCTAACAACAATAAAAACAACAATACAAAAGTTAAAAGAAATTAAATAAACAGCCTCAATAAATAAGTTAAACTAAACAATTTAAAATTAAAAAACATTTTAAAAAACCCTGTCGTCAGTCCAGGTCAGCCTGATGAAAAAGGAATGTTTTAAGGCTGCGGCGAAAGGACCGGAGATCCGGGGCCATCCGGAGCTCAAGGGGGAGTTGGTTCCACAGGGCTGGCGCTCCCACAGAGAAGGCCCTCCCCCTGGGGGTCACCAGCCGACATTGTCTAGCCAACGGCACCCTGACGAGGCCCTCTCTGTGTGAGCGTACTGGGCGATGGGAAGTCGTTCCTGGCAGCAGATGGTCCTGCAAATATCCCGGGCCTAGGCCATGTAGGGCTTTAAAGGTAAGTACCAGCACCTTAAATCTCACCCGGAGGACAACCGGTAACCAATGCAGCTCACGCAGGAGGGGTGTAATATGGGAGTATCGGGATGCTCCCATCACTACCCGCACGGCCGTATTCTGCACCAGCTGGAGTCTCCGGGTGGTCTTCAAGGGCAGCCCCACGTAGAGAGCATTGCAGTAATCTATCCGGGAGGTAATGAGTGCGTGAGTGACCGTACGTAGGGCATCTCGGTCCAGATAAGGGCGCAACTGGTGCACCAGGCGAACCTGGGCAAATGCCCCCCTGGCCACGACTCCAATATGATCTTCAAAACTGAGTCGTGAGTGCAGGAGGACGCCTAAATTGCGTGCCCTATCAACGGGAGGTAACACCTCTCCTCCCATAACCAAAGATGGAAACTCTTGGACAAGTCGAGATGCCGGTACGTAAAGCCACTCAGTCTTGGCTGGGTTGAGCTGGAGCCTGTTCTTCCCCATCCAAATCCATACCGCTTACAGTTAACGGGACATCACATCGAGGGCATCGCTGGGTTGGTTCGGGGTGGAGATGAAAAGCTGGGTATCATCAGCATATTGATGATACCTCACCCCGAGACCACGGATGATCTCACCCAGTGGCTTCATATAGATGTTAAACAATATGTCATGTGACGCGATCGAGTTTGACACCCATGCATTATAAGGTGTAGAAGTGTGGATTTTTCCCCAATAATCAAATTAGCTCATTGCATCTCGAACTGCCTTTGATTCATGTTAACTTTTTAAAAGTTTAATAGAATCTTGAGATACAGATTACTCATAAAACTACTGCTTTGGTGAAAAAATATTGCTTGCAAGGTTTTTCCTCATTTTGCTCTGCATTTGGAAAGAAAACCCCAGTTGCATTTCGTCTTTGAAATTTGGCTCCTTATAGTTGCTCTTTAGAGAGACAGTTTGGTATAATGGTTAAGGCATGAGGCTAGAAACCAGGAGATTGTGATTCTAGGTCTGCCTTAGACACAAAGGGTGACCTTCAAGCAGTCCTTCTCCCTCAGTCCTGGAATCAAACAAGTGCAAACTACATCTTTAAGTCTTACCAAGAAAACTTCAAGGATTTCTCCAGGCAGTCACCAGGAGTCAATACTGATCTGAAGGATTGGTGCTCTTTATGGCTGTTGTATAGCACGTACAGACATGGTAAAGGTAAAGGTTCCCCCGCACATGCGTGCTAGTCGTTTCCAACTCTAGGGGCCGGTGCTCATCTCCGTTTCAAAGCCGAAGAGCCAGCGCTTGTCTGAGGACGTCTCTGTGGTCATGTGGCCAGCATGACTAAATGCCAAAGGCACATGGAACGCTGTTACCTTCCCACCGTAGTGGTCCCTATTTTTCTACTTGCATTTTTATGTGCTTTCTAACTGCTAGGTTGGCAGAAGCTGGGACGAGTAACACGGCACTCGGGATTCGACCCACCAAACTGCCGACCTTCTGATCGACAAGCTCAGCGTCCTAACCCACTGAGCCACCGTGTCCCCACAGACATGGTAGACATGAATAAACAATAGGCATGATAAAGATATGATGGCAGTCTTTCAATATTTGAGGGGCTGTTACAGACAAGAGGGGGTTGATTTCTTCTCCAAAGCACCTGAAGGCAGGACAAGAAGTAATGGATGGCAAATTAGCAAACAGTGATCCAACCTAGAACTAAGGACAAATTTCCTGACAGAGAGAACAGTTAATCAGTGGAGGCTTCTAATCACCCAGACGTTGTGAGTACTCCATCACTGGAGGATTTTAGGAAGAGATTGGAGAGCCATTTGTCCAGAATGGTATAGGGTTTCCTGCTCAAACAGAGGGTTGGTCTAGAAAACCTCCGAGGTTCCTTCCAACTTTGTTATTCTGTATTCTGCATTCTGTATCTTTACAACTGCTCCAACAGCATCTGACCAGCTGTGATTCTGAAGCCTTCCATCTCTCCCATTAATTCAAGACCAGCTAATTATTCCATGATTGCCCTCTACAGTGATTACAGTGTACCTGCATGGAATAGCTATTAGTATCAAAGTCAAAGCCATGATTGATTCAAGCAATATGTAAAGAAAACATAGTCACTTGATTTAAGGCAATCCAAGGAATATTTGTAGTTTCGGCCAAACACTGAATGTTCTGATAGCTACGTGAAGCATTAGAATCTCTTGCTTAGCTCATTATTTCTCTGGATTCTAATGCCTACCATGATGGAAATTCACTAAAAAAACTTTGCTTGCTTTAAGTTAAAACCACTTTTTCTCAGAAATGTAGTTAGCTACAGTGTCAGCCGGCAAAGGAAGAGACAGAGATCTCTGGAGGCTGAATGCAACCCCTCCTTCGAAATTAGTCCTTCTAATTATCTCCATGAATAAAGAGAAGAACAAGAGAAACTGAGGAGGTCAGAAGACATAAGTGGTGGAAAAATGGGGGAGACTGGGGTAGAAATAGGCATCCACTCATAAAACAGACATTAAAGTATCTCAGAGAAAGTTCAAGATACTTTCCTGTAAATTGAAAGACTCTTACCTAACCCAAATTTCACTGTTTTTCCCCCCCAAAACCTATATTAATGTCTTTCACTCGGTAATGAATTTAGCAATTTACCAGTCATGCAGAATTTGACCTTGCAAATCAAGGGAATTTGAACTGACATAATACATGATTTGATGATGTACATTTTATATTGACTCTCAGTTAAATTTATTATAGTACTTATTAACAAAAAGTGCCTGTCCACTGAGATTAATTTTACTGTTATTAACTTCTGGCTAAGAAAAACATGAAGGTGACATATGCAATCACCAAATATTGTTTTTCAAGTTCACAGATTTCTTTGTAATAACAATACAGTGGGATTGGGATTAGATATCATTTAGTACATGTCTGAAATGTCTCCTCCACACCTTCTTGAAACAGAGCTGGAAGAGATGACTAAAGACAACATATAGCCTCTAATTATCCAACAATGTGCTTGTAAAAAATATATATACTGAACCAGGGCAGAAGATGCTGTCTCCCCTTTAAAAATAAGAACACTTCAGAAAGTAAGCACTTTTCTATTTACTTTTCAGGTTTGGCACAATTACAAAGAATACCAATGAATTTGCCCTTTTGAGGTAAGCTGTAATTAAACTATAGATTTCAGAAAGAATGAGGCTGGTGAAAACTCGCATGAGCTGGTAGGAAAAATATGTAGCTATATTCTTATCTATAAAATGTTATTTGGGCATAGAATATGATGATATCATTTGCAGTGATGGTAGCCTGCATAGTAAAGAATTTTCAACAGATGGAAGCTTTTGTGCAAATTAGGAGAAATTTGTCAGGAATGAAGAGGCCTCTTTCAGAAGATAGTGGTGCTGATATTCTCAATGGTTGTAGCAGATATCTTAGCCAACATGCTCCCGCTGCAAGATGGTTATATGAAAATGTCTCATAGTAGCCTTACCTGTTTGTCTAAATATCAGAAAGTCAAGAATTTAAAAAAAATAAAGTAATCATTGCACAAATTTAATTAGCTAAGGCAACTCAAGAGATATAATTACACCACTGCCCTGGATGAAACCCAGACAGAGCAAATAGTAGTCGAGTACTATGGAGTGTCAACTCACAAGATCCTGTTATCACACAAAAGGTTAAGACTTATGTTTCAGTAACTGGAATCAATCATGATATCTAATATTTCTCTTCCCATCTTGTAGAGACCAATAGAAACTCCAACTTTTTCTTCTTCTTTCTGCCTTGACTACAGTCACCAGAGTTATAACCTTTAAAGTGGTCCTAGGTTCTGAAGAGTTGTCCAGTTCCTTTTAATTTTTCTCTCATCAGTTGGTTTCCAGATCCCTTATCATTTTGATAGCTCTCTTCTAAACTCACTCTAATGTCTCCATGTCCTTCTTAAAATGCAATGCCAAGAAATGACATTGTACTCCAAGTACTGTCTATTCAGAGCAGAGTACAAGATAATAATTACCTCCCATGGATGTGGTCCTTTTGTTAATACCACCCAAAATTGCATCAATGACCCTCTGTAGTTCTTGGAACATGCAGTTATGCTTACTACTAAGTAGCTGTATAGTAGGAATAGAACACCAGCTGCCTGCAATTAGTGCAAGTTCGAGTCCCACCAGGCTCAAGGTTGACTCAGCCTTCCATCCTTCCGAGGTAGGTAAAATGAGGACCCAGATTGTTGGGGGCAATAAGCTGACTTTGTAATAATGCCGCTTGGGGGGGGACGAAAGCCCTAATAAGCAGGCATATACATAGAATGAAGGCTATTGCTAAGCACATTGATTTGTGCTTTAGATTGTAAGCTGCCCTGAGTCTTCGGAGAAGGGCGGGATATAAATGGGATTAATATATATATATATATATGGATCTTTGGTCATTCGGGTTCTTTCCCGCATAGAATTGAAGGTGTAGGAGCAACGTTTCGACGGAATCCCATCCGTCATCCTCAGGCTGGTGGCTTCAGCTTCCTTCTTCTGGGAGAAGCATGTGGTCCACATGCTTCTCCCAGAAGAAGGAAGCTGAAGCCACCAGCCTGAGGATGACGGATGGGATTCTGTCGAAACGTTGCTCCTACACCTTCAATTCTACGCGGGAAAGAACCCGAATGACCAAAGATCCACACACACACACACACACACACACACACACACATATATATATATATATATATATATATATATATATATATATATATATATATATATATATATATATATATATAAATTTTTGCAGTAGAAAAATAAAGAGAATTATGAATGCAGCCTAACCCTAATGAACTTTGAACCGAGTTACAAATGAGGTTGCCCATTATTTACATTTTATTACAAATTTATTCTAAAAATGATTAGATGTGAAATAAAGGATCCTCCTAAATGCTGTTAAATACTGCTAATAATATATTCATGTTGTCTTTTTCAAATATTAAAATATAAAATGTTCATTTATATTTCTTCAAAGGCATCCTGTAAACCTATCTGAAATTATCACAAAGGTCATATGGGGAAAAATACATGGAATGAATTTTTAACATCAACTGCAAATGTCAGTTGTTGGTAATATCTACTGTAATTAAATAAGAAATGGATTGTTATACTTTTGGCTGAATACCTTTTATCAAATCAATATCTATGTTCGTCTGCTGATTTATTGCTGAGAGGTAACCAACAAATGAGAAAGAGCCAAAGATTTATCCTGGCCTTTACAGTACTATTATCTGTCACAGCTTGATGATAATCTCTGGTGTAGAATGATTTTTTTTTTTAAATGCCATTTATATCCCGCCCTTCTCCGAAGATTCAGGGCGGCTTACAAGCTTAGCAGTAGCCTTCATTCTATGTATATGCCTGCTTATTTGATACCAAACATCATCCTGCAAGTTTGATTGGTATATACGGATTAACATTTCCTGAGAATGTGTCACTAATTCTACCTATCCCTATAGTCTATATTTGTTTTTAATTTTTCCAAGAGATTTACTTACCATCACCTGCATACTTCACAACATTTCTTTGAAATTTCAGTTAGTTAGATATATAGTATTCTCTCCACCCCAACCCTAAAAAACACCACACACACACACCATTAACTGTACCTTTGATCTGGGTCATTCATTAATTAATTCATTCAATTTCTATGGGTGCTCATCCCAGTCAATAACTCCTGGTAGCTTACAGTTCAAAAAAACATTTCAAAACAACAAAATCAGTAAAAATACTAAAAAATATCCCAAATTAAATAGGCTTAGGAGCAAGATACTTAGCTAGTTAGCAATATAAGCAGGAAACCGGGCCCTTGACACATTCAATGCCCCATTTTAAAAATCCCAATTAATTTTTGAATGAATCTTTTTTTGCCTTTATTTTAGCAGCTGGAAATGAAAGAATTGTAATGCTTTCCTGTTCTAGACTTTCAAGCACTACCACAGCACATTTGCAAAATTATTATCGGAGCCCCACAGCTGTACCCAGCACATCTATAAAACAAGTTTTCTTCCTTTCCCTCTGGCAAGTTTTCTGTTTCAGTCTGATTTCCTTTGGAAGAATTGGGAACAGCTGCTGTCTTCTACCCTTAAAACCAGCATGGATCCATTTATTTTATTTATTTTTATTTTAATTCCATTTATATCCCGCCCTTCTCCGAAGACTCAGGGCGGCTCACAAGCTTAGCAGTAGCCTTCATTCTATGTATATGCCTGCTTATTAGGGCTTTCACACACACCCCAAGCGGCATTATTACAAAGTCAGCTTAATTGCCCCCAACAATCTGGGTCCTCATTTTACCTACCTCGGAAGGATGGAAGGCTGAGTCAACCTTGAGCCTGGTGGGATGCGAACCTGCACTAATTGCAGGCAGCTGGTGTTACTTAAGGAGGCATTAGCCCACTGCTCCACCAAGGCTCTTTGTCAGCCAGTGTCATGAAACCGCCCAGACATGTAGAGGAGACAAACCATTGTTTTGCTAGGAGAATCTTCCTTTCAAACAGATTGGGATGTTGAAGGCCCCTTCCAACTACACTGCAATTACTACACTTTCAGGCAGTCCATCATTAGGAAGAACTGTTTGGCTAATCTCATGCTGACCCAAGTGCAATAGTAAGAAATGAAAAAGCAATTCCTCTTGTACAAAATGAAACACCTGAGCTGTCTATAAACCAATTCTACATTCTGATGACAGTCATGCAGAGCAAATCTCCTGTTTATTTTTCTATGAATTCCCTTCCAATTGAATTCCCATTCAACTGGTGGAAATAATACCTGCTTTCAAAAGGATGTCTAAGGACAACAGAATTTCACTGCCATGCTCATAGGTATGATTTTCTTGCATTCTTAATTTCATAATGGTTGAGGAGGGGATAGAGATGCTTTCCATTGTATAATCAGTTTTCTATTGGACTACAACTTCTCTACCTTCCCCTCCTTTAGTTCCCATAAGTATTTATCCAGCCAATAGGAAAGGGGAGAGAGACAATCCCTCTAAAGCCAAACTAATATCCATAAAGAAAAAAAACAGGTCTTTCTGTTGCCTATTCCCATTTTCTGGAATTCCTCACTGTCTGAAATCAGTGAGATGAAGATGAAAATAAGGTGAAAACTGACTTTTGTTGGCTTTATTTACTTAATCTTTTCATTGACTTTTATCTTTCCATTGAATTATTTTAAATACATTCTACATATTTTTTTAAAAAAAATGGCTTTTACTTTTCTTATTTTTCACCTTTTCAGCCATTTTGATTGCTTTTTAAGAAGACAAAAAATCTAATTAAATTAAATTAAATTAATTAAATTAAAATTCATGGGAAGAGATTATGAAGGAATTAGTCTCTCCCTCACCCCCCCCCCCCCACCCACCCCCTGAATTTTCTGGTTGGAAAGTATGGGCAACCAAAGAATCTTCAGGGATAGAAAGTTATGCTAGAGAAAGCACCAACAAAAACATTATCATTTTTACCCCTTGCAAGAAGGTAATACATTCAGCACTATCATCACCATAAAAATGTTTAAAAAAATTCATACACCCTGAAAGTAATATAGAAATATCTAAATTTCTTCCATAGGGTAAGAGAATGTTTGAAAAAGAAACACAAAAGGTTTTTTGGGTATAGCATTTAGATAACCTTTTCCTTCAAACGTTCACTAGTAGGTACCAGGAGTGTTTCAGATCCAAAGCCAAAATATGCTGCTTCAGAGTGTTTGTATGGATGCTGAACCTGTGGGCACCATCTTAAAGAAAGTACATCTTTTCCTATGCCCATAGAATAAATATGTTTGAGCTAATAAGGCACCATGGATACTGTGCTTGATTGTATTGAAAACCTCTGAGAAATTAAGGAGCACAGCAATGGATATACAGCCTCCATCCTGGCCCTGCCAGAAACCATAACAAGCACAACCAATGCTTTCTCTGTACCGCATCATGACCTGAAACCTGACTGATATGGATCCAGATAATTAGCCACCACCAATATCTTCTGCGAAATAAAATTATATCAAAACAAGCCCAAAATCAATTGTCATCCTAGCCTGTTCTGAAAGCCACCTCCTCTTTGTAATTCTGGGAATATTTTTTTCTACTTTGCTATTCGCAAATGCTTCTTATTTCTTCCCATAGTCCTTCACATATACTACT